>NW_026526721.1:95568404-96232154 GCF_024362965.1 Panthera pardus | reverse complement strand
TGCTTCAGTCTCTGTGCTGACAGCTCAGAGCCTGGAAGCTGCTGTGATTCTGTGTGTCCCTCTGTCTCTGCTACTCTCCCACGTGTACTCTGTCTCTCTCTCTCTCTCAAAAATAAATCAAACATTAAAAATGTTTTTTTAATAAATAAAAAAAGTTTGTTTAGAACTATTTAAATGTTGAAGGTAATTCACCAGTGAAACCATCTTAGCCTAGAATTTTCTTTGAGGAAAGTTTTTATTTATTAATATAATTTTTAAAATTGATATAAAGCTGTTTAAGTTTTCATCACTTCTTGATTCAGTTTTGATATATTATAATATATTGTGCCATCCAGGGTGTCTTCCTATTTCATAAACTATCAACTATATTTGAAAAATTAATCATAATATCCGCTTATTAATTTGTGTCAAAGCTATATTCTTGCTCAGTTTAACTAGAGGTTAATTTTATTGACCTTTTAAAAACCAACTTTTCATTTTATTGATTGTCTCTATTGTTTATTGTTTATTTCACTGATTTCAGTCTCTTACTTTTTCCAATACTTCAGGTCAACTTGCTCTTCTTTTTTTAAGTTTCTTATTTATTTAGTTATTTTTTTTATTTTATTCAAATCCATGTTAGTTAACATATAGTGTAATAATGGTTTCAGGAGTAGAATTTAGTGATTCATCACTTACATATAATACCCAGTGCTCATCCCAACAAGCGCCCTCCTTAATGCCCATCACCCATTTAGTCCATCCCTCCACCCACTTTCCCTCCAGCAACCCTCAGTTTGTTCTCTGTATTTAAGAATCTCTTATGGTTTTCCTCCCTCTCTGTTTTTACCTTATTTTTCCTTCCCTTCCCCTATGTTCATATGTTTTGTTTCTTAAATTCCACATATGACTAAAATCATATGACGTTTATCTTTCTCTGACTGACTTATTTCACTTAGCATAATACATTCTAGTTCCATCCACATCATTGCAGGTGGCAAGATTTCATTATTTTTGATCACAGAATAGTATTCCATCGTGTGTGTGTGTGTGTGTGTGTGTGTGTGTGTGTGTGTGTAAACACACACACACCACATCTTTTTTATCCATTCATCAGTTGATGGACATTTGGCCTCTTTCCATAATTTGGGCATTGTTGTTCGCACTGCTATAAACATTGGGGTGCATGTGCCCCTTCAAATCAACATTTTTGTATCTTTTGGATAAATGCCTAGTAGTGCAATTGCTGGGTCATAAGTAGCTCTATTTTTAATTTTTTGAGGAACCTCCATACTGTTTTTCAGATTGGATGCACCAGTTTGCATTCCCACCAGCAGTGCGAGAGGGTTCCCCTTTCTCTGCATCCTCACCAACATCTGTTTTTTCCTGAATTGTTAATATAAGCCATTCTGATAGGTATGATGTGGTAGCTCATTGCAGTTTTGATTTGTATTTCCCTGATGATCAATGATGTTGGGCATCTTTTCATGTGTCTGTTAGCCATCTGGATGTCTTCTTTGTAAAAGTATCTGTTCATGTTTTTTTCCCATTTCTTCACTGGAGTATTTGTTTTTTGGGTGTTGAGTTTAAGTTCCTTGTAGATGTTGAAAACCAACCCTTTATCTAATATGTCATTTGCAAATATTTTCTCCCATTCCTTGGTTGCCTTTTAGTTTTGTTCATTGTTTCCTTCACTGTGCAGAAGATTTTTATCTTGATGAGGTCCCAATAGTTCATTTTTGCTTTTGTTTTCCTTGCCTCCAGAGACATGTTTAGTAAGAAATTGCTGTGGCCAAGGTCAAAATGGCTGTTACCTGTTTTCTCCTCTAGAATCTTGATGGTTTCCTGTCTTATACTGAGGTCTTTCATCCATTTTGAGTTTATTTTTGTGTATGTCAGAAGAAAGTGGTCCAGGTTCATTCTTCTGCATGTCACCTGTCCAGTTTTCCCAGTGCCTTTTGCTGAAGATACTGTCCTTTTTCCATTGGATATTCTTTCCTGCTTTGTCAAAGACTAGTTGGCCATACATTTGTGGGTCCATTTCTGAGTTTTCTATTGTGTTCCATTAAACTTTAGACCTACTCTTTTCTCATGTAAGTACTTAAAGTTATACTTTTTATAAGCACTGCTTTGTTTTCCCCTACACATATTAATGTTTACATTCACTTAAAAATATTTTCTAATTCCTTTGACCCAAGGATAATAGAATTGCATTGTTAAATTTCTAAATGAGTAAATTCCAGGTGTCATTTTGTATTCTAAATTAATTCCATTTTGATTAGAAAATATACTCTGTATATCTCCAATCATTTTACATTTACCAAGCCTTGGTTTGGGCTCAGAATATTTTGTCTTGTTAAATGTTCTATGTACACTTGAAAAAAATGTATATTCTTCAATTATTGACTGAAGTTGTTAGAAATGTCATTTTAAATTATTTGATAGTTGTTAAGCCTTGTCTCTAGTCACCTATTACTATTCTGTCACCTATCTTATCAATTATTGGTAGAGTATTGAAATCTCCAACTATATGTATTGGTGTGTCTATTTCTCCTTTCAGTTATACCAATTTATGCTTCATGTATTTTGAAGCTTTGTTATTAGGTGCATATACAGTTAAAATGGTTTTGTGTTTTCTTGAAAAATTTATCACATTATTGTATTTTATGATAGTAATTGATCACTTTATTATACTAGTCTACTTTATCTGAAACCTACTTTGTGTAAAATTAATATAGCCATTCAAAGGCTTTTGGATAGTGCTATCCTAGTATATATTTTTATTCTTTTAAAAAACATATATCTTGTTCTTTGTAGTTAAAGTATGTTTATTATAGATAGCACATAGTTGTGTCTTGCTTTTTTCCAAGTCTGAAAATTCTTATCTTTTAATATGAATATTTAGAGAATTTATATTTAATGTAATTTTCCATATGGTTTTTAATCTATGAGAATGCTGTTTTCTGTTCATGTCATTTATTCTTTATTCCCTTTTCCTCTTTTCAGACTTCTCCTTGGTTAATTAAGAATTTTTATATTTCATTTTGTCTCTGAAATTGCTTTACTAGTTATACTTCCTAAAAAATAATTGTTATTCCAGGATTTACAATATTTATTATTATTTTATCACAGTCTACTTTCAAAAATTATTTACCACTTGATGTATAATGGTAGGCCCTTACAACAATATACTTGTATTTCATTATGTTCTATTGCTTTGTACAATTGTCACATGTAAAAAAATACCAAATACATTTCTATTGTGTTTATTTTAACCTATATGGATATATATTAGATATTTTTTAAATGGCAGAAACTATATTTTTATCACATATGTACAATGACTTGCAGTCTATTCCATTGTGTAGGTTCACATTTTCATTTGCTGTCATTTACCTGATACCTGAATGACTTCCCTTACCATTTCTTGTAGGTTAGATCTGTAGTGATGAATACTTTCAGCTTACTTTTTTTTTTAATGTCTTTATGTCTTCTCCATTTATGTCATATCCATTTCGGGTGTGTGCTTCTATTTTTTTTTTTTTTGGTTTGTTTTTATTTTCCCTCGATATTTTTAAAATGTTCCCTTGTCTTCTGTCTTGCATGGTTTTTAACAAGATATATACAGTTTTTTTTAATATTTTCTTTTATATGTAATATACTTTTCTTTGTCCTTTGGATTCTGTTAAGATTTTACTTTTATCGTTGATTTTCATCATTTTTATCATGATATGTTATGGTCCAGTTTTCTTTGTATTTATCCTGCTTAGGTTCATTAAGTCTTCTAGATATGTGGATCTAGTTTACATCAAATTTTGAAAATGGTCACTACTTTTTTCAGTTTTGTTCTTTTTTCTATTCATTCTTTTCTTCTGAGATTTCAGTTATATTGTATTTTCTTTTCAATATTTTCCCTTTGGTTACTTAAACTGTTCACTTTGTTAATATTGCTTTGCTTTCTTTCATTAAATTGTGTGTGTGTGTGTGTGTGTGTGTGTGTGTGTGTGTGACCTAGCCTCTCCTCACAATTGCCCTGTTCCATGCCTTGGGCAACTAGGCCCTCCAGGCCTTTGGAGTGCAGCCCATTCCAAAATCACCTGCATACCCTCCAGAGTGGAGAGAGTCCACATCCAAAAATCACTTTAACGTGGCAGCTTTAAACTGGTGACTATCAATCCCCATTTAGATTTGCTGCCTGATGGGGTCCAGGGCTTCTCCAACAATCAAGGCTCCCAGATGTCTCTCTTTCTCTCTTTTTTCCCCTAAGTAATGTTTATTAAATGAAAGTTGAATGAATAAAGTCAGTTCTGTATTTTTTTTAATAAGAGGTTACTTCCATTGCAGTTCAACAAACATTCATTTACTCAATAGATTTTTTTTGTTGGTTTTGTTTTTGTTTTGTTTTTTTACCTTTTGGTCCTTTTTTTCTTTTTAGATAATTTTGGATTCACATGCAATTTTAAAAATAACATAGAAAGACCACATGTATCTGTACCTAGTTTCCCATAATGGCAACATCTTGGAAAATTATAGTACAATATCACAACCAGAATATTGGCATTGATGGAGTCAAGATATAGAACATTTTCATCATCACAAGGATCCCTAATGTTCCCTATTAATAACCACACTTTCCTTCCATGCCTACCCCCTCCTTAACCCCAGGCAACACTAATATGTTCTCCATTTCTATCATTTTGTCATTTCAAGAATGTTACATAAGAAATCAAAGAGTATATATACCATTATGGATGGGCTTTCTTCACTCAATATCGTTCTCCAGAGATTCACCCAAGTTCTTGCATGTAGCAGTAGTTCATACTATTCCATGATATGGATATACCAGTTTATTTAAACATTTCCATCTGAATTGATTACAGTTTTTAGAGCTTATTAATTAAGGTGCTATTTTCTAAAAGTTTTTTAAAGATAGTTTTATGTAAGGGGCGCCTGGGTGGCTCAGTCGGTTGAGCGTCCGACTTCGGCTCAGGTCACGATCTCGTGGTCCGTGAGTTTGAGCCCCGCGTCGGGCTCTGGGCTGATGGCTCAGAGCCTGGAGCCTGCTTCTGATTCTGTGTCTCCCTCTCTCTCTGACCCTCCCCCATTCATGCTCTGTCTCTCTCTGTCTCAAAAATAAATAAACGTAAAAAAAAATTTTTTTAAAAAGATAGTTTTATGTTTTACATTTAAGTCTGTGATCAAGTTTTAGTTAATTTTTGCATAAGATATGAGATTTATGTCAAGATCCATTTGATTGCCTATCATTTGTTGAAAGATTATCCTTATTCGTTGAATTGCTTTTTCATCTCAAAAATCAGGTGGGCATATTTGTATAGGTCTGTTTCTGGGTTCTTCATTTTTTTCCCACTGATTTATACATGTATCTTTCAACTAGTACCAAACAACCTCAATTATTCTTTTTATAATGTTTATTTATTTATTTATTTGCTTTGAGAGAAAGAGATAGAGAGAGCAGGGGAGGAGCAGTTGGAGAGGAAGAGAGAATCCCAAGCAGGCTCTAGGCTGTCAGCGTGGAGCCTGAAATGGGACTCGATCCCACAAACTATGATATGAGATCATGACCTGAGCTGAAATCATGAGTTAGATGCTCACCCAAATGAGCTACCCTGATGCCCCAGAAATTTTCTTTTTTATTTTCTAAATCTGGAGAATCACATCAATTGATTTTTTTTTGTGTAATGTTGAGTCAACCTTGAATGTTGCAATAAACCCTACTTGGTCATGTTACATAATTGTTTTATTTACATTGCTGGATTCGATTTGCTATTATTTTGTAAAGGATTTTTGCATATTTATTGCTAAGTGATATTAGTCTATAGTATTCTTTTTCTTTCTGTTTTTTGTTCTGTACTGTTTTACCTGGCTTTGGTATCAGGATAATATCATCTTCATAAAATACATTTGAAAGTATCCCTTTTTCTATTTTCTGGAAGAAATTATAGAATCAGTGTTAATTCTTCCTTAAATATTTGGTAGAATTATTCAGTGAAACCATCTGAGCATAGAGATTTCTCTTTGCAGAGAAGTTAAATTATATATATTTTTTCTTAGTTATAGGGCTATACACGTTTTCTATTTCATATGAATGCCTTCTGGTTGTTTGTATTTCTTTTGAGAAAGAAATTTGGGCAACTGGATGGCTCAGTCAGTTAAGTGACCGACTCTTGATTTCTGCTCCGGTCATGATCTTGTGGTTTCTGAGGTAGAGCCCCACATGAGGCTCTGCACTGACAGAGTGGAGCCTGCTTGGGATTCTCTCCCTTATCTCTCTCTGTCCCTCCCGCACATGCAAACATGCTTTCTCTCTTTCTCTCTCTCAAAATAAATAAACAAACATTTAAAAAACTAAAAAAAGAAAGAAAGAAATTAGCCCATTTTGTCTAAGGTACCAAATTTATGTTATGCAGTTGTTTGCAGTTGTTCCTTACTATATTTTGGATGTCATCAGGATGTATAGTAACATCCTGTTTCATTTCTGATATTGGTAATCTTGTCTTTTCTCTTATTTGTCAGTCTTTTGTTGTCAACTTTATTGATCTATGCTAAGAATCAGTTCTTTAGTTCAATAATATTTTCTTTGTTTTCTGTTTTCAATTTCATTGTTTTCTGCTGTTATCCTTATTATTTTCCTCATTCTATCTAATTTGGGTTTATTTTGCTCTTCTTATTCTAAATTCTTGGTGTGGGAGCTTAGACTATCTTTTAGATGATCTTAGATTATCTTTTATCTTTTCTAATATATTTTGTGCCAAAAATCTGTCTCTGAGCACTGTTTATCTGTGTCCCCAAATTTTGGATGTTGGATTTTTATTTTCATTCAGTTTAATTCTTTTTATTTTTCCTTGGTACTTTCTCTTTGACCCATAAATTACATAGAGAAGTGTCTTGTTTAGTTTCCATGGGTTTAGAGATTTTCCTATAATCTCTGTTATTGATTTGTCAGTTGACTCCTTTGTGGCCAGAGAACATGTTTGATTTCAATTCTTTGAAATTTTTGAGGTTTGTTTTATAGCCCAAGATGTAATCTATGTTGGCCTATGTTTTTTTGGCACTTGATGAGAATGTGTATTCTGATGTTGAGTGGAGCATTATATTAAGTGTCAACTAGATATTCTGGGTTGATGGTGTTGTTGAGTTCTTCTATGTCTTTGATGGCTTTCTGTCTAGTTGTTCTGTTATTTGTTGGTGAAAGAGTGATGACATCTCCAACTGTAACTGTGAATTTGTCTATTCTCCTTCATTTCTTTTTTTAATTTAATTTTTTGTTTTTTTAAAATTTACATCCAAATTAGTTAGCATATAGTGCAACAGTGATTTCAGGAGTAGATTCCTTAGTGCCCTTACCCACTTAGCGCCACAACCCCTCCAGTAACCCTCAGTTTGTTCTCCATATTTATGAGTCTCTTCTGTTTTGTCCCCCTCCCTGTTTTTATATTCTTTTTGCTTCCCTTCCCTTATGTTCATGTTTTGTCTCTTAAAGTCCTCATATGAGTGAAGTCATATGATTTTTGTCTTTCTCTGACTGACTAATTTCACTTAGCATAATACCCTCCAGTTCCATCCATGTAGTTGCAAATGGCAAGATTTCATTCTTTTTGATTGCCAAGTAATACTCCATTGTGCATATATATATATATATATATATATATATATATATATATATACCACATCTTCTTTATCCATTCATCCATCAATGGACATTTAGGTTCTTTCCATACTTTGGATATTGTTGATAGTGTTGCTATAAACATGGGGGTGCATGTGTCCCTTCGAAACAGCACACCTGTATCCCATGGATAAATACCTAGTAGTGCAATTGCTGGGTCGTAGGGTAGTTCTGTTTTTAGTTTTTTAAAGAGCCTCCATACTGTTTTCCAGAGTGGCTGCATTCCCACCAACAATGCAAAAGAGATCCTCTTTCTCCCCATCCTCACCAACATCTGTTGTTGCCTGAGTTGTTCATGTTAGCCATTCTGACAAGTGTAAAGTGGTATCTCATTGTGGTTTTGGTTTGTATTTCCCTGATGATGAGTGATGTTGAGCATTTTTTCATGTGTCGGTTGGGCATCTGGATGTCTTCTTTGGAGAAGTGTCTATTCATGTCTTTTGCCCATTTCTTCACTGGATTATTTGTTTTTTGGGTGTTGAGTTTGGTAAGTTCTTTGTAGATTTTGGATACTAACCCTTTATCTGATACGTCATTTGCAAATATCTTTTCTCAGTCTGTTGGTTGCCTTTTAGTTTTGCTGATCGTTTCCTTCACTCTGCAGAGGATTTTGTTTTGATGAGGTCCCAGTAGTTCGTTTGTGCTTTTGTTTCTCTTGCCTCTGGAGACGTGTTGAGTAAGAAGTTGCTGCGGGCAAGATCAAAGAGGTTTTTGTCTACTTTCTCCTTGAGGATTTTAATGGCTTCCTGTCTTACATTGAGTTCTTTCATCCATTTTGAGTTTATTTTTGTGTATGGTGTAAGAAAGTGGTCCAGGTTCATTCTTCTACATGTCATTGTCCAGTTTTCCCAGCACCACTTGCTAAAGAGACTGTCTTTATTCCATTGGATATTCTTTCCTACTTTTTCAAAGATTAGTTGGCCATACGTTTGTGGGTCCATTTCTGCGTTCTCTGTTCTGTTCCATTGATCTGAGTGTCTGTTCTTGTGCCAGTACCATACTGTCTTGATGATTACCACTTTGTAGTATAGCTTGAAGTCTGGGATTGTGATACCTCCTACTTTGGTTTTCTTTTTCAAGACCACTTTGGCTATCTGGGGTCTTTTCTGGTTCCATACAAATTTTAGGATTATTTGTTCTAGCTCTGTGAAGAATGCTGGTGTTACTTTGATAGGGATTGCATTGAATATGTAAATTGCTTTGGGTAGTATCAACATTTTAACAATATTTATTCTTCCTATCCAGGAGCATGGAATCTTTTTCCATTGTTTTGCGTCTTCTTCAATTTCTTTCATAAGCTTTCTATAGTTTTCAGTGTATAGATTTTTCTCCTCTTTGGTTAGATTTATTCCTAGGTATTTTATGGTTTTTTGTGCAACTGTAAATGGGATCGATTCCTTGATTTCTCTTTCTGTCGCTTCATTGTTGGTGTATAGGAATGCAACCGATTTCTGTGCATTGATTTTATATCCTGCAACTTTGGTGAATTCATGAATCAGTTCTAGCAGTTTTTGGTGGAATCTTTTGGGTTTTCCATATAGAGTATCATGTCATCTGCGAAGAGTGAAAGTTTGACCTCCTCCTGGCCGATTTGGATGCCTTTTATTTCTTTGTGTTGTCTGATTGCAGGGGCTAAGACTTCCAATACTATGTTGAATAACAGTGGTGAGAGTGGACATCCCTGTCTTGTTCCTGACCTTAGGGGGAAAGCTGTCAGTTTTTCCCCATTGAGGATGATATTAGCATTGGGTCATTCATATATGGCTTTTATGATCTCGAGGTATGCTCCTTCTATCCCTACTTTCTTGAGGGTTTTTATCAAGAAAGGATGCTGTATTTTGCCAAATGCTTTCTCTGCATCTATTGAGAGGATCATATGGTTCTTGTCCTTTCTTTTATTGATGTGATGAATCATGTTAATTGTTTGTGGATATTGAACCAGCCCTGCATCCCAGGTACAAGTCCTGCTTGGTCATGGTGAATAATTTTTTTTAATGTATTGTTGGATCCAGTTGGTTAATATCTTGTTGAGAACTTTTGCATCCATGTTCATCAGGGGAATTGGTCTATAGTTCTCCTTTTTAATGTGGTCTCTGGTTTCGGAATCAAGGTAATTATGGCTTCATAGAAAGAGTTTGGAAGTTTTCCTTCCATTTCTATTTTTTGGAACAGTTTCAAGAAAATAAGTGTTAACTCTTCCTTAAATGTTTGGTAGAATTCCCCTGGAAAGCCATCTGGCCCAGGACTCTTGTTTTTTGGCAGATTTTTGATTACTAATTTGATTTCCTTACTGGTTATAGGTCTGTTCAAATTTTCTATTTCTTCCTGTTTCAGTTTTGGTAGTGTATATGTTTCTAGAAATTTGTGCATTTCTTCCAGATTACCCATCTTATTGGCATATAATTACTCACAATATTCTCTTATTATTGTTTTTATTTCTATTGTGTTGGTTGTGATCACTCCTCTTTCATTCTTGATTTCATTTATTTTGGTCCTTTCCTTTTTCTTTTTGATCAAACTGCCTAGTGGTTTATCAATTTTGTTAATTCTTTCAAAGAACCAGCTTCTGGTTTCATTGATCTGTACTACTGTTTTTTGGTTTTTTTTTTTTGTTTTTTTTTTTTTGGTTTTGATAGCATTAATTTCTGCTCTAATCTTTATTATTTCCCGTCTTCTGCTGGTTTGGGGTTTTATTTACTGTTCTTTTCCCAGCTCCTTAAGGTGTAAGTTTAGGTTGGTATCTGAGATCTTTCTTCCTTCTTTAGGAAGACATGTTTAACTAACATTCTTTAGTAGGATGTTCTTCAGTCTCCAAGTATTTGTTACCTTTCCATTTTTTTCTTGTGGTTGATTTCGAGTTTCATAGTGTTGTAGTCTGAAAATATGCATGGTATGGTCTTGATATTTTTGTACTTACTTAGGGCTGATTTGTGTCCCAGTATGTGGTCTATTCTGGAGAATGTTCCATATGCACTGGAGAAGAATGTATATTCTGCTGCTTTAGGATGAAATGTTCCGAATTTATTTGTTAAGTCATTCTGGTCTAGTGTGCCATTCAAAGCCATTGTTTCCTTGTTGGTTTTTTGATAAGATGATCTGTCCATTGCTATGAGTTGGGTGTTGAAGTCTCCTACTATCATGGTATTACTATCGATGACTTTCTTTATGTTTGTGATTAATTGATTTATATATTTGGGTGCTTTACATGTGGCGCATAAATGTTTACAATTGTTAGGTCTTCTTGGTGGATAGACCCCTTGACTATGATATAATGCCTTTCTGCATCTCTTGATACAGTCTTTATTTTAAAGTCTAGATTGTCTGATATAAGTATGGCTACTCCAGCTTTCTTTTGTTGACCATTAGCATGATAGATGGTTCTCCATCCCCTTATTTTCAATCTGAAGGTTTCTTTGGGTCTAAAGTGGGTCTCTTGTAAACAGCATATAGATGCATCTTGTTTTCTTATCCATTCTATTACCCTATGTCTTTTGATTGGAGCATTGAGTCCATTGATGTTTAGAGTGAGTACTGAAAGATGAATTTATTGCCAGTATGATGCTTGTAGAGTTGCTATGTGAGCACATATAACATTTCTACCCCTATTTTTCTCTCTTCCTCTTCTGGGACCCCTATGATTCTGATGTTGTTCCTTTTTAATGATTCACTGATTTCTCTAATTCTTAAATCGTGCTCTTTTGCCTTAGTCTCTCTCTTTTTTTCTGCTTCATTATTCTCTATAAGTTTGTCCTCTAAATTGCTGATTCTCTGTTGTGCCTCATCCATCCTTGCTGCCGCTGCATCCATCTGTGATTGCAGCTCAGTTATAGCATTTTTAATTTCTTTCTGGCTATTTTTTACTTCTTTTATCTCTGCAGAAAAGGATTCTAATCTACTTTCGATTCCAGCTAGTATTCTTATTATCGTGATTCTAAATTCTGCTTCAGACATCTTGCTTGTATCTGTGTTGGTTAAATCCCTGGCTGTCGTTTCTTTGTGCTCTTTATTTTGGGGTGAATTCCTTCATTTTGTCATTTTGAAGGGAGAAAAGGAATTAATGAGTAGAAAAATTGAAAATAAAAAAATTAAAATTAAAAATATATTAAAATTAAAAATTAAACACACACACACAAATCAAATAGATGATGCTAGATCCTAGGTGTGTTTTGGTCTGGGTGTTGAAAGTGGTTTGACAGATTAGAGAAACAAAAGGGGGGAGGGAGAAAAAAAGGAAATCATTTGAGAATTTGAAAAAATGAATACACTGAAGTAGACTAAATTGAGATGATGGGGATAAAATTCTTTTTTTCAAAAAGAATTTGAAAAAATATAGAAAAAAGTAAAGAATATAGTAGGAAAAAATTAAAGAAAACTATTTGCAATAAAAATTAAAAATAAATATGAATTTTTCTCTTTTTCTGTATTTAAGAAAAAAGAAATGAAAAAGAGAAAAAAGATAAAAAGAGAAAGAAAAAAAGGAAATTGTTTGAAAATTTGAAAAAGTGAATACACTGTAGTAGACTAAAGTAATAATGGTGGAAGTAAAATATAATTTGAAAAAATTTACATAAAAGCAAAAAATATAGTAAAAAATTTAAATAAAAATATTTTAATAGAAATTGAAAGTAAAAATGAAGTTTTTCTCTTTCTGCATTCAAGAAAAAGAAAAGAAATGAAAAAGAGAAAAAAGAAAAACAAAGAAAAAAAGGAAATTGTTTGAAAACTTGAAAAGGTGAATACACTGAAGTAGACTAAAATAAAATGATGGAAGTAAATAGAATT
The DNA here is from genome assembly GCF_024362965.1 of Panthera pardus. Taxonomy (NCBI): domain Eukaryota; kingdom Metazoa; phylum Chordata; class Mammalia; order Carnivora; family Felidae; genus Panthera; species Panthera pardus. The sequence goes on along the minus strand of NW_026526721.1, from coordinate 96,219,706 downwards.
TGAAAAAATTTACACAAAAGTAAAAAGTATAGTAATAAAAATTAAAGAAAAATATTTTTAATAACAATTGAAAATAAAAATGAATTTTTTCTCTTTCTGTATTCAAGAAAAAGAAAAGAAGTGTAAAAGAGAAAAGGAAAAAAAGAAAAAAAAAGAAAATTGAATAGATGAATCTGCTAACAGATTGAAGTAGGACTGAAATTACTTCGTTTTCCCCTAAATGTCAGTGTATGTAGAGCTTTATAGTCCATAAACTAAGCCGGCAGTGAGACTTGTGTTCTTGAAGACCAAAGTTGGCCCAGTTGGGCGGGGCTCAGTGTAACAGCTTTGTTGTCCACTAGATGGCACTGCTAGCCTACTGGAGTGGATTGATGTGGCGCTCTTAGGTGCGTATGCGCATGAACAGACCCATAACCAGCGAAGAAATTGAATCAGTCATCAAAAATCTCCCGACAAATAAGAGTCTCCCGACAAATAAGAGCGGGAGTGATGAAAATGGCGTCACCCAGCTACCCAGTCTGTAGTATCGGAAGGCTGTTCTCCCGGATCAGCAATCGTGCACCTGTCCTCTGTCTTCAGCTTTCATCCCCCTGCATTTTTCACTGTCTGTGACCAAGCCCCAGGCTGTACCTCTCTCCTGAGTTTTGTCTCAGGTGCGACTGTTTTCCATGGCCCCTTACTTCTGAAGGACTGCGGCTTTGACTCTTTCTGCCCCTCTGTGGGCAGAAATGGCTGCCACTGAGCAATGGCTGAATGTCAGCTGCACTTAGGAATGCTTGCTGGACCCTGCTGCTGCCGGTGCCCTGAGACTGTGGCCAGGTGCCAGCCTGTCCCAGAAAACTTTCACAAGATAGTGTAGCAGCAGCATTTGAGGGATAATGGAAAATCACAACACACATCTGGCACCAGGCTTCACCCTTAACGACCTTGTTCCAGCACCAGCGAATGTGGCCATTTATTGGGGTCTGCTGGGACCCAGGGGGCATCAACAGTCTCTACCAAATGTCCTTCCAGCAGTGGAACCACTTTTCCCCGTGTGGCCCGAGAACCTCCTGGACCCCACTCTATTCCTGGGGATTCGCCCTTCCCACCAGAGTACCACCAGGTATGGAGCTGTGGAGTTGCAACCTTTGCACTCCGCTTGTTCGCAGTCTTAATGGAATTTAAACCCTCTCCTTTCTCCTTTCTCCCTTTTTAGTCTAGTCCCTGCAGCTGTTTCCAATTTTCCACTTTCTCTCCAGCTGCTTTTGGGGAGGGGTGCTTTTCCCATATTCTCCCCGCCTACCCAGTCTCCATCCTCTCTCCACCCGCAAAAGCGGTTCCCTGCCCTCCGTGGCTTCTCGCTCCCCAAATTCACCTCTCCAGGCCATGTACTTGCTGAATTCTGTGGTTCAGGTTGTACAGATTGTTGTGTGAATCCTCCAATCAGTTTTCTAGGTGTGTAGGATGGTTTAGTGTTGCTCTGGCTATATTTCATGGACTCAAGACACACAAAACATTTCCATGCTGTTCTGCCATCTTGGCTCCTCCCCTATTTCTCCTTCATTTCTATCACATATTTTGCAATTCAGTTTTTGGGTGTGTATACATTTAGTATTATGTCTTATTGGTGGATTGACCATTTTATTATTCTTTATTATTACATAATGTCTTTGATTTGGGAAATTTTCTTTGAACGAGATAGACTTTATCTGACAATATGGCCACTCCTACTGTCCTGTGATCAGTTTTTGCATGATATATATTTTCTCCATTCTTTTACTTTTGATCTGCCTATATGTTTATATTTGAAGTGAGTCATGTAAGAGTATATAGTTGGGTGATATTTTTTAATCCACTCTTCAAATCTGAGCCTTTTAATTGGTATACTAAGCCATTTACACTAACGTAATTATTGATATGTTACAACTTGTCTACCATTTCTTTTTTCTCTTTATTGTTTTTGGTTTTTATTTTTGCTGTATCTTTTTTTCCTGTCCTACTGTGGTTACTTTAACAATTTTTAGATTTCTGTTTTGTTTTATTTATAGCAGTTTGGACTGTATCTCTTTATATAGCTCTTTATTGATTACTCATTCCTCCCTGTATTATTTTCTGTATAACTAAATTACCTACTGGTCATATACTTTTACCAATTTAAGTGAGGTGTAGAACACTTAACTTCCTTTCTGTTTAATTTTCTCCACTTATATATAATTGTTTAAAATTTTTTTCTATGTTCATTTAGAACCATATCATATAATTTTTGCTTTAGCCATTATGATTCAGAAGTCTCAGGAGAGGAAGGAAAGTTTATTGGATATTTTTTTTTTCCTTATTTTGCTCTTTCTTTCTTCCTGATGTTTTATAATTGTTTTTTCTTAATCATTTCCTTTCTATGTAGAAAACTTCCTTTATATATTGTCTTAGAGTTAATAAATTCCCTTAGTTTTCCCTTACCCAAGGATGTCTTAGTTTCCCCTCCATTTCTGAAGAGCAATTTTGCTGCATAGAAGATTCTGAATTGTTTTCTTTTAGTGGTTGAAAAATGTCACTTTCTCCAAGGCTCTCTGATTTCTGCTGAAAAATCTATTATTTCCCTTTTTTGTTTTTTTTACAGATGAAGTCTGTCATTGCTTTAAAGATTTTTCTTTTGTCTTTACTTTTCAGAAGTTTGACTATGATGTGTCTTGGTATGTATTTCATTGGGTTTAATTTGCTTGGGCTTTATTCAACTTCTTGGATCTATAGATTTACGTCTTTTGCCAAATTTGGGAAATTTTCAGCTTTATTTCTTTGAACACATTTTCAGACCCACCCTATTTCTTCTATCTCCTAAGATATTGATGTTCATACAATGTTATATCTTTGTTATATTTCCATGGGTCTCTAAAGTTCCATTCTTTTCTTTTCTCTCTTTCTTTTTTTAATTTTGTTTTGTTTTGTTTCCAATCTTTTATCTCTGTTGTTCATTTGGGTAATTTCTACTGTTCTACCTTCCAATTCACTGATTCTTTCCTCTGTCCTCTCCATCCTACCTTTTAGCCAATCCATTGAGATTTTTGGTTGTTGTGTTCTTCAGTTCTCAAATTTCCATTTTCATTTGTTTCAAGAATATTTGTAATTGCTTATTAAAGCAATTTTATGATGGCTGGTTTAAAATCTTTGTTATATAATATTAAGATCTCCAAAATCTTGGTGTTGGCATTTATTGGTTCACTTTTTCAATCTTTATATCTTCCTAGTTCTTGGCATAATGAGAAATTTTCTACTGAAAACTGGACATTTTGCATATTATGTTATTAGACTCTGGATCTTATGTACCCCTTATATTTTAAATGATTTCCTTTGACACTACTCTGGAAGGGGAAATAGAGTGGGGAGAGTACCACTTTTTACTACTCAGTGGGAGTAGAAGTCCAAGTTTACCATCAACTGGCTTTTAATTCTCATAAAAAATGTATGCCTTATTACTTCTGCGCTGGATGGGAATGCTAACTTTCTTTCGGTACCACTTGGCTAGGAGGTATAGGTGTGTCTTTTTACTGTTCCCAAATAGCTTTACATCCTTTACATCCTGTGGAGGGGAAAGTGTAGGCTTTGGTGTTTTAGGTGGGTGTTGGGTCACATTTTTTTTCTATGGTGTCTGGCTATATCAAGGCAGTCATTTTCTGAAAGTTTTCTCTCTTATTAGGCTGTCTATTTTGGATCATTGGACTAGAGAAGCTCCTTTTAAAATGTGATATTGTCTGCTTAATATTGCTCTACTAGTTACCAGACTTTGTGTATTTAAATTGCTTAGTCTTTTTTGTTCTCTCTGTTCTTCATTTTGGATAATTTATACTGCTAAGTTTTTAGTTCAATAATTTTCTAATTATGTAATGTGCTGATAATACCATTTAGTGAACTTTCCATTTCAAATCTTATCTTCCTCTGCTTTAAAAGTTCCCTTTGGTAGTTTTTTTTTATATATATCTTCTCTTTCTCTACTCATTAAATGCACATTTTTCGTTAAATCATTGGGCATATTAGGTTTATTTATAATTCTGTTTTAATGTACTTATCTGCTGATTTCATCATCTGTTATTTGTAAGTCTGTTTTTATTAAATGAATTTTCTCCTGGATATGGGTCACATTTGCTTACACTGTCACGTTTGTTAACCTTTTATGGGATGCTGGACACTATTCATTTCATATTGTTGAAGGCTAGCTTTTGTTCTTTAAAAGTATTGTGCTTTTTTTCTGGGTGCCAAGCTAGGTTACTTGCAAATCAGTTTGATCCTATCAAGTGCTGTTTTTAACCTTTGTTAAATTTAATCTAGAACTGACTTTACTCTGGGGTTAGATTAGTCCTACTGCTGAGTCATGGCCCTTGTGAGATCTCTGTTGAAAGCCCCATGTGTTCAACAGTATTTCCCCAGTCTGGCTGATAAGAACTAACTGATACTTGGCTCTCAGTGTGCTTTGGGAATTGTTTGACTTACAGCTTCCCTAATTCTTTGTTCTTTGCCTGGCCTCATGGAGATTTACCCTATTTATATCTGGATTAATATTTAGTGAAAAATTCAAAAGGATCAGTATATAGATTTCTGGAGGGTTTTTCCCCCCACTCTGTGCAGCACTGTCTTTCCCACCTCACCCTGCCCCTTCTAACATTCCACAAATTATAGTTTCCTTGATAATCATAAACTCTGATTTGTCTCCTTAATTTAGCAGGATCACTGAGCTCTCTTTTGGTTTCTCTTTCTTGTGCTGTTACGGAGAAATGGTCCCCAGCAAAACCCAAAGCAGCAATTTAGCTTACTTTGTTTCTCTTCACTCAAGGTTTCCACTCCTGTGCTCTTTGAGGTCCAATATCTACAAACAGTTGTTTCATATATTTTACTCTGGTTTTCTAATTGTTTATGGTAGAAGTAAGGCCATTCATGGTTAGTCTTTCAGAATCACAAGCCAAGCTTGAACAGGTCCTATTTAAGTTCCACTATATAAAGAGTACTGCCCTTTATCTCTATACAAAAGAAGCATTAGGAACTTGACTGAAAATATAACTTGTGTCCCACATGCTACCCTTAAATATCCTTCTATGTTCTGCAGCTGAAAATAAAAGTTTTACCAAATGCTGCATTGTAGAAGTTTTATTTTACAGTTCTTTCATGCCTAATTCAAATGAGTTAAGTCCACAGTTAAAAACCAGTCCCCCAAACAAAAGGGACCTCTGACAGTAGTAGGGCTTGCTATAGGGCTATATATAGCCACTTTCTGGGAGGGTAACCCCTTCTATTGAGACCTGGACATCAAGAAGGCGTTAGGGCAATAGACGATTAAAGTGAATCTAGAAAAGGTGTTCCCAGAGACAGTGGTCAATGAGTAGAACATATCAAACATAATTGCAATCTACTTCATAATTTTACATCTGGCAGAAATGACCCCTCACTTTCCCGAGTTCAGAGGAGACGTTACCTATCCCACTGTCTGAAGAGTTGGTAGCAGGGGATATAGATTAAGTAAATTAAGTTTCTGGCATAAATGTAGCTGTGTAGGTCTCTTAACCTGTGACAAAAATACAGATGCAGTAAAGAAAACAAAACCAAAAATTCCACCAAATTTTATTTTTTGTGAAATTCGGGAGCACACTGAGTTAGATATATAATAAGTAAAGAGATGGAATTAGTAATTTTGAAACTTCCCAAAAAGAAAAGCTCTGGTCCAGATGGGTTCAATGGTGAATTATACCAAATGCTTAAGAAGAATTAGTACAAATGTTTACAAATTATTTAAAAATATGAAAGAGAAGAGAACACTTCCCAATTCATTCCATGAAGTCAGAATTACCCTCATAGCAATACCAGACAAGGATAACACTAGAAAGAAAACAACAAACAAATAATTTATGAATGTATATATAAAATCCTAAACAAAATATTAGGAAACCAAATCCAACAACATTTAGAAGGGATTATACACTATGATCAAGTAAGATTTATCTCAGAAAAAACAAGGTTGGTTCCACATCTCAAAATCAATTAATGCTATAACCATATAAATAGAATAAAATACAAAAACACATTATCATCTCATCCCAATAGATTCAAGAAGAGCAATCAAAACAAAACAAAACACTTGACAAAATCTAGCATCCTTTCATGATAATTCAACAAACTTAAAACAGAAGAGAACTTTCTCAACCTGAGAAAGGGAACCTATGAAAAACCTACAGATAGCATTACACTTAATAGTGAATACTGAAACCTTCCCCCTAAGATCAGGAATAAGACAAGGATGTCTGTTCATGCCACTTCTATTCAACATTATACTGTAGGTTCTAACCAGAAAAATAAGGCAGGAGAAGAGGAAAAGCATCAAGATTGTAAAGGAGGAAATGGAATCTCTCCATTTGTAGATGACACGATTTGTGTATAGAAAACCCTAAGGAATTCACTTACAAAACCTAGTAAAGCTAATGAAGAAATTCAGCAAAGTTGAAGGATATAAAATGAACACATAAAAGTCAATTGGTTTTCTATATACTAGCAATGAATAATCTAGAAGTGAAATTAAACAATTCTATCTGCAGCAGCATCAAAAGGGATAAAATATTTAAGAATAAATTTAACAAAAAAGTACAAAACTTATATATTAACAACTATAAAACATTTTGAAACAAATTAAATACCTAAAATAAATGGAAAGACATCTCATGTTCATGGATCAGATGCTTTAATATTGTTGAAATGACAATACTCCCCCAAATTAATCTACAATTTCAACTTAATTTCTCTATATCATAAAAGCAAAAAGTATAATACTATGTACTGTAACTGTGAAAGGTATATATATATATATATATATATATATATATATATATATATATATAGCTGTGCATATATGTATTACATTTTTGAAAACAAAGTCTGAAATGATTCACACACAAAAAAACCCCAAAAAACTAATGAAAGCATTTACTTGTGGTAGTGGTTGGGTTACAACTAGGCCAATGTGGGGACAGAGTGGCTCTATATATTGTTTTGATTTTTATACTCTGTGTATTATAGGGGGAAAAAAGTATGAGGACAGGAGCAGAAATTCTGCAGTTCTACCCCAGCAGCTTGTCAAAATCAACAAATAAGCTCTATATTGAGGTACTCCTGATAGGATATATGACTTCACAATATTCCAGACTTCCAGAGAATTTGACTAACACTGATTAAGACAGGAGCAAGCAAGGGTGAAAAGGAGGCCACATGACTTAATTACAGTGGGATCTGAACTATATTCCATCTCCCCCACCTATGGGAGCTATGGCTAAGACTCTCCTCTGTTGCTTCAGCCTCCCTTCTTCTCACACCATGGTTGTTTATCCAAAGGCAAAGGTGACCCAGAGGAGATAAAAGATGATTCTGATGACCAAAGGAGTAAAATGGTTGGGAGAGAAGGAGAAAATAAAAGAGTATATGGTAGTGTTCATGCTGACTCTGTTGAACTTTTGGTACCAGAGGGCAGAAGGCATATTCTGGAAAGAGTGAAATTAAGGTAATTCTTCTCTGGCTCGAGTCCATATTTAAATCTGTTGAGATTTCGGAGTTCAGATCACAAAATGGAAACTTTTTATGGGATTAGTTCTTTCTGAAAGTGGGAAAAGACTCTCCAGAGTCCTTACCATCTTTAGATGAGAAACCCCATGGGCCCAGTTCCCTCTTTACCTTTCTCCACCCTTCCACCTTGTATATCTTTATGAAGTTAATGAATTATAAACTACCACTGCTTAATTGCTTTCAGAGATGGACCCCTGCGCAGGTGGGAATGGATGTCCTCACATCTGTCAGATGAGAATGGTGTGGCCAGGTGTGTCTGTTTGCCCGGGGTACCAGCTGTCTGAAGACACAAAGGTCCGTGGAGGTAGAAGGTTGAAGCTGATGGCTTAATCGTGTAATTGTTTGAAATCTTGTTGTAATTCAGTTTTGAATAGTCAGAACTGCTGGGAGAAAGGTGTTTTCATTTATGCTTTAAAAAAAAAAAAACACTTATAATCGCATTTGATCATTCCGAAAGGTATTTTTGTGAAATTATAACAACTCAGTGAAATTTCAGTTACAAAAGAAACGGTCTGGTGTAGTTTCAGAATTAATGCTTTTGTTTTCTGTTTCTCATTATGAAGTGAATTCCAGAATTAATATTCAAAACCTTCTATAACTACACAGGGTGCTTTTCATTGCAGGCTACAGAAAGTGGGGGATAACCTTTGAAACACAAGTATGTGCAAATGAGTGTTCTCAGAAGTGAGAAATAATTAAAACCAAAAAGAAAGAAACTATAAATACAAGGTTACATATTTCTGTTTCCTAGAAATAGCAAAACAGACATGCTTCAATTCAAAGATGAAAGTGACAAATTATTCCATAACCAGAACTAATAAATGAAATCATTCCTGTGGGACAGTCTTTGTTTTAATAACTTCAGAGAAATCACAGAATCCTTCATTTTTATCATGACATTTTCATGAAATGAGAAACAGTTTATTTGGATTAATTATGAAAATACCAAAATATTTCCTGACTTATGGGATGGATAAACACATTGAGAAACTGAAAAAGAATTAGGTCTAAAAGTTACTGCATAGTTATTTTTTTTCTTCTTTAAGCCAAAACTAAGATACAATTTTCTGTTGATGTCGCTAATATACTTTTCTGACAGACACCATTTCTGCCTTGGTCTTCTGTTTACACAGCATTTACCTAACTTAGCACCGGACACAGACAAGGGCCTTATTAAATATTTGTGGAAACTCGACAAATACATACGTGTATAGATATATACAGCTATCTATATATATCTAGATACAATCTCTTTCAAAATTTTATTTTAGTGTCTGATTCATTATTCCCAGAAAGTCTATCCCCCAAATTACTGTCCACTTAGAGTTTTACAAATATCTCAGAGGAATGAGTATCTCTCATGAATGCCCTTGCAGATGACACGCAGGACAGTACAAGAATAAGTACTCCTTGGGAAAATGATGTTGAGACCTATTGACTTGAAGGGAAAGAACAGGAACTATCTGGACCACAGAATGAAGTTACACTGAATGGAACAGGCTCTCAGTGTCAGGACAAGGAGGGAGCATCCTTGTTTAAATGGCACTGCCCTGTGGCAATCAGGTAGAGCATAGACCATGGATTGCTACATAGGAAGGCCCCAAATCTGCCTGGTCCACATGTCCTGTCTACCTTAAATGAGGGAGATACCATTTTTGGTTAAGAATGTGATATATATTCCTAAAGGAAAATTATGATGACTTCTCCCTATATTATTAGGGAACAGATAAGGTATAATTTTTAGTTATTTCCTTTTCTCGTTCTCCCAATTAATAAATATTAGTAGATTCTGATAGAAGTATTTGAGAGCATTAGACCAGCACTTGAGAAAATACAATTAGCAGTTGGTTTATAATTTGCAAATGTGCCTGTGTGGTATTTCACTGTTATGCTTGATGTCTGGGGTTGAGAGGAAGGAGACGCTTTAGCTCATGTTTATAGTTTACAAATAAATGTCGATTTGAGCCCTGAAAACATAGCTGCTGTGTATCTCTTTCTGTAGATATAAATGAGTGTGCTGAAGGGCTGGCTCACTGCAGCCGTCACTGCATGAACACAATGGGACCTTTCACGTGTGCCTGACACCCCGGCTTCGAGCTGGGAGCAGATGGAAAACAGTGTTACAGTAAGTGGCAGCAATAGAAGCCCAGGAAATGTGTTGCATTTTACAAATATTAAACAAGAGTAATAAACAAAAGAACTGTACTGCATAACTTGCCAAGGCAGAAGCTTCTGGAAATGTTTTCCCCTGGGGTGTGGTAAGAGTGGGATCTTAGAAGTCCAATACCCTCATTGTGGTTTGAGGAAACAGGGGCCCAGACTCCACAGAAAATGGTTGTCATAATGACCACAGTGTGCACAGTAAGGACTGTCTCAAGGCTTGTGATCCAGGGCTCTTTTGGACCCACAGCTCTCCTTCGTGAGGAGTCTGTCTACCTTCATCACCTCTGCCATGCAGTATTTATTGAACACTAATAACTCCAATGTAAAATACCAGGAAAAGGAGCTAGTGGTGGTGACGTACAGGAGCAACTCGTGATTGAAATAGCGTTCCTGGCACATCGGTTGCTCTAATGTGTATTTTTCACATCAGCTCTTCTCCCTTTCCCATTTCTGTTCATTTCCATCATGGCTTTTTTTTTTTTTTTTTTTTACATTTTATTTGTTTTTGAGAGAGAGAGACAGAGCACAAGTGGGGGAGAAGCAGAGAGAGAGAGAGGCACAGAATCCGAAGCACGCTCCAGGCTCTGAGCTGTCAGCACAGAGCCCGACACGGGGCTTGAACTCACAGACTGTGAGATGGTGACCTGAGCCGAAGTCGGATGCTTAACTGACTGAGCCCCCCAGGGGCCCCTTTCCATCATGCCTTTAAAGAGGCATGAAGAGCTTTAAGCAGCTTCTTCTGACTGCATTCTCTTTCACTGGCTCATCTGTGTACCCCTTTTCTTCTTCTTACTCAAAAAAAGATGGTCCATGTCATCTAACTTTAGCCTTTCCTCACCTAGGCTCCATTATACAATTTAATAGAGCTCTTATTGTGAATATATTAAAATGTTAATATGTGGAATTAACAACTGTTATTAATAGCTATTATATCTATTTTGTTTCATGTCTTCTCCATTGGTCCACTACTCAACCTATAGATGAATAATGCACTTTCTGCTTTACTAAGCTTAAAATTATCTGATACAAATTCCCTCAAATTCCATGTTCTCTGCTTCGATATTTCTCTAACTCACTCTTCCTCCACTTCTTCCCTCTTCTTTTAAATGACAGAAGTTTTTTTTTTCTTCTTATTTCTTTGGCTGATTTATCCACCTCTGCTTCTTCTTATGTAATCAGGGTATATCAACAATGCATTTTCTTTCATCTTTAGACTCTGCCCTTCTGTCACTGACTTCCTCCCTTCTTTCTCTACCAGGTAAATTGTGTTGTGTTCCAAACACAACCATGTTAATTAGTTTTACTTTGAATTCAAGACCATAAATCTCCAATGATTATGCAGCATGACTAGAACAATCTATACTATCCGAATATGTCTATTTCTATCCTCATCAAAACCTCATCGAACACCTTCTCTTTGTGCTTCAAATTTTTATATTACCCCTGTTTTTGCCTTTATCCTTACCTTGTTTCTTACGTCATCAGGGAAGAGAATGCAAACTACCAGTCAAGTTAGCAATTGACCCAAAATACCCCATAGGATCTCATGAAAAAGACTTCACCCCTGTTCATATAAAGGAAGTGGTCCTAGTACTATCAAAGGCCACTTTCTCTACTGTACTTCAGATTCCATTCTCTCTCATTATCTCAGTATCTTTGCTATTGCAGTTATCTAATGGAACACTCTCATCAGCCTATCAACATGGTCCAGTATCTCCTGTCTTTAAAGTACCCTCCTATGAGCCCATGCCCCACTATAGCTTCAGTCTGATCCCCTTCGTCAAACTTTTTTTATCACTTAGCCAATGTTTTCTCCTCATCTTGCACTCTCCCATTGTCCAAGACTAATCACATCTCATCTCTACCCACTCATAGTCATCCATAGCTTCCATGCTGCCCGGCTGCTTGTTAGCATCTCTGGTTTTATCCAACTTGACCTGTCAGCAGCATTCAACACACCTGAATAACCCCTGTTCTTATTGTTTTTTTAAATGTTTATTTATTTATTTTGGAGAGAGAGAGAGAGAGCACGCACACGTGTGCAGGGGAGAGGCAGAGAGAGAGGGAGAGAGAGAATCCCAGACAGGCTCCACACTGTCAGTGCAGAGCCTTACACAGGGCTCAATCTCATGAACCATGAGATCATGACCTAAGCCAAAATCAAGAGCCAGATGTTGAATGGACTGAGTCACCCAGGTGCCAGAAGTTAAACCTTTCTATGTCTCGCTTATTCTTCATTTTAAATTGAAATCAAGTTGGACTCAGCCAACTCAGCCACCCAGGTGCCCCCAACCTTCTTCTTCGCAAAACATTTTCCTTCTCTTTCCATGTTTTCACATTTTCCTGGTTTCCTTTCCATCTCTTTCCCCTCTCTAAATGTTCAATTTATATTTCATTTCTCTTCTTCCGTTCACTATATGTGAATATATCAAACTGTGTACTCCTTGTCTCCACTTGCTTGACTGATAGGCATTACAAAACAGAACTGCTGACTTCCAGTCTCAGTTCCAAATATGCTGTTCCCTGTTCTCCATGCCTTAGAAAACTATCAATTCAATGTTGGAGCCAAAAACTCAATGACACAAAATTGGTAAGTGACAGCACTGGGACTTGAACTGGGGTCTTTAGGCTCCAAATATACTGTCCTTTCAACTTTCTCATGCATTTGTATACAGTGTGTGCCTACTTATTAATTTAATCAAGGAGGAATGATAGTGATAAATAGAATAAACAAATTTGTGTTTTTCCCTAAGCTGTCTCATGAAGAGACATTTTTAGGGTCACTAAAGAATTTAAAGAATTCGTCTCCACTGCACAAAATTCTATGTTTCTTTAATGCTTGGGTTGCCAGTGTAGCCGTGAGTTCTGATGGTATATTTCTATTGCTTAAAGACAAGGCAGTTTTGCTATGGTGGTATTTGTCTTTTCAAGAGCAAACTAATAGGACAGGAGAGAAGAATTAACTGCTAATTACGATACAACTTCTGAAGTGAGTCTTTCTCTCAGTGCCCGGAGGAGTCCTTTCAAGCAGAGAGAAATGTGGATGAGTTTTTCTTTCTTATTAATATTTTGACTTTTTAATGCGGCCAGAGGTTTAGGAGGTTTAGGAAATGAGTATTCTTTACAAATGTCTGAAATAAAATCTCTTGCAGTCTGACTGGTACATTTTTAGTTGTCATGAAAGAGGGGGCCATTATTGCTAATGACTTATGAGGTACAGGCTTTCGGTAGAATTTACTTGGTAGGGCAATTTGCCCTAGAGTTGAATACATTTGGTAGAAGTGTATTTTTACATTATTTTCCCTTATGAGAATATTTGGCTAAGTTCTTTGTGCAGGTCTCACTAGGCCTCAATATTTACTAACTGACACACAAAACTTTCTTGGTGAAAACTGGTGTTTTGGGTGGCTTCAAAACCTGTAGGTGGAGGAAGTGTTTTCAGAACACGGTAATGTTTAAGGATGAATTATGTGTCCTTCGGATAACAAGTATATTTTAGGAAAATATTGTTTTAGTTTTTTCCTAGGAAAACAATGTTTTGTGTTTATCTAATTTCTCCTCAGAGGGTCTCAAAACACTGTATAGCATAAACATGAAATCTTTATGGAGTGGTATAAATACACTATCACTGACTCATGATTAGAAATTGGAAAATTCCTGGGGTGCCTAGGTGGCTCAGTCAGTTCATCATCTGACTCTTAATCTCAGCTCAGGTCTTGATCTTAGGGTCCTGAGTTCTAGGCCCACATTGGGCTCCAAGCTGAACGTGGAGCCTACTTTAAAAAAGTATATAAATAAATTGGAAAATTCCAGATCCAGCATGGTTAAATAAGACTTCCCCAGATTACCAAGCAATTTAGTGTACACTTCATATGTTGAATAAATAATGGTTATTTGCTATCTGTGACAAACTACAAGGATCATTTTTTAAAGTTTTTTTAAAGTTTTTTTTTTTTTTTTAAAGTAAGATGGTTGAGAATTATTTAACACCAGTATCAAGGACGCAAAATCTCAGCTTACTTCTAGTGGGCAGTTATAATAGATCTAAGTATTCACTTGTTTTAGTTTCATGTATTCTTTAATAAAGGTTACAACAATGTAATTTATATTTAAATTAAATTACCACCAGCAGTCTTAGAACTGCATTGTCCACAGAAAATAACAAGAATAGGAGCCGTGATTTAAAGTATGTCTCCTTAAAGAGTATATGTTAATATATTATAAAAATATCAGTCCTCTTCATTATTTTGATCTTTCCTTTAGCTTTCGAATTTCCCTCAGTGCTAAAGTAGTTGGTTCTAAACCCAAAGGGGTCCTTATTTTCAATAACAAATTGATTAGCATAATCCTTTTGTCTGTTCAATCATTTGAAACCTATTTTTGAACATCTGCGATGAGCTGGGTAATGCAGGATGATGATGGCACAGAGGGATGAGCCCAATGACAGGATGAGCGCTGAGTGCTCTGCAGAGGAGCACATAGGCCCGCTGCCTACCAGAGACTGAGGCTGGGGGCCCGGGAGCTATCACCATACAGGCGCTGCAGCAGGGATCAAGACCGTTTGAATGCTGATACAGGCCTTCGAGGGTACTGAATCCCTAGTACCCTTTTCCTCTTCTTTCCTGTCTCTCTTCTTCAGTAGTTAAGAATGGAAGGAAATGAACCAATATAAACACTCTTATTAAGAAGAGGTGGGTCCAGGCAACACAAATGAAGAACTATAGTGGCCAGTGGTGAAAATAGCAGAATACCCAGATTCTGTATTTTTTAACAATGATTCAAAGCATTCTTTATTTCTCATTTCCTCACTTAGAAAATGATTGATTACAATGCCTGTGTGCTTAGGACAATTGGTATCCATATGCTGAGGCCAGTGTCCCCCTAAATGCCTATAGTTAGTTTCATGTACCAGGATCAGCAAATTGTTTTCCAAAGTCATAGTATGTTTATGTAATAAGTGATGCTCATATATATCAAAACTAATTAGCACATCAACACGATACTAGTTACTACGTATGATCAGCTCATTCTTTGGTTTTGTGATCATACTTTTGTAAGGCTATTTTTAACATTATTTTCATGTACTTACAGCCTCTAAAAAAAGACAGATAATAACATACCATTAGCTTGAGAACAGATGCGTCAACTGGCAAACAACCTGCTTGCGTTCTGATCATCGATTCAATGTGCGTATTTTTTATATCCTGAAAATACTGAAAATTCCCAGAGGTAACTGTCTTTTAAGAAGAGTGTTTAATAACCACTGGTGGACTCATTACTTTTCTGTATCACTTCATCAGTTTAACATTATTTATAGGTTTATTTTTGATAAGGTATAGACATTTACAATGCCTAATAGCCCTCAGTTTTATATGTGTAGAGTGTTGATAAATTTCCAATAAAGTTTGTCATCCTCCTAACAGAGTGTACCCATTATTAACATATATTCAGGTTTCCCTGTTGTTATGCTAATAACTCTCTTTTGCTTGTTTTGGAAAGGGATTGCATTGGAAATTGTCAATAGCTGTAAAGAGAACAATGGTGGTTGTTCCCATCACTGAGAGCATGTACTTGGGGGGGCCCCCCATTGTTCCTGTAACCATGGACACCAGCTTGATTCAGATGAGAAAACATGCATAGGTAATGTATGGTAAATGCCATCTTCAGAATTTGCCCTGGATTCATCTAGCCCTTTCATCTCTAATACACATTTGTGGCTGTAGTATGCAAGGAGAAGTGAATTGAATAGTATCTCTGGCTACTGGATAAATGTAAAAGAAAGATTTCTTGGCAGAAGACATCATTATATTTAGGTATTTATTTTGAAATTAAAGATTTAAAACATTTTAACAAAATATATCGACTTAATAGTTTTATGTCAAGAAAATCTTGCAGGGCCTATCTAACCATTTAATGTAATTTATGATTCAAACAACATATGCACCCTGCTTTACCTCAAGCAGAAACTAAACCATTGATTTTCAGCTTGGTGATGATTTGGGTGCATGTGCAACTTTGGTATTGCAAGTAGCTATATTCCAAAAGAAAACTTTAAAAGATATTATTGTTTGGAAATCCCACCTCAAGCCCATTCTTAATAATTTTTCCAACATATTATTAGACTTTGATCATATGGGAAAATAAGAATAAACTCCACCTTAACCTTGTTCCATATGAAATGTTTAATCCAAAGCTTCTGAGAAAAAGGAATATCTACTAAAATAGGAATAGTGAGCATCAAACTGTATTACCATGTACTTTGGTTCTGAGAGAAACTCTAAGCCCCTCAAGCAATTTGCCATTATTCAGGAATTGTAATACCCTATTTGCTTGTTCTCTTTTGGAATACTTTATATCACCTTTCTTAAAAATTATAATATGAATCTGAAAAAAAAATCTTTGACCATTTTATACTACTCAATGTGGTTAGAGACAAATTGAAGTATCATAAAAGAAGAGGTGAATTACAGAGGTCAAAGTATTTGGGATCTTTTATTTTGGCACTATAACATGACAGAGTGAACTTAAAGGGATTTTGAAGTATTCTGGTTTCATAAATTATTTAACCAAAACAATGTCATTACACATATTTCTTGATCCAACATTGCTTTCAGCATTTTTCCCAGTCTACAGTGGTTAACTTAATGAAACCAATTACTTCCCTTGCCAATACGCTTATATTTTTCTACCTTGCTAACATTTTTATCTCTGGAAAATATAAAAGACTTTCTTCTTTCCTCCCTCCTTCCCTCCCTTCCCTTGTTCCTTCCCTCCTCCCTTTCTTCCTTTCTACCTGTCTTTCTCTTTTGACTGTTGGATAAGAGAAACTGGAATTTTGCTAAACCTCTGCAACTTACAATCTGGTGTCTTTCCTTATTCTTTGAAAAGTACAATTCAGTGAAGCTCTTATTTACAGCTAGGAAAAAAAATAACATCTGCCAGGGTAAAAATGTGGAAAAAGTACATATTTATAATATTTCAGCAGTCAGCATGAAGTTGTACTGTTTATGGCTCAAGTTTATTTCATCTTCCAACAATAAATAATACTCATTCCTTAAGTCCAAATATTCACTTGAGTAAAGGCAATGATTTGTTTGGAGTATACATACATATACTTTGCTTATTTGCCTGAGAACAGATTAAAGCCATGGACGCTTTATAAGAACATTCATGCATAAAGGAAACTAAATAATTTTTTAGCTTATTTTAAGATTAGCTTTTCAAAATATATTTGAATATACAAATAAATGTGAAAATCAGTCATCTAATCTGCAAATGTTCAGTCTTAGCCAAATGCAAATTTTATTAGGGCTAAAACTTAGAGACGTGTTAAGTGGCTATCCAAAATATTAGTGCCTGACACGCAGTAAGTTCACTAAATTTAACAATTGGTAATTGTTAGGAAATATTTTTTTATTTCTAACCTTTGGAGCTTTATTCAGTGGTCATATATGGGGAACAAATATAAAAGCTCAAGTTCTTTTATGGTTTAGTTTTCTGTTGTTTTTTTAAGTAGGCTACATGCCCAGAATGGAGTCCAACATGGGGCTCAAACTCATAACCTTAGTATCAAGACCTGAGTTGAGATTGAGAGTCAGATACTCAAGCAACTGAACCACCCAGGCATCCCTTATGGTTTACTTTGGATGCTTTTTTGAACTTAGAGCTGAAATGTTAAATTATTTTGCCTTGCTACATTTGCCTTGTTGACACTCTTTTATTATTATTATTATTATTATTATTATTATTATTATTACTAGGGCTACAATTTTATATACAGATGAATTTCTCTGAAACACTGCAACATTTGGCATATTGGCTTATGTCAGAAAAAATAGAGATGAGGAAAATTAAAAGGGAAAAATAAGCAAGCAAAAATCTCACCAAATAAGATCAGAAAAAAATATATAGAAATTTGGGGAACAGGTGATGCAAAAGTTGAAGAGACAGGGCATTTTAAGAAAGACTTATGAGGCAGAAAGGATGTTCAGGTGAGTTCCAGACTGAGGATGTTACAGATGAGACACGCTAGAAATAGACCCAGAGGAATGATAATAGAAGAAAAATCCAAAATGGATCATAAAATGATAGTCAGATGGAGGAACTAATTTTCCAATTATGTGATGCAGTTGTGCTGTGTGCTAGTTGAGAACAGGGAATCCTAAGACCTGTATGTTTAGAGGCTCTGGTGGTATCTGAGAAGACTTAAAAAAAAAAAAAAGAAAAAAATCTTAAAATTAAAAAAAAGAAAAACCTAAAGTATAATGTTTTTGATGAAATGAAACTGAGTTTTATAAAAAGTATTGGGGGGGTGGCGCCTGGGTGGCTCATTCGGTTAAACGTCTGACTTGTGGTTTTGTCTCAGGTCATGATCTCATGGTTCGTGGGATCAAGTTCCACACTGGGCTCTGTGCTGAGACCACCAAGCTTGCTTGGGATCCCCCATACCCAACACCCTTCCCCCAGTCATGCTCGCTTGCTCTCTCTCTCTCTCTCTCTCTCTCTCAAAATAAATAAATAAACATTTTAAAAAAGCAATAAAAAAAGTTTTGGTCCCCTATATTCATGATTTTTAATCCAAAGGGCAGAAGAAGGTTTAATATAAAAAAGGTAAAAATATCACGAGGAACTTTGTGAGCAGCACTGCTTGTGACATTTTGCAAGAGGAAGAATGTTTTGTGTCCAAATGACCCTCATTTAGATATTTTATGGTGACCCTTCACCTTGGCTGATTGATTGTACTTTTTTCCTTTCTTTTTTCTTATCTACATTTCTTACATTGGTACCCTTTCCAAGGTTAATTGAGACACTGACCTTTTATATCTGTGACTGCTCATGGAGTTATGGAACAATGAAATTCAGTAAAGTCAGCACTGAAGGCCACCCAACTTAACAGCTGAACAAACAGAGGGGGTCAAACTGAACCAAGGGCAGATAGCCAAAAACCCTGACCACCCAATTCCCAGCTGTGTAGCCTAAGGAAATAGTGGGTGAAGAGTCTGTCACCACTCCTCAGCCAATTATGTTAGAAATGATCACCTCAAAACTCAGGTCAAATAGATTATTTTGCAGCTGAAACCTTTTGATTGGACATCTTCTGGTGCATGTTTATTTCCTCAAGGCAATTATGTCTTAGGAAGCAACATTCAAGATGGTAAACTTTTAGAATAATAGTGTTGAAGGAGACTTAAAGACAATTATTTTAAAAACAGTTTATCTGATAGGACATGCCAAGGTAATGGTGTCACCAATGGTGATAAAACCCCCTAGATCCCACTCATCCATCCAGTCAAAGCATCATCAGATAGTTCAAGCAAATGCCCTGAAATACTCTGTCATTTAAAAACATAATATTTAAAATGATTTTCTGCCCTCTCTCTCAATTGCAGTTACCACTTCTCTTGCCAGTCACATGAATTCCATTTACTTGGGATTGTTCTTTCATCTGAAGTTCTGGAAGAACGAACACATTATGGAGGCTAAGACTGCCTCCTCTTTGTAGCTACAAAATGTTCACAAAGTGGAATTTTTTGTCTCTTCTCAAGCCTGGCTGTTGTTGTTGTCCTCTGATCTCTGTTTATTCAGTCAGATTGCTGTTTAAACTGGGAAAATAGCAGATATCTCTTCTCCTGTGCTTATCAATGCACTTGGAGATGATTTACATGCTTTACAAGCATAGGAGAAGCATTTAAGAAACAAACCCAAATGTGGGCCTTATTCCTTTTGTGTTATAGTTTCTTTGATGTTTGTACTGTGTAGCTTGAGAAACAGAAAACGATCAGTAAAACAGTTGTAACTTGGAAGTTAACCGACTTCTATGGGTTGGTTCAATTCCGGTCTCTTAAATAACATAAATGTCCTTTTCTCCTTCAGACCTCGATGAATGTGAGAGTTGAGAAGCCTGCTGTGCCCAACTCTGCCTCAACTATTTAGGAGGCTATGAATTCAGTTGTCAGGAAGGCTTTCGAATCACTTCTGATGGTTGTGGATGTGATGGTAAATTCCTGAGATCGAACATGAAATCATTATGTGATGTGGCAATCAGTGCAGGATGAACATCTGAGGCTGAGGGTTAGGGGAGGAAAGGGAAGGTTTTGACACTAAAGGGACTTGGATTTGTATGTGCTTCTACCATTCACTATTGTATGAACTTGGGTGACCCTAACTGCTCTGAGCCTCAGATCCTCATCAGTAAAGTGAAGACAATAATAGGATTAGTGGGTAAATTAAGTAAAGTAATAAATGTAAAGTGCCTAGTACAGTGATTGACATCAAGAAATCACTCTGCTAAAAGTAGCTATTATTAGTATAATATTCATTGGCCCATAATCCCTTTTACCTAATTTAATATACATAGGCAAGAGAGATATTCAGGGAGGCCATAGCACACTGCCATAAGAATCACTCATGGCAAGCTTGATGGGAATTAAAGTTGGTTGCTCAAAGTCATTTTAATTAAGAGAGTCAAAGCAAAAGGATTGCCAGTTCATGAGCCACAGTTCAGATTTGTACCACATTCCTTTACATAACCGAAATTAATCTACCTAATGCAAGCTTTCAGATGAGTCATTTTATAATCTTCCGATTTATTTGTTAAAACCAGTTTTATGATATATATGTTTAAATATCATAGGAAAGTGCGAATTTAGTGAGTAGGATTAACTCACCTCTTTATACTATTAAAAATGGCTCTTGTAAGTCATTGGTGTAATTTATTTCTTAAAGCTTATCTTAAATATATAAACTTTTTTCATTTATGATCATTATTACCATTATTTTGATCCATAATTTTTAAATAGAAGCAAAGATTAGAGGATGGATATCTATTTTAATAACAGTAAAATTACGTGAGAAGGTTTTAACGTTTTAGAGAGAATAGTGTTTCTTTGCTTAAACAACTTCCCCTACATTCTTTTGAGGATGATAGGTATGTTTCTTCATATGGGTAGCCAAGCTCCTTAGCCTTGCAGTGTAGATAACAGCAAAGAATATAAAACTGTATCTATATTCTAAACACAGTAGAGTATATTACCATTTACCACATTCCATCCAATTAACAAGGCCAAAAAAAAAATTGAATTTCACGTACCATCTGCTTTTAAGTAGAGTGAGCCAAGAGATGATTGTATGGCGTGAATGTACATACTTGGGTACACACATCCAAATGGGAAAGGTATCCAAAATCTGAAGCAAAACTTAGAAACTCAGCTTTATAAATGAACTTTTAGTATCATAAACACATTGACCAAAGTCTGGGCTCATATGTGGACATACACCACTAGTAAGTCATGAGATCAAGGCCTTCCATCTCTAAAATTGTCCATAAGCCTTGTACAGAATTACATGTGGAATAAATTCTTCACCATAGATACTGAATAATTCAAGAATGATGAACATTCTGCAGAAGTGGTGCACAGCCTGAGACCATTGAATGTCTTTTAAGTTGTATATTCTTCATCAAGATCTTGTGATCAAGGTTTCAGGAAGAACTTGTCTGTGTAGATGAACTACAGTAAACTTGGAAATGAGTAGAAGAAAAATAATTGGCATGGTATACTTGAGAAGAGTTTGGGAGCTATGCTTTCCATATGGACAAACCTTGTTACTGACTAATAAAGGTCACAAGGGGAACACAGTGATGCCCATGAGTTCATAATGTCTATCTTATCTCTCAACACCTAAAAACAACATTGTTTAAATTTTCCTAGGTGTGGATGAGTGTCTGGATGTCAGTAGAGTCTGTGACCAGCTGTGTATGAACTCTGTTGGGAACATACGACTATACCTGTGTGGAAGGCTCCAGAATTGGAAGTGATGGGAAAACTTGCATCTGTAAGTCACTGTGAAGAATTTTATTGTTTCTTTTCTAAATATTTCCACCCTCATCTTGTTCTTGGAGAGAAACGGAGACCACGTGACCCTTAACTCAACCTGCCCTCCCCTTTCCCTCTTCACAGGCTGAGCCCTTCCTTTTCCTTCGGTTCAGTCCCCTGCGGTTTCAACTTCCGTGCTTGCTGCTTCTCACCTGCATTTACAAAAGACTTTTTGAAAGAGCCTTCTCAAAGAGATGCACCTTCCAGTCACCCCCTGCCCTGGCTGTCTGATTCAAACTCTGTCATTTCTCTCATCAACCATTGCTCAGTTTTTCCTTCTTTTAAACAGCATGTTGTACCCAGGCATTTTTCTGTGTGGCCTTAGCTTTAGATGCTGACAAGCCGGAGGAAGAAGAATTGGAAGTTGTAAGGTTTCCAGGCCTTCTATTCAAGAGCCCACCTCAACTGCTTCCTGATGTTGCTACCGCTCTGCCTACCGCCTACGCAGATGAAGATGAGGAGGACAGGAAACGCATATTCAAGAACTGACTGCCCTGCATAAAATTGGTGAGTGAAAGAATTTAATTATACTCACCTCTTTGTTTTTCGGTATTTCACATAAGTTCTCTTCTTTGTAATTTCATTATCGATATTTAATGCCTTTGAGTCTTTTAACATGATGGTAGCAAGAAATGTGGGGCCCAAATTACATCTTCACTGCTTCCTGTCAAATTCTACATCTTTTGTCTTTCTTCCTTTTGCACAATAACGGTTGTTATGTAGGTGTGTGTAGGAGTGGAAGTACAGGGTGTGGGGGGGATGTTGAAGTGCAAGACAGTGAAATGGAGCTGGAAAGGATCTTTATATTAGCATAACCGGGAGAAGGGTTGTACTGGGACCTTCTGGTTCTTGTAACTATTACAGCTCCACTAGAAGTCACTATTACATAGTTGAAATTTACCTCAAATAGCCTTAAAATCTAGATTCTTTCTACATTTTAAAATGCCAAAAAACAATTGTTCATTATGTTCAAGTGGACCAAGAAAAATATCTTTTAAAATGTGAGCAGTTTCTCTTATACATCCACGCAACAGAACTGAAGCATCAAATCACTTCTGATCAAAATAAATTAGCATACCCTCTTTCAAGAGTAACAGTTTGCAGCCAGTCTGCTGCCTCTTTTTTTTCTTTTCTTTGTAAAACAGAACTGCTCTTTTTGTTCTCATCCTATTCGTGGTATTTTAATACTATCAAAGCTTGGAGATTGCTGTAGAAAGAGGTGGTTGAAATGGCAGAGACACATTTATGATATGGTCAGTCATAATAATAATATCAATAAATGTGTCTGCATAAAAATGGAAATGCTTTGATGTTTCTTACATAAACTCCTGATACTTTGGCTTCTCAAAGTCAGAAGAGATAGAATAGAGACCTTACTAAACCTGACAGACTTTCAACTAGAAAGTCTGAAAGACCCCACCTAGAAACAGGAGCAAAATTTGAAATGGAATAGTCCTGAAAACAACTGAAATCGAGTCTCTCCATTCTTATTCAAATTAAGGTAATTTCCCCAAGGAATAGAATGGAAAATCACATTATGTTACATTTACACAATAGAAACCTACACAGCCATTAAGAAATAAACTAGCAGGGCACCTGAGTGGCTCAGTGGGTTAAGCATCTAATTCTTGGTTTCAGCTCAGGTCATGATCTCATGGTTTCGGGAGTTTGAGCCCCACATCAGGCTCTGTACTGACAGCATAAAGACTATTTGGGATTCTCTCTCTCTCTCTCTCTCTCTCTCTCTGCCCCTCCCCTGCTCACACTGTCTCTGTCTTTCTCAAAAATAAATAAATTAACTTAAAAAAAATCTAAAAAAAGAGATAAAAACAAAACAAAACAAACTAGAGTGCACACAATATGGGTGTTTCACAAACATTCTGAGGGAAAGAAGCTTGATACCAAAGAATACATACTTTTTGTAAAATTCATTTATATGAAGTTCTAAAATAAGAAAAAATAATCGGTGGTGATAGAAATCAGAATAATGCTCAATTTGTGAGGCTAATGATTAAGAAATCATCAAATTACCTTCGAGTTTTTGTGGTACTGGTAGTTATCTATATCTTGAACTGGGTGCCAATTACAAGGGGTTATTTATTTACATTGTGGAGAAAAAAGTATGAACTCAAGTATGAACTTGAGTTTTATGGACTTCTCTGCATGTATATTAAATCTCAGTAAAAAATTTCAAAAAATATTACTGGAAGAAAAAACCACAATTTTGTATTAAAACAACCTAGAAGGAATAACACCAAAGTGCCAGAAACATAATTTTCATGTTCAAGAATCAATGGTAATTTCTTTTTACTTTTTTGCTTTCTTAAACATTCTCAGTAGTCTTTAGGGTCTATATTTAAAGTTCTCTTTTAAAAGGTTTTATTGCTATTGTCTTTTTCTGAGACTGTTCAGGAAACATGCGCAAAGATCTTTTCATTTTTTCTTTTTCTTTTCTTTCTTTCTTTCTTTCTTTCTTTCTTTCTTTCTTTCTTTCTTTCTTTCTTTCTTTCTTTCTTTCTTTCTTTTTGAGAAATGAAGGGTTTCATTTCCATTTTCAGTGATGTAGACAGTATGGGCCAGCTGAGATGGTGTCATAGTTCTGTCAGCCTAGATCCCACCTTCAGACACAATTGCCCTGTGAGCTGTGAGGACTGTCTGAATGGAGGCAGATGCCCAGAAGGGAGGAGTGAGTGCTCTTGCCCAGCTGGCTGGGGAGACACGCTTTGCAATGACAGTAAGTCATACCCCGGAGTACTGGTAGAAGGGTAATGAGTTGTCCTTTACTGCTGGTAAATTACTGTGATGAGTTCTCTTTTACATGTGTTCTCCCTAAAACGTTTTAACAAAGTAAACAATTGGTATGGTGACAAACCAATTTATTTGCTGTGCATAAAGAAATGCTGAGGTTTTGCACTGAACATGTGATTAGGTGGGGAGATTTTGTGTTACCTGGGAAACTTGATGTGCTGTCTCTTGTTTATCCCCAGAACATAAAAGTTAATAAAGGATCCTAATATTCTAGGCCTATAAAAATCCCTCCATTTAAATAAATCATTAGGCCCCGGCAAGCTATTCCCAGTGAAGGAAGAAAGAATTCATGTTACAAAGTGCAATTAATGGAACTGCTTTATGGCTTCTTCTTTTTGTTTATTTGTTTTTCTTTTCTTTCTTTACATAAGATGTAAATATAGCCAATAACACTTTTTTTATGTGTCTCATGAGAAAATATCAAAGATTTGAAAAAAACGATACCGCTAACAAATCTTTTCTTTTACATTTTAAATGGAGGTATGCTTGCAGGAGAGAAAACTGCCCAGTACTAAAACCAAAATATATTGACTGTTTCCTCTTTCTCTTTTTAAATTTACCTTATAAATATGTAATGAAAGGGTTTTCTTAGTTTTTGTGATTAGCTTGGAAAATGATATAAGCAAATTTTCTTTTGAGCCCCTTGCATATGGGAAGAAAAATGACTAATACTGGTTGTGAGACAGATGCAAAACTTGAGTCAGAACATAGGAAGTAGTTTGCCCAAAATTACTAGTTACAGTGTTGAGGATCTTCCTTAAGTGTGCCTCTGATTGTGTTTCTCTGCTGCTCGGAAAAACTTTAAGGGCATCCATTTCCTGATACATAGGCACACGCTTCTAATCTAGTACTGACAACCATCTACAATCAGACCCTCATAAATCCTCTTTTTCTTTTTATCCTAATCACAGCTTTTTGCTCAGCTTATCATTTCCAGCAAACTAAACCACTTGCTACTTACTGCTTTTATCAGCTTTGTGCCTTTTGCTGAACTGCCATCTTTGGCTCTTGCTGCTTATTGCACGAAGCTTTATTTGATGGCTCCAGTCTAGCCACAACTATTTATGTCTTTGATGGATTTCAAGCCATTCTCTCTCTCTGAATTAGAGTTAGCCATCTTCTGTTCTGTCTCCCTTACTAGACTGAGAGCTCATCAATCAGGTCCTCTTCATGTTTCTCCAAAGGAAAGGCACTCAGTGCATGAATGGACAAATGACTACGACTTGGTGTTGAGAGACCCCACTGTATTGACCTGCAACTTGACAGACTCAACTATATACAATTGAGATCAAATAAATGTTGTATGACTATTAGGAAGTAAATACTTCCCTTACATAAGTTGCATTGGTAAATGCGCATCTTCCAAACCCTTCATCCCTAACATGGCAGCATGAGAAATGAAACTAAAAATCTATCGCAAATACTTCAGAATAAAACATCTCGGATACAAAATTAATAGAGAAATGTTAAAAGTGAGCTTGTTGATGAAATGAAGAGAAGATGATCTCTTCTTTAGCTTTGGAAAACTCTGAGGATCTCTTAAGTGTTTGCATGGTCCTGCAAAGGGGAGTCTGTTCCTGAAGCAGAAGCTTATAAAATCTTTGCGTTTCTTCTTTTGTTTTTCTTTTTTACAAAAACAGAACAATCGGAAAAAAAAAAAAGTAAGTGCCTACTAATTCACTAATTCTTTAACAAAAGGGAGGAGTAAAAACATTTTCCTAAAATTCCCTATAAACGTTGGGCACCTAAGTGGCTCAGTTGGTTGAGTGTCCATCTCAGGGCTTGAGGCTTTGAGCCCCGCAGAGGGCTGGAACGTGCTTTGGATTCTGTGTCTCCCTCTCTCTCTGCCCCTCTCCCATGTGCACTCTGTCTCTCTCTCTCTCTCAAAAATAAATAAACATTAAATTCTTTTTTTAAAAACATCCCTATAAACCTCAATAAATAGAAGGGACTAATCATTCATTACCCATATTTTTAAATTACCAGCTCTTCAAATGTAGCAATGAACATTAAAATAGAACATTCTGCAGAGATCTGCAAGGTTAGTGTTCCCAATGAGTAGATTTTCTAGCCCAATATCTATTGGTCTATAATGAAAATATTTACTTTGAGGTCTTAGAAATTCCTCCAAGTAATTATAGTGAAACAATTTAAAGATCACCAGATATTAATTTTAATAGCACATATTAGAACTCCATTTCTTTCGAAGAGATTTCAAGTTGACTCATTTGTTACTGTGAGACTCCATCCACTCGAAAGGGAGGGTAGGAAGATTTCCATATGACAAATGAGTGGACTATATATGGAAGAGAGGATTCATGACTTCTTCCAAATCATCCAGCTATGGTGTGGGACGTTTGTTTTACAATTTTCTTTTCCAGGATAATTGCTCTGTTTGATGCTTTTGAAGTATTTAGCAAATCCTTGTACTATGTAATATCATATTCTACTTCCTGGGGGAATGTAAGTTTATGGTGTTGGTTTGCCAGTGTTGACGAATTTCTATAATCCATATACTGCGCAAGCTATTTAAACTTCAGTAGCTTCAGGGCGCGGGGGTGGCTCAGTCTGCTGACTGTCTGACTCTTCATTTCGGTTCAGGTCATGATTCCAGGGTTATGGGATCAAGCCCCACATCTGGATCCATGCTGAGTGGAGCCTGCTTAAGATTTTCTCTCACTCTCCCTCTGCCCCTCTCTTGCTCACTCTCTGTCTCCCTCTCTCTCTCTCTCAAAAATAGAATAAAATAAACTTCCTTAGCTTCATTTTCCAAGTTTATTTTTTAAAAATTACTCCTCTATAGTTGCTGTAAGAATTAAAAAAAAAAACTTACTACAATGTCAGTTTTAACCAATGTTGCCATTTTCTTTATTTCCTATCCCTTTTGTTCTTCTCTTCCCTTTCCTTCTCCTTTGCATAATATCTTCAAGCTGAAAAGGAGAGAAAAAATGAATAAGAAGCCAAGTTTCCATATTGACATCTGGAATTGTGTAGGTGGGCAAATAGAGGAGGTGATATAAATGTAATTTTATAATATTTAGCCAGCTATGATAAAATGCCAATGAAAATGGTTACTGGAATCATCTCAACAGCTGTATTTAGTCAAGTTAAACTTCTAGTCGCATTTTTCCCAATTTATTTTTTAATGGAATACTAAACTCTTCCCAAAAAACAAACAAGCCAAAGAAAGTTGTTTGCTTGACTTCATCAGTCTTTGACCATGCAAAATACCTTGGCACCTTCAAGACAGTCTTAGTTGCATTCATTCCTACTAAAAATACATGCCATTTTTTTTCCCCTACATTTTCTTCCCAGTTTTCAAACTGGAAGTTTCCATGTATTTCTCATTAGGGTTGGTGACAGTTATACACACAGATGTCTAGGTAGCTGGGAAAATGTGAGTGTGAGAGTTGAAGGAATAAGGTAAATTTTGCAAGTGAACCTTGTTATCAGTTCTTCAGTGACCCTCACTCTAACTAGCTGCATCAGTAATCCCTCTCAGGAGTGATTATGCCATCCAACCTAGAAGCATGCCAGTGACTCTTTCGTGGTCTGTAAACCAGAGATTTTAATTACCTGGTATCCATTCTAATAGAAAGACAGGTTTGTTTTTGTTTGTTTGTTTTTCCTCCACTCTATCATGAGTATATTACACTGCTTATTCACCTTCTCCAACTGTCTTCATATTTGGTTCCCCAAAGACCCATGGGAAACATGTGGCAGCATCTGTGATTGTCAGAATGGAGACACTTGTGATCCTCTGACTGGGCAGTGCTGGTGCCCCCCAGGAGCTCCTGGGAAAGCCTGGGAAAATGGAAGGAATGACTGGGGCTGGTCACATGACACCACTCCTTAAGTTCTTGAGGTTTCTAATAGGAAATGAACTAAATGAAAACCACATCTGTATTTTTCAAGGCGGTCTTTTCTGAAGAAGAAAAAAGCTGTATCTACATATACAAGAGTACAGTTGCTTTGAATGATGCCATGTATATCTAAGCAGGATAAATCTTGATACAGAGAAAACCTTCTTGTTCTCCTGAGCAAAAAGTTGAGTTTGTGTGTGCAGGTTTGGACCTAGGAGCTAGGGGGAATTTATTTGCTCTGCATAAGAAAAAGAAGAAAAGGAAGTGGAGCTCTTTGGGCAAACCAGGGAGGAAGAGAGACGAAAATCAGAGAAGAAAAGGAAAGGAGGGTGTGAGGACAAAAAGAGGAGAAATGATGGATGAAGAACTGACAAAATACCTGTGAGTGCTGTGTGTGGATTTTACATGGAAACTAGAGAAGAGGCCACATTTTCAGCATAAGCAGATAAAAGACAAAAAGGAAACTACTTGTACAAGCCCAAGAGCTGAATGCAGAGAGTCGATGAAGATATAAGTCGTTGGGGACTGCCAGAAATCCTGGGGAGTTTATTAGATGCTCACAGATCACAGAACTGGAGCCATGGACACCAAGTTTACTTCCCCCTCTGAGAAATGTAGGAAGACCCCTGTTGGCGTCCCAGTTATTTGCACCCCCTGAGCAATGTTTATTCACTTATTCAAAAGGTATACGTGAAATGGTAGCAAGGCAATCTGCCAGGCATTGTGATATGGTAATAAAAAAATATATAAAAACTAAAAAAGACTCTGGTCGCTCCATGTGGAACTTACAGCCGTATTCAGAGCAGACATAAGTTACAAATATTGGTAGGAATTACCAATTAAATATTAACGTGCGCTTGGCAGCCAGACCAGGAGGACAATGAAGACTGTGTGGGCCAGGGAGAAGTAACACTTAAGCTGAAGGCAGAAAAGCAAGCAGACATGAAACAGGATAAAGAGTGAAGGAAGAGCATTCCACACTGACGGCATCTCCTGCTGCCAGACTCTGAAGTGGGAATGAATGAGGTTCACCAGAGGAGCCTAAAAAGGTCAGCTGGTGGAGCAAACTACAACTAGGGAGACATTAATGCAACAGGAAGTCAGCTGGTGCCTGGGCTCATAAGTCTCATTAAGTTTGGAGTTCTTAATCTGACAGCAATGGCAAGTCACTATAGAATTTTATTTTATTTTTTAATTAAAAAATTTTTTTAAAGTTCATTTATTTATTTTGAGAGAGACGGAGATAGCATGAGTGGGGGAGGGACAGAGAGCGAGGGAGACAGCAAATCCCAAGCAGGCTCCCCACCTGGCCCTGCAGACACAGGGCTCAAACTCACAAAACCGTGAGCTGAAATCAAGGGTCGGATGCTTAACTGACAGAGCCACGCAGGCACCCCAAATTTTAGACAGAGGATTTGGAATCATATTTGGAGTTTATGAAAAATCTCTCTAGCTTCAGTCCAATTACAGTGCAAACATCTTCCTTTCTACGATCCCCTTATTTCATGTAACAGCAGCATTGCACGTTTTGCATGTGGGTAGTGTTCGCTTTGTTTGTCCTTCCAACCCTCCAGGATGCCCAAAAATGATCCTTTGGGAAGAACTACAAAAAGAAATATAACTGTGCCAACAATGACCATTGCCACAGGGTGTATGGTGCCTTATGTGTGAGCCAGGGCCCTATGGGAGGTTTTTTCATCTGAGTAAGTCATGGGCAATAATTTGTACTCTACATGAAGCAAGAAGGCTCAAAAAAGTACCAAAAATATGTTAGAGGAAGAGAGTAAAAAACATAACATTTTATATAGTCATATCATATATATGATGGTTTATGTTCTAGTCTTTATTTAGCCTCCTGACATTGTAGAATCTAGATTTTGATGAATGAAAGAAAAATATTTGTGAATTATTTACACTTTTTTTTCTAGTTAGTGCTTACCCTGAGAGGATTTAACTAGTTCATTTAAATGGACATTTGAGGAACATCTGGGTGGCTCAGTTGGTTAAGCATCTGACTTCAGCTCAGGTCATGATCTCACAGTCCGTGAGTTCTAGTCTCACATCAGGCTCTGTGCTGACAGCTTGGAGCCTGGAGTCTGCTTCAGATTCTGTGTCCCCCTCTCCCTCTGCCCCTCCCCTGCTCACACACACACACTCTCTCTCTCTCTCTCTCAAAAATAAATAAATATTAACAAAAAGTTTTTTTTTTTTTAAATAAATGGACATTTGACACTTTCTGGGGATTGAATATCAAAGGCCCAGTGCTAGTTTCTTTTATTTCTGTGTTCTAATACAAAGCAATTATTATTCCATAAAATTTCTAAAACAGGCTATTCATTTTGCATTTTGGCCATCAACCATGTTTTGCAAAAGCTGCAAGAAAACACAATCACCAGTAAATACTTCAGCCAGCCATCAGTAACTTTTAGAGTTTCTCCCAGTGGGTCAGCACTGGTTGCCCACCACCCCATCTTGAAACGGTGTGCAAACACTTGTGAGCCCACAGCAATCTCTACCCTCTTCTTCTGCCCATTTCACATGCCCTTCTCTGGAAATCCTTCCTTAGTGGACCTCAGTAATACTGTGACCTGTTTTTTTTTTAATAACAGAGAACTTTTGGGGTCTTACATTATATTTTTAGTTGAATGTTCATGGGTCTTATCTACTTTATGAAAGGTATGCCCATTGAAGACAGAGAGTAAATTGTGAATATTCTAATAAGAGAGCCAGAGAAGGCACCATAGAAAACTGAACCTGGGTCATGAGGAAAGGTTAGACTTGGACAAGCAAAACAGAAGGAAAGGGGAAAAGGCATGGGTAAATGGGAACAATGCAGGTGTGGTTGGTATGGTCTAGAACATGACATACCTCCTAGAACATACCAGGAGAAGGAGACCCATCTAGAAACAAAGATAGCATCATTTCTATTTTTGTTCCTCTAGGGTAACAGGACACACCCCATTTTTAGTAATAACTTGAATATTTTATAAGGTAATATCACATGTTTAGGCAAAAACATTTAAATCATAATCCATCTGGTCAAAAAGTCAAAGAGCAGATGGTGGTGGTAGTGATGGTGGTTACCATCTTGAATGTGACCACCTTTAGGAAGAACATACACATTCTAGTTCTTCAGGACCCTTATTGCTTAGATTCAAGGCTTCATTTATTAATGCCACTTACCTGACCCTCAGAACCTTCATTTTGCAACCCTCTATTAGTTTTCTAAATCTATCATGATAAATTACCACAAACTAAGTGCTCCAAACAACAGAAATTTATTGCCTCACAGTTCTGGAGCTAGAAGTCTGGCATCAGGGTGTTGGCAGGCCATGATCTCTTTGAAAGTGCTAGGGAAGGATCAGTTCCAGACCTATCTAAGCTTCCCATAGTTCCTTGGCTAGTGACCATTTTAACTCCAGTCTTCACATGGCATTCTCCCTGTGTGAGTGTCTCTGTGCACACATTTTACCTACCTATAAGGACACCAGTCATATCAGATTAGAGACCCATCCCACTCCATTATGACCTCATCTTAACTAACTGCATTGGCAACAACATAATTTCCAAGTAAGTACACATTCTGAAGTACTCAGTGTAAGGACTTCAACATAAGAATTATGAAGGGCACATTTCAATGCATAACGAACCCTGAGTAGATGTTGGATTGCCAAAGATGTTACTCCACTTTTCCTTTTTCCCTAAGCACATTTTCAGTTATAGCTTCTTAATATGTCCAGTTGTCATATTTAAGCATTCCATCATGCCTGAGCTGTTCCCTGAACCACTGTTCTCCATGCTGAACCAGGAAGAGTAAGGCATGGAAGCCAGTCCAGGGAAGTGAGTGCTCTGGAATTCACAAGAGTCCTATCAAGGAGGACAAAAGCTCTGAGAAAGAGGCCTGCAATTTAGTTGGTCTAAGCCACAGGAAGGATGAGAGAGGGATCACGTAATTTATCATCCAAATGGGACAATATTAACAGTGAAAAGGAGTCCTGTTAATAAATCTGTTCTGCTTCTAGGGGTACCTCTGTTCCTGGCAACTAGGACAAGGATTACCCCGCATGGTGGCACTATAACCACTACTTTAAATTACCTCTTCTAATAATAGCAGATATTAGCAGATACTAATAATTTCCATCTAGCAGAAAGTCAAGTGGCTTATTTTGTTTTCTCCAAGCAGCTTTTGAGAACAAAGCCTCTGTAGGCATACAATGCAGTTACCTGGAGCTTGGAGGTTACTTGAAGGATCTTGATTAGTCCCTTGGACATTTGTAATGGAGAAGGAAAAAACATGTCAGAGGTTTTGGAAAGGGAATTGAATTACTGTAAATAACTCCTCAAAGACAGAACTAAGGCTATGTTTTCCTAAATGCAAAGGTGGGACTTCAAATTAGAATTCCTGTGCTGACTACCGTCCCTAAAACTCAACGGCATGGGGAAAATAATGAAGGAAAGGCAAACACCATTTGCCAAAAGAATGTGGCCAAGAAAATGCGGCTGTCACGATGAAAGTTTTGTGTAATCTACGTGATGTAAAATTACTTCCGATTACCATATATTGAAAGGGAATGGAAACAATGGTGAGCCTTTACATCAGTGCTTGTCCATCATCCCCTTGCTGCGACCCGATGAATATAGGGCCTGGCAGATTTTAACAGTCCTTGGAGAATATTAACTATAGGCACCAATGGAGCACACTGAGAAGCAATTTCTCTCCCAGAAGCACCAAAGCCTTTTAAGTAGTTCAGGCTTCACTGTTCACATCCAGTTGCCAAAAAGCAAATGAATTGCCTGATTTGAAAGACATTTGTTTTTCTGTTTCTTTTTTTTGGCAGTCAGGATGATCCCCTTGTTTTCCCCATAATCGGGCCCCGCAGAACTACATGCCTGTACACTGACAATGTAAAAGAAACAAAGCATGGTTTTCAGGTGACCGGTTTGCTTCAGTCTGCTTGCAGATTGTCCCAAGGGGGTCTATGGAGCTGGCTGCTCTTCAGAATGTCAGTATGTGGAGGAGAACACCCTGGAATGCAGTGCCAAAAATGGCAGTTGCACCTGCAAATCTGGTTACCAAGGCAACAGATGCCAGAAAGGTACAATCTGATGATACATTTTCTTTCTTCTCTAATAACAAGGCTCCGCCTTTGTTCGGCACCATATGATCATTAATTAGTTAATCCGCCAGTGTTCTCAGGAGATGGGTAAGCTTTATTAATCCCCTATTTGCAGGTGAGGAAACTGAGACACGTGGCAATGAAGTTATTTTACTTTGTCTTCTCAGCCTCTGCTCTTAGCTGTCTCCTTGCTAGCCTGAGCAGAAGAAAGATCGCATTGCAGAGAATCTTATCTTAAGATTAAAGCTGACCCATCGCTTCTTTGAGCTGAAGTAATCAACCAAGGGTACTAGCTTCCAGAGTTAAAGAATTGTTTCCTTTATACCTGAAGATAGATCACTCAAATAAACACAAGTCAAAGATTCTGACCATAGAGAAGTTTTCGAAAATTTAAATAGGGGTATCAGTATCATCTTTTTTTCAAATGTCTAAATATTACATAAATATTTTTAAGAAATCCATAAATATAAAAGTTTACATACAACATAATTCCAATTATAAGTAACATATGTAGATGTGTGAATGTACATGCGCATATACGATTTGGGAAAACGTATTCCGAGATCAAGATGTTAGTAACAGCTTCTCTGGTTTGTGGACTCATGGAAAGCTTCTCCCCAGGTATCTACCTGGCTCTCTCACTATTTCACAAAGTTTCATGTTATTTTTTCATTGAATCTTGTCAGTCCTGCCTTACTTAAAATTAACAACTTGCAAAACTCCTTGAACTTTTAAATTTTTTTCCAAAGTATGTATCATCTTCTAACATACTATTTTTTTATTGTATACTAGTATATATATAGTATTTATAACATACTAGTCTTTTTATTATTATAACATACTCCAATTATTATTATGTCTAATATTGATTCCCCGTCCTTTCTGCTAGAAGTTAGTCCCCACAGGGGGAAGGCTGTGGGGTGCTGTTTGCTTTGTTCACCAAAGTATTCCCAAACTCCTAGAATAATCCTAACATTTTGGAGTTGCTCAATAAGTATTTTCTTAAATGAATACATAAATGTTCATGGTTCAGTTTTTATTCTTTATAATTTTTTCTTATATTATTATGATGCATTCTGAATTAAGCACTTGTTACTGTTTATTCAGAGGAAATTCTTACAGCATTTTTTTCTTTCATACATAGAAAGACTGAATATATAACAAATATAATTATACAATTATCAGAACTAAATGGTCAAGTGAACTTTTTGCTTTTGAAGTGATCCAAAGGGCAATCTTTTTTTTTTAATTTTTAAATGTTTATTTATTTTTGAGAAGGAGGAGAAGGGGCATAGAGAGGGGGTGAGGACAGAGGATTCAAAGCAGATTCTGTGCTAAGCAGAGAGCCCAGTGTGAGGCTCAAATTCAGGAACCGTGAGATCATGACCTGAGCTGAGACCAAGAGTGGAAGACTTAACCAACTGAGCCCATCCAGGTGCCCCCAAAGAGCGATCTTTTTAAAAATCAGGAGGAATAGTGGGGTGCCTGGGTACCTCAGCTGGTTAAGCCTCCAACTCTTGGTTTTGCTTAGGTCATGATCTCACGGTTTGTGAGTTCAAGCCCCACGTCGGGCTGTGCGCTGACAACACTGAGCTTGCTTGGGATTCTCTTTCTCTCCCTCTCTCTCTGCCCCTCCCCCCACTCACACACACACACTCTCTCTCAAAATAAATAAATAGACTTAAAAAAAGATCAGGAGGAGTGACTAGGTTGAAAGGAAGCCATCATACTATTGGATTCACTTACAGAGGTAAGCCTTGAAATTGAAGGTTGTCTTTTGCCTTCAAGTATTACACATTTCTCCTTGCATTGTCAACTTAAGATGGTCTGCAGGGATTTTCTGGAGCTGACTGAACGGGAATGAAGGCTTCCAGGTTGTCCTATGGCTATGAAGCTGGAGTATGTGAGCAGCAGTGTCCATCTAGATTTTGTGGAGAAAGGACTGTTTCTGTAGCTGCATTGTGACTTTCTAGGCTAAGGAGAAAAGAACTTAGGGAAACACAAGCCTGACATAACACAAATGTGTTTAACATCATCTAAGAGTAGGCCCCATGCCAATCTCTAAACGTCCTCCTGCTTTAACTGATTTATAGACCTAGAATCACCCCCCTATTCAATAACTCGCTAAAGAAGTCATGCCCTGGAAGTCAACGCATGAGGAGACAATACCATATACAGACATCTGGGTAGATTTAATTTATTCTGATAACATTTCCTTAAAGCAGCTGCTGAATATACTTTATTGGAAAATGCTTCTGAGATTCCCACTGTGAAGGAAAATGAGTTGAAAGTATATGTAAATTAGCAAAATAGAGAGGTCACCATAATCTCTGGAAAACATATTATTTTTCAATCAGATAACTTTGTCCAATTCTGATATTTTTGTCTAACCACAAAATGAAATTATGAATCAGACTGGAGCGGGTGAATGGGATCGCCATGATTGGCAGTTGAAATCAAGGCAAGAAGAGCTCTCGAAGAGTTGTGCATGATGAAAATCAGGCCTGTTGTGTTTCTTTTTCTTTTTTAAAAAAGTGAAGTAGCCCAAGTGCTCCTAGAGCCAGACATAGCTTTAAAAATCTTAACTCTAGACCTGTATCTAGATTGCCGATGAATAGTTAATTAAAGACTGCAGATTGTTTCAATGGCACTAATGAACAGTGCTCTCTACAATCAGCACCAGGCTTTATTTAGCCCATCAGCAATGACTTCTAAGAGTGGAAGAGCTGGTTTCTATGTGAATCTGTGAAATAGCGAAAAAGAGGGCGGGTGGAAGGGGAAATGACAGTGTCTTTGCCTTATTTTGATTAGTTTGTAGCCTGTGGTATTTTGGATCCCAACTGCAGGCAGATCTCTAAATGTGGAGCACTCTGGTCCAGAGAGCCCACTGAGTCCATCAAAGGAGGCCTCGACAGCCCAAAGAAGGACAGATGTTTGTTACCATAGTTCCATGCTGGACGGGTTTTGAACTTTGAGCTCTGATGGGTGTCTAAAAGCAAGTCAGTTGACTTGACAGGTGCTCGTATTGTAGCACAGGTTAGGCATGGTGGCTGAATTTCAGTCTCAAAAGGCCAGAAGATCTGGGTTCAAATCCTATTTTGCTACTTATTAGCTGTGTGACTCAAAGTAAGTCACTTTACCTCCTGGAGTTTCAGTTTCTTATGTAAAAAGGAGATAAAATTGCTTACATCACATGTGGATATTTATGGAAATGTGAGCTAATTTATGTAAAGTGCTTGGCACTGAGTAATGATCGATACATAATAGCCAGGAATGGTATGCACATCCCAGAAAATGTCACAATTCTGTTATTCAGAGATTCTTCCCAGGATGAGAAGATACTTCACAGCCCAACTTGGATGGATGCCACTTTCCACAATTGTCATGTTTAGGAAAGTTCCCAGATTTTCCCTGTGTTAAAAGAATGCTTCCCACGAGGCTTCTAATTCCAGTAGTCCATGGTAGGACAAACGCTGGACCCTCTCACTGAGCCTTCACCGGGCCCTGTGGCATCAGCCATCCTTTTCCGGTTCAAAGGGCGCTCAACAAAGCAGCAACATGTTCCTCTTTGCCCACTTTATGCATTGCACACTTTTATAAAATACACAAATTGTAAAGCTCTGGGGTGATTTTTCTGGCTTACAAAAGAAGCAAAGACTGGGACAGGATTCAGGCAACCATTTGGGGACAGTTTCCCAAGCACGGCAACTCCTAAAGCTTCCTTTACAAATTACATCTCATTTTCAGGTTTTGTTCTGTGCAACTGCCCCCAAAGATGTATATCAAAATTGCTTCCATTGTTACTGTCTGAAAAACCACATTTTCAGCAAAAAAAGGCACCTCTGTATCTGTGTTTCCAAAGTGACAAGTTTTGGCATCATGTTGATTTCTTCAGGGAATGTCTTTGGAAGTGCTATAAATCCTTGGAGGCTACTTGAATGTTCCTTTCTTTGCAGCTCAGTGATACATAGATACATTCACACACACAACACATACAGACGCATACACACGCATGAACACTTTTCTAACTCACTTAGGCAACAGAAGAAATCGGGGAGCATGTTGAGATTCCTTATAAGACTTTACTCCTTCCTTTTTCTTTATTTTTATTCTACAAGCCTACTCTGCTGGCCTCTGGGGACCAGAGTGCCAGTTCTCCTGTGGACCCTGTGAGAATGGAAGTCAGTGCAACAACAACAAAAAAACCCTGAAAACTGTGACTGTCCTGGTTACACAGGAAAAGCGTGTACCACATGTGAGTCAGTGACCTAGACAGGATAACCAACAAAGTCAGGAAAGTTCTTAGCTTTATAAATGCTCTTTTTTCCTAACTGCTCTATGAGATATTATGTTAGGGTGTATTTCAAGTATCTATTGTGGTGTAACGAACCATCCCAGTACTTTGTGGCTTAAAACAATGATTTATTATTTCTTTTGATCCTGTGGGTTGATAAGATGATTCTCCCCCTTTCAGCTAGTAGACTGGCTGGGAACTAGGCCTGACTGGGCTTCTCAACCCGGGAACCCCATCTTTCCTATATATGGCATTTTCATAAAGTTAGCTTAGACTTTCTCAAAGCACAGCAATCTCGAGAAAACAATCCAAGTAGCAGCATCCTAAAAGTGTTAAAAAGAAGCCATAACATGTCAAAAAAGCCCAGCTTCAGAATCCACACGTTATTACTTCTGCCAAATTCTGTGGGTTATGCAAGTGATAAGGCCAGCCAGATCCAGGAAGAGGAGAAGAATTCTACCTTCCGATGAGTGAAGTAGCAAAATCTCACTGCAAAAGACCTGCAAGGTGGGAGATGTGGTTGCAGCCATCCTTGGAACCAACCTACCATAGTACACTATTCAAAGTTAGACTGCAAGGCGTTTTGAGAATCCACTAGCCTGGATCTATCATCCTCATCAGATTATAGACTCATAAAAAGTGCTTAGTTGCACTGAACCCACTTCAACGAGCTAGTAGAACGACTATCCTGTTATCTTCCTTTCTGTGTGTGGTTCTTACATAACCTCTGTCACCCTGCCTGTGTTACCTTCTCCACTCCACTACATTGAAACAGAGTTTGAGAACTTGAGGGAAGCTGCGGGCTGGATGATAGCACCGATATTTTTTACATTATTACTTCAAATGCATCTGATAAGGTAGCAAGAGTCTGTTGCTTGTGATTATCTGTGATTTTATAAGGTGTGAACAATGATCTGAGTTAATTTTCAGTGCTGAGGACTTTCTGTAAACCAACAAGCAAATAAAACCAGAAACGTAAATATTAACATAAAATGTAACATGAGGATTGAATTCAGCATTTAGCTACTCATCTGATCATTCGGGGGACATGCAATACTGCCCCTAAGGATAACTCTCAAGCAAAAGTGATAGGCTAAGGTCTTTGCCTGACGATTTTTCTGGCTGTAAGCGTTTAGTTTTTATTTTAGGACCGTCGTTCTGGCAACGTTGACAAGTGTTTCAAGCAGTATAAAACTTTGCTGGAACAGCAGCTGGCCATCCCTAACTTACTTTTTTGCTTAAAAAAAAAAAAAGCTTAAAGGTAAGAATTTACATATTCAGAAGGTAGTTACTAGCTATTTCCACAGTGAAGTGACATTTTCTCTTGTCTAACTCAACTTTAATGGAATAATTATTAAGCAGTTAGTGATAGAGTTTACACTGTTCCAATTGTCAGATGATATAAATAGCCTATTTGAAAACAAGTGAAGAGAAAGATAAACAGTTCATTCTTGAAAATATTAATTTTAATAGCTATATTACAACTCTTCCATTCTAGGATATCAAGCTCCCTGAGAATAGATCATGATAGTTCAGAGAAATTTTTGGTGATTAGTAATAGCATTGTAATTCTATTGGCAACCTGATAAATGAGATAATGTATTGAATTGAATAGGCAAAAATATTCACCAACTCCTAGTCCAGTTCAATTTTAGTGTTATATGGTATTATCTGATTTTACACAGGCAGACACAAACACAAATTATATAATCATCATAATAAGATATTTTGGAAAATGAGTAGAACCAAAAGATAGGACTCATTAAAAATGCTTCATGCTTACTCCACAAAGAAATGTGTGTGGCATTTAAAAAAGGGGCTTGTGTTTGAAAAAATGCATACAACATTTTTCTAAATATCCTGTTATGGTGCTTACAGAATTTTAAAACCTAGTTACTTTGCATAATGAACTGTAAAAATACTTATAAGCTATACAAGGTAATATGTTTTCAAGGCGAGAGAGACCAAAAGCTATTTCTAAAGATATTGGCTTTGTATAAATTCCAATTTTTGGTAGTTATAAATACAAATACTTGGGGGGAAATAATTCTTTTTTTTAAAGGGTTTATTTCACTGTGTTAGAAAACTCTCTGCATTACAGTAAATTGTGTGGGTTTTTTTTGTACATCCTAAACAGTGTTTGGGGGGGGCGGTGACAGCTATGGTTTGATATATCCTGTCACAACCTTGAAAATCTGTGAAGGTTAGCCTTATGTATCAGGCCTTTTACCAAATAATCTGAGAAGGAGTCCCAGTTTCTTCTTTATCCCAGCATTATTTATAATACTAAAAGTATACAATGGAAACAACCTAAAAAGCCACCAAAAGGAGAATGATTAAACAAATTCCATAATGCATGAGTGGCCTATTCTGAGGCCATTAAGATTCATATTTTAGAAGAATGTGTAATGTTGAGAGAGTTGACGTTAAAGTGACATTAAATGATGTGCACAGAGAGTGACCCAAATTTATAAGGACATATACTTATATATGTCTATGGACAAATACGGTAGAAAGGAAAACAGTTGTTACCAGTGGCCATCTCTAGACGGTGAGACTGTGAGTGACTATTTTCCTCCTTTCTACATTTTGTCTTACCCATATTTACTACTTCACCTGTTTCCCCTTTTACTATCACAGGGAAAACATATCATCTTCAGACCAATCATTGACTAAGTACCTAAGTAAGATGGTTGCCTGTTCTTCAAGTGTTGTCTTGTGGTGGCCTTCACTGTATCCATAACAGTGGAGATGTTTTTCCTTCAGTTTAATTAAACTTGTTGGTTTTTTTTTTTTTTAATGTTTATTTCTGAGAGAGAGAAAGAGAGAGAACAAGTGGGGGAGGGGCAGAGAGAGAGGAGAGAGAGAGAATCCAAGTAGGCACTGCACTGTCAGTGCAGAGCCCGATGCGGGGCTTGAACTCATGAACCGTGAGATCATGACCTGAGCTGAAGTCGGCTGCTTAACCGCCTGAGCTAACCAGGCGCCCCTTGCTGCTCTTTTGATTTAAGACTGTTTTCTCCTATTTCACATGACATGCATATTGAGCCTAGCTTGACAGCACCACTAAAACTCTCTTTTAAGAAAAAGAAAAGAAGAAAGTAATGTTTCTTTATAACTCTTCGTTTCCCTGTCTTCAGAAATCCCGTTTTCTATCCCTCAGTTGTTTTGTTACAACTTCTCTGAATTCTGCCATGTTACACAATTGGCTCCTTCACTACTAAAGGAGAGAGAATTAGAGAGAATGGGGGAGAAGACACTAGAAAGAGGATACTAACTCCAAATACAACTTATGCTTTAAACATCATATCATCAAACATCATGTCATGATTAATCATCATGAAATGATGATAATTAAACATCATTAAACATCATGAAAACCATATTGAATACAGGTGGGAACCTTCTGGAGAGGTAATCTGGTAAATGTTTTACAACTGGTCCTCTGAAATGTAAAGATCTTGGCTGATAGTACTGGCTATTCTCTACCGTGTTAAGTCTCTCACCATGGTGATTGGTCAAGCAACCAATGGGATGTCAACTGGCTTGCAAAATTCCAGAAAATTTAACAGTTGGTTTCCCCAAGCTGGTAGTAACAACTCCAGCATACCACTAGCTGACAAATAGTTTTATTCTGAACACACTGAGTAATTTCTTAACCTTTGCTTACTTTCTTGATACTAAGAAATGACTACTTCTCAGATGTCCATTTTACTTTGCCGTTTCTAAACAGATCACTAGTTTGGCCTTTTTGGTCAAATTAAATTAACCAACAAATAGTTCCAACCAACAAAAAATTTACTAGTTTCCCAAGTCTAATTTATTTTTAGAGCAAAAATTATTTGCTTTTGCTGATTGAAGATTTAAAAAAAAAACTGTTGCATTGTTTTATGCAGACACAGCCTCCTTATTTTTTTTTCTCTAGAATTTATGTAGTTGGAGTATTAACTCAGATCTAGAGGAACTATTTTGTTCCCATACAGAACCTCTAAGCTATTTTCCAACTTCCAGTAACACACCTACCATAAATCAGGCCTGGTGTTTCCTTTATGACGCACTATTGTGAACAAGAAGACAGTTATCTAAGCCAAAAAAAAAAAAAAAAAACCCGAAAAAAAAAAAAAACAAAAACAAAACAAAAAAACCCACATAAAACAAAACAAAACAAAAAAACTATTCCAACAATTAAAAGTATTAACCATCCCCAGACATGAAGAGGTGAGATGCAATAATATACTTCTAATGTCTCTGAAAGCGATCTTAAATCTGATTTTTAAGTTGCTGTAAAATAAATTGTATTTAAATAATGCATCCCCCCATCCTTTCCAGCAGTGAGATGCATATCCCTTACCAATCTTGTTCTCAGCAGGCAGTCCAGCCTGATGAAGTATCAGCAAAATGTCAGCTCCCACAGAGAAGTGCAACAAAGAGTCTACACTGAAGCAGTGACAGGCCTTTCAAAAAGCTATTGTGCAAATTCAGTTTTAAGATGGGGACGTGGCTGAGGACTGATGCGTATGTCATTACCAATGCGTTCATCTCCCCATTGTCTGTGGGAGGGGAAGAGAGTTGAGGTGCAGTGATATAAAGGCATTAAGTTGAGGAGTGGCATATCTGGTCTTCAGTAGATTTAGCTTCCTCTGTTTTCAAAGAGTTAATATTCAAACTGGCTGTCACTTTTTAGTACATATCCATTGAAGGGCCCCCAAGAGCTGTTTTTCCCCCTATTCTTATCATCTTCTACAGTATCTCAGATCTTTAAAGTTAATCTTGTTATTACATTATAACCCTCCATGACCTGCTGATGCCTTCTGTGATGAAACGGAAATCCCTTAAAGAGCTTCGGGCACTAAATGACCATCATCAACCTGTCCCTAGCTCTTAGCATATTGACAATTATCACACACATTCTCCATACTTTACTCATTCCCCCAACCATCATGTGCTTTTAAGCATTAAAAAAAATTTTTTTAACATTTATTCATTTTCGAGAGAGACAGAGAGAACAAGGGGAGAGAGAAAGGGAGACACAGAATCCAAAGCAGACTCCAGGCTCTGAGCTGTCAGTTCAGCAACATGGGCTTGAACCCAGGAGCCGTGAGATCATGACCGGAGCTAAAGTTGGACACTTAACCGACTGGGCCACCCATGTACCCTAAGCATCATGTCCTTTTAAAATGCAGTGTCATTTTATCATTGCTCTTCCCACTAATGAATTTTTCTCTCCCTCCATTTTTATTGCCTGTTGTAATTTTTCAGAGATTTTTTTCATTTTCTGGTATGTGTAAATAAAAACAAACAAAAATACTAAATCCCTTCCAGAATATCACCCATCATATTGTATTAGAATTTTTCTCTTGCCCATTATTAAAACTATCATTCATTCAATTTTTGTATTCCCTAACTCTTGATATATAAGTAATACTCATCAAAGATTTGCTAGCACGTGCACTCTCTATCTCAAAAATAAACAGTAAAAAAAAAAAAGTTTTCTAAAAAAAAAAAAGATGTATGTGATCTTTTAAATATAGCCAAGCCACTTTAA
Organism: Panthera pardus; assembly: GCF_024362965.1. Classification (NCBI taxonomy): domain Eukaryota; kingdom Metazoa; phylum Chordata; class Mammalia; order Carnivora; family Felidae; genus Panthera; species Panthera pardus. Next base: position 96,176,471 of record NW_026526721.1, on the reverse strand, counting down.
GAAAGTAAATAAATGGCTCTGGCTCTTAGTGTCTGAATATAGAAAGAAGAGGTTCAGCTAAACAATAGTATATAATTATATGTGTGTAATAATATGTAAGTCAATGTGAAGTAATTAACAACACTATGTGGTAAATACAGGCATATGCAATATAGTGCAAATGTGTTACTCAGAGCTCATGCTGAGTGCCTACTCTATGTTCATTGTGCTGTGTTTTTCATCGATTCACTCATTTAATCCTCTGAACAACTAACTGAGATTGGTACTATTGCTATACCCTTTTTATGAAGGAGAAAGCTGAATCTAGAAAAATTGAGTCACCTGTCTGAGGTCATGTAATTAGTAATTGAGGACTAGAGTATCAGTCAAGTCCATACCAACAGTACATATCTATAAAATGAGACAATAGTTATTTATATTAAATATTGTATCCAATATTTAATTTCCAAGCCAGCTACATTTCTAAGAGGTCAAGAAGTTTGATTAGGGTTGTTCTCTTTTTGGCCCCACATCTGTAGGTTGCAAAAAGAGTGCCTGCCATAGCCAAAAGCATTGTTGAAATGTCAAATGCCGTACCAGCCTGTGCTCAATTCAGTGATGGAGGGAGAATGCTTTTATTTGTTTGTATGCAGCTTGTCCGACCTATTTCTACAGCCTAAGCCTCCTGCTGCACCACATCAGTAATGATAGTTCTCAGCAGGACCTTGATACTAGCCAGTGTACCTGCCTGTCCAACTGGACTGAGCCTCATGACCAGTGCTGTAAATCAGAAGCTGCCTATAGTAAGTCCTGTTCATCATCTAGCATAAATAATGACCTGAGGAATTTCCTTTGCATTCTGCAGATGCTGAGTGGCCTCAGTTCTTTTTGCTTTTATAGGACTGTCCAATCTAACTGTTTAAAATTCTTCTTGTGTGTTGGTAAATATAGCTGGCTAGCTGCCTACAGTAATCTATGATTGCATTTGCTGCTTGCTTCCCAAGCCCTGAATTGAATATCTGGCAGAGTACAAAATAAATTCTTATTTCTACGGAGTCATCCAGACGTTCTACCTTCCAACACATACTGCTTTCATATATACGTGGACTCTTTGTGCATTGTTAATTGAGCTCAAGGTTCACTGTGTTTTGAAATTTTTATCTACTTACCATCAAATATCGTTTTGACTTATTTGACATGTATTCATTCTAGTACTGTAGTTGTTTAATATATAAATATAAGGACCAACTGACATGTGGAACAATTTCTTTTCTAATTTTTTTTTGATACCAATGTGTCCAGACATCATTGTTTCCTTTTCAAACAAAAATCCTACAAAAGTCCATATAACAGACTTTCCTGAGAATTTTACAAGTGCTCTGAAAGTGAGAAAGATCTCAGGTTATAATACTCATTAAGCTGTAATTGTGTTATTGTTTATTGTGCATTCTGTGTACCTACCCCATTTGCTGAGTGTTTTATAGGATACAAAAAAAAAAAAAAAAAAAGCTAAGATGTCTTCCTGTCCTCATGGAATTCATTTAAAATGTAGAAGATGAGAAAGGTGTATAAAGCACTAATTTTAATTCTATTTTAAGTGAGGATGAGATAATAGATGTGAGAGAAGTAGGTGTAATTAATTCCATTGGGGAAATCCTTGAGGTTTCATTAAAGAGGTAAGATATTGGCCAAATCTTAAAGGATGAGCAAAAATCTGGCGCAAAGTTTATGCCAGGCAGAGTGACGTGCAGAACAGCCACCTAATGGTGTGGAATGATGGACTTGCGTGCCATGTGTTATCGTTGGAGCATGACTAGATTTAGGTTTGGATGTGACGGGAGATAAAGGTAAAAGGAATAGAGTTGGGTTAGATGTTGAAAAGCACCAGATGACATATTAGAGGATTCAGTCCCTCTTGCGGAAGTAATGAGGAGAGTTCTAAAGGTTTTAGAGGAGTAAATGAACTTGATCTTAGCCATGAGGTGCAGAACATCATTGCAGCCCTGCTCTGCTCAGCCTCTCTGTTGTTTCATTTTTCCTTGCTCTTGGATGAGGTTCCATAACCCAATTAAAAGTATAGTTCTCTTATCAAAACTTTAATTCCTAATCCAATTTAAACTTGTTCCCTTGCTAGCCCAGGCCTAACTCAAGCTCAGAAGTGGGCAGGAGAGAAGGGGTGGAGCCCTTCACTCCCTCCTTACCTTGCTCTTGTTCTCTACCTTCTTCTTGGAGTATTATTCTTCAAGATGCCCTCTATGGCACCAGCAGCTGCCCCGTGGTAAAGGTGCTCCTACAATTTGCCATTGGTGGCAATGTCACTCTCCAGTCTCTTATCTTCAAATGTGGGTCTGATACCAGCTCAAGAATCTCCCACTTTCCAGAAGGCACATATCAAGGTCTCAAAGTGTTTTCTCTGAAACCTCTACACTGGGCTTCAGGTGAAGGGAAAGCATCCCCATGGAGAGGGGACAAGGAAGGCAACAGTCCCTTGACAACTCCAAAGATGCTGTCCAGTGCAGTAATGAATTACGGCAAGCCAGGGCCAGACTGCCTGACCATCTATGCTTCTCCACTTAGGCTCTCTGTTACATTAGGTAAGTACTTACCTTAGTATCCTCATCTGCAGAATGGGACTAATAGGAAACTTATAAGATTCTTCAGAGTATTGAATAGGCTAATACACATTACATCTTTGGAAGGGCATTTAGCACATAGTTAAACTCGGTGAATAGGCTAACAAAACCTCTTCCTTTAAAGAAAAAAACTACCCATCTTTAAAAAGTAATCCACAGCACGTATTTTATACCCTCAATGTAACTGAAAAGCTAAGAATCATAAAACTACATTAACACTCCATTAGTTAAACCTGAGTAAATTGCCCAGATTCTGCAAATCTGGGACAATAAAAAAAAATCCCATGTTGTATCTTGTTATCTAGTCAGATTTTTTTTAATTATCACTATAACCCTATGGGGTAGGTACTTTTATTACCCCCACGTCCAGATGGAGAAAGTGAGGTACAGATAGGTAAAGTAATTTGTCCAAAGCCACATAGTAATGAGGGAGGTAGGATTAGAACCTAAGTGGTTTGACGCCAATGACTGATCTTAACCACTATGTGATGCTAGCTTTCAACATATATAAAATAATATAAAGTAATAAAAATTTAAAAATATATATTGTATATCACAAGTTTCAGTAAACAGATGTGGAAAATGAAAGATGACCGAGTTTGACAATGATTTGGTATGTACAGTTTGAGACGTGCTGAGCAGGACATGCATGAATAATCATTTGTTGGAAAATCAGATCCTAAGAACTCAAAGGAAGGATCAGAACTAGGAGTGTAGATGTGAGAACCATCAACATAGAGACAGGTTGGATGAAAGGACTAAGAGGAAGACAGTAAAGACAAAAGCTATGGAGACCTTGAGCAGAAATCAATAAATACCCTACATTTAGGGGGAAATACAGAATGGGAAACCAGTGAATGATATCAAGATTTACTTAGAGCAGATGTTACAAACTGGCAGCCTTAGAGCTAAATTTGACTTGCAGATGTATTTTGAATGGAAGGCAAATTCCTTTTAAAATAAGTGATTCAGTATTTTTAAAAAATTGGATGATTTGGGAACACTAGGACCATATTCCTGTGTGGGAACAAATAGCTACATTTAGTTAGCTCTCTGGGTGGGGCAGGCACTTTCCAGTTGGTCTTGGTCCCTACCACTCCCTGGTGTTCACCTGCTGAGACTCCATCCTCTTACTCCTGTTTCCTGCCTGGGCCTCAGGGACCTGTGTTTGTTACTCCTGCTTTAGAAAGGTAGAAAAAGGTGATAAAGAAATAGAAGGACTTAGAGATATAATTCCAGAAAAGGAGGACTTCCAACAAGAAAAGATTGTTGCTGTCTCATGTGCTGCTTAAAAAGAAAAAAAAAAGCAAAGAAAAATGAAGAAAGGAAGAAAGAAAGAAAGAAAGAAAGAAAGAAAGAAAGAAAGAAAGAAAGAAAGATGTAGGATTTGTGACTTGAGATTTGGTAATTAAAACATGTACTCAGGTGCATGAGCGCACACACATGCACACACATTGAGGGGAAAGAAGATGACCCTGCAGATCAGGATTAAAGAATGAATGGAAGTGAGAAAATGAACACAGTGCCTTTAGACTGCCTTACAGAAAACTTGAGAGTGAAGGCAACAAAATTGTTAACCATTTTTGGTTAATGTTTTTTGTTCTTTTTTTTTGCCCTATCAACAGAATGCTTAAAATCTTTTTGCCTCTCCAAGATACATTATCCCTGTTGATGAATCTTATTCAGTCTCAATCCCTCTTACCCTAGAAGGTCAGATCCAGTATAATAATGATAAAGAAGGATGCAGAATCCATGAGAGTTATTAATGTTGAAATGAAATCAAAAACATACCTGGAAAGTTGCTTTCACATGAAATTTGCAAACAGTATATTTAAATGTTCTGATAGATACTTTGAGAAGTAACTTTTTGAAATCATTGAATTTTTCTATTGCCAAGTTTTAATTTATCTTTTCCTTCCTTCTCTCACACACATATGCATACATATGCCATATTTATATCATGTATTCTAAGTCACAATTCTTTTTATATTTTAACATCTCTAAAATTAGGGAGGGTCTTACAACTGATAACACAACAATACTTAGCTGCATTTGTAACTATCTAATATAGTTTATTTTCTCGGGCCACACTCAAGGAGTGTCTGTGACTATATTAGGAATAATTTCTATCTCTTGGGCCCAAAAGGAGATAGAATATGAAAGGAAAATCAGATGAAATACATGTATTAATCAATTTTCAAACAGTTTAAAGTGGCTCAATTTTAAATGCCTGATTGATCATAATAGTTATTTCCAAGAATACATAATTGCCTGCTGGCCTCAGAGACAATGGTGATGCTCAGTCTGAGATATCTGTATGTGCTTTTTTCTATAATAAAAATGACAGGTCCAAGAAACTGGAGGAATAAATCCTTCTGCTATTTTAAGATACAGTCGATCTTACTGTGTTCTTGTGCCATCATTAATCAATTGTCTGAATATAGAGAAGAAAGAGAAGGGAGCCTGCACACCACTTAATGTGCCTCACTTTAGCACAACAGCTAAGAGCTCAGACTTCCTGGATGTCTACCTTAGTGAGCATCTCCGCATAATTAATGTGTTCCGGAAGTTGAATCTGAAACTTTTCAAATCTTAAGGAAGCGGTTCTGTAGTATCATTGAAATTCCCTATGTATTCTCACAAGGATGATGTGTGTTAACTATTAGCAGGGAATTATGTTTCATTATATTATAGAATCTGAAGTATTCCCATTGTAGATTTCACTGTATGTTGCTAAATTCTGATTTAAATTTGAGAGAATGCAAAATGATAGTGCCAACCCGTCAATATCTGGTAGCCTTAGAAGTTCGCATTTCCAGAGAGAATGTCTATAATTTAAACTATGTGATCAAGCAGTGTGATTTACATCTCTAATAATCATATCATGATAAAAACAGCTTAATGTTTTATGCTTTACAAGGCATTTTTCACATCTATTATCTTACTCAAACTTGGAAAATTCTCCACAAGGAAACTATAATACCCACTTCAATATCACAGTATTGTTGAAATGGTAAAGAAGCCAACTCAAATTATATTTAGTCTCTTAAACTTTTACTGCCATCAATCTTGAACTATGTGTTCTTTATGATAGTTAATGCACAGTCTCAATATTATACTCTCTTGGATTTCACATACTTTTTTTCTATTGTGTTTTAGATTTTTAGAATGAAAAGTAAGACAATTCTGGATGGAAACATATGAAAAGACTATGCATCAGATGATGAATAGTTTAAGAGTGCCATGCAAACATTTGTAAAAGCCACCCTTTGTCAAGTGGTACGTTCCCACACACTTAGTATTCATGTATGTTATCCACCTGACAAGATAGTAAAATATCCCACTCATCTGTTCAAGGCTAATTTTTCAAATTTTAATAATTTTATTAATCCCTAGCAAGGCCTTATAAAACTTTGCAAAGAATGTTAATAACTCATTAAAGATTAATTACATGTCAGCTTTGAGGTCAAAGTGTTTGAGTGGTTTTTAGTTATCTGAATTAAAATGTATCTGCTATGAAAAGAACGCATAGTGTAAGACCCACTGCTGTCTTCACCAACCTTAAATTCTTATTTATGAAAACACATACACATAAATGTTAATGAGATGCCAATATGTATGCTGGTAAAAAAAAGTTAGTACAGACAGATGTCCTCAAAGAAGGCAGGTTACCTCCTGAATCTTGGGTAACATAGTTTACCACCCAGAGGACCAATCAGAGGCATGTCAGTCATGATGAAGTCTTTACTGTCCAAAATTGGTATGTTGCTTTCCTGGGGTGTAACCATGAAATTTAGCTCAGCAAGAGCTTGGAAATAAGAAGATAAATTTAAAAAATATATATTTTCTAAATGGAGAATAGAAGAATTTGGAGAACTGTGAGGTCATAGAAAAGAGAGAAAGGAAATAGAAGAAAGGTCTAGAGGAGTCTGGTTCTTACATGATTCTGATTTCAATGTGTTCATAGAGCAGCAAAATATGAATGATAAATGTGGAAGGAAACAAAAAAACAGCATTAAAATGGTTTAATTCAAAGCTGTTTATTTAAATCATTAGTGTGTTTCTAATGGGGTTTCTGGCAAATTATACATCACTTTCCTTATCTTTCAAGTTGGAATAACAATAATATCTATGTTGATAGATTGTTGTGAGCTTACCATATTTAAACAGGTACACAGGTTTTCACATGATAGATCCTCAATAATTAGTAACTCTTATTACGACAATTAATTTTTTAAATATTCAGACATCACTTTCCAAGAACGTTAAGTTTTAAAAAAAGATAATCTGGTGACCTGCGCTTTATTATTTAGGATGAATGTGCAAATTCCTGTAGTTAATTTCACTACCAATTTGGGGAAAATTATAGTTTCTGTGTCTTTCAAAAGATATATTTCTCTCATTCTAAGTGTTATAACTCAATCCCCGAAGGGTTACCGGTTTCCTTTCTTTGTAAAAAATGCTTGAGGGAAATTATATTTCTTCTTGGAATTCTGTAACTTAAATGAAGGAGTCTGCCAGTCAGCATCGCCAGTTTTCCCTGGGTCCTGGCATACGGAACATGAATTGGTTTCCAAGACAAAGCATTCAATAATCTGTATGCAAAGTAGTATTTTTACATAGCTCTGAATGTCATATCCAAATGTAAAGCTGCCTGTTGCCTCAAGTGTGAAATTCACTCTGATTTAAATTTTGTGTTTCTTTGCTACTAGTGATGCTGGTATTTGCGGACAGGGCCATAGAAACACATGTGACTGTGGTTAAAAGTAGTAATAACTGTGACTTCTCCCACTATTGCCTCTGTCTCCACAAGGAGAGCTTCAGTTTCAAGCTACCCCTGGGCCAAAACAGTAAATCTGTAGGGCTCAAGGGAACAGAATTTTTTTTTTGCCTTGATATTTTACAGTATCTTCCAAGTTGTAGACTATGTTATGATCGTCAATATGTTGTGATCACCAGTGTTTTTAGAAAGGCGTGTTTAAAAGTATATGGTTTCTTTCATCATTTGAATTCAAACAATGGAATAGATTGAATACTTGGTTATTTTCAGATTTCTTTGCCCAGGAAGAGTCTGCTCAGCAATTAGATTTTGGTTTTTAGGTAGAAAGAATATTAGGATGTTTGTCTTTGCTCACTTACAAAAGAGCATCCTGGGACCAAAGTCCCAGTTGGTACCTGTTCATGATAACTTAAAGATAGTAGCCATTTTTTGGAATGCATTTCATCTTGAGCTTTTAAGGTTGATTTTGGTTCAGAGTGCCAATTGAGGATGAAAAGGTTACTAGGGAGTTTGCCTATTCATAATGTACCTCACTTTCCATCTGGATCCCATCGCCCCCTGCCTGGATCACTTTTAATCCTCCCAAGGCTTTCCTGTAACGAAGCTGTTCCTTTGAACCACCTTTCTAATGTGGAGGGGCGATGACAAGAAACTACTGTTGCTGTGCCTAGACTCAGATTTCCCATCTAGGGAATGCACCATACCAAAAATCTGGGTTTTTCAAGTATTAATTGTAGTAGTTGTATGAAGTACTGAGAAATGCATCTCACATGAGATAGCAAAATTGATAATAATGGCTGTCATCTATGTCCAAAAAGGAATGTAAAAACTACCTTTTATTTAGAGAAGTAACTTGTTCACCATAATATCAGCCAGGATTGTGTAGCTATTGGTGTGTAGGCACATTGCCTTACAACTTAAGGTCATAAAACAATAACTATTATCTGTCATGAGTCCATGAGTAGACTGGGCAGTTGTCCTAGTCTGGGCCAGACTTAGCTGGACTCTCTCATGTATCTGTGGTCAATTGTCAGGTCAGCTATGGCTGACTGGTCCAAGGTGGCCTCTTAGGACTTGCCTCAGAGCGGGCACACCATCACTTCTGCTACAGTCTACTGGCCGAAGCAAGTCATAAGGCCAGACAAGATGCAAGGGGTGGAGAAATGAACTCTACTACTTGAAGAGAGGAACTGAGTGTCACATTGCAAAGGGCAGGGGTACAGAGCTGGAAAGAGCACTGGGGACAGCTTTACAATTAATCGCAATTGCTTTCTCAGATCATGAGGAACAATATTAATAGCCCCTCATATACTGACCTAAACCAACTCTTTGACATGGTGCACTCCATAGGCCAAAAAAAGAGAGGTCAGGGTTTGAATTCTCTCTAGCCCTTACCGAAGTTAGCATTTGAGAAAAATAACTAGATTGTTCCATGTTGTTATCTTGCACCAGTTAATACATCTCTACATCGGTTATATAGACCTAATTTCTCTATTTAATGGAGTCTTGATTTTTAAAATAGCCTGTTCTGAAAGTGTTTCTTCATGTTTTTCTTTTTCTTTTTCATCTGCGTGTGTGCGTGTGTAAATATGGATATGCATGTGCATAATGCGTATATATGTAGGTATGTATATGTACACACATATTTCCTATTCTGCTCCTGCCATCATGCTAGCATCCTTGTTATTCTTTACTCTGAGGCACTTGATTACTGTTTATTCTAAAGGTTACTGAACAGAGGAGGAGATGTTACCTGCCTCACTGCAGTCAAATAGTTACTCTATAGAGGGTGAAGATGTTAGATGTTAATAAGCATGCTTCTATATCCCTTCATGTGGTAGTTCTAATAGAAAAATTCGTAGGCTCAGCAATAGGGGCCTCAAAGTCTGGCCCCTAATTTTGCACCTGAGGTAGCGGCATTTATAACCCTCCATTGGTTGTCGTGGTGTCATCCCCATTAAGGATTTAGTGAGCACCAACAGGCCTAGCGAATGTGCAGAACATGGAGGTAACCACATCCCCTGCCCAGCACGCTGTTGCATGATTACAGAGTTGCTGGCATACACAAGGACCTGGGACCTCCCCATTTTCACTGACTTCATAAATCCAGACACAGACCTCACTTTGGGGCTCATATTATTAAGAGGAGACTACAGAGGAAAAATAAACCCCATTTGGTAAAGTAAATGGTATGCCTGCTTCTGTAGCTACCCATGGTTTATTACTGCTGTATGTTATTTCCAGCAGTACTTATAACAGTGATCATAAGGGACCTTTAAAGACTTGCTGATGCCTCTTGGGCAGTTTCAGAATAATACAGTTTATAAATAATTCTGCCTACACATCTTATGTCTTCAGGATTCCTTTCGCCTTGCTTTGTTTGTTATGAGCATATTTGCATGAAAACCGGTTATTTGGATTTCTGTCCTTTGAGAGCTATGGCTTATTCTTCCTCCCAAGTCAGAGTCACATGCTTTCCATGCCAGAGTCATTTCCACAGCCAAGTGAAGACTTTCAGACTATAGTGAGGACATAACATAGAGACATACAAACTTCTAAGAAAGCAGTACGATTTTACTGAAATTGGTGGGGTTTTAACTTGTTTTTGTTCATTGAAGATTCAGAGTTGGCTATTTGGAGTAACAAGTGTGTGTGTGTGTGTGTGTGTGTGCGTGCGTGTGCGCGCACAGCGTTTTGTTTAGGGGGGGTGTTCATGTTAGAGTGACATTTATTGTACAACGGGTGCATATCTTTTATAGATATCACCCTTCTCATGTAACAGAAGTTATATATTAGAATCAATAAAATATATGTGATTCTTTTTATTTCACATCATTTTGATTGTCCAAAGGCATTTAAAATATGAGCTCCTATATTCAGGCTTTAATTTTTGTCTACCCCCATTTTGAGGAATTTTCTTTAAGGTATCAAATACCATGTGTATTTGCAGTTAAACTGTGGTTTATATTTGGAATTCAGAAATCCAAGTATGTACCAAGGTTTGCAAAAAATACCTGTACAATTTTATCTCAGTATTTTGCAAAAGTGTTTCATGAGAATATCTGTTAAAGATACAAATTCATGGCCCTTTGTCAGTCCTGCTGAATCAGACTCTGGGAATAGAGGCAGAGTGCATTTCCATTTTAAGTCAATCCCCTGGGTTTTTTTTAATGCATGTTAAAGTTTGAGAAACACTGCTAAGCTTATCTTAAAATTAAATTTGATTATTAGAAAGCTATATACTGGGACCGCATTAATTTAATTCCCTAGAGAATCATCTTCATGGTACTGTGATTCACTACTTTGTACTTGGTTTTTATCCAGAATAAGTATCAGAAATGACAACATGTAAAGTGATTCTGTACTTTTAAGAAACTATCATCAAAAAATAGTTCATTATATTATTCAGAGACCATCATACTGAAATCACAATACATTCCCTTTTAATCTGACTAAACTGGTTAATTATAACATACATTTACAAAAGTAAAGGAATCTTAATTGTCTAGAAGGATAGCTTTTCAAATTGAACACACCCATGTCAATAATACTCAGACCAAGAACTGGAATATTATTGATATCCCCAGAAGCCCCTTTGTGCCTCATGGAAGAATAACCACTCTCTTGGCTTCTATCACTGTAGATTTGTTTTGTGTCAGTTTTTGATCTTTATGCAAATGGAATTATAATGTATATACTTTTTAGTATCTGGTTTCTTTTACTACACATGTTTGTGGGATTCATCTATAATGATGCACATGGTTGTAGTTTGTTCATTCCCATTGCTGTTTACTATTGGATTTTATGATTACTCCACAATTTCCCATTCTCTTGTTGATGGATGTATTAGTTAACTATTGCTGAATAACAAATTATCCTAAATTTGCGACAATTTTCACCTTCAAAGAACAAACATTATTTCACACAGTTTCCAAGGTTCAGGAACCTAGGAGCAACTTCACTGGGGGACTCTGGCTCAGAGATTCTCATGAGAGTGTGTTTAAGCTGCCAGCTGGGCTCAATCTCTGATGATTTGACTGAGACAATCTGCTTCCAAGTTCACTTACGTGTCTGTTGGCAGAAGACTTCGGTTCCTCACCACACCTCTCTTCGTAGTGTTTCTCTTGATATGACAGCTGGCTTCCCCAGACAGTGATGAGAAAAAGGTGAAAGGGGCAAAAGGAGAGGAAGGGAGGGTGGGAGAAGGCAAGGGAAGAGAGAAGGAGAGGGGAGGAAGAAGGAGAGGAGGAGTAGGTGAGAGGAGGGGAAAGAAGGGGAGGAAAGAGCCTAAGAGAGAAGATACAGTCTTTCATAAGGAATCTCAGAAGCCACAAGCCATCACTTCTGCTATACTCTATTGGTCACACAGACTAGCCCTGTTACAATGTGAGAAGAGACAACAAGAGGGCACAATATCAGGAGACAGGGATCATAGCAGGCCATCTCACAGGCTGGCTACCTTAGTGGCTTCTGGAGTAGTTGCCAATTTGTGGCTAATATGAATACTGGTGTTTTGAGCATTCCTTTATATATTTTGTAAAGGTACTATGCATTTCTGTTAGGCAATACCTAGTGGTGTAATTCTTGCATCTTATGTTATACAGACGTTTACCTTTAGTAAGAGAGTGCCAAAGGGTTTTACAAAGTGATTATAATAATTTATACTTTTGTAAGCAATACTCTAGTCACTCTGTCCTTGAAATACCTGATACTGTGTATTCCATTTTCATCATTCCAGGCCTGTTTATCTTACCATGTACCATGGTATCTTACCATCGTACATGGTACCATGTATCTTACCATGATTTTAATTTGTGCTCCACTGATCATTAATGATATTTACTCCTTTTTCATATACTTACTGTCATTTAGATTTTCTCTTTTGTGAATCACTATTTTACTCTTGTGCCCAATTTTTAAGTGGATTGCCTGCCTTTTATTATTGGTCTATAGAAATTCTATATCTGGATGTGGTCCTTGGTAGGCTATATGTAGTATTAATATTTTCTCCCACATTGTGGCACACGGTTGCATTCCTTTAACAATGTTTTTCAATGAGCATGGTTCTTAACTTTAATATGATTTAACTTGTCATTCTTTTTTTTTCTGAGCCCTGTTTAGTAAGTCTTTGCTCATTCAAGCTCATGTATGTATTTGCTTGTTTATTCCTGAAAGCTTTATTATCTTATATCTTATCCACACACTTAAATCTATAATCTGTTTAGCAAGATATATATATATATATATATATATATATATATATATATGGCATAATATATCTTGCTTAAGAAGGTTTGTAACAAGAATTCAAAAGTAAATTTGCAGTTAAAAATAAATCAGTAGGGGCACCTGGATGGCTGCTTGGTTAAGCATCCAACCATTGATCTCAGCTCAGATCTTGACCTCAGGGCCTTGATCTCAGGGTTATGAGTTCAAGCTGCACATTGGGCTCTGTGCTGGGCATAAAATCTACTTAAAGAAAATCAGTGTAGTGTATTATAGTACTAGGAGAAAATAGGACAAAATCATATGATCATGTTAATATATGCAGAAAAGTACATAATTAATTCAACATTCATTATAATAAAACACACATACATGTGTATACACATACATACATAAACTCTTAGCAAATGAGGAAAAGAAATATCTAAATCTGATTTAAAAAAATATGTAAAAATGAATACAGCAAACATATTGTGTAGTAAAATACTGAAACTACCCCGTTGAGATTAAGAAAACAAGACAAGGATGCTGCTATCACCACTTCTTCACAATATCGCAGTTGAAGTCCTAGCCAGTGTAATAAGTCAAGAAAAAGACTTACTGCAAACAGATATAAAACTGCCATTGTTCCTAGATGACTGGATTATGTGTAGGAAACATAAAAGAATTTACCTACTATTAGAGCAAATAGGTAATTTTAGCAAGGTCACTGGATACTATATCAATGAACAGACTAAGTGCATTTCTATATACCAGAAACAAACATAAATTTTTAAAAGGATACCATGTGTAATTGCATTACAGAATGTCAAATATCAAAAAAAAAAAAATTTAGATGTAAGAGTTATAATGCCCCTAACTTAAAACTACAGAATATTGGCTCAGTCAGTTAAGAGTCTGACTCTTAATTTTGGCTCAGGTCATGATCTCATGATTCATGAGATCAAGCCCTGAGTGGGGCTCTGCACGGACAGTGCTTGGGATTTTCTATCTCCCTCGCTTTCTGCCCCCTCCCCCACCTCAAAAATAAATAAATAAACATAAAAAAAGACTACAAATTATTATTGTGAGAAGTTTGAAAAGCTAAATAAGGAAAGCATATACCATGGCCATGGGTTGCCAGATTTTCAATACTAACACAATCAGTTGTAAAATTTCTGCACCTTTTTTTTTTTTTTTTTGAATTGGCAAGCTGACTGTAAAATACATTTGGAGAAGTAAAGATCTAAGAAGGGCAGGGAGGGGAGGGTGGGTGATGGGTATTGAGGAGGGCACCTTTTGGGATGAGCACTGGGTGTTGTATGGAAAAATCTGACAATAAATTTCATATATTGAAAAAAAAATAAAAAATAAAAAATAAGTAAAAAAAAAAAAAAAAAGATCTAAGAAGGGCCAAGACAATCTTGAAGAATAAGAATAGAGCTGGAGAACTTTCATTACTAGATAAAAACTGCAGTAATTAAGATCATATAGCATTGGTTCAATATAGATGAATAGTCCAATGGAACATAGTAAAAGTTAAGAAAAATGACCCTCTCATACAGAGTCAATTGATTTATGACAACAGTCACCCTACCACATAGTGAATATGCAGTGGTCTTTTCAATAAATGGCACTGGGTCTCCTGCATATTCATATGGGAAGAAAAAAGAATCTTTACTCCTACCTCACACCACACACACAAGTCAAAACACTTTAATAGTACAATGATAGGTGTCTTTTTTAAAAAATATAGTATTTTTTCTCCTGAGTTCAGAACATTTTGTTTTAGAACATGGAGCAAACTATAGGAATATGTCCTTCACTCTGACAGGACCCGGTTCTCCTAAGAATCCAGTACTCCTTATATTATATTAGGGTTATGTAGATTATAAAGTATAGATTAATAGCTAACAAGCTAAATTAAAATATACCAAAGATTTACTATTATTTTTATTAGAGAACTATATTTTTAATTGTTCAATTGTGTTTGCTTTAGCTATCTGGAAACTCATGAATAAAGCATGTCTGATTACAGCTGTTTTCTTTGATCCAAGGTTTTGGGCACAACTGTCTTGTCCCTCTTATTGCATGCTTATTATTCTTTCATCCTTGCTTTAATGATTCCATTTGATGGCTCTCTCTTTCTGTAAGTTATTTTAAATCTTTTTTTTTTAAGTAGTCAGGGTATAAATAATGAATAAATCAATCAATGAGGCAAGTTAAACTTCTTTTGAAATTTTGAAGCCTGATTGAATTGTCAAAAAGAATTATAGCTCATATAGTCATCCTCATAATTGCACTTTGATAAAATTATAACTGTCCAACATCATATTGCTAATGCATATTATGCATATAAATATTACATGGAATACTCTTTAAATGTTAACATATGTGTCAGTATTAAAAAATAAGCAGCATTTGCATTGAGAAAGAATCTACTTTTTATAAATTGCCTATAATCTATACTCAGACAAAAACAATAGATTATTGGTTCCTCTGTAGTCCTCGTATGGGAGGAACATGTAGGGGAGAAGAAATAACTGTTCTGAAGGTAGGAAGTATAATCATGGAATCCTTCCAACCTTGTTAATGATTTAGAGCATAGGTTTTAGAGTTACCAAACCAGCCTGTGTAGGAATCCCAGCACTACCGCTTAGTGACTCTGTAATCTGTGAACAAATTACTTGACCTCTTTTAGGCTTCAATTTCTTTGTATCCAAAGTGGTTATAATAATACCTACCTCATACATCCAGGCATGGCTCCATATATGGTTGAATGTATGCATGAGACTTCTGCATACTGTATTTTTCTAAATCTTAAAATCTGGCCTTTATTTTTTTTTAAATTTATTTATTTTGAGAGAGAAGGGAGGGAAGGCAGAGAGAGAGAGAGAGAGAGAGAGAGAGAGAGAGAGATTGAGAATCCCAAGCCTGTCCCTCTCGGCACTGTCAGAGCAGAGCCCCATGTGGGGCTCAAACTCACAAACCTTGAGATCATGACCTGAGCCAAAATCAAGAGTCACACACTTAACCGACTGAGCCACCTAGGTGCCCACTAAAATCTGTCCTTTAAAAACTCAATCGTCAGATTCTGGAATACACTAAAACTTGGACACCTCTCTGAAAGAAGCTGGCTGAATATGGAGTAGCTCAACTAGGAGAGCAGGTTAAAAACTCAAATGATGTGGGGCAAGTACGAAATTCTGAACACTATGTGCAGCCCATCAATTGCAATGAGGACCCGGGGAGTTGTAACCTCTGAAACTGTAGATGCTGTTGCTGTCCTGTGAAGCTCAGCAGTGCTAGCGGGCTCTCTGGGCTCCCATTCCACCTAACACACATGGCAATAAAGTGCAGCACACGTTACCCACATTAGAGCAATAGTTACATCCTCAAAATAACATTTTAATGACTCCTCTAGTCTGCATTTGGGAAGATCATTTTAAATCTTGAATCTTGTCTTTCTCTGAGTGAATATACCTTTCCCTTCAGATCCTTGCATTTGGGACATTCGGTCACAGTGTACTTCCCAGAAAGTATTTTGTCTGATTCAGAATGCCCAGAGGGTATTCTTTGATCCAAAATGTAAGGTCAGCAGTTAAAGCCAGAATCAGGATATCTGTGGTGTGAGAAGTCTGAACATGGTCAGGATGATGGATAAGGATGGTTTGTAGGAAAAGTAATGTTTCTTTCTCTCCCACTTTGGTCTGCTCGCTGTTGATATTAGGTCATTGTTGGCAAAGCCATATTTTGTCAGCAAACTAGAACTGTACCCTATGTTGTATGGGCAGTTTCTAGGTTCTTTGTTCCCTTCTGCTGACACCTATATCTATCGGCATTTGCAATGCTCTTTCTTGACTGTTTCCGTTGCCCACGTGACCAGAAGCCCCAGACCAAGACGCAAATAAGAAGCATTTTTGATATTTAATATTAAGTCAAATCCACCCCCAGCCTCAATCACCACCAGGAATCTGCCATTTCTCCTGAGTACAGAATATTTTGTTTTAGGACAGAGAGCAGACTAAAGGAAAATGTCCTTCACTTTGTCAGGACCCCATTCTTCTAAGAATCCAGTACTCCTTATATTATATTGGGGTTATGCAGATTATAAAGTACAGATTAATAGCTAACAAGCCAAATTAAAATACACGAAAGACTTACTGTTATTTTAAAATCTCACTATGGAAAGAAAAGGTCTGGGTAGATACTTCAGTAAACAAATTCAGGAAAGTTCAATTTTACTTGGTTGTAAGAAGCATACAGACATGCAAATATCTAAAATTAAGCAATGCTAGAGAAAAGACAAATTCACTTTTCAAAAATGATTAAAGTCTAGAAGCGAATTTGCTATCACACAGTAATTTGCTAAACTGAAGCAGGAGTTATTTTGGATTGAATTTGTTACATAGCTCATGCATGAAATGATCTGTTGCTTGTGCTTGTGAAGTTGTTTTCACACTATGAAACGACAGAGAGGAAAAATGTATTCTGTCTGAGGCATTGTAAAAATATTGAAAGCACCGACGGAGGCTTTTTGTAGAGGTATCTGACTACAACTTGTCATTTACACTTTACGGGCCAATAATTGTTAAGCCAAAACCGCAGATGCTTAGCTCTCAGAATTATCTCTTCGTGTGTAATGGGTTCAGAAACCTCGCTCCGGCACCGTGACAAGTGTCACTCATGTGATTACACTGCCACCGTGTGGTTTTAAAGATCCCTCTCAATTAAAAAAATACATATATATCCAAAGAAATAGTCTCTTAAAAAAGGAAAATGATAACAATCGAAGCATTGTCTCTGTTTTTCTCTCATTCATCTGTCCCGTTACTATGCCACAGCTAGTCTATGGACTACCGTAGGTGGTAGGGCAGGGGGGTAACAACATAGAGGTGGTAGGTTGTACAGATATGATTCTAATAACTCTGCATAATTCATGAAGGATGCAGCTTCCACCTAGTGAATGTCATCAAAATGTTTGCTAGGAGATGCTACCTTCACTGACCTATTCTGCATAAATCTGGCATTTACAGTGTTCAGAGGAATCTGAAAAATTCCCTGTAGGTATCTATAGGCAAGTGGATCTCAAACTGGGGCCCCCAGACCAGTAGCATCAACGTCCCTGGGGAACTTGTTAGAAATGCAAATTCTGCATGCTACATGCTACATGCGGGAAACTCTGGGGCCCGCAATTCTGTGTTTTAATAAGCCCTCCAGGTGATTTTGATGCTTGCTAAAGCCTGAGAAACACTGCTGCAGATGATCACACCTGTCTTGAGGTACATTAGCACATTTTCCTAATAGAGCTAAATTTCAGGGGCTGCTCCCAGCCCCTGAAAATAGTTCCAAAGAAGGATCCAAGAGAGAGGTCCTAGGACTCCCTATGAATATGGTCGCTCAGCACCCTGAAGTGGCCCCTGGGAAGGAAGAAGCAGAACAACTCTGAAGGTTCCCATCCACATCAACTGCTGGGTCAATGCCTTTCTCTTTAACTCCACCTGAAGGAAACGCCATAGTGAACCAAGAATAAATCTTTCCGCCTTTTGGGATTACTGGAGCATACTAGAACAGCAGTCTAATATGAGCAGATATTATATATAAGGCCACTTTTTCTGACATTGAAAATACAGTTTTAAGAAAAGAAGCTAAAAATGTGGAAGTCCTCCAGGGTCTAAAAACACTAAGGAATACTGGGAATGATATGAAGATTCCCTGCCCTGTCCCAGGGGTCAGCCACTAAGGTGCTTCCCAACTCCTCTGACAGTGGCCATGCAAGAAAGTTGACCCCAGGCTGCCAGGATTTCTGAGTTTTAAGAAAAGCCAGAAGTCAGATTTTTTTATATGAAGTATTCCAACTTTTAAGCAGGGGTTCCATTTTAAGTGCATGTTTAATGTAAAAAGATGAAAACCTATCTACCTGTTAAGGAAAATTGTTGATGGCAACCTCAGCACATATTTATGACCACGCACATGTCTTGTACTTAAGTAATTTGTGTCCATGTGTTTTCATCTCTCTATGCATAAATGCACATATTCAAAGTATGGAAATCCAGTATCCCAACACATGAGGGGAATACTCTACTCAGCAATGAAGTGCTTCAAACTGAATAAAGGTCAAGGATTTAAAAGTTGCCTGAATTCCAAAAGTACATCACCAAAATGCCATGCTTTAAGAACATAAGATATTTTTACTAATGTGAAGTATGTTTTCACATTTCAAAATCTTACAAATTTCACAACATACATAGAATAAAAGTACTGAGGATATACAAATTACTTGCCTGTGGCTTTTTCTTAGGAACAAATAAAATACTTCAAAAATGTCAAGCTCACAAATATGATTAGGCATGAATTTGGAGCCCAAATCATGTTTTAATCACATATATATTTTTAAATCCCCAGCTCTGAAAGGAGTGTTTAAAGATAGGTGCTGTATTAATAGAGGAACAAATATTGTTTTAGACGTCACCACGTGACGTCTTTACCAGGCATGCTCTCCCTTGCTTCGTCCTCACTGTTGTCACTGCATCCAAGATTTAGAAAATGTTGCCTCATTTCCCTGCAACTTATAGATTTTCTTCAAAGACATTAAGGCTAAAACCAACTTGAGATGGACTCTTGGCTTTTCCTTATGGTTTCTTTCCAAATCTAATAAAATTCCAGCGTCTCCCCTGGTGACCATACCTTTAAGATTATCTGACAGTAAAACTAGGTCTGGGGTGGATGACAATGTTCATTCTGAGCTGAAGACCATTTTAGTCACAGGGGCAAATGCCTAGATATATCCTCCCCCCGCTTCTGTAAAATAGGAGACTATTCTTGTGGTTGGCAGGGGGAGGCTAGATTTTCAGATGTAGTGTCAGATTTAATGAAGAGTCCCTAACCAAAGTATCTTGCCCCAAAACATACCATTGTGTTTAGGATTCTGACCACAGGAATTCTTTACTTTTTCTTCTAATGAGTTTTTGGGTTTCAAGAGTATTTCACTAAAATGTATATACTCTTGGTAGGGAAGAAAACATGATATTTTTCTTAAATACTCAGAAACATTACTGGGACTTCGGCATTGGAACAGAAGAGAGCCAGATGGATACGTGTCAGACTTCTGCATGGTTCCTGACCAGGAGAACCACAGAAACCAGGAACCAGAAAAAATAATTGCATGAAAGTATAATTAATGTTTGAAAAAATGCTGGGGATACACTGAGAAACAAACAAACAAGAAATCTGTCTCAAAGAATCTAAAATGGTTGCACAAGTCGTTAGTATTTGAACTGGATCTCGCAGGATTAATAGGCACTTACCTGGTGAAAGAGGAGGAGACAAGGTATAAAGAAAAGCTGGTCATTTCTTGTGACTAGAGTATTTGTCAACAACGGCATCTTTGAAGTGCAACACAGGGACCCTATAATGAATCTAATGGCTCTCCTTTGAATGCAAGAATAAGTGAGTGGAAGAATGATTTATGTTTTGTAGGGCAGTGTAAATAATGGAAGAAATGAGATAAGACTAGAAAGATTATTTAGTGACAAATACCATGAAAGCAACACTATTCTAAATTTTATTCGGAGGACTAGTGTCATCTTTTGAATCAGGATCCACTTGCATCAAGATCTATTGAAGTACTTCTAAAAACTGCAGATTCCTGAATCCTACCACAGGTCTGTTGAATCAGATCCTCTCAGAGACTTAGCCAATGAGTCGTCATCTTCCGCACTCGTGAAAACCACAGCTGGAAACAATGCTCAATTCTTAAAACATTATTCTTTAACTTTTTTGGGTGCTCAACATCTTAGAGGATCTATCAAAAGCTATGGAAATTCCCCCTACAAAAACACATTCATTTTTACTGATAACTCCAGAGAGATCATGAAACCCCTGAGATGAACTATTAACTCATGGATGCATATTAATAAACTCCTGAAACCACAGCCAACAACTAATTCAGAGAAAGTCAGATGAGAATCATTGTTACCAGGAGTTATAGAGAGGAAAGGTATTTGGATGAAGTTGAAGAATAGAGACAAACTCTTTCTTCCTGTTTTGTCTACAACCCAACCTAATTTCATTTTATAAAACGGACATGTTCAACATTTAAAAGAGAAGATTTATGCTGGGAACCAGGGAGCTTCTTGGTCATTCCATCCTAAGGAAAGCATTTAACAAAAAAATTGAAATGTTTCGAGGGGGAGTAAAAAAGGTATTTAATGAGCATTTAAAAACTGATATGTTGTTTTGCCCTGTTTCAAATGACAAAAGAAGTTGTTGGAATTCTAGAAAGTGTATGAGTTAACTGTTTTTATACTTAAAGCTTCACATATTTAGATTGTATCTAAAAATCTTGTTCTCTTTCTGATAATGTAACATTTGGGAACCACAGTACGGCTCTATTTCCTCTAAAATTGAGAGCCATATCTGCAAATAACAACTAAAACGGTCTATTGCTGGAGATATGTCACATGGAACAAGATAAAGTCTATGAAAACAGCCCTTTAGAAAAGTCATGGCTGAACTCTAATGACCTAGATTATTTAATGCGAACATTGTGTGCAATTTTGGAGATTTAGGGCAGCCCTCTCTATCGTCAACTAAAGTAAGCCTGTTTATGTGACACCAAACATAGAAAGAGTTCAGAGACACAACCTGCTATTCTTTGTACTTGGGGCAGAATCACTGAACTTTATCCAAACTTGGAGCAGAGTCAGAAATAAGGTGAGAGGGAACCTTCCACACCGAGGGAGGACAGTTCTTCCTAAAGCGCAGAGAGCATTGTACCCAGTGAAGGAGTTAATCCTGTATCAGCTAACAGCGTTTAGTAACACTTTGTAAACTTTTAGCCTTTGATTAACAAATAACATCATACTGTGCTTCCCAACTTGCAACTTGATTTTTTCCTCAACTCTTGTTTTGGAAGTTAGTTTGTGTTGATACGTGTTGACAGATTCCTTTACTTTTGAGTGCTTAAAAGCCCACTGTTGTGTGAAAGTGCCACACCTTTGTTCTCCGAGCTCCTAAAAAGAGCCACAGAGGTTGTTTTCAATTGTTTAGCATTACGAGCAGTGTTTCAACAGACATCTCCGTGCCTGTCTCCTTGTGCACGTGTGATAGGGTTTATTTAGGGTTTGTGCTGCGTGTGCATTTGCTGGGTCTTAGGATATTGCATCTTAAGCTTTGTTTAGGAATCCAAATTGCTATCCAAAGTAGGTATGCCAATCATGTGAGATTTGTAGTATTACTTTGTTGTGCAACTTGTGTCAGACTTGCAAAGGAAATGCTATTTTGATTTGCACCTTCTGGTTACTAGTGAGGTTTTGCATTTTTTTAATACATTGTCTCCTCAAGTGTATTCTTCCATGAATTGCTGATTAATGCCCTATGCCCATCTTTCTGTGGGCCAAGCACTGATTGAGGCCCCTGGGATATACTCTTGAACAAAACCAAGAGCACTGCTCCATTAGAGCTTACATTCAAGGAAGAGAAAACTGGTAATAAACAATAAGCAGAAAAAACAAGTATATTCTGTAGCATGATATGTGATAAGTGATTTTGGGGAAAAAAAAGTGGAACAGGTAAAGTTAATGGAATCAGGAATGCAGGGTAGGCAAAACAGTTGATCGCAGTAAAGAGTGGTCAAGGTAGACCTCCTGGAGAAGGCAAGATTTGAGTCAAAGTGAGAGTTCAGGAACAGCGAGAGGCTAGTGGGTCAGGAGCAAAGAGACAGAAGGGAAGAGCTACAGAGTTGAAAGCAGAAAAGCAGAGGGTTGTTACCTAGGGCCTCCTGACCGTTGTAAAGCCCTGGCTTTTAGCTGAATGAAACAGGGATCCACTGAAGGACTTTGCACAGAGGAGTGTGATGTGATCAGCCTTGTCATAAAGGAACCATTCACAATAAATTCTCAAATGCTTACATACTATGTATAGTTTCTACATAAAGAGCAACTTGGCTAAATCTCCCCTTCCTGTGGGAACATTCTGATTATAGATCAGCTAAGACTGGGAAATGTTGAAATGGATTGCTCTTGTGCTTAAAGGAACAGCTAAGGTTTAGGGACTCAGATAAGCAGGGTGCGTTTCATGAGTTTTACATGTTTCCTCTGGAAGGCCTGGGCTGTTGCCTTTGACCTCTGTCCCTTAGCTTACCCACTTGCCACTCGGGAGTAAAGCTGCTCATTGCTACTGTTGCCCGCTCTATGCCAGGCCCTGGACCAGCTGTTGTTTAAATGTTATCCCTAATACCTGACACCACAACGTGTGGAAAGTATTGTCATCGTCATTTGGGGAAGCTAAAATAGAATTAAATCTGTCCAACTGAAAGTCCCCAATTGCTTTATTATACTATTGGGTCCACCATGTAGGGAAGGGCTGGAGAATTTCTCTTAACTAGATGGCAATAGGATTAAAAAAAGATGGCACTGAATAGTACATAAAACCACGTTAAGATTTTTTTTTTTTATTTAAGTTTACTGATTTTGAGAGAGACACAGAGCAAGCAAGGAAGGGACAAAGAGAGACAGAGAGAGAGAATCCCAAGCAGGCTCTGCACTGTCAGCACCGAGGCCCAAAGTGGCTCGATCTCATGAACTGTGAGATCATGACCTGAGCCGAAATCAAGAGCCAGACGCTTACTGACTGAACCACCCAGGTGCTCCCAGCCATGATAAGATTTTAAAAATTATTTTAGGGGCGCCTGGGTGGCGCAGTCGGTTAAGCGTCCGACTTCAGCCAGGTCACGATCTCGCGGTCCGTGAGTTCGAGCCCCGCGTCAGGCTCTGGGCTGATGGCTCGGAGCCTGGAGCCTGTTTCCGATTCTGTGTCTCCCTCTCTCTCTGCCCCTCCCCCGTTCATGCTCTGTCTCTCTCTGTCCCAAAAATAAATTTAAAAAATGTTGAAAAAAAAATTTAAAAAAAAAAAAAATTATTTTAATGCCGGGGCATCCGAATGGCTCAGTCAGTTAAGTGTCTGACTTTGGCTCAGGTCACGATCTCACAGTTCGTGAGTTTGAGACCCACATTGGGCTCTGTGCTGATAGCTCGGAACCTGGAACCTGCTTCGGATTCTGTCTCTCTCTCTGTCCCTCCCCTGCTCACTGTCTCTCTCTCTCAAAAATAAATAAATGTTAAAAAAAATTTAAAAATTATTCTAATGTACATAACTTCAGAAGTATTCAGCTTCTATCTTTGAAGCTGACATATAACAAGAGCTGTTTTTTTTTCTCTTTTCCTGTTCGTTTTGGCCCTTGAAAAGAAACAATTTATGCAATGAATTTTCAGTCTCTAGGAAGATTTATCCTCGTTCTCTAGACAAGTGTAGTTTCAGTCAAATATGCTAATCCGATATGCTAACATATTATCGAAACCCAGAGCAAGTGACTGGTTCAAAGTGTTCTAACAGATTTAAAATTTTGAAAGAGAAAAAATGTCTACCCCAGTGGACTGTGAATCACAAATTTTCCTCTACCTGAGTGAGAACACTCTGTAGGGTGATGGGTCTATTGTCTTCAAGTATATTTGTCAATTCTTGTGCTTCATGTGCTGGTAACACAAGCAGTCCCAGCCCCAAATGAGTTCTATCCGTTTGCAAATTAAAGCAGCACTTACGTCTCCAATTCAGGAATTTTCAAAGGCAGCCTTAGCCAAGGGATGCTTATGTTATTTTTTACATAACTATGTAAAGACCAAATAGTGAGTCTTTTTTTTTTCTTCCTCTGAGCCTAGAAGTCTATGGTAATACATGTTGCCTTTAAGTACACTTTATTTTTTAAACTAACTTCAAGATAGACAGGACAGAATAAATTATTTCTGTGTTCGATTGTAATAAGTTGCTAGGCATATCATCATTTACTGCAAATAAATGTTCACGTCTGAACTAGGGAACCTTGTGGATGTGAACTCAACTGCCCCATCGCTAAATGGTGATGGGAAGTGATACTACTCACTGCCAGGTTTACCTTCCAGCTTTGTCTGGAAGAACTCTTTCAAGTTCACCTCAGTTGGATGGATTTGGAATCTGGAGACGAAGGCGGTATGCATGCGTGTGACTGTGTTCTGTTGAAATAAACATTTTCTCCTCGCAGATAGATCACTATAACAACCAAAAAAAAAAAAAAAAAAGGCAAAACAAAGTATACAAAACAAAGTTTGTTTAAAATTAGATTTGATTAGGGGTGCCTAGGTGGCTCAGTCGGTTGAACTTGAACGTCCAGCTCTTGATTTCGGCTCAGGTCACAGTCTCACGGTTTGTGAGTTTGAGCTCCACATCAGGCTCTGTGCTGACAGTGCAGAGCCTGCTTAGGATTCTCTCTTCCTCTCTCTCTGTCCCTACCCCACTTGTTCGCTCTCTCTCTCTCTCTCTCTCAAAATAAATTTAAAAATTGCATTTGAATGTTCATTTTGAAAAATCTACCCCTATAAATCCATATACTAAAAAAAAAAGAAACCAGAAGATAAAAATGGTGTCCCAGTACATTTCCCCATGGCATGGACACAGCTTGAGGAAAAAAAAAAAATAGTGACCTTCATTACTTCTCTAGAAAAAAATTTGCCTCTTCAGGAATTGCCTCTGTTTGCTAGGTTGTTCTCACTAAATTTCCCTTTGTCAATAGGAAATTTAACTGGAAATAATAGTGGCCTGTCTTCCCTTGACAGCATTTCCATATACGCATTTAAAAGACAAGGTTACTATGCAAAGCAGTCTGGTAAATTCTTTCCTTGCAAGGGCAAAACACTAGTTTACTGGTTCAAGATGATAAAGAGTTAAGACCAGAGTTCCTAACACGAAATTATCCCATGACACCCCCTCCCCCCTTTGCTTGATGAAAACATGCTCATGTGAAGTGAATTTTGAAACCGAATCCGCTGAACACACTCTGCATTCGGTGCCAGATTTGTACTGTGACATTCAGACTTCTGCCATGGCTGTTGCAATGTAAATAGGAAATTCTAAATGTGATTTGAATTGCCCTTTGGGGAGTTTTGCACTGAGAGACGGTACATTTCCAAGGTAGCCAATGCTTAATACGGAGCAAGCCCAGTGGTTGGGTTGGAGACTTTTCTGCTTCAGAGCTCAAGTTGACAGGAAACTCCGCATGCCTTCCACAGGACCGAGGGAATTGGGCGGTTGACACAGCCATCTATAGTTTGGAAATAGTTTCTCTTGTTAGAAATGTTTTAGATTAGCCCATGAAAATAAGCCCCTTTATTATTCACATACGGTGATTCAGTTTTGAGGTGACAGCTGCCTACATAGATCCCACTTTAGAGATTGGCATACGCAATGATTGGTTTTTAATTAGTAACAAGCTTTTGCAGTTAATTAGAAGTCAGCCTTTCCTGTAACTGAGGCATCTATGCTAGCAAATATATTTTATCAGCAGACGGACACGCTCAGACTTTTCCCATGACATGCCACTAAGTAGGCAGGTTTCTGTTGCACACAGAAAATGCATCATAAATTAGAATTTTATCAGAGGATGTTTCCAGAATTGCTAAAGTGAGAGTTGAATTCAAGGGTATTGAATTTTATGTGTTTTGTGATAATACCTGATATAAAATTTTACTTGAGTTTACCCATAAATGAATTACGACGTTGAGATTTCTTTAGAATGGGATTGTTAAGAGAGATGCATTGTTGCAATTCTCCACTAGAGGGCCTTGGCTCCCTCTTTCCTGTGTGGGGTTTGGGCCAGGGCTCAAAAGAAAAAAAAAAGGTGAATGTTACAGTGTTATTATTTTTCTCTCAAATTCATTGTTTTATATATCATGTATATGATAAATATATGAAAATTAAAAGTATTTTTTTAAATAACAGTGCAGAAGTATGTAGAGTTTGAAAAGCTTCACTGAACTCATCCCTCAGGGGTTTTTTTTTTCTTTGTTTTTGTTGTTGTTGTTTTTACACAAGTATATTTGTGACAAACATTATTTTTGTGTCTTGCTTACTTGTTTATTTATTAAACTAGATATTTTAGGCATCTTTTCCTACCAGTTGACACATATCTGACTTTTCTTCCCTATGGCTTCAGAATATTCCTTTGTAAACCTCTAAAATGATTTGTTTACTAAATCCCATAAAAATGGACATTCAGATTGTTTTCACTTTTTTTCTATTTAAAAAAATGCTGTGGTGAGCATTCTTGCATTTTTATTTTTTATTTTTATTTTTTTTTACCCACAGATCTGGGAGTTCCTCTGTAAGCTAAACCTCCTAGCTGCATAATTGCAGGGTTTATTTACTTAAAACCTTTTTAAAAAATTTCTTTTAGTGTTTATTTTTGAGAGAGAGAGAGCAAGAGAGAGAACATGAGCAGGGAAGGCAGAGAGAGAGGAAAACACAAAATCCAAAGCAGGCTCCAGCTCTGAGCTGTCAGCACTGAGCCTGACGTGGGGCTCGAACCCACAAACTGTGAGATCATGACCTGAGCCCAAGTCGGACGCTTAGCCTACTGAGCCACCCAGCTGTCCCAATTATTTAGTTAAAACCTTAATAGATGTTGCAAGTGGTGTCTATCTCCAAAACTGACAACCACCACAACAAAACTGTCACTGATTTATATTCACCCTGTGTATGAAGATGGCTTTTGGCCCTAACACTGGCAAACGGTGGGTATGTCAAACCTTATAACCTTTGCCAGTCTGTCAAAGGAAAAGTAGTATCTTGACAGTAGTTTTAAAAATGTTTAGGTTTATGATAACTTCAGTGAATTAAATTGACAATTGAAAAAAAAAAACCATTTGTGGAAATTGTTACACAGATTTTTATCAGAAGATGACAGCAGAATGACCAGTTGTTAATAGTTACAGAAAAAAATGGTTTCCATAAACCAAAAACTGGTGATAATAATACTACCGCTGTATCTAAATAAATATTTCGCATTTTCCACAATACTTCAATATCATTTGGAAAAATCTTGTTAGAAAATTCTGTAAAATTTGGGGCACCTGGGTGGCTCAGTCGGTTAAGCATCTGACTTCGGCTCAGGTCATGATCTCACAGTCCGTGGGTTTGAGCCCTGTGTCAGGCTCTGTGCTGACGGCTCAGAGCCTGGAGCCTGCTTCGGATTCTGTGTCTCCCTCTCTCTCTGCCCCTCCCCTGCTTGTGCTCTGTCTCACTCTGTTTCTGTCTCTGTCTCTGTCTCTCTCTCTCAAAAATAAATAAATAAATAAATAAATAAATAAATAAATAAACAAACAAACAAACAAACATTAAGGAAATAAAGACAAAGAAAATTCTGTAAAATAAAGTAGGCAGACATGAGAGATGAGAAGGAATCGAGGAGAGATGAATACATAGGAATGAATTCGTGAACAGTGTTCTTTCTGCTTTATCACTGTTATGATCTCCAGGTTAAAGAACTTCAGCGAGAAATGTTGAAGTTTCTCAGCTTGTTTCTCTCCCTGTTCCTTAGAGACTATCTAGCATAATTTGCCCATTCTTTTCTCTTCATTTTAAACTGCAACACCTCCCTTTCCTCTTGTTTTTTAGCAAAGAACAAAAATGCCCAGAATTGAAATGTCAAGTATTTTTGCCCTAACAAAATATTTTTATTACTAGGTTAAATATACACCCAAGTATCAGATTGAAAATAATTGCAACAAAAGTTGGCCAGTTTGTTGTACCAGTTTTGTTCATTTTCCACCGACAGAAAACTGGTTCTTTTGGTGATAGCCATATATATCTTCCATGACCCAAAAATATCCCCTCCAGGGACAAGCCCACCTTGGAAAATTGCAAAGCAGGCAAGGCTTGTCTACTTCCCTTCCCCTCCCCCTGCCATATTTTCCCCATCTGAGTACTTTCAGTCTTCCACCCTCCACCTAGCTGTGTTTAGCTTTGTCCCAGTAATCTACACAGGAAGGGAGAGATTCTGAACTTCAGTGTTAGTTGAATATGTCTTCCAGGGTGTGGAGGGTGCATATAAATAGAGAACATTCAGAGACTCAAAGGAGAGTTTCTCTCAAAGGGATAATTTAGGGAATAGTGGGCGGGAGATGTATTTTCAAGCATAGAACACTTTATACGTGGTTTCTGGGCCTACTTATATGGAGCATCTTTGGCTCTGTGTAAATATGAAATTTCAGATGTAGGAAAAAAAATGGCAAGGAACCATTAGGTGCACTAGGAGTATCGCTATTTCTTTCGATTTAGTGGTTTGCTCTATTTCTGTGTGTGTGTGTGTGTGTGTGTGTGTGTGTGTGTGTGTGCGCGCGCGCGCGCGCACGCGTGTGGTTTGGTTTAGTTTTGGTTAGCCAGTCTTCAAGCTTTAGAATAGAATGTTTTTAAACCCAAATTTCAGCTTTACTGGGGATGGGATTTTGTTGGACTCTGGCTGGTACTAATTGAGGAAACAGCTCCCTCCTGTTTCTTACTCCAACCAAGAAGAATCAGATGACTTAAGTATCTCTATAATTTCTTATTTTGACGTCTCTAAATTTTTACAGTCTTATGTATTCCATTTTTAGTTATTAACTAATATATTTGAAATAAAGTTGGTGAAATGGGGCAGAATTGTTTTTGTTAGCTGCCAATTTATAAACTTGAAAAAATACTGTGTTGTTAGAAAAGAAAAATACATATGAATCAGGAAAAATGAATTAGTTATGTGCATGGATATGGCTTTTTGTGTGTGAGAGAAATGAGTTAAATATATGGGATGAATTCCCATAAATATATGGGAGTGTTAATGTTATTTTAAGAAATAATAATTTAATAAAAACACATTTATACAAACCAGAAAGGAAAGGGAATTATATACATAAACTTGAATTTATTTCTGCCTTCTGCTGTAACTTTCTGTGTTGAAAATGTGATTTTGGATTATAAAATTCCAGGTGTGTAGTAATTTCTTATCAGTTGTGTATAATAACCTTTGACATGAATATTTTGAAATTGTTGTATATTCTCCATAACAGACATTGTGCATAAAATTTCCCATGCTCTGTATTAGACAGGTAAGAAATAATTTGACAGAGGGTCAAACACTGTTCAATATAATTGGGGGAACTATTTTTAAAATATGAAGACGTTTTCTAGTAGTTGAAAAGTTTATGTCCAGATGCCTAGAAACAGTGTTGGTTCATTTACCAGGCACTGGAGCAGTACAGAGAAGCAGAAGCTATGTGGGAAAGAGAGAAAGAAAAATAAAAAGTGAGAGAGAGAGGTAGAGAGAAAGAGGAAGGAATGAGAAAGGATGGAAGGCAGGAAGGCAGGAAGGAAGGAAGGAAGGAAGGGATGGAGGGAGGGAAGGAAAGAAGGGAGAGAGTAAAGTTGATTTGTTATTGGTCATTTTCAGCTTGTCCACATGGACATTTTAGGGTTGCATTGTCACCTCATGTGTTACACATCAGTCTATCTCGGGGACCTCCTGATGCCTCCTTGATTGGATGGGGCCAAAGGAAACTATGGAAGTAGACAGAGCAATTCTACCACATACGCCATACCCCTTGGAGCATCACACTTGGACCTTTTAACCTTTCTTTTGTTTTTTCTATTTTCTTTTCTTTTTTGTCAAATAGATTCCAACAATTTAAAATGAATAAAATTCTGGGCGCCTGACTAGCTCAGTCGGTTAAGCTTCTGATTCTTGGTTTTGGCTCAGGTCATGATCTGGCAGTTGTGTGGGTTCAAGCCCCACATGGGGGCTGGCAGCGTGAAGCCTGCTTGGGATTCTCTCTCTCCTTCTCTTCTGCCCCTCCCCTACTTGCACTCTCTCTTTCTCTTTCTCAAAATAAATAAGTAAACTTAAAAAATAAAAATAAAAAAATAAAATGAATAAAATTCTAGTTAATGAACATATACCCAAATGTGTTTCTTATACTTTAGTGTTGAGTCATGAAAGTAGCTACTTTCAAAACATTAAATTGTGATTGTGGAAAAGAAGCTGTACATTTCCAGTCCTTGAAGATGGTATAACCTCAATTCCCAAACATAAACGCAGGTGATGAACTCAATTAACTCAAGAGGAAAAGAATCAGACCAGTTAGTGTAGGCAAAATAACCAGGTGAGTTATTGAATGTTTCATGTTTCAACCAGCCCTTTTGACAGCAGGTTGATTAGGTGACAGGAAGAAGTACAGGAATTTTGTATCCTTGGGTGAGTATGTGTCCTGCCAGTATTTTAGCTTCATACCCCTGCTGTTAGCATCCACAGGTGCACATGTATGCCACTTTCTATTAAGTTGCATTCTCCAGAGACCCAAAGATATGCTTATATGTTTCTAAATAACTAGCTTATGCCAATGTTGAAAACCTTCAGATTTCACAAGAGCTTACACTTTGGCAAACTATTAAAAGGAAAAATATCTCTAGCGCTTCTGGGATGTATCATCTTTTGTTGGAAACACTGAATCACCGAGCATTCTGGGTAGAATCTTCTGAAGAACTTATGTGCTGTTTGTGTAGAAAAGTGCTTTTTTTTTTCTAGAACAGTTTTCGAAAAGATTTTGTTTTGCAAAATAGGTACCTTTATAGAGATATCAAAAGCAATTGAATTGTCACACATTTCTAGACTGTTATACAGAGTTCTCTCCCCTCCCAGATCCAAAGCAGAAAGTAAATGATAAAGATAAACTTCTAAAATATTAGGATTGGCGCTATCTCATTAATATTAGACATCTTCAACATTTAGTTTTAATTTAGCTTGGCTTTAAAAACTGGGTACTATAAGCATTAAAAATTATATATTCATGTTATTTGTGACCTCTAGTTTCTAGTTAAAACTCACTGGAAAAAGCAGAGTTAGTGTCATATACCAAAAACAATAATGATCTGTTATTATTTGAACTTCCAAGTCTTCCTTTTCCTCAGTTGTGGACACACACTGCCTCAACTCAGTTCAACCAACATTTAATAAAATTGCAGTCTGACTTGTGACATGATGAGATTTACCATGCTCATAAAATTCTTACTTGATGGTCATGTTTGGCCTGGCCTTAGCTCTTGCCTCACCTCACTACACCTCCTTCACTTACCAAAATTGTCTTTTCGGGAACAAATTCTTTCCCCCTTGTCTCCCTGTGGCAGCCTTTTTCACTCCCTCTCTCTACTCCTGCCTTGCACTAAATCCTACAAGTAAACCCATTAAAACCATATCATCCATTAATTTGATTTGGCTGCAGCAAGGAAATTAAGACAACATTATCCATGTTACTGGATAGTCCCCGTTTGTGGTCTCAATCATAACCTTAGAAAAACTTCATTCCCAGGAACCGTGCAGTTAGCAAGCGCTCGGAATTACCCTACTTATCCATCAAACTACTTGAAACCATGGCAAAGTTTGTTCCTCCATATTTTATTAAACTCAATTAAGTAATGGGGTATTTTGTCATCGGTCCCAACTTCACCTTCCAAGGAAAACCCACGGCACTTTACAGTTCCTAAGATGCCAACCATTTATTTCTTTGTGGTGTTGAGGGTAATTTGATTTATGTCTTGCTCTAGTTAAGATGCCCATGTTTTCAAACAGTTTTGACTTGGAGTTAGAGGCTAAGGTCAAGTTAACAATGGTAATCTGTCTCTCTGTTTGCAAACAATGAATCACCATTTGGATTTTAAGACTATGGTAAGCTTTCGCTTGGCAGCTCGGTTCAAAGGTTGTCAGGAAAATGTATGAAAGTGGCCTGTGCCTGGAACCTCTGGTCATAGATGTCAAGGATTTTCTAACAAGGCCACCAATATAGTTGTGAATAATTGGTCAGAAGGAGGAGTGGTTAAAGAAGCATTAGTCCCATGCCCTATTTAGACTGGATTGATTTGATCTAGACTTAATAATATTAAAAGCTCTTCTAGTCATTCCCAGGGCACGAATGAAAATGCTTTCAAATTATTAAGAAGGAATGTGGCTTATTCAGGACAATATGTAAGGACAGAGTGATACAAGGAAGTAGTTCATTTCAGTCCTTTACTTTGGATCAAATAAACTGCCATTAGGAAGAGAAAGAGCTTCACAGAGAGTTGCAATATTTTATTACTAATTGAATTGGAGTTTGTTTTGGAGAGTTGGCAGTTAACATAGTTGAAGTTGAGATGAAAATTCACAAAAGTTAGGGGCCAATTTTCTTCAAATGTCTTGTTCTTATTCATCAGGAATTCAGACAAAATGATGACTTTGAAATAAAGAAAACTCTGAGATCTGATCAACTTTGAGTTTTTTCTAAGTAAGCTAAGTGGCTGCCACATAGTAAACATTGAATTAATACTGCAAATTGGGTGCATGAAAATGTTAGTAGAAATTTATGAGTGAGTATTGGTATCTGTCTGTAAAATACTGGTGTTAAGAAAAGGAATTTGTTTTCACGAGCCGTGACCTAAAAGCAATGATTTTATGATTTGAACTGACAAGAATGTAGTTACTCTACTACAGTTATTTCATTTTATTTTATCATCCAAAGTAGCATTAACTGCTTCCCTTACGTTTCTGTTTTTGAAGCTTTATTTTTTCTATAGTGACAAAAGGGGACTAATATTCGGGAAAGCCATGTAGACGTCTGTTTGTCAGGTCAGGGTTTGAGCTGATCACTGATGCAGAAGTTTCATTACTATATTTGACTATCATTTGTTTTTGTTCATTGGCCTTAATTATGATATGAAGAGAATTTTCACTGGGGTTTCATTTTACACGGATTCCCAAAATTAACCCTCTAAGATAATAGTCAAAAAGGAATTGTCTCTCTTCTGGTAGCAAATCTGAAAAAAAAAAAAAAAAAGGAAATAATTACTATTAATTATGCTGCCCCTGGATTCTACAAACTTTCTCTTGTATACGCACTTAAGGAGGTATTAACACACGTGAGTGGAAGCATGAACACTCAAGTATTTTGGATTCTAGGGTTTCCTGCTTACTATGTCAGTGCCCCCTCTTTGTCCAATCACCATAGCGCTCATCATCCACTGTGAGTTCTAAGTGGCTAATACTAACACCTTTCCTTACCCTTACAAAGGGAAATACTTACATCATGTATAATTGTTACAATCCACTAACTCCGTAATTGGACATGCATACCACGGATCTTGAGAAGAGTCATGATTGGTGACATCGCATCTCAAACTTAATATCTAATTGTTTCATAGAGGAACAGAAAATTAAAGGATCTGATCTTTCTTGTAAGTTACTATGGTTTTGAATATAGCGTAGCCAGTTTATATACCTGCATGCTAAAATAGAATGTACTAGATTTCCATCATTTGAGATGTTTTACTGACCACTTTAATAATAACAATTACTTGAAATTTAAAACTAAATAGAGCTATGGAAGTGACAAAATACAATATGAACTTCAGAGAGGAGGTGACTTTCTCAGAGCCACATGGGTAGGAATTGGTAACTCCCAGTGCTCAGTCCAGATTTTTCTCACTATACTATCCTGATTCTGTGAAATGAGGTCATAGGACCTTCTGTAAGAACCCATAAACCAGTAGTACATGTTCATATTACCCTGTTAATGCAGTAACTCCTGGGAAGAAGAATAATGTCATGTTTAAGAGAATGATACTGAATTATCAATGCTAACTCGGGCTGTGCAAGCTTTGGGTAAATGACTTCACCTTAGCTTCCTTAGTTTTCTCGACAAAATGAAAATAACGATAGTTGTTTCCTCACATTGTTTCAGTCATTAAAGGAGATGATACAGGTGGAGGACTTAGAGCAGGTCTGGCACATTTTAGGTACTCAGAAAATGTCAGCTCTTTAAACATGACCCTTTCCTCAGGCCTCCACGACACTCATTTCTCATAGTTGCTATCTGGTGATTCTTACCTTCTCCTATTTCTACAAACTTCTTTCTCTTTTTCAGCTTGAGTTTCTGCATTCCGAACATCCACTGGAGGTTGGAGTCTCCGAACAACAATCCACAATTGTAACTGTGCTATTTATTTTCACCTTTTAGTAGCGGAAGAAAACACATGAGAAAATTGAAAACCAGGCATGAAAAAATTAACTCTTGGTTTTTGGAATTGATTTATTTCTTCTGTGGGTCTTAACATAATCCACCAGCATTGAATTGAAATGTTGAAGTTCTAGAATTGTGATTTATTGTTTGGCTTTTATCTGGAGCACTGATGAAGATGAAATGTTGTTGCTAGCTATTAATTAATATGATCCACACATCTGGTAGATGGCAACCACCAAGTTCCATGAAAGGGCGGCAACCACCATCAATGTCCTAGTGGGATACCATGTTGCCAGTGGTATATAAGGTGTCCATTCCAACAAGGAACATCATCACTTTGACTTCAAACTGAAATACTCTGAATGTGTCCTTAGGGAGTGTGCTCCATATAAGCATATACTCAGAAAGCAAGCCTAAAAGAAATGAACCGGGTGGAACTTGCTTCCAGGACCTATCCCAGTCCCATTGTCTTACGATCATCTCTCTCTTCTGATCCACATGCTCATGCTGCTTTCCAGTCTGGAGCCCCTGGTGTATCCAGTCTACAGCTCTTGCAATGCCACTGCCCTGGCAGCCTGCCCTCTCCAGCCAGTACTGTGATTGCCAAGGTAAGCTGAAAAGGCGTGTTATCAAAGGTGTAAGAATGGCTGCATGCTGATTCAGATTTGCTTATCTGCTGTGGCCTTCTCAAGTCAATGTCTTCATATTTTTTAACCCATTTGTAATTGGAATGTGAGAATATTAGGCCATTCTGGAAGAGAGACACCATATGGCAAAAACAAACAAACAACAAACAATAAAATAAATGTTTACAAACAGAGCCTTCTCTCTGGTCTCTTAAACAATCTGTCATCCAGTACTATCCTCCTCAAATAAATAAATAAATAAATAAATAAATAAATAAAATCTTTTTTCCCCCTCATCTCCATTCTTTTTTCAGATCTCTAATTCAGATTCTTTTTTTTTTTTAATTTTATTTATTTTTGAGAGAGAGAGAGCACGAGAAAGGTGGGAGGGGCAGGGCAAGAGAGGGAGACAGAGGGTCCAAAGCAGGCTCTGCAATGTCAGTGCAAAGCCTGATATGGGGCTCAAACCCACAAACCCATGAACCGTGAGATCAAGTCGTGAGCCGAGGTCAGCCATTCAAACAACTGTGCCACCCAGGCACCCCTCTAATTCATATTCTTGTCTCTCAGGATGCCTTCAGTGGCCCCCAATTGGGCTCCCATTCTCTAATCCAATATGCACACTGTCAACAGTCTAATCATGATGTTTCTGTGGTCATCTATGAGCACCAGATTGAGCCTTCAATGTGATATTAAAAAAACACTTTTAAGGGCCAACACAAATCTTTGACATCATACTTGTTCCTAAACCCTGCCCTCTAGCCATGAAGCAAAGGTACCAATCACTTTTAATAAAAGACCTTATTCATTCATTCTCTTCTAAGAAATTTCTATTCATTCTTTTAGGCCGAATTCTAACGCCACCTCTCTGAGGACACACTGATTCCCTCATGATAGGGTTAAGCTATTTTCTTTCAGATGCTTTAGGCTTTTTTTAAACATGTTTGGAGCACTTGCCAAATTATTCTGTATCAATTTGTCACATCTTCCTAAATTAGTCTGTTGGGTTCTTGAAAATAGATACTAGTCTTGTTTAATTTTATATCATCATTACCAAGCACAGGGCCCTGTAAATAATTGTAAATGTTGAATATTTTTTTAATAAGCCAATGAATATATAAACATGCCACATGGGGATCCAGTGTTCTCCTTTTGGGTAGGCTCAGCCTTTTACACAGTTACGTATATTGGGCTAGAGAAGCTTTCCCTCCTTCCATCCTTCCTTCCTTCCTTCCTTCCTTCCTTCCTTCCTTCCTTCCTTTCCTTTTTCTTTCTTTTATTCATCAAGAATTTACTGAGTACCTTCTAGGTTCTTGGTTTATGTGAGATGTGAGGCACATTGAAAATAATAAAACATTGCCTCTGCCCTAGAGGCACTCTCAATTTAGTGTGAAGGAAAAATAGTAAAATAATAATATAATTTGGGACCCAGTACCTTAATAGGAATCCCCTTCGTGCTTGTAATTGGGCTCTGGAAATGTCCTCTGCTCTCTGAAGACCAGCATTTGAGATGAGCCTTCAGTAAAAATGATCACCTCCATATTGTGCCCTGACACATTAGCATGTGCAGAAGCTATTGGTAGAACTTCCTCCGAGTGTCTCTCAAATAGCTCCTGGGGAATGATATGTGATGTAGAAAATTAAAAGAGCATTGATCTGAGGGTCGGGACCTCTCAGTTCTGGTTTTAGTCCTGCCGCCAAACAGCTATGACCTTGGGCAAATGATTCAATGTATTGGATACCTTATCTGTAAATTGAGGGTGTGGCTCTAAATTCTCCTTCAATGGCTCTTTGCCAGGATCCTAGAATTTTAGAAATATACGTACCTAGTCCTCACCAAACAGTCACTGAACTAGAATCAAACCTCACAGAATGAGGCCAGTCTATGTTTATTTAGCAGAAACCTTCCTGGTGATTCTGAGAGCCTCTGACCTGAGCTGTGTCTCCTCTCAATATCTTGATAAGCTGAAGTCTGAGGCCCTCTGTCTGGCAGTCCCCAGTCTGAGACAGGAGACTCTAGGCCCACTCCAGTCTTTCTCCTCTCACAAGTCTGTGAGAACAAGGAACATTGTTTCAAGAAACAATCAGATCAGTAGCTGACATCATAGGTCTTCCTGAAAGAGAGGAAAGAGATGCAGGACAGAGATAAGACCAAAAAAAAAAAAAAAAAAAAAAAATCCCCAAATGCTTGGGGACCCTGGTAATCACAGCCATCACCAAGACTCTCCCTGGCTTCTTGAACTTTAAGATGGACCCAGTCATTCTGATGCCCTTACTCCCATATGTTTATTCTCTGACTAAGGCACAAAGATTCGGGTGAGCTAATGCATCAGCCCATGAAAAATGAACAATTAAAACAATGAAGTTGTCAGTTCTTTTACCGGATTGCAAATAAATAACCTGCCTGTCAGACTGGCTGCTCTGCTGGACCATTAGTTTAATACAAAGACATCCTGAGGAACGGGTACATGACAGCTGATCTATCACCAGGCCTTTGATAAAGACCTGAGCAAAATATGCTGTCATAAGCCATCGAAGGTCAATCCCAATTTGTGAGAAATGAAGTATTAGATGAAATTTGAAGATACTTCTTTCCCCATCATGAGAGCCATCGGCTGTTCTTTCTTTTTCAACTAGCGGGATGGTGGATATTTGTTTCGACGATATAAAACACTTTTCTGCTTATGCTTATGTAACTTGTCGGGGACACTGTGCTGGCATAAATGACCTTGGAGTTTGTAACTGTCACGGTGGAGAGACTGTGATCTTGCGACTGCACAACGTATCTATTTGCCAGGCTAGGCAGGGTCTTCCCACAAGAAGTTATTCTGTGTCATGCCAAATGCTAAGGCAGTCATGAACTTCCAAACAAAAAGTCAGTTCATTGCATTTGCTTATATGTATGCTTGAATTCTATATGCCACCTCATAAACTGTTTGCCAGCCAGATACGTTGTTCACAGAAAATACTTATATAAGGTCGTAGATGGGATAATGAAATGAAGACAAACTCATTAAATTCTCTAGTTGATATCTCATTTATCTTTAAATTTAGTGGGAAAAGTAAAGATAGGAATCACCTTTCAGAAGTCACCTTGAAGAAGTTCTTATTTCTTTTCAAAAAAAAATTTTTTTAATGTTTATTTATTTTTGAGAAAGAGACAGAGCACAACCCGGGGAGGGGCAGAGAGAGAGGGAGACACAGAATCTGAAGCAGGCTCCAGGCTCTGAGCTGTCAGCACACAGCCCGGCATGGGGCTCGAACCCACGAACTGTGAGATCGTGACCTGAGCCGAATTGGATGCTTAACCAACTGAGCCACTCAGTCACCCCAAGAAGTTGTTATTTCTTAGAAGCAAAAAGTACTATTAGAAAGTTTACCGTGTAGTAAAATTATGTGAGGTGTAGTGTTTATGAGGTGGTCAGAGTTAACCAACTTGTCTCTGTAATTGACTTTGCTCAACTAGAATCTTAGCAAAGCTGACTACTCAATTTTTAATAAAAATCAATCAAGTGTTTGGGAATACAACAAATAAAAATATGATTTTTCCCCTTCCAGAATCTTATATTCAGCTTACATCTTCATGATCAAAGTAATATAAATTCTACCTAACTAAAAAATAGTCACTGTTGATTCATTCTTATTCTTGAGTATATTCCTGGTTAATTTAAACAGTAGAGTGTAGCTTTAATATGGGAATCAGCTTAAATCTACATAAAAATCACCCCAGAGAGTTTTGTGGCCATTTGATTGCCCAGAATAATTTCAGCTAGGAAGAACTAAAATACTTCTGACTGGTTTGACCAGTTCATCCAGTGTTCTGGATGGCTAATTAGTAAATAACGTAAACAAGAAATTTGCAACATAAAATTTTCCAGGCTGATTTTCCTACCTAGTAAGTTAAACCACAATTTTGCCTGTTGAGCAGCTTTGCAACCTCTTCGGTGTTGTGTAGTACTGAGGTCCCTCTCTCTCTCTCTTTTTTTTTTAATATAATTTATTGACAAATTGGTTTCCATGCAACACCCAGCGCTCATCCCAACAAGCGCCCTCCTCCATGCTCATCACCCACTTTCTCCTCTACCCCACCCCCCCCATCAACCCTCAGTTTGCTCTCAGTATCCAAAGTCTCTTACGGTTTGCCTCACCCCCTCTGTAATTTCCACCCCCCCCCCCACCCTTTCCTTCCCTCATGGCCTTCACCTCCTAAGAAGAAGTTCTGAGAGAGTAGGAAATACCTTAGAACTCATCCTAAGGACACCATGGTTTTGTTCCTGGTTTTGCCACTTATTAGCCATGTCATTTGGCAAAATGATCTTATGTCTATTTATCTTATTATGGGCATAATAGCATCTGCTTAAAGGAGCATTTATATGTAAAAGCATAAAACAAATACTGTTCCTTAGATGAGTGGGGGAGACCCCTAAAGTGGCTTATTTTTAAGCAGAGAAATAATGTTATTATACAAAGCACAAGAAAAGCAAGCAGTTCATGGTCTAGAAACTTCTGTATTCTATAGTTAGTCCATCATTTCTCTGAGTTTTAGCCCTTGAGAAGTCTCTACTTTCTGTTTCCCTGTAGATGTCTCTGGCACCCAAGCTGCTTCCCAGGTTACTTGTGGGTCCTGATCTTCAAAAAATCCCAAGTCACTTTCAATGTAACATTGTATTAAAAGCTGTATTTGATAAAAGACCTGAGCAAAATATGCTGTCATAAGCCATCAAAGCTCAATCCCAATTTTTGAGAAACGAAGTATTAGATGAAATTTGAATACACCTCTTTCCCCATCATAAGAGCCATCGGCTTTTCTTTCTTTTTCAACTAGTGGGATGGTGGATACTTGTTTCGACGATATAAAACACTTTTCTGCTTGTGCTTATTTAGCTTATCAGGAGCACTGTGCTGGCATAGATGGCCTTGGAGTTTGTAACTGTCACAGTGGAGAGACTGTGATTATATATATATATATATATATATACACATATATATACATATATATATATACATATATATATACACACACATATATACATATATATATATATATTTAATAATTGGTGATAGTTTTCCCATATAAATGGTACATTGCTTTTAAAATATGATAATTTAATTTCTATAAAGAGTTGTGCATTAGGCTATTGTTAAAAACATGACCTTCTGTGATATCATGGTCTCTAAGGAATAAGTCAGAAGATACCTAAAATATTTGGAAATATAGAGATTGTGGTAGGTTGAATAATGACCCCTCAAAGATGTCCATGTTCAGGGTGCCTGGGTGACTCAGCCGGTTCAGTATCCGACTTCAGCTCAGGTCATGATGTCACTGTTCCCAAGTTCAAGCCCTGTGTCAGGCTCTGTGCTGACAGCTCAGAGCCTGGATCCTGTTTCAGATTCTGTCTCTCCCTCTCTCTGTCCCTCTGCCACTTTCCCACTCATGCTCTCTCTCTCTCTCTTTCAAAAGTAAACATTAAAAAATTTTTTTTAAATGTCCATGTTCTAATTCCTAGAATCTGCGAATATGTTATCTTACATCGCAAATGGGACTTCGAAGACATGATTAAGGATTTTGAGATGGATTATTGGGTGTGTTCAATGTAATCACAAAGGTTCTCTTAAGAAGGAGGCAGGAAATCAGAGGAAAAAAGAAGAAGAAGAAGCTAAGTTGCTGTCTAGGAAGATGGAGAAAGAGGCCACAAGGAATGGAGGTGGCTCCTAGAAGCCGGAAAAGGAAATAGATTCCGCCCCCCTTCAAGTCTCCTGAAGGAACACAGCCCTGTCATCACCTTGATTTTAGACTTCTGACCTCCAGAACTGTGAGATGATAAATTTATATTGTTTTGAACCACTTAACTTGTGATAATTTGTTACAGCAGCCATAAGGAACTGATACAGAATTGCTTAAAATAACATAGCCTAATATTGTCTAACGTACACGCGTGTCTAACATATAAGCATACCATTGCCATCATCATATTTAGGAATAGTATCAGTAACTCATATGTACCTGGGACTTTCCCTCTGGAAATTTTTCTCCTCCATAGTCTTTCTTCATTCCCCTTCCCTCTCCCACTACATATATTCTGTAGGGTTTCAGGTCTCAGTTAGTGATCTCTTCAAAGAGAACATCTGGAACTAAACACTAACCCCCCCCCCCCATGCCTGTCAGTCAAAGTGGAGTCCCTGATATTATGCTTTCTCATAGCACCCTGAGCTCATATAATATTTTTGAATCATATGTTTATTTGGATGGTTATTTTATTGTATGTATCTCCCCACTATTGCAAGCTTGTTGGGTACAAGGATCATGTTTAGTTTTGCTCACTGTTGTGAACCGGACACATAGCAGATATCCAGAAAATATTTCTTGCTGAATGAGAATATTCCAGAATTTTGCCTGTCTTGTAAGATGGGTCAAAAGCATGCCCCATAATCCAGTCCATCTGGCATCACAAGGCAATAAACGAACACACCACATTCTCTTTCAGAGGATATGAGGCAGGCTTTACATGAACTTTGATTTCCTCGGAAGTCTTAGTCAAAGTCATTCTTTCACCAGGTGACAACGGATAGATATTTTTCACTATGCATGTGTAATCTAAGAAATGCAATATTTTTTTTAAAAAATTCTTTTGGGTAACATTCAGAATACTTTTTCTTGCTTTTATTTCCATCTTCATTTTATTGCTTTGCAATACAAATTGTAAATTCCTTCAGTGACATTTAAACGTCCATTTGTGACTGACTTTAAGAACTTTAGGAGGTCAGTTTCTCATGAGTAGATAATTTATATCTTCTGCAATTTTGATTCCTCTGAAGTTCAAGAATCAAAGTTAAGGATGTGTCTGAGCTCTTCAGGTAGAGAAGTGATTCACATTTGTGAATGGTTTCATGAACCCTCAAAACATTGAACAAATAGTGAGACTATGGATAAATTTTATGTATATGTGTTTCAGAAAGTTTATGTCATGCAATTCTAATTTTTTTATTTTTTTTCCTTTTAGAAATAATTTTTCCTGAAAGGTACAAGTAAAGATGATTTTTAAATAGTAGGTAACTTTTTCATAATTAGTCTGAATGTATCTATCCAGTATTTGCCCAAATACAGCACTTCTGTTGAACAGTTGAACCTGATTTTAAGTATAAGGTTTTCAATGGAAATCAAACAAATTTTACTGAAGCGCTATGAGATTCCCATGTGTTACTATGTCCGCTAGACTACTACTCATAACATTCTGTGAGGTAGGTTTTGTTAACCCCATCATATAAAAGAGGGAATCGAGGTTCTTTGAGTTTTAACAACTTGTTTAAAGCCACAGATAAGGTCACTGGCACTGCTGGGCCTACCTGACTCAAAGTTCATGCCATTTCCTCTAGACCACCCAACCTTTAATGGATGCTTGCAGATCAGCACAATATTCCTAATGGCTCTCTCTCAGAGCAGACCAGTGTGAATGTCACTTTCCTCAGAACCCTAGGCCAGTGGGCCCCAAACCTCAAGATGGAAAATGGCTAAATACATTGGGGTACTAGAACTTACCACACAAATCCTGTTGTGTTCAGCACAGCCACTTGGACTTCGCAGTATTATCAGTCTCCACAGAGCGTAGGGTTTTGCACAGGGAGACCAAGCTTTATGCTCACGTGACCCTGTGGCAAAACAGGTCTTCTCAGCGATGGGAAGATTTTGTAATCACTGCAGCTCTTGGTTCTCAAATGATTAGAAGCCTCCAATGAAACATATTTTGATTTTTCTGATGATTTGTTAGCCTTTACACATTCGAAAACTTCCATTAGGGAGTTCCTTTCATCACGTCACGGTGGAATGTAAGTGACGCCCTCAACGTGTGTACTGACAAACAAGGTGAAGGAAGTGAGAGTATAAACATCCACACTCTCAGTCATGTCTGAAATGCCATGATCAGTTTGTCTTGCTTGGCCACTTATTAACAAGCAAAGTTAGTAAACTTTTCAGGCAGTAAAGCCAGATGTGCTTTCTGGCATACCAGGTAAATGCTTTATTGGTGTATGTTTGATCAGTGATTCTTAGATAAAAGAACAACAACAGAGCAACAACAAACTGCTTAAATAGCTGTTCGGATGCTGAATCAGATTCCACCTCTCTTGTTTGTATACATCCCACTTAAGAAAGGGAGGGGGGAAAATCCTCTATTTTGATTAATTAGCCTGTGTTTCATTAGTCTTTTTTTTTAATGTTTATTGATTTAGTTTGAGAGAGGGAGAGGCGGAGAGATAATACCACGCAGGCTCTGTGCTGTCAGCGCAGAGCCCTATGTGGAACTCGAACCCGCAAACTGCCAACGAACCACGAACTGACCTGAGCCAAAATAAGAATCAGAGACTTAACCAACTGAGCCACCTAGGCTTTATTTAGCCACC
Source organism: Panthera pardus (assembly GCF_024362965.1). Lineage (NCBI taxonomy): Eukaryota > Metazoa > Chordata > Mammalia > Carnivora > Felidae > Panthera > Panthera pardus. The sequence continues at coordinate 96,132,967 of NW_026526721.1, read as the reverse complement.
ATTAGTCTTTATTTTTAATACTAAGCAAGCAACCAAAGGCCTTTAAAGTTAGTATTTCTACTATTGCTGTCATTTTACTTAAAGAAATGGAAGATGAAATATTCTTAAAGATAGTGTGTGCTAAGAAAACAAGTGACACCGTACACACACAGGACAGCCAACAAAAAACAGGGACAGCATGAACAAAATAGTCAATAATGTTTCCAATGTGAGAAGACTCTATTAAAACAGGTTCATTCTTTCATGATGCCAAATCTTTTAGATGATAAATAAAAAGGTTGATCCAGGGGGACACCTGGGTGGCTTAGTTGGTTAAGCGTCCGACTCTTGGTTTCAGCTCAGATCATGATCTCACAGTTCCTGAGTTCACGCCCCACATCGGGCTCTGTGCTGACAGTGAGGAACCTGCTTGGGATTCTCTCTCTCTCTCTCTCTCTCTCTCTCTCTCTCTCTCTCTCTCTCTCCTTCCCTCTCTCTCTGTCTCTCTCAGAATAAATCAATACATTTTTAAAAGGTGTATCCAGAAATTATTATTCAATTTTAGGTTTACAGGACATATTATAACCAAATTGTTTGACTTTTTTTTTTCACTGAATTTGTTTAAATTGTCATTAGACACAACCATGAAACTTAAAGCCTCTATTTGACTCCATTTTATAAGCTGAAAAATACCCAGAAACCTTTTTTATTTTCTTAACAAAACGGCATGATATTATTTAGAAGTTGGAGGGAAAGCTTTTACTGCTCGGCCTTAAAAAGAAAACAGCACAACCCAGCAGAGTAGCTGACAAGTGACACAAATACAGTACATGCTAATGTGCAGAGAGAAACAACCTTGAGAATTTAAACCGGCTGCACCAGAAAAAATATCTTTATCCAGATATGTGGTCCCTCATGAATTATACTATTATTTTAGTTGATTTTACCTGACATCACCCTATGATTTTCTTCAGTGACAAGAAAATTGCAGCTGGCCCTTGACAGTCGGTCACAAATTGACTGAACAAAACAAAATCAAACAGTGAAGTAATCCCCAAGTAAATTTAATGAAACCTAAATCCCAAAGGGCAGCGCACTTCTGTAGGCAATGGTCTTATTTAATAAATTTTTCCCTGCTTTCACTTTTAGAGCTATATTTACACAGACAAATTTAATTCATTGGGTTTACATTTCCTCTTTCCCTCAGTTTGTCCACCAGGCACATATGGGAAGGACTGTAAACAGGTATGTCAGTGTTCAGCTGAGAATGAAAAGTGTCACCCAGTCGCAGGGAGATATACCTGTCTTCCTGGCTACCATGGAAACCGCTGTCATCTCAGTAAGTGTGTTTTGCACTTTTGTTGTAATTTATCCAAGAGACACCAATAGGGTGGGTCATCAGTCAGAATGCCAAAGGGCAAATGTTAATTCAAGCTTCTAATTTATAGCAAGTCCTGTGAGAATGTTTATTGAAGTGGTTGAAATCATGCACTTTCTTGTGCAACCCATTCTCCTATGTTGCCTTTTGGGTTCCAAATATCCCCCCCCCCCACCACCAAAAAAAGAAAAAGAGAGAAAGAAAGAATGAAGATAATAGGAACTGGCTGTTATCAATCAATAGACAGCAGATGGGAACATATTTAAAGTGATTTGTAAAGTAAGTTAGCTCCGGGATCTGCTTAGGAACAATCAAATTAAACAAATTGTTATTCTGGAATGAAGATTGTAACTTGCTTGAAGGACAAAATGCCAGTTGGCTCACTGCTGTGTAGTAAAAACAGGATGGTCCCTAGACCAAACACCTTATATTGATTTGTTAGGGCATTTTAACATCTAAAATGGTTCTAGGGGAACACACGATAAAATGTCCCAAGGAGCATGTTAAAATGTTCAGTCAGCTACTTAATTTGTAAGCTTGTAATTATTTATAATGTACTTTTTATAGGTTTAAAAGTAAAATGATTTGGCCTCAGTTTCATTTTTTCCCCCAACTTGGCCACTGCTTCTCTTCTCTCCCTACTTGCTCCCGTAGCAGATTCCTTCCACTTTCCTTTCTTAATTCTGCAAACATATGGACAATTTTTGGATTCTCCCCCTCGAATGCCACCTATAAAACATAGATTTATGGCCAAGCTATTGATTTCAATTTTCTACAAGCCATAGAATGTACCTTTTGAATGTCACTTCTCACTGTTGTCCTAATTTTAAATATTATCAGCTACAAACACAAATTAAGCCTGTATGAAAATGGTTTCAGTTAGCATTTTGTTTGGAACCCATAACCACTGCGGTTATTATACAAACTCAAACTGAGGAACTAAAATATAAAGTTAGTAAAATTTCAATTCTAGTTTGGTTATGGCAGATTTCAAGCACCCTGGTAATAAGAAAGTTATTTCCTCACTTTTAATTGTCACATTTCTCAGGAAGAATTTCTTCTTGATATCAAGAATGTTTTATATTAACAAAATAAAGTGTTACATAGGGCTGATAGTACTTCCATGTCAGAGGGCAAGCTACCTTGGGTTGAAGGAGGGGACCTCCACCTTGTAAAGTCAAGGCTGAGTCGGGATGCCGCTCCCTGACTAGTCAGATTGGCTTAGCGCCAGGCAACACGTGGTTGGGAGTTGCTGCAAAGTTTCCTTGGCAACATCCACTATAATTACAGAACTACGAAAAAGGGTTCAAGAAAATATCCATAAAAGGTGCAGCTGGCCCAAAAGCAAAAGTTTCAGCGGCCAAAAACAACTGGGCTTTCATGTTCTCGAGTTTGGAGTGGAGAATCCAAATTTTCTCTCGGCAGAGGTCAGAGGAAGCAGACAAATTGTAGTAGGATCTCACCACTTGTCCATGGTTTATAATGGGCAGGTTGGTCTCAGTCTGTGGACAGCATGTGGGAAAAAACAAACCAGCTGCTCGATAGATATCAATTTATCATGCTATGTATTTTATGACCAAAGAGAAATTACAAAGTAACCTCATACCCTGGAAATCTTTTATTTCTCCAAACTGTGACACCCACTATTTATAATATTCTCTGAGAGCATTTAAAGCATTGGGGTCCTCTAAAACCATGGGCAGTTCTTTTGACAGTTTTCATAAAAACACCCTTGGTATAGAATGCTTTGAGAAGCATGGGCCATAGAATAGCCCACCTGTGCCAGGAGGAAGATATCAAAACATTAGTAGGAGCTTGCTTTTAACGCTCTTGCTCATAGCAATAAAAATTCAGACAGACCAAATTTTAGCATCTCTTTTTAAGAATAAAACAAAACTGTGTGACAGTGTACGTGTGAATAACCTGGTCAAACACTAAGAAAAGGCTGAAAAACAAATTCATGCTTTTCATTTTTTGGGAGCTAAGTGTCTCAGGATACAGTCACTACCTTGCTTGTTCCAAGTTTCTAATGAAACTACCAAATGTTGTTTACGTCATCATAGTATACAGTAGCCTTTAGTACTTAAATCAGAAGTCTGTGTTCATAGCCCAGCTTCATCCAATAAGTCTCCTTCAACGAGAGGGAATAGTGCAAAAATGGGAAAAAAAAATAGTCATCTCCCAATGGGAAATATCTAAATATCCCTTGCCAGAAAAACAAAGTTTCCTGGGAGAAATAATTGTAAAGGATGGGGCAAACGCCAATTAATGGTCAAAATGGAACTTTACGAAATGAGGGAGAAGAAACCAAATTTCACTCAAGCCAAATGAAATCATTATGTCCTATGCATGTGTTCCCTTGTTAAATTTAGTGAACATTTGAGCAAAGGATGTCCCTGATTCCAGAAGTCAATCTTTCACATAGCTACAGAATTCTAACAGGAAGTGGAATTGCCAGTAAATAACTTATTCTTGGGGAAAAAGTTATGGGCACTTTTGTAAATGCATACTGTACTCTTGATATAAATTTAATGAGTTTCGAGGCTAAGAGGTTGTACATACACTGTCTTTCAACAGATGGCATACTCATTAGTAGGTAAATTTCGTCAAGTTCAGTGTCCCAATTTCAAAGGATAATTAACTTGAAGGCTAACAGTCAGGTGATTTTTGTATTCTGTGTACAAAGAAGGACCAATATGAGGATGGTTCTATCAAACACGAAACCACCATTAAGATAGTCTGCAAAATGAGGGGCGCCTGGGTGGCTCAGTTGGTTAAGCAGACTCACAGTTTGTGAGTTCGAGCCCCAAGTTGGGCTCTGTGCTGACAGCTCGGAGCCTGGAGCCTCTTCAGATTCTGTCTGACTCTTTCTCTCTCTCTCTCTCTCTCTCTCTCTCTCTCCCTCTCCCTCTCCCTCTCCCTCTCCCTCTCCCTCTCCCTCTCCCTCTCCCTCTCCCTCTCTCTGCCTTTCCCCCACTTGCACTCTGTCTCTCTCTCAAAAATAAATAAGCATTTAAAAATATATAAAAAAAGATAGTTTGCGAGATGAGTATATGTCATAAGGAAATTATGTCTCCCAAATAACTTCAACTTACATGAAAATGAGTTCAAAATATAGGCACACACACACACATACATATCAGTTATTTACATTTTCAAATAATTACACATATGATTTTCCGTTTAAACTGAAATGCTAATTTTTTATATCCATAACTATATCCATACCTTGACATTTTCCCCATTAATAAGTACATGAGTTTCACATTAGCAGGTGTTTCTCTTTTCCTTCTTTGCACAGAAACCCATGTCAGCTTTCACCTCATAGCAATGTGACTGCAGAATTTTCTGTACCAATCCACTCATATTAATTTAACCTCCTTTTTGGAAGGAACATCCCAGCAGTACACATAAGACTTCATTTTTTCGGACTCCATGCTTTCAGCTTGCTTTTTGTGTATGTTCTCTAATATCAAGCAATCATTCTTTTTAAGCCTAGCAAGTAGTAATGATAAAAAATACTACAAAAAATTGCATTCTAAAAGTCTGACCCAAATGGGCATGAAGTATTATATATCTTGGTGAATAGGAGAAGAGGAGGAGATGCGGTCTTTTTTAATCACAAGTTTTGTTTTTAGATATGCTCTGTTACATTTTTGGTGAGGGAGAAAAGACGTTCCTAGGAGAACTAATGAACGTTGTATACCAAAGAAGGAGCAATTAACTATGGGAATGGACATTCTTTGGGAGGAGGGAATGACAGAAGAGACTGTGGAGTGAAGCCATCACTTTTCATAGGGAGGAATAAAGAAATACAATAGCTACAAGACAGAAATAACCTTTGGTATGAATAATTGTCATGTTTTTCTTTCCCTCTCCATTATGGAAAATTTTATTTTAAAACTGGGGGGAAAAAAGGAAGAAAGAAGCAGCCACTTTTTGGGTTTGAGACTCAAGGTGAGGACCCTGGGTTTTAAGACAGGACTTATATGGGGATTATAAACAATCTCAATCTCAATGAAATCCATTCTTTGCTGCTACCTCTAAAACATGCTACATGTGACATACTTAAAAAAAAATGTTCCTTCCTGTTGGATTCTTACATAAAAACCCAGGATGAAATGAAGGAAACAAGTATCATCCAGTCTAGTTTGGTCACTTTTAGAGATATTCTTCCAAATGAAAAGATTTTTCAAGAGGAAGGACCTAAGGCAAATACCAAACACTCTGAGTCAGGTCAAGCCGGTAGGGAAAGGGTTCTACTACATGCCTACCAATGGTACTGCCACCATTAAGGAAAATAATGGCCACCATTGACATGGGAGCCGAGTTTGTACTTGTTCACTCTAACCACCACAGCAGGTCTGTGATTTTGTTATTATCCCCCTTGGGAATAAAGAACCAGAAGCTCAAAGAAAGGAGTTAAAGCCACAACGTTAGTAAGCGAAATATATAGGTTTCAAATCGCAGTCTATTCAGAATTTCCTGCAGCCCCATATTTAAATATGTGGCAAGAATAAAGATGGTTATCTTTAACAGGTGACAGAATTTTGTGCGATATGTATTCTAAGTCACTTTACTCTATAGGACTTAGCTTCGTCATCTTAACATTAAAGTTGAACCAGATGGACATGAGGTCTCTTGAAACTCAAACTTTTATGATTTGAAGACTTGAAAGTACCAGACATTTCATAGAGCAGGAGAATGTCACAGATGGAAGTGCTTCAAAGTTAATCAAGTACTTGAATACCCTCTATATTTTCTCTACTGTATACTTATCCTGTCTCTGTTTGAACTCCTACAGAGATGAGTAATCATGCCTCCTGAAAAAAGCTTATTCCAATCTTGGACAGCTCTTCCAGAAAGTATTTCCTTATTGAGATAAAATCTGCCTTTCTTCTTTTCTTACAAGGCTGCCTTTTCATGTTTGAAAACATTCCTGTCTTCTTAGCTCTATTTTCTCCTGAGTAAACATCCCCACTCTTTCGATCATTGCACAGATAATGTGGTCTTCAGCTCACTCTTTGTTCTGTTTACTCTCCCTTTATCTTGAATTCTGGCCATTTATCTGTTACACAGGTATCATCATGGTAGGCCACACATCCATGGATGTGAAAGTAGAAAGGTGAGAAACCAACAGAAAATGAAAATCCTTTCTCCATGCTTTGTGCCAATTTGAATTTATACTTGTGTGAAACCTGTATCATTCCAGATAAGACAAACTATGACATTTAAATATTAAATAAAATAATGAATTTGCCTAGAGTGGAACAAAATAGCCCTGTTTGGTGAATTGTCACCTATTCTGAGCACTAAGAGTGGGCAGATTTCCAAGGAGACTCAGAGTTAAGTTTCCTGTAACTTATTAATGAGCAGCATCAGGAAATTTATGCCCCCACCTGTATTTCTAAGGCATCTATCTTTACCATCTCATCTCCTCAGATAAGTGCATGGCTTGAATCATTAGCTTGAAGGTGATTGAAAACACCAAAGAACGGTATTTGGAATGTTGAGTTAACCACATGTCTATGGGCATGAATTTCAACCCTGATTGCTTTGAGTTACAGTATCACATATGGTTTTGTTCTCCTTCAACAGGATGCCCAGAAGGCACTTATGATCTAAATTGCCAAAGGATGCATAAGTACCTTAATGGCGGCAGCTGTGATACCGTGATTGGCACCTATCACTGCCCTCCTGGCTTCATTGGGGCCGACTGCAGTCAAAGTAAGTCAGCCTACCAGTTAAGACGTGGAGATGCTAAAGTAGAATTTTAAGAACTGCCCTTAGAGAGTAAATGTTGCAATCATTACTTAATAATTTACTGTAGCAACGGCAAACGCCAACTGACCTACATTCTAGGTTGAGGAGTGCTTACGTCAGGAGTTTGATTGAGAGCTGAAGCAGTGAAGGCAGCCAAAGAGAGCCCTTTGGTCATAACCTCTCATATCCCAGAACTGCTAGCTAGATTCCAGTCAGGATTAGAAAATCTGTTCCATAAGAGAAGAGCAGACTGAGTATGCCTGTGTACATAATGTCAAACCCATTGTCTAAAGTACCACCATTTCATTTATCCTCAGCGATTTCCAGCTCAAAAGTAAGCAGTTGCCCTACTTACCAAAAGTAACCAGTTCCCTAAAATTTAAAGACCTAACTACCTATCACAAAGACAACTATTGACATAAAGTTGAAGGGACCAGATGTAAATTAAAGATCTCTTAAAAATGCACTATCTTAGACACTACAGGGATATTCTTAACAAATACATTTTGATCTTATCAGATTTGCCATTTCCTATATATTTTGACAGTTTGCAAGATCCTAATGATCTTCAGGGAGGATAGAGGAGGCAATGCGTGGGAGAGAGCGTGACGGAGAGGTGGTTCTGGCAATTTTGTGTCCTTCAACCTATGTGCTGTTGAGGAAGTTCACTTTGGGATGCTTCACAGAGCTGTACATTTATGTTTTTGTGCACTCGTCTGTATTTTATACTTCAGAATTCAAAGAGTAAAATAAGCATCAGTAGATCTTTCATTAAAGATAGAAGTGCTGTAGTTGCCACCGTGAGATTCCGTCACTGGGAAGAATGATAATGAAATTTCGTGATCAGGCAGGGTATTAAGTTGTTATGTGGTAAAGATACCCAAAATGCTTGTCTTCCCCAGACAGGTAGTTTCTCTGTCTTCTTTGTATGAGGGTAATTTTAATTACCCTGCCTCCGAATCCTGATGTTCTGAGGATAAGAGACAAATGAGACAAAGTCTTGGCTCCATGTAGTGGAAAATTGAAACCTAGTGGATACTGCCTTGGAGGCCTAACCAGCCAAGTTATCTTTGAGTTAAAGCCAACCCATAAACATCTCCTAAGGAAGGCTCTGACTGGCCCCTTTGTTCCTCAAAGAAAATCATTGAGGGAAATTTCTTAATTTCCTCAGGCCAATGCATCTTCAGGAGTTTTGATTCCCCTGAATATTGGTAGTTTTTTGTCTTCAGAAGCTGTGAACTTGTACCTGAGTACTTTTCCTTCTTTGCTTTGACAGCTAAGTAGGTCAGAGCCAATTTGCTGTCCACCTCTTACCAGTCCGGGGAATTGTGCTACTCATTTATGTCTATATCGTTGCTGTATTTTTTCCTTCGCTTGATTCTTACAGATACTTATTTTATCTTTATTTTGGTAAGAATCTCAGTGAATCTGTGGCATAAAGTTGAAGCAAAATGAAATAATAAATGTGTTAATTTATTAGTAGATTAAACTTTAACATATATTAACATCATTAATTTAAAAAGATAATTTAACAAATTTGTTGATTTTAACAAGTAAACAATACACTTAGAGATACATAATGATATTTGGAGATGTGAACATAATGGATCCTATGTCAATGCATAGAAATGTAAACTAAAATTCAGAGGGGACATTAAGAGGAAACACTCAAGATTATTGGGCGCATGCATGCATGTGTGTGCATGTACGTGTGTGCGCACGCGCACACACCCACATACACACTTGCTAAGGCAGCCATGTGGTAAAGCAAGGCTGAGTTTGTAAGAGTCATTTATATCATATATGTAAGTGTTTGACACTAGATATTTGGTTGGAATTCCTGATGTCAACCAAAATCGCACTAAGTAAGCAACCACTTGAACAGTGCCTTTTTTTTGTTTTATTTCTTTCAAAGTAACCTTTTCAGTTGAAAACCAAACTGAAGGCAAGACAAGGAAACCCATTTGATTAAAAGAAAGGGTCGTGTATTTACAAGGTTTTTTAAAGTCTTGACTGGCAAAACGTTTTAATAAGAAAAATCTGGTTTTGTTTTGCTCCTTCCTGCAGCTTGTCCTGAGGATCACCACGGGCGGGACTGTGTCCAACCGTGTTCTTGTGGCTCAGGACAGTGTGACCCAGTGACTGGAAGGTGCCAATGTCCACCTGGCAAAACGAGAGCCAGGTGTCAGCAAGGTAACAATGGCTGCAGGGTCACCTTGTCCGTCCAGGCACTAACTAAGCTACACTATGAAAGCAGATGTGGTGCCAAGGAATACAATTCAATGGGCATTGTTTATAACACTTTCTTCTTAAATGCAGCTTTAATAATATGAAAGTACACACTCTTGTTGAACTGTAGAGCAAATAGCCTACTGAAGGGTAAAAAAAAATTGAAAACAAAAACAAAGAATTATTGATGCAAACTCTTGACGAGGAGCAAATTTTGAAATAACTTTGGCTAACTTTTGCAAAACCACCCCAAATTGTGTGTTGGGGATGTCTAATTATAAGAACTGAAAAGTTTTATATTTTCTCCAACTTTCAGAAGCCCATTGAAAGCTGGAAGAAAAATGAGAGACAAAAAGGAAAATATGATCTTTGTTTAAAGCTATAAAACTTTCTTGGGGCGCCTGGGCGACTTAGTCAGTTAAGTGTCCGACTTCAGTTCAGGTCATGATGTCACGGCTTGTGGGTTGGAGCCCTGCGTCAGGCTCTGTGCTGACAGCTCACAGCCTGGAGCCTGCTTTGGAGTCTGTGTCCCCCTCTCTCTCTGCCCCTCCCCTGCTCATGATCTCTCTCTGTCTCTCAAAAATAAATAAAAGTTAAAAAAATTGTTTTAAACTACAAAACCTTCTTGTCCTAAATCATATTATTATTATCACAATAATAGTCATAACAGAAGAACTCTCAAGTTCAGTGAAATGATATGCAGAGAGCCACTTCTCTATGGCATACACAGAGGGGCAAAACCAATGACCCTTTGTTAAAAAAACTAGGGTCGGCTGCATGAGCATGCTGTAGGAGCTTCCTTTAACCTCACTGTGCATCACAGAGTTGCAGGAAATTGGAATGAAACCAGGAAGTGCACAGACCTAGCATCTTTTCAAGTCTGCCCTAGGATAGAGGGGATCTATGGGTGATAAGCAGCCTTGCAGCTAAGGGGAGCTAAGCCTACACACACACACACACACACACACACACACACCACAACTTTGTGTCATATGGAATTTTACTCTGGGCCCAGGAAACTTCCAACTGGCTGAAATGATTTTTCTAGCCCCAGATCCATACTCACCTCCCCTAAATAGCTAGTGCACACAAAACTAACCAGATACAAGAAATTAAAAGCAAAAGCAAAAACTTGATGCATTAAAAAAGAAAAAACACCCTCCTCCCATTTTGGAAGCAATATATGAAACCATTCAAAGCTTTGGTTACTTTTTCAGTGAAAATTCTATAAGAAGGGTAAAGGAGAAAAGGAATAAGAAAACAAAAAGCAGATGGACATCGAGCACAGAAGTTTTGCTACGAAGCACATGGAAATATTAAGCAGAATTTCTTCCAAGAATTTGAAGGACATAATGAAAAAGCTTTCTCTACAAATCGTGAGTGCAATGCAGAGATACAAGGGTTCATGGAATAAATGAAAAGACAACAAAGGGAAATGAAAAAGTAAGCTGGCAGAGCTCTGAAAGACGTATAAATGAAAATTAAACCTCACATCATAGAAATGAAGACCATATTGAACACAGGTAATAGGAGGATTGAATTCGCTTATGTGACAGCCAGGTACATGGAGAATATGCTTGAGAAAAGTGAAAACAATGAAATGGGGAAAAGAAGGAGAAATATATATAAGTGCAAAAGAAAATATTCAAGTATAATATTCAAGATTTTTTCCCCTGAAATGAAAAAAAGATCCAATGCTACAGATTGAACACATTCTATCCTTGGAAACTCAACCTAAGGTTGATCAGAAGCAAGGGGAATCTCCATTGGGGACATAAGAAAAAAAGTGAGATCTCATATGAAGAGTGGGGGAAAAAATCAGTCTGGCCTCATGCCTCATGGCAATAATCACAACCATTGCTAGCATGTGGGTAATCAATGCCTGTGAAGTTCTTGGGAAAAAAATATGACTCAAATATTTTATACATGGTTAAACTTTGTTCAAGGATAGCATGACTGAAAATGAACAACTATTTTTAGTAATAACAAGTTGTTGGGGATATGGTCGCAATAAAATATTTTTGAAGAAACTGTAGAAGATCAATTTGAGCAACCAAGTAATAAATGAAAGATCTCTGTTAAAAAGACTATTAGTGAGTATTAAGTCTATTTTTATTAAGGCTAAGTTTAAAACAAATGTGGGAATTATGGTCACTTGACGTAAGATAACTATATAAATATTTAACAGTATAGCAATTTTGATAGTTAAGCAAAACAGGCATAAACTGGAAGGAAAGAGAAGATGAAGGGGGATAAGTATACTGACCTTATTTCTTCATGAAAAGTTGTAGAAGGGATGGATCTGTGTCAAAATGTATTACTTAAATATGACAACTCAATAAGTATGCTTAAAAGTATAAAGGTAAATGCTGGAACTTAAAATTCTGGAACTGAGGATTTAAGAACAAAAACATAGCCAACTAAAATCAGGTGAAGGAGAGGAATAAAAAAAATTAAAATAAAATTGAAAATTAAGAGAAAAGAAAATTAAAAATTAAGAGAAAGAAGATTCATATTAATGCCATAACCACTCAGCAAGCCAATCTGTACTAAATAAAGAAATTAATTACACTATGTAATAATATATTTACTGTCTAAAAAAGAGTCCCTGGACTATATAAAATAATATATATAAGACTTAGAGAAAGATGGAGTACACACACTTGTCCCTCTTCCTTCCTCTAAACAGTAGAATTTTTGTCGCCATATTGAAAGCAAACATAAGAATCTCTGATGTGGAGAGAACAAGGCAGACTTGCTAGGGATTTCAGGGACCTAGGGAACAGGAATTGTGAATTCCTTGGGTTTTCATTTTGACCCGTATATCCTGGACTGGGAGAACCTGCAACCCAGAAGGCCAACGGGTGCAGACAAAAGAAAAATCCAAGATATGCCTGCTTTCTCTAAATGAAAGACCAGTAAAAGGGCAGTGAAGCAAGAGAGAAAACTCATAGACAATAACTGATCAATACTCCGATCAAACACTAAAGAATAAAACTGCATCCTTGACTCTAACCTCACTAGCAAAGGCCAAATGAGGAGTCTGCTCTTCAGACTCCATCTGGATATATGAGGTACCCTTGCCACACACAAGACGGTGTGAGAGAAAAGGCTGGGACTTTCACCCCTGCCACATAGGGATGTATCTTCTGCCCTGGCTATGCCAGTGGAAACCATGTGGAGAGCGTGAACTTCCACCCCCACTGGACAATATGGAGACACCACTGGTTCCTTCTAGGGTGGTGTCACAGGAGATCAGGGCTTTCACAACCATCAAGCACCAATGAGGCAACGTTGTGCAATGTCAGTGGAGGTGGAGTGGGGAGTCATAGGAGGCACTTCTACCCCTCCATCAGATAGGTGTCCTGAGAGGCCCCATGGGGAGCCTGAACCCTCACACCGACCCAGCAGGAATGATGCACATTTAACAATGCCCCACTTGGGGGCTATGTGGAGAACTTGGATTTCGACTTCCATCTGATGAGCCTCTTTCCTTGCAAGTACAGTATCATAGGAGACTTGCTAAAACATTAAATGAGATCTAGAATCTTATATGATAATATTCAAAATATCCACGTTTCATTAAAAAATTATCCACCATACCAACAACCAGGAACATTCCGATTTGAATAAGAAAATAATCAACAGACACCAACACTCTGATGATATTGATTTTAAAATTATCTGATCAGAAGTTTAAATAAGCCATTATAAGTAAAAATACTTCAGTGAGCAACTTTTGCCATGTGTAAAGTAAATTAAAAAAAATAGGCTCAGCAAAGAATAAGAAACATAAAGAAGAGCCAAATGGAAACTTGAGACTTGGAAAATACAATATTCAAAAAAAACCGAAAAACATAATTAACGAATGGGCTTAATAGAACAATGGAGAGGAGAGAGGGACATATCAATACATTTGAAGATAAAACAATAGAAATTACTCAATTTCAACAATAGACAGGGAAAAGAAAAAAAAAAAAAGAAGAACCTCAAGGACCTGTGGAACTATTAAAAAAGATCTGGGGCGCCTGGATGACTCAGTCCGTTAAGCATCCGACTCCAGCTCAGGTCATGATCTCATGGTTCATGAGTTCAGGCCCTGCTTTGGGCTCTGTGCTGACAGCTCAGAGCCTGGAGCCAGCTTTGGATTCTATGTCTCTGTCTCTCTCTCTGCCCCTCCCAGCTCATGCTTTGTCTCTCTCTGTATCTCAGAAATAAACATTAAAAAATATTAATATGTCATTTGCAAATATCTTTTCCCATTCCGTCAGTTGTCTTTTAGTTTTGTTGATTGTTTCCTTTGCAGTGCAGAAGCTTTTTATCCTCATTAGGTCCCAATAGTTCATTGTTGCTTTTAATTCCCTTGCCTTTGGAGATGTGTCAAGTAAGAAATTGCTGTGGCTGAGGTCAGAGAGGTTTTTCCTTGCTTTCTCCTCTAGGGTTTTGATGGTTTCCTGTCTCACATTCAGGTCCTTTATCCATTTTGAGTTTATTTTTGTGAATGGTGTAAGAAAGTGGTCTAGTTTCATTCTTCTGCATGTTACTGTCCAGTTCTCCCAGCACCATTTGTTAAAGAGACTGTCTTTTTTCCATTGGATATTCTTTCCTGCTTTGTCAAAGATTAGTTGGCCATACTTTTGTGGGTCCAATTCTGGAGTCTCTATTCTATTCCACTGGTCTATGTGTCTGTTGTTGTGACAATACCATGCTGTCTTGATGATTACAGCTTTGTAGTAGAGGAAGAGATAATTGCAAATGACATATCAGATAAAGGGCTAGTATCCAAAATCTATAAAGAACTCACCAAACTCCACACCGAAATGGGCAGAAAAAATGAATAGACACTTCTCTAAAGAAAACATCCAGGTGGCCAACAGGCACATGAAAAGATGCTCAACGTCAATCCTCATCAGGGAAATACAAATCAAAACCACACTCAGATATCACCAGTCAGAGTGGCTAAAATGAACAAATCAGGAAACTATACATGCTGGAAAGGACGTGGAGAAATGGGAACCCTCTTGCACTGTTGGTGGGAATGCAAACTGGTGCAGCCACTCTGGAAAACAGTGTGGAGGTTCCTCAAAAAATTAAAAATAGATCTACCCTACGACCCAGCAATAGCACTGCTAGGAATTTACCCAAGGGATACAGGAGTGATGATGCATAGGGGCACTTGTACCCCAATGTTTATAGCAGCACTTTCAACAATAGCCAAGTTATGGAAGGAGCCTAAATCCATCAACTGATGAATGGATAAAGAAATTGTGGTTTATATATAAAATGGAATACTACTTGGCAATGAGAAAGAATGAAATATGGCCTTTTGTAGCAACGTAGATGGAACTGGAGAGTGTTATGCTAAGTGAAATAAGTCATACAGAGAAAGACAGATACCATATGTTTCACTCTTATGTGGATCCTGAGAAACTTAACAGAAGACCATGGGGGAGGGGAAGGAAAAAAAAAAGCTAGAGAGGGAGGGAGACAAACCATAAGAGACTCTTAAAAACTGAGAATAAACTGAAGGTTGATGGGCGGTGGAAGGGAGGGGAAAGTGGGTGATGGGTATCGAGGAGGGCACCTGTTGGGATGAGCACTTCATATTAAAAAAATTTTTTAAAAAGATCTAACATTTCTACATTTCTGTCATCAGAATCCCAGATGAGAGGAGAAAAAAAGTAGGGCTGAAAAAATAGTTAAAGGAATAATGGTTGGACTGACACATGAAAAAATGCTCAACATCACTCATCATCAGGGAAATACAAATCAAAACCACAATGAGATACCACCTCACACCTGTCAGAATGGCTAACATTAACAACTCAGGCAACAACAGATGTTGGCGAGGATGCGGAGAAAGAGGATCTCTTTGCATTGTTGGTGGGAATGCAAACTGGTGCAGCCACTCTGGAAAACGGTATGGAGTTTCCTCAAAAAACTAAAAATAGAACTACCCTACGACCCAGCAACTGCACTACTAGGTATTTATCCAAGGGATTACAGGTGTGCTGTTTCGAAAGGGCACATACACCCCAATGTTTATAGCAGCACTATCAACAATAGCCAGAGTATGGAAAGAGCCCAAGTGTCCACGGATGGATGAACGGAAAAAGAAGATGTGGTATCTATATACAATGGAGTATTACTCATCAATCAAAAAGAATGAAATCTTGCCACTTGCAACTAGGTGGATGGAACTAGAGGGTATTATGCTAAGTGAAATTAGTCAGTTAGAGAAAGATAAATACCATATGACTTCACTCATATGAGGACTTTAAGAGACAAAACAGATGAAATAAGGGAAGGGAAGCAAAAATAATATAAAAATAGGGAGGGGGACAAAACATAAGAGACTATTAAATATGGAGAACAGAGGGTTACCGGAGGGGTTGTGGGAGGAGGGATGGGCTAAATGGGTAGGTGGCATTAAGGAATGTACCCTTGAAATCATTGTTGCACTATATGCTAATTAGGATATAAATTAAAAAAAATAAAATTTAAAAAATTTTAAAAAAAGAAGTAATGTTTAACCTTCTTAGGTTATATTTGTATATGTTTTAATATAAATATTCCAGAGATCGTATAAAATTCCTAAAAATCAGTCATGGTATAATGTTACCACTCATAATTCCAGTTATCATCATAAAATGTTATATGTTACAGAAATAAAATTTTGGGGTCAATCACACTACAAAAAATGAATAAATAAATAAACAAATAAATAAATAAATACATAAAGTTCAGAAATTTCCTAAATATGACAAAAAATATAAACTTACAGATTCAAGAAGCTGTGTGAATGACAAGACAAAGAAATATACAAAAGACATATCAGCATTACATTTCTAAAAACTAAAAAAGAAAGTCTTGAAAACAACAGAAAGAAAGAAATAATGCCCATATTAGCTTAGAAAAAAAGATTCCAAAATAAAATGACATTAAATGAATGGGTACAAGTCACACAAAACACATGTGAGAAAAATAAAGCAGTGGTCATGACATCAGTATAAAACAATATTAAATTTTATGACAATGATCAACTAATGGGAAAGACACATAATAATAGGGAATAAAATTCATAATGAAGATTGAAATATAGTAGATATGTATAAAGCAAATAACATAATATCAAAATTCATAAACCAAAAGCCATAGTCTATACAAGCAGAAATAGAGAGTAAGAGCTTATCAATAGAAGACTAATTCATTTATGTTAACTCATACACATAAAACTGTATACACATATACAGAAAAAAATAAGCTTACAGAAGTTTGAACATAGTAAGGTATATCTAATTGTTAGAAACCAAATTCTGTACCCTAAGAAAGATATTATATCTTTTTCAAGGATCCATGAGACATTCATAAAAATTGAAAAAGAAAATAAATCAATTCCAAAAAGTATGATTTATGGCATTCTATGATCAAAGCAGTAAAACAGGAACTAATAACAAAACTAACTCCCTACCAGGGAAAAAGCCCACCACACTATACTGCATAGGCATTTTGAAATTTTCTTAAATAATGGCTCAAAAAGGGAAACAAAACCAGTATTTCAAAAATTTAAAAGCAATAGTAAGGATATTCAGATCCCATGAGGTAATTCAGAAAATGGAGGAAACTTTATATTCGAAAGTACTTATGTTAGTAAATAAAAAATGATGAAAATAAATGAAAAACACAATAAAATAAAGTAAGAATGAGGAATGACTAAAGTAAAACATAGGGTAAATATGAATTATTTAATAAGTTATGTTAACTCAAATGACCAGCAATCTAGACAAAAGTAACTCATGTAAAAGTAATTTTGTTCACCAAAATTACTCCAAGTGTATAAAATACTTAAAGATAATGACAAAAACTCTAAGAGCCCTGGAATTACCATTGGGGTTTTTAGAAAGTTATTTTAGAAAGTCATATTATAAATCTTGACAAAAATTCAGAACCCATAAAGGAAAAAAAATCCATGATGTTTTGATTGAAAAGAACTAAAACAATTCGTCAAGGCATAATACACATAAAAAATATCATATTTTTTTAAATAGAAGAAAAGAGACCAACTTTTTAAATAAGCTAAGTGTTCTTATGTATTAGTACCAAAAGAATCTGTGACACCCATAGATCTTATGACAAGATAATAAACATCATTCATAATGTAAGAAATCCAAATTAAAGTTGCATTTGACTAAGGAAAATGGCACATTGGTAACCTTCTTAGTAAATTTGCACATCTCTTTGTAAGGAAATTTGATACTATCTGTCGCCAGTTAGAAGTACATATTTTATTTAAAAAATTGTTGGTGACTTATCCCACGGATACAATGGTATGTATGAATGAAGACTTTCACAAGGATATTCATTACAGCACTGCTCATAGTGGCAAAATAAAACATTTTAAACAACTACTTGCCTATCCATAGTGGTGTGGTAAAATAAATTTTATTAGATGCAATAAATCCTATGTAGCTGATAAAAAGGAATGAGGCAGATGTATTATATGCACTAATTTAGAAAAATCTTGGAGAATTTTATTTCACAGAAGAAGCAAAATTCACAATATCATGTATCTATATTAACCTCTTGGATAAAAAAATGTGTTAAAGGGTAAGACAGATACACATATATATGCTTTATGAGGCATCGACTATTTCTGGATATATTCAGGAATTTATTCATTCAATTCAAACATATTTATGTAATGCCAATGCCCATTTTAAGCATATGGAACATATGGATAAAATACACAGTACCTCAGTCCTACAACTTGCTTTCTAGTGGAGAAGAGAGTGGAGAATGAACATAATTAATAAGTGAATTATATGTATGCTAAAAAGGAATAAAATCAATCCTAAGAGAAAAAATAGAGTATGATATGGGGCTCCAGAGAGGCATGTGGGTGGAAATGTTATTTTATTTTTTAAATTGGTTTATTTATTTTTGAGAGAGAGAGAGAGAGCAAACAAGGAGGGGCAGGGAGATGGAGAGAGAGAGAGAATCCCAGGCAGGCTCTGCAGAGTGAGTGCAGAGCCCAACATGGGACTCGAACTCACAAATCCTTGAGATCATGACCTGAGCTGAAACCAAAAGTCAGACGCTTAAAGAACTGAGCCACCCAAGCACCCCTGATGGGTTGAAATTTTAAATCGAGTGGTGATTCAACCATAAATTGTACAACTGTATTTGTCTTCATTTGGTACTAAAGTTAAGGACAGCTATTGGGTCAAAAAAAAAAGGCAGGAAAGAAAGTGTCATACATACTGAATTAAGTATGTGCTCTGTTATGTAGTAACCAAATGTCTTTGGGCAAATAAAAAAAAAAAAAAAAACCTCTAATGTCTCTCCTGCTAGCTGGAATAGAAAGAATGGTTGATGAGAAGTCAGAAGTTCGAGATTGGAAGGTCAGTTTTTATCTTTCCTGGCTACTTGAGCCTGAGAAAGAATGAAGTCTCTGAGCTTCGGTTTTCTCAAGTGTAAATAAGAATACTGTTACCCACATCAGAGGTATATTTGTGAACATTGCATGAGATAATTCATGTGAAAAATATCATTATGTAAAAATACTATAAACTAAAAGGTATAAATGACAGGCCTTTGGCCAAATCTAGCCACAAATGTGTTTGAATTGGCTGATATAGTTTTGGCTTCCACAGTGCCATAAAACAATTTTAATTGGTTGCCAACTTTCAAAGATTAAATGGTTTCATATAAAATATGGATTTTGAGTTTTCCTGAAAAAAAATCATCTTAGCTGGTTATATTGGGCCCATATTCTTCATGGTAAAAGCAACTAAATGTGAGTAGCGTTTAATCTCCTATTTGTGGCACTTTGTGCCACTCAGTCATTTTCCCCTGACAGTGAAGGCTCAGTTCGCCTTATGTCTGGTCAGCTTCACTCACTTGTGTCTTACTTACCTCCTCTTGGCAATGGTCTTTGTCTGTGTCACCCACCACTGTAGGCTAAAGTGCTTTTCAGATTTCAGCACCAAGACATTAACGAGTGAGCCACTTGTCTGTCGTCAGTTTTGAGACTAAATATAGAAAATGCTCCCATTGCCAATCTGGGATCTGCTTATTTGCTAGGGTATCTCCAGTTCCCCAAGCATACCAAGCATGTAGTTATAAGTGTCATCAAAGTGTGTAGTGTGAATGAAAACATGGATGAATGATTGTGCTTACTACCTTCAGGTAATCTGAGTAGTTGTTTTAATTTGAACATTTTCTTGTGCTTTTGCTATACAAATATGATTACTCTATCTGAAACATAGAAAAATGTTTGCTCATGTGACATTTTTCTGTATGTATGTATATGTGTGATTATATATATATATATATATTTATATACATATATATAAATATATATATATAATTTTTGCTATAGGGTATCCCAAACAATGTATGGCCCAAACTGTGAACTGAAATGTACCTGTAAAAATGGTGGACTTTGCAATCCTGTGGACGGAAGCTGTACTTGTTATCTTAGATGGACAGGAAATTATTGTGGAAAAGGTAATTTGATTAGCACTTTCTTTTATTCAATAAAAATCTGGAGCATACTGCCATTGGTTGATAAAATATAGTAGAGGCCTGTGATGAGGCTATTTTCTAATAAGTTCATGCAAGTTGTTTACAATTATGACTCCATTGCCAATAAAAATAGTGTTATGTGAATATCAACTGGTTTTGTTACCTTGTTACCCACATGAAAATCCTTAAAACCCCTAAGTAATTGAAATAATATAAATTAATGTGAAAGAGCTCTTATGAGACCTGAACCCCACTCCCCCTCCAATTCTGTTTAAGCCTAAAGCCTTTGTGGATGGCAGGTTTGTTGACCCTTGAGTTTCTTGGCAAGATACTAAAGAACCTCAACCACCACTGAGGCCTTGAGGCTGGCAGGGTGGAGGACCCAGGGCCCTGGGCAGAGCCAGTTCACATTAAGAGTGGCCCCAGATGCAAGGGGTGAAGAGGAGGACTCAGAGGTCACCCACCGTCACTCATTAAGAAAAAATTAATCATGCACCACCACGAATATATTTTTAAGTGACATGCACGTGCTTTTCAACAAACATGTATGTTACAAAAGATATATAGAGGTTTAAATTGATAAAGAATGAATAAAGATAAACATTGATGGTTGTTCTGATGTTTTCTTTCTGAATCACAACTGATTATTTGGTGCAACATTGGAGAGCATGCTCCCTATTTAGAGCACGGTGTTGTAGGAGATGATGTTTTCTTTTGGCAGAATAGAGAGAAAGGGCTCTGACGGTAAGGCTGAGTGTAGGTGGGAACACTGTGTGGTGACCTAAACTTGGAGTACACAGTGAACTTTTACCTAAATGGTTTCACCTATGGGAGCTATGACTCTTTAGATCTGTGGCCCCAGCATATTATGATCACAATGGGTATAATTACCCACCATCCTTTACCACTAATTTGACTGTCATGAAATTTGGCAGCAGTGAGAATGAATAGTTCCCTATGCTAACTCCTGCACTGCTGATACAATGCTCTGTGTCTCTGGGAATATCACAGTCTTCACAATTTGGTTTTCCCATCTGAAAGTGAGGGCAAAGTCACTTGAAATGACAGCCTTTCTAAGTCTAAATTGAAGATTGTTTTTCAGGAAGGTTTTTTTTTAAGATGAATATTTTCCCTAATTCATGGAAAACACAGCTCATCAATTTTCTGATATTTGGAATTACTAAATCAGAATCACAGCAGTACTTTAAAAAGAGTATCATCATTTTCATATTAGTTTTTTTTTAACTTTTTTTTGCATTTATTTATTTTTGATAGAGACAGAGCACAAGTTGGGGAGGGGCAGAGAGAGAAGGAGGCATAGAATCCAAAGCAGGCTCCAGCTCCGAGCTGTCAGCACAGAGCCTGATGCAGGGCTCGAACTCACCAGCTGTGAGATCATGACCTGAGCCGAAGTCGGATGCCTAACAGACTGAGCCACCCAGGTGCCCCCATATTAGTTTTTTTTTAACCCCAAGTTGAATATAGAATATTTTAACTTTTGATTCTATCATTTAAACTGTTAATATGAAACATTTCAAACATATGCAAGAGTTGCTGAGTCATTGGGTAAAAACAAATATAATTTTGCAACATATAAAATTCTCCATGTGGTGTTGTACCATTTTGCTTGCTCACAAGCAATATATAGAATGTCTGTTTCTTCACAGCCTTATCAAAAGAATATGTTACAAATTTTGGTGAGAAATGTTATATCAATCGAGTTTTATTTATTTATTTTTAAAGTTTATTTATTTTGAGAGAGTGCGAGAGCAGGAGAGGGGCAGAGAGAGAAGGAGAGAGAGAGAATCCCAATACACGCTGACAGTGTGGAACCTGATGTGACACTGAGACTCACGAACCTGAGATCATGACCTGAGACAAAATCAAAAGCTGGACATTTAACTGACTGAGCCACCAGAGCACCTCTCAATAGAGTTTTAATTTAAATTTTATTATTATGAAATTTTTTGTTATCTTCCCTAATGGATCAGGACTTTTTGCATTTTTTCTTGTAAATTATTCATAACTCTAGCTCATTTTTCTATAAGGTTGTTTTTTCTTCTTTAATGTTAGAAATTCTATATGTGTGTGTGTGTGTGTGTGTGTGTGTGTGTGTGTGTAGATAGATAGATAGATAGATTAACTCTTTGTTGTGAATCATTCACCTTAATTTGGGAAAGTTTGTCTTTTGTCTTTTTACTTTGCCTGTAGTGCATTTGCCACCAGACTGGTCATCTATCAATATATAAGAAACCATCCCAAAGCTTAGAGACTTAAAACAATTTATTATTCTCTCTTGTGATTCTGATGATTAACTGGGTTCATCTGAGTGACTCTTGTTGCAGATAATAACTGGGCCTGGAGCTCTCTGGACACTCCACTGGGTGGGAATAGAGAAGGTAACCTCTTCATTTACACATCTGCGACCTCAGTGTTCCTCCACATGGATTCGTTCTCCTTGTCTTAGTCAACTTGGACTGCTAACAGAATATTATAAATGAGGTGACTTAAAATTCTTTTTTTTTTTCAGTTCTGGCATCTGGGAAATCTAACATTAAGGTGCCAGCCAATTTGGTTCCTGGAAGAAGCCCTATTTTCTGATTTGCAGGTAACTTTTCTATTATTTTATCCTTTTATGGCAGACAGAGAAAGAGTGTGAAAGCTCTCTTGTGTCTCATCTAATAAGGGCACTAGGCCCATCATAAAGTTCCACCCTCCTTTGTATGGCCCTTTTCTCCAACAGGATAATTGGGTTTCTTAGGTGACTGCTGATTTCCCAAAGCAGAGGTTATCAGGTCTTCCTAAGGCTTGGGAGTGATATAACATCACTTCTACCACATCCTATTGGATAAGGCAAGTCATAGGATTAATGCAGATTCCATGTGGGATGGTCAGTACAAGAGTGCAAATCCCAGGGGATATGGTTTATTAGGAGCATCTTTGGATTATAGATTCGGCATGATTCAAAGTTTCTTGTTGTTTGTAATAAGATATATCTTTTTTTCCCTCTATTTTTATTTTTTTTTTTTTAGTTTCGGTCATAATTAGGAATTTATTTCCCATTTTCAAGTTTTAGGAGAATTCATTCATGTTTTCTTTTCATACCTGTAGCATGTCATTTTTGACACTTAATTCTCTGATCAATTTTAAGTATTTTTCCTGGTGGATGGTGTAAGGAATATATCTATTTTCCCTTTATATAGCTTTTCAGTTATTATATTGCAACTTTTACAAGTATGTCTTACCCACTGCTTTGAGATGCAGCCTTCATCAAATACTAAACATTTATATGCGGTTAGATATAGTTCTGGATGCTCTATTTTATTGGTTTGTTTATTTATGTGCAAATGAAATGAAATACTGTTTTATTATGAGTCTTTATTATATATATTTGATACTGATAGGGCAAGCCACCATTCATTGCTGTTATTTTCAGGGATTTCCTGATACATTTTTGTGTATGTGTCCCACTAATTAAACTTTATAAATAAATTGTCTAGATGCAAAAATGAAAAAAAAACAAAAAAACAAAAACAAAATACAGGTGTTTTTGTTTGTTTGTTGCTGTTTTTGTCCTCTGCATTTACTGTTAGGAAAAATTCACATATTTATGATGTTAACTCATTTTATCCAAAAACAAACATGCTCTATCTATTTGTTCAATATTTTTGTTTCCCATCAAGTGAAATGTTGGTTTGTTTTTTTTTTTATTTTATTTTTTTTATTTTTTTATTTTTTTATTTTTTAATATATGAAATTTACTGTCAAATTGGTTTCCATACAACACCCAGTGCTCATCCCAAAAGGTGCCCTCCTCAATACCCATCACCCACCCTGCCCTCCCTCCCACCCTGCCCTCCCTCCCACCCCCCATCAACCCTCAGTTTGTTCTCAGTTTTTAACAGTCTCTAATGCTTTGGCTCTCTATGTTGGGTTTTAATATCCATATTAAGATAGCTATTAATTTTCTGATTTATTCAATGATTTTACTGAATTTTTTAGTGAATTTATTTTTTGAATATATTTTCTGCATCTATGGAATTAATAATATGATTTTTCTCTTTTGACTGATAAATATGATGCATGTATTAATGAATTTTCTAATGTTGAATGACCTTACATTTTTGGAATAAATACTACTTGATCATGATATATTGCTTTATAATATGCTGTTGGTTTCTGTGTACTTACATTTTTTATGAATTTGGCATCAATATTCATAGGTAAAATTAAGCTGTAGTTTTATATGCATTTTGTCAGGTTTTGGAATTGATGTTATACTCAATAAAACGTATTTGAAATTACTCTTCCTTTTCAATGCTCTGAAATAGTGTATATAGTAAGGTGATAATCTCATCCGCAAAGGCTTATAGAATTCCATATGAAACCTAAGACTGGTGGGATTTTTGTTGCTGTTGTTCTAAATCAGAAACTATTTTACTATTTGCTTTATTGTTTTTGTATTATAATTAGTCTATCTAGGTTTTCAGCCTCAAATTAGGGGAATTTTGGTAAGTTGTCTATAAGTTTTCCATTTCCTTTAGGTTTTTATACTTATTTGTATCATGCTTTTTGTAAGATAGTGGTCCAGCTTTTTTATGGTTAGTCCACATTAAAAAAAAAAAAAAAAATTGGGTGTGTTTCTGTTTTTGTCTTGATTAGGTTAGCTAATGATTTGCTCTTATTTTTTTATCGATTCTTCAGTTTGTTTCTGTTTTTGAACTCATTACTACAAATTCAGTTGCCTTAACTAGAACTAATGCTTGGGTGGTTTCTTTTTCAGAATGTTCCTGGTTATTATGGCTCAGGCTGCCATTTTAATTGCTCATGTCAGAACAATGGAGTCTGCAGTCGGTTTTCTAAAAGCTGTGAGTGCCTTTAAGGTTCCCACAGAAGGAACTGTGAACATGGTAAACAGAGATAACAAGTGGGCATTTCATAGTGTTGACAAGTTTTAAGCTTTAAAAACTGCTTTGGGGCGCCTGGGTGGCTCAGTTGTTTGAGCATCTGACTTCGACTCAGGTCATGATCTCCCAGTTTGTTTGAGCCCCGCATGGGGCTCTGTGCTGACAGCTCAGAGCCTGGAGCCTGCTTCAGATTCTGTGTTCTCCCTCTCTCTCTGCTCCTCCCCTGCTTGCGCCCTGTCTCTCTCTCTTTCTCAACAATAAATACACATAAAAAAAATTAAACTGCTTTAAATCATTAAAGTAATACATTCACATTATATCAAATTAGGTAAACTGTTAATGATTTAGTTTCTTACAATGGATTTCATAGCTCTAATTTAAGTTCTAGATGTTGCATCTAGATGTTGCCATGATGAAGTAATTGAACTTGTTCATTCTTTTTATAACTCTTGTTCAACAATGATTCCATGGTTCCAGGAGCATCTGGAGTAGACACAAGCAGAGGAGTCAGCTGCCATACTTTTTGAACAAAGTTGTTCTTCCTCTGCCTTTAGGCAAAATATAGACAAGTAAGCCATTTATTTCATGTTAACCTAGGCTTAACTCAGAAATGTCTGTTTTCAAGTTCTCCTGAAACATATTTGTATCACTTCTTCATTTGGACTCAATATTTTCATCTAAATAGGAAAAGGAAGAATTATACAATAATTTGCTTTAGACATCAGAGATCCCTGATGGACAACAAAGTTAACAAATTAAGATGTGAGAGCTTAGTCTTTCGAGTTAGCTATAAATGGCCTAACTCTGTCATATAAAAGATGTATAA
Organism: Panthera pardus; assembly: GCF_024362965.1. Lineage (NCBI taxonomy): Eukaryota > Metazoa > Chordata > Mammalia > Carnivora > Felidae > Panthera > Panthera pardus. The sequence goes on along the minus strand of NW_026526721.1, from coordinate 96,107,358 downwards.
ACTATTAACTCTGTAAGTTTCAGTTTCAACATATGTAGAATGGGGAAAACAATAACACCTTCCCTTAAAGATTATAATGAGGACTAAATAAGAAGATACATGTAAGTATTTAGCACTGAGGCATGTGGCATGGCAAAACTTGATAAATATTAATTATTTAGAGGTAGATAATTTTTTGAGCCTCTTAACTAATATTAATGTACAAAATTGTTCCCATGTCTTTCAACTTGTTTTTAGGCTCTGGCAAACATATTTCCCAGGAACAAATCTTATTAAGCTTTCTGAAGTTTAGAATTCTCGCCAACTACTCTGAGGTTTCTTAGGTCAGTAAGTATTGAATCAAACATCTTGTAGTTTTTGTTTGTTTTGTTTTCAAGATCGGAGTAACAGATACAAGAGAGTAAAATATATTTATTCAAAGCCCATAAATTTCATCTTCTGTGTAGTTGCTTATTAAGGAAGATTTTGAGCAGACAGGAGACATCACTCTGGTGAAACAAATCTGTAAAGTGGGTACATTGTTGATCATCGGGAAGGAGAGTCATGAGTATTGTCTATGCGGGAAGCTATAATTATGGTCTAGAATTTTTAAAATATAGACTGGGGTAAAAATGGAAATGAATGAGCAAAAGATTATTTTGGAAGAATAATTGACTGTTTTAGGCAATTGATTTGGACATGAAGATGAGGAAAATGAAGGAATCAAAGATGGCTGTAAGTTCTGAGCCAAGGAGCCTGGAAGAATAATAGTATTATTGAAAGAAATGAATAAGTTGAGCAAAGCAATCTTCATGAATTCAATTTTATATATAATTAAAATAAAAGAGATAAAGTATAGTTGATTTTTTTCTATGTGTTTTCAGTAGCAATTGTACAAGAACAAACAGAAGAAACATTACATTGGATCTTCCTTTTTACTTATTTTTGAAGATTTATGAGATCAGACAATAGAAGGGTATATATTGTGTAAAATCTCCTTATCTCCTTTTGGTTTTACCTTCTTTTTCTTCTCCCTGATTATGAGTTTTTCCTAATGTTGAATCTGTCCATGCATGCTTGACAAGTGTCATACACATGGAATGTAGCCAAATCCAACTCTAGAAGGGGGGTGGGGGACACAGAGAAAGAGAGAGGAGAGAGAGCTAGAGAAAGGAAGGGAGGGAGAGAGGGGGGAGAGAATATGGGTAATTGAAGGGTGAGTAAATTTCATCCCCTTCCCATTGATGAGTGGTAAGCACAGCCTTAAAGAAAGCTCAAGATAGGAAATGAGAATCTGTTTTTTGCAGTCAAGCTTAGCTCTCACACACCTCTCTCAGGTCATCTCTCTGGACAGATGACAATTTTGGCATTTAAAGAAATGCATTTGCTTGGATTACATGGTCTCTAAATGTAAACCAAGTACTACTTCTTGATATTCAGCCACAAAAATATTAACCATCTCCAACCATGGAAGAGAAACAGGTTATACTGGACTTCCTAAAAGACAGTTCTATATTGTACTTTATGGATCATCTAAGGAAAATTTCCAAATATTATATTTCACTGACTTTAAAACTTAACTTCCTCTTAAGATGTTAACCTACTATATATGATATATATATATATCATATTCTCTCTCTTTTATTCCCTTTCTCCTTCTTTTCTTCCCCTGATTTCCTCATACCCACCTTTGTCATACATTCCCGGGACTTCAACCATTAAGAGCTATATGCGGGGTGCCTGGGTGGCTCAGTCAGTTAAGCATGTGAATTTTGATTTCAGCTCAAGTCATGATCTCACAGTTTGTTGGATCTAGACCCATGTAAGGCTCTGCACTGTCAGCATGGGAGGATTCTCTCTCTCCCTCTCTTTTTTCCCCTCCCCACCCTCTCAAAATACATGAAATAAACTTTAAAACAAAAGAACCATGTGAATCACTTTCCATAGATACCCTTATTTACTTAAACAATTTGATTGAAAAACCATTCTTGCTAAATTTAGCTTGAATCTGAAGTTTGAAAACATAGTTTTAGGTGTTTAGGGTATTAGAGGGTTTTGGTGACATCTTTGTAAGACTATAGCTCATCATAGCAAATAAATTTTATCTATTTGAAGATATTTTACATTTTAGTATGGATTTTTCTAGATGACTTATACAGAATGGCATTTTATATATTCATTTATCTATATGACTAAACTATTGTCGATATTCATCTCCATATAATTTTTTCTTGTTTTCTAATTCTTTGCTCTCATCTCCTTCTTTAGTCTTGGGGGAAAAAATGACCTAGAGCATGTCATTTATTACTTATTCTTAAAGACAACATAGCCTTTTGACACTTCTATTTTCTAGCGTGCCTTCCTGGATTTTATGGTTTGGATTGTGCTCACATCTGTGACTGCAAAAATTGAGCCAGTTGTGATGCAGTGAATGGACAGTGCATTTGCCCAGCAGGTTTCCATGGCAGCCAGTGTGAAAAAGGTATAGCCAGAGCATTTTTAGACATATGGGAATTCTGTGTGACCATGAGATCTTTCCAACTGAGGGCCAAAATACAAACTCCAATTGAAAACATGGAATAATCATCTAAACTTCCAACTTGGACATTAAAGAGACAAGAATTCATTCTATGCCAATATAGTTGTTCTTTCTGATTTTGCTTCTGATTGATCAAAATGTTTTGCTTCCTATAAATGAAATTGTTTAATATCTCAAAACATCACCAACGCTGTTAACATTTTTTTTTTTGATATTTTTATTTATTTTTGAGACAGAGAGAGACAGAGCATGAGCAGGGGAGGGGCAGAGAGAGAAGGAGACACAGAATCTGAAGCAGGCTCCAGGCTCCGAGCTATCAGCACAGAGCCTGACGCGGGGCTCGAATTCACGGACTGTGAGATCATGACTTGAGCTGAAGTTGGACACTTAACCGACTGAGCCACCCAGGCACCCTAAAAGCTGTTAGCTTTTAGTGGACAAATGATCTCCCTCTGAATGAAAAATATTTCATTAAATGTTTTTAAAAGACTATGTTGGGTTCAATGGAATTGAAATAAATATAAGGGTTTTATGAAAAAATATTGAAAGATGTGAATTGGGCTTTTATCACAAGAAAGTAGTGGCAGCCATGAACATGGATGAATAGACGGAGGTGGGAATTTGGGCTACTCAGTTTGAAACAAAGTATTATAAAGTCCTAAAAGACTCTGATCAGCCTACTTCTAAACAATACCAAACTACATAGTTCTTAGTAAACAACTCTAAGTCTTACTCTCTATTATGTACAGTCTTGTGCATATCATTACAACAACCATGATAATAATACTATAATATATAATATAATAATTTGACTTTATATGAACCAAAATTATTGCGTCTTAAAAAGATTTATATATTAGTCTCATACCATATCCTCATTTGTCACTAGAGCCTTATATATAGTATTTCTTGTCCATCCTTTATTCATTTATTATTTAGTGATTCAATAATGTGCTCTTGTTATGTGCCTGATTCTGCATTAAAATGTGGGAATATAGTGGAAAACATAGAGCTAACAGTCTTCTGAGGAGATACACAATAAATAGCTTTTTAAGGAAAAGTATTAAAATCCCCTTAGTTAGTGGACTCAGTCTCTTTCCTTAAATTCCTATCTTCAAAAAGCTTACCCACATTCTGACAGATATAAACCATTGTCGAAATATATAGATTTTAAGACCTGAATGTGAAATCGTGTATACAATGCAGTCTCTTTCTGAAAATTCCAAAACTTCCCTCCCTTCTTCTGACCAACAAATATCAGTTTACCATCCCATTTTGTTAGTTGGGACTTAATCTTGAGGAAATTGTATTTTTTTAAATTTTTTAATATGTATTTATTTTTGAGAGAGAGAGAGAGTCAGAGAGTGCGAGCAAGGGAGGGGCACCGAGAGAGAGGGAGACACAAAATCTGAAGCAGGCTCCCGGCTCCGAGCTGTCAGCACAGAGTTCGACATGGGGCTCAAACTCAGGGACCATGAGATCATGACCTAAGCTAAAGTCGGATGCTTAACCAACCGAGCCACCCAGGCACCCCGAGGAAATTGTATTTTAATCTCAATTTAAGTGCATCAGTGAAAGCTCAGAGGGTTAATTTTTCAGTATTCCTTGGTAGAGTGTTCACCTGGAATGTTTGGAGACAATTGCCATCAACTTTGTGACTGTGAATGAGAAAGGTCCTGCCACTCAGTAACTGGAAAATACTTCTATCCACCTGAGAAAACTGGAGCCACATGTGATGCTGGTATGAACCGAAGCACCTCATGATGTCCCTCTGATTCATGGTTCACATGGAGATATACAGACGTTTTCATACTAAAAACATTACTAAATTAGAGAACATTGCCCCACCACTGCTTGTCACCTTGCCTTAGTACAATTACCCAGGGTATATAGCTGTTGCATCACAGGCACCCAAATCCAACACCACAGCTGAGACAGGGCACATTGTAAGTACCTCAGAGTAATCCAGTTAAATACCCTCATCACAAAAGTTATTCAGAGAAGTAACTAAAATTAAGGCAATTAAGGTACGATTCCAAATAGTATTCTTGAGAACCGAGTTCCCACCTACTCATTGTAAATTGAGATGTATCCTTTATTTTCCATTCCACTCACAAGAATGACCTGGAATGTAAAATCCTAAATCTTCAGGGAGAGTCTTCAGAAGAGGAGAAAGCAGATTGAATGGATCCTTGATACATCACTTGCTATTTAACTTGATGGATGTTTACTAGATGAAAAGATTTTATATATTTCACTATAGCCCTAAAGGACTGACCCTGCCACAAATTATGATCCAAAGTAGAGCATTTAATCTCAGAATTTACTTTCCTCCTTGCCAGAAAGAAGGGTTGAGGCTACATATTGCTAAGATCATTTCCAGCACTAATCTATGATTCTGTAACTTGGAATTTCAGTAATGCTGAGAAAACCATAGTAACAGGCTATAGGAGAGTACTTCTTACACAGCGTCATCTCCCCCACTCCACTTTGCTTCTAAGAAATAGTGGGGGGGGGGGGGAAAGCTACTTTTTGGAATGCCTTGCCCCATCTTAAACACTTTGCATGCATTCATTTAATTCTTACCACCACTCTATGCGGTTGTTGCTATGGTTATTCCTATTTGACAGATGAAGAAATGGAAGCACAGAAAGGTAGTAAGTGACAGAACCAAGATTTGAACCCAGGCAGACTGTTTTCAGACTTTGGGTAATACTATTAGTGGTCAATACTGTATGTGTGAGTATCTGTATACAGGCTAGAATAAGGAACCTCCAGTAGCTCATCAAGAGTGTTATATCCTTTCCTCTACTTTTTTCTTCCCTTTCTATAGACTTTGAGACCAAGGTAAAGGGGTTATGAATACTGACTTGGAACCTTATGGGTTCTTCCAACTCAGGCACTTGTTGATACGGGCATTGCTTTCTTGCAAAGCTGCTTCATTTAAATGTCTAATCCTTGTGTTCTGCTGCACTGCAGGCTTGTGAATTGAGCCACTGTCTATTTGTCCATCCAGCACATGATAGTCTGTAGCAAATTTTTGTTGAAGGAATTCTGGCTTCTCTTCTCTGCATTCTTCGCGGGGTCATGGTAGACAAAAGTCCTGGAACCTTGTCATATCTAAACTAAATATGTCAGAATAAACATTTACATAACATCTTGGTGAAGCCACAGCATGCATGTCACCAATGAAATGCTCAGGAAAGGCAAAATGCTTGTAGCATTTGTGGTTTGATCTAAATATCGAGAAAAACCACTAGTGTTTATTGAATGCATACTATGTGCCAGACATTTTAATTTATGCTAGGTGCCTTTGCAATCATAGGAATTGCTTTTGGTTCTCTATCCGCAGAGATATGTTAGAGAGGCATGTCTAACATGCCTTGTCCATTAACCATAGGTGGCTATTTAATTTAAATTTGGTTTGATTTAAAATTCACCTCAGTCGCACATTACATGTCAAGTGCTCAAGTGGCTACGGCATTTGATAACGCAGTATAGAACATTTTTGTCTTTGCAGAAAGTTCTATGGGACAGCACTCAGAAGTGGCTTAATGCTAGCCACTAAACCAAGAGAGCTGGTGGACAGGCTGGAAATTAAAGCCTCACTCTATGGACTTTCCATGGACAAAATTCCTGTATCACATAGGCTCTTTCATCCACAAGTAATTACCACGTGACAGTGGATCATGTGTACTAATGTGTCCATTCTCAGTGGGCACTTCAAGGCCCCTCTTGTCACGAGCTCTTTGGGATACCCACAGCCTACACAGATGTACTACAGGATCTTTTATTTGCATTTTTATTTTCAATTAGGCACAGTTCATCTGTGATATTAACTGTGAGCAGCTGTGTCTATGCAGGCACTATAAAGATAAAAGACCTCATTTTAATTTGAACTCTGGTAAAAGACCCATTAAACAGCCATAATGTTAATTCATAAAAGAATGTAGCAGCTTTTTATTGGATTATTTCCCCACCCTCTTGGTAAATTAACATTTGCAGACATTCAAACAGATGTCTTAAATACACATCGTTATTAACATGAAAATGTGGTATTTTTATAAATTAAAATCAGATTCTGAACTGCTCAGGAGAGATCCTGATTCATAACTCCTTTACAAACAAGAACACTTAGGTCTTACCACCAAACTTCCTCCCACACACTGGGCAGAGGTGAATGCGTTAGTTTGAATTTCAAATGACAGAATTCTTTTTTAACTTCCTAAAGTTTGGAGTTTTAAAGAAGAGATTCATTTCAGAGCAGCATTTACATCACCTCCAAAACTCCTTTACCTACCGTTGTACCTTCCTTTAGGAAAGAGTTGAATTACTCTATCAAAGCGATTAATTACAAAATTGATTTCTCAGTCTCCATTTATACCATATTTAAAATCTAAGTAGTTAATTACTTAAGGCAAGAGCTCTAAAGCACCTCTTAAGCCATCTTCATTGTCCAAGAGAAAAAAAAATCCAACTGCTCGTGGTAAATTTAGGTTGAATCTCCAATCCAGCAAAGAGAATTTTGAGGCACTAAAGAAATGTTTAACAAAATTTTGCCTACAGACTCAAGACTTGCTCTAGTATCTATTTATCTGTCATCTGTCTATCATCTATCATCTATCTATCCACACACAATTATATATATGTTACATATTTTTATTATGTATGTTATATATTTTTATTATCTATGTTTTATATTTTTATTATATATATGTATATGTTATTTTTTTTCTGAATTTTCCACTTTCCAGTGTTCTAATTTCTTATTTGGTCTTTCTTCTATATGTATGCTTGATACTTTGTCCTTCTACACAATATTGGAGAATGACCAAAGAGCAACAGGCAAGAACTTAGAAATCCAGCTCCGCCATTCACCTGGGATATAACAAGTACGAAGATTTCTTAAGCCACAGCGAACCTTCGTTTATCTCTTTCCAGAATGAGAAGGCTTACGTCACTGCCTTGCCTACCTCACAAGTGTTTGTTAGAACCAAATGAAATAATGTATTAGGAACCCATTTTGTAAACTGCATAGAGCGAGGTGACTGTTATTACTACAAGTTAAATTTCTCTGATCCTTAAATATTGGTAAGTTTATTTAATTCCTAGTCTTTCCAGTGTGACTAGAAAGTATGAATCGATTTTCTGTTTCCATGGGCTGGACTGGGCTGGACTTTCTCCCTAACCTCACAATCCTTCAGAGACAGAACCTGTTAATTCTCTACTAATTCTCTTCTGGACTAATACCAAACACCCAGACTGGGGTGTGATATTTGAAGGACCCCTTTTAGTCCATCTTTAGTTATTTTAATAAAACGTTAACTCTTTTTATCCCTTCCTTTTATTCTTCCACCAGTCGTAATCACAACCCAATTCAATTTAAACATAGTTATATCCCTTTAGTACATATAGCAGGATTTCACAGAGTTAGGTATACAGGAGATCTATGGCCCCTTTGATATATTTTAAGAGATGAAAGAGTTGAATTTAAAAGCATTTCATTTTCAACAACATAAGCTCAAATGATTGTGCTTCAACCTAAAGACAAATTTCATATATTGCGTATTCTGAGCGAGTGTTGCCTTGTTCTGACCTCAAGACAACTAATCCATTTTCCCTGGGTCCCTCAGAATGCCACTGTTGTAAGCTCTATTGAACAATCTAATTCTGAGAAGGTACTTTAAAAATGTAAGCTGCTGTCCTGCCTTCTCCTCTTTTCAGTTTTGTCACTAACTTCCTTGACACCCCCAGCTTCCTCCTGTTTTCCATTAAAGTCCTTACTTTTATTATATAACATTCTAGCATGGGAAAAAGATACCACATGGTTAACCAGAATTCTTTACAAGTCTATCATTATCCTATTCGTTTCCAAGAAATAGTAGTAAAAAGACTGTGTGATAAAAAAGCATATTTGAATTGCCCTTATTTTTATTTTTCTCCCTCACAGCATGCAGGTCAGGCCAGTATGGATCGAACTGTGCTCTGAAGCGTCAGTGTATCCACAGAGCTCACTGTAACTCTCATGTTGGAAGCTGCACTTGCCCCTCAAAGAGAATGGGTCCAACGTGTGAGGAAAATGATTTGGGCGAGCCTCAATAACCAAATACTAGCAGCTTTTCAGTGGGTGAATAGAATGTTGCCAGGGTTCACCCATGGTTCATCATCCTAACTTTGGCAGAGAAATGTACTTACTCAACAACTATCTTCGGCCCGGCTTCGCCTGTTGTGAGGTGAAAAACAGGACGTTTCAACTTTATGGCTTCCAAAGACAAGTTCCATTCTCTAACCTACCCTTCCCAACTGCTTTTTGCTGAAGAACATGCCCAAGAAAAAGAATGTTTTTTCAAGATCCCAATCATAGTAACATTTTGGACTAATAAATAAAACTCTTTTTTTTTTTTATATGCACAGGCGGTATTTAAATTTGGAATGAAGAACTGCTTCTCAGTTCAGGTTGGACTGCACTGAAATATTCACACCTATTCACCGAAGACCTCAGTGGCTATTAAGTAGCTGGATCCTCTTTAGAAATGTCTAGAATTTCATCTATTTATTCTCAGTATCCTGCTTCACAGTTCAGTCTGCTTCAGATTGTTAATGTATTGTATTTCAAACATGACTTTTGGTGTGGGAGACTATTAAGACGTAGCCACATAAAAATCAGTGTAAAAGTATGATGTGCACACTTATAATGAATCATCAAAATGTTTAGTGGTGTTCTCCCCATCAATGGTCAGCCTACAGGAAAAAAGTCAGTGAGCAAGGCAAGTTCTTAGCCAGCCCTCGGAGACAGATTTCCCATAGAGAAGGGCCTGCTGGGAATTAGGCTTTTAATCCACATTGGTATTCTTCACCCAAATTGCTCATCAACCAGGTAGGTTCCACGGCTGACTATTTGTAAGCATACACCCTCTGATAAGCCCAAGAAAGATCTAACGTTAAATATGATTGTATTTCTTCTTCTCAAGTAGTTTATGAACTAGTAAATCTAAAATGTCAAACTACTGGTTAATTCACATTAGAAACAACAATTTTCTTGATTGGAAGTGCTTTTCTCATGTTATCTCTATTTGACTGGGATAAAAATAGAAAAAAAAATCAGACTAGATATTTGACTTAAATATAATGTCTAGAGTAGCTTGTGAATCAAAACTGATTTAGGATAGAATTTACTGAAGGGTTTATTAAAAATACTTGGTGTTATCAATTCAGTATGGTTTCTGATGTTTACTTACATTTCCTATATCTCAGCACATTTAACAAATCTATAGCATACATATAATAGGCCAAACTTAATGTTTTTAAATGCTATCAAGGACTTGATAAGTAACACTTTAAGAGATTATTCTTTTTTTAATTTTTTTTAACATTTATTTATTTTTGAGAGTGAGAAAGACAAAGCATGAGCGGGGAGGGGCAGAGAGAGAGGGAGACACAGAATCCGAAGCAGGCTCCAGGCTCTGAGCCATCAGCACAGAGCCTGACACAGGGCTTGAACTTGGGAACACCGACATCATGACCTGAGCTGAAGTCGGATGCCCAACCGACTGAGCCACCCAGGCGCCCCTTAAGAGATTATTCTTAAATTTGGCTTAGTCTTAATAGAGTCATGATGACCTTACCTTTTTTTTCCCTCAAACTACAGTATTTGGAATTAAAGTTTTATGTTTATATTTAATTTCATTTAAACTATTTTTTATCAACTCAGTTGAAAACTATGAGCATTCTGAGTACTTGCTCATTTTCTTTACCATTTTTTTTTTTAAGTGTCTCTTGGCTATACCTATCTGAACTGCAAAGAGAATAAGATATATAAAAACAACATTCTCTTTTGGGCTGCCATCCACCGCTGGACTCCCTTCATTTCAAGACTTAAAAAAACAGTGACTACAGAGAAAAGAAGCAAGAAACCAGATTTCTCTTCCTTACTAGAGATGTTATCTCCTATTAAGACAGGCAAGAAACTCTAGATTTGGCAGGGTAAAAAAGAGTAAGGCTTCTTTTGGTTGAATTTGTTTCCTTATGTACTGCTTAACTTTTTATAAATGTGAAACCATGTGTGTAAAATGCTAAGCACAGTTCTTGGCAAATGTCAGGCGGTCCATATATTATCTTCTTTCACCTCCTTTTCCACCCCAAGCTCTAAAACAAATTTTGAGAGTGGGCAAAGTCAAAGCATGTGCTTGTACTTGCACAGTCACGTGACCCATTAAACAAATTGAGTTTCACTTTCCTTCTTATACCAGTCAACAGGAAATAATGCAAGTGGCTGTTGCCCCATTTCTTTACAAAAAAAATTGTAGGTTGTCTTTCATATCAAAAAAGAAAACAGAGACATGTTTAAAGTCTGGAATATTTTCATCTTTCTTAAGTCATCTTGAATAATGTTGATTTAGGTGGTACCCTGCAAAAGTTAATAGTCATATGGTAGGTCATCCCTCCTAAAAATAGTCCAGTCCTTCTGCTTGAGAACACTGGTAGATACCTGAAAATCATTTCAAGCAATACCATTTCATTCACGGACCAATATACAATGAATGATAATCTTAAATAATTGAATAACCAGAAAACTCTAAAATAGAATTTTCTTGCAAACTCATACAACAGAATTTAAAAATTCATTTTTTAATAACTGCCATTTTAGAATGCTTCAAATTAAGAAAATAATATATAATGACCTACATTTTTGAACAAATAAAGTATATTTTTTTATATTTACAAGGATTTAACTGAGCTTTCCACATGTAGACAGTTATTCTGGTACAGTGAAGGGTGATTTGGCTTCTAAGAAATAACTTGCACAAAATTACAAGGAGTTCAACTATTGTTTAATGTTTATTTATTTTTGAAGGAGGGAGAGACAGAGTGTGAGTGGGGGCGGGGGCGGAGGGAGAGGGAGACACAGAATCTGAAACAGGCTCCAGGCTCTGAGTTGTCAGCACAGAGCCCGATGCGGGGCTCGAACCCACAAACTGTGAGATCGTGACCGGAGCTGAAGTCGAAGGCTCAACGGACTGAGCCACCCAGGCACCCCAAGAGTTCAACTGTTGTTTAAAATGAAGCATGATTGGGACACCCGCGTGGCTCAGTTGGTTAAGTGTTTGACTCTTGGTTTCAGCTCAGGTCATGATCCCATGGTTGGTGGGTTCCAGTCCTGCATCAGGCCTATGCTGACTGCGTGGAGCCTGCGTGGGGTTCTCGCTCTCCTGTCTCTCTGCCCCACCCCCCCTCTCAAAATAAATAAATAAACTTAACAAGATAGAATGAAGCATGATTTAGTAGGCATGTCCTCCTCACACTAAAGTCCAACACTGAATTAGAATCATTGTCATGAGGAAGAAATAATTTATATTATGCTTCTTATTTCTCCTCCGTATAGAATCTGCCCTTGGAATTTAGAAATTCTGACCCCAGAAAGAAACTCATCTACCCATTATACCCGTTTACAAAAGTGCCTATGCTGAGATAGTTCAGGCTCTTTCACTTGAAATACAAGATCAGAGTGGGGATTATTATGCTTTTCTGCAATAATATAGCTCAAGTTTAAAGAAAAGTGAGCAGATGTATGGAAGTGTGCTGGCTAATTTGGACTTTCAATCTAACATGCCTGGGATATACCATTTCAGTTTAACACCTAACTTTCCCCCTGCTTTTTCTAACTTCTACACTCATTTATTGAGTTTTCCAGATGAGACAGCTATTTGACACAGGTTAAATTATTTTTAGAGAACTTGGAAATCATTCCAAGAGTTAGTGGCAAGAATGGCATTTCCTTTGTTAGAAATAGCAAAGAAGGTTTGGCTTCTCCTGGGCCTCTTTCACCTTGGTTTCTCCAGGACCTGGTAATACAGATGTAGCAAGAATTTAAAAAAGCATTTTGATGAAGTGAACAAATAATAGCAACTGTCTACACTCGAGGAGTTATGTATGCAATTCAGTTGAAATAACTTTTCATGTTTCTATAATAGAAAAAAAGTCAAAGTAGCTGAGCTTTTAAAATACATTTCAAAGTGATTCCAAAGTTTTGACCGTTTTAGCTAATCATGTGATACTATGTTCTATTTTTCCTGCTTATATTTTATTTGTTCTAAATAAAAGACATAAAATCCAATAGTTAAGGTTCAGGAAATATATTTCAAAGCAGTAGATACCTCTTTTTTATATTCTTACAAATTCATACTCTTCCATCTCTAAATCTTCTGTCAGGAGTGTATGAAACACCAGTTCATCATTCTTCACTTTAATGTTTGTGTGCAAATAGCTCAAATTTCAAAGAATATTAATTAATTTAATGTTTATTTATTTTTGAGAGAGAGAGAGAGAAGGGAAGGGGCAGAGAGAGAGGGAGACCGAATCCCAAGCAGGCTCCATGCCATTAACACAGAGCCCAATGCAGGGCTCGAACCCACAAACCGTGAGATCATGACCTGAGCCAAAACTAAGAGTCAGACACTTAATGGACTGAGCCACCCAGGTGCACCAGTATATTAATTAATTTAAATAATGAATATTAACATTTTAATTAATATTCTTCCACTGGATATCTTAAAAATGTAGAGAAAGTTTAATCATAATGCCTCGACTTAAAAAGGACATAAAGATATTGCCCAGCTTTCATGAGACAAATTCTCAATAGCCCATTAGGCAAAAAGATTCATGTAAAGATTTGAATATTAAGTGCTTAAGTGTTGACAATATTGGTCTCTTGAAATGTAGAGTATTAGTTTGTGAATAAAATTCCATATGTAGGATTTGGATGGATATAGTAGCAAATGATTAACACAAATAATGAAGTTGTGACTTATTAGTTATCTAAATGCTCAACTGGTGATATTTTGAATCATTTACTAACTGAGAAGTACTTTCATTAGTGTCAGTTTTTAAACATTGCCTAAAAAGCAACTTTCTGTGTTTTAACTCTATCTTGAACTTCCTAACTCACTCAAAATAATTTATTAAGTGTCTGCAACACTAGATACTGTTAGAGGCATGAAAAAACCAGTAGTGAACGAGATGGATGTGGTCCCTGCCTTCATAAACTTGCAGTCTAGTAGGTGACATTAGCCAAAGAGACCAATGTTTTTCAACATTCTTAGCTTTGCAATGAGTTTTATAGTTCATCAATCCTTTTATGGTTCACTAATCCTTCTCTAAGTCTATTTCTCACAAATTTGTTAATTCTCCTTTATTAATACATGCTTTGATAAGTCAGATGTATTCCACCTAACCTTAAAAATCCACACAGCAGATTTTACTCTTAATGCCACTACAGGAAATGAAATATTTTTTTAAAAAACTTGTGAAATGCCATTTTACATTTTTAGAACACTGTATTATTTTTTGCCATGCAAAATGGAAGCCTCCTTTCAAATCTGTTAGTGCAACTGTAACACCACGGGGATTTAGGGAGTGGAAGCACAAGGAAGAAAAAGAGTATTTCCCTTATTCTGACAACTGTCGTATAGTTCACCATCCACCACCGTCTTCTCTTTTGGCCAGGACAGTGTTTCCTGGTGATAGAGGAGGGTTTTTAGGTGGTTTTTCTTTTAAGAATCTGCTTTTATTACAAGGCAAGTCATTCTCTCAAGCATTAAAAAATATCTTGCTCTTTAATAGTGCCTTAAAACAAGATTATTCATTTATTTTTTAAATTGTTGCAAAATACACACGATATGAAATTTACCATCGCCGTTTTTCAGTATCCAGGTCAGTGTCATTAAGTACATTCGCGCTGTTTTGCTGTAGTCATTAAGGATTATTTCTTTTGGGGCGCCTGGGTGGCTTGGTCGGTTAAGCGTCCGACTTCGGCTCAGGTCATCTCACGGTCCGTGAGTTCGAGCCCCGCGTCGGGCTGTGTGCTGACAGCTCAGAGCCTGGAGCCTGTTTCAGATTCTGTGTCTCCCTCTCTCTCTGCCCCTCCCCTGTTCATGCTCTGTCTCTCTCTGTCTCAAAAATAAATAAACGTTAAAAAAATTAAAAAAAAAAAAAAAAAAGGATTATTTCTTTTAATATCAGAAGAATTACCTGATGCCATTTGAGTAACAGGTACAGTCCCCAGTACCACAGCTATGGTATAGAGGCTCCCAAGGCCCTGGGGCCTTAATGCAGCATTTCCCAGTGAGTATCCCATGGAATGCAAATTCATAGTATTTAGGAAGGAGAAAAGAGGGAAGAGAGAGAATTCCTTGGGTCTTACAGTAAAAAACAACACCAACAACGAGGAAATTCTGTGCTAAACAAATAAATAGCAGATTGCACTGCCATACTTATTAAGAACTCTAATATTCAATTGTGATTTGTGAATTTTCAGTAGGAAGGCATAGTATGCAAAAAATTCCAAATTGTTTAACTAGGAGTCCCTTTTTTCAGGGGCGTTTTGAAAAACTAGTATCCCAAGGAACACCTTTGGTAAAAAAATGGGAATAAATACATAATTGAGTGATCCCTCGGAAACATCCATGATCTGATACCATGATCACACATTTTTATGGTGTTTCTAGTAATTGCCTGAGAGAATTCTGAGCAAGGCCTGTATTACTTTATAGCTTCTCATGGATTTGCTGTGAGCCAGTATTTCTCGAATGGAACTTGGGAAATGCAAAGTAAAATGTTGATAAAGCTCTTTTGAAGAGTTCTGCCTTTCTTGCTTATCTGATTAGTATGTGAAATTGAGTCACTTTTAAACATTAAGGACAATTAGGAAGAGGTGAAATAAATTGTATTCTTTTTAAATGAAATATTATAAAACTTTTATAGGAATATGTATTAGAAAATAAAAGACCAAAGTTTTACTAACATCTGGGCATTTTATAGTAGTTTTACATACCATATCTTGAATAACCCCTGGGGATTATTTAAATGATTTAAAAATTCCAAAGAGAATGTTTAGTAGCATACTGGAATGAATATAATTCCTTTTTGAGAATCACTAAATGGTTACATAAGTCCTCGTCATATCATAATTGAAGTGTATAAATTCTAATACTACAGTTATTATGATCTAAGTATTATTTGCTAATGATCCTTATATCATTTATTAAGTGCTTAACATAAATTAGCCCCAGCTCTACATGCACACACACACACACACACACACACAGGCCTATTTATGTTTTTGGTAAAAGGTTGTGGGGAATTTCCTTTTGAATTATATATGTAAGACAGTTTTGGTTAAAACTCTTTAAAATTCCACATTATTACAAATGAATGTACAGTGTGGCATTCAGAAAAACCATCTTTCTCTCTAACAAAAGCCTCCAGTACTACATGACTTTGATATATATATTTACATTTTAAATTAATAAATAGTGATACGAATCAGTTCACATAGGATCAGGCAAAAATAACCTTCTATTCATAATTTGAGATATTATAACCTAGCTATATTACATGTCAGAAAACCAAGCAAAACAAGGGGGCAACACTTAAACAGAGTATAGAATCTTGCATTACTTGGAATCACAGAAGCACAAAATTGGAAAATACCTTAAAGCCCCTCTAGTCTTTAAGTTTTATAGACAAGGAAACTGAGGCTCAGAGAATTCGGTCCCACAGTGAATAATACATCACAGAACCAAGACTCTCTTGTCCTATATCCTTCGTGTTTTGCTTTTTGGTTGTTACCTTTTCTGAGACACGTGAGAAATTCCTTTAGCTAGAAAGGTCAGTGAACTTTGCTTTACAGAAATCCCTTTGAATTCTAGCTGTAATACCATAGAACTTTCAAACTTACAGTGCCCCCCTTTTTTTGGATATTCACACTGATTCTGGAAGCAGTAGTTAGATACAAATATAAGGAATGGAAGCCAATAACAGGTCCATGGTCCTGGTGATTTCACGGTGTTCCAAGAAAAATAATCTGAATTTTAAAGGTTTTTATATCTTCTTTACCATATATTATCCAAATTTATTTTGAAAGACTGTTTAGCCTACATATTTTAACAATATTTTATTTTGCCATTGCTATCACTTTCTATAATGAATAATAAGCACAATTCCTATATTTAAGCCACATATACATGAATTCTTCATTTAAGTTTATCATATAAGTGCCAAAGAAACCTCTAAAAAGTATTTTTGGTTGCTACACCACTTGTAACCATAAGGAAAAGTTGCATTAATGTGTTTTTCCCCCATTAGTGTGAAAGCACTTGGGATCAAAAACCCCAGAGATATCGGGGTGCCTGGGTGGCTCAGTCAGTTAAGCATCTGACTTTGGCTCAGGTCATGGTCTCATGGTCCATGAGTTCAAGCTCTGCATTGAGCTCTGTGCTGACAGCTCAGAGCCTGGATCCTGCTTCGGAGTCTGTGTCTCCCTCTCTCTCTGCCCTCCCCCGTTCATGGTCTGTCTCTCTCTGTCTCAAAAATAAATAAACGTTAAAAAAAATAAAAAAAAAAACAACCCAGAGATATCAATGCATCAATTCTATATACATTTAATTAACCAAGTGTACTGTCTGATACTCAAGAATTCAAAGAAATTTAGAATATACATATATATATGCATATATATATATACATATATACACATATATGTATATATATATATACATATATACACATATATGTATATATATACATATATATACACATATATGTATATATATATACATATATACACCTACATATATATACATATACTTCTAAGGCAATGCTTATCAACATTGATCAGGAAGCAGAACAAGTGAATATCATGGTACTCAAAATGATATATGGATTAGTGAAATATTCAATCATACTACATGAGCTGGAATCAGAACTATTTAGAAAACTATAACTTCTATTATAGGTATATAAAACAGAAATCTTAAACATGGGAATATATGACACCAGAAATATATTAACTATTCTATTAGGCACAATCACCTTTCTCAGAAATTCCATCAATACATATTTTATGATACTTGGACATTCATTTTGTCAGACTCAACAATTCTTGGACATCAGTTTTTTAAAAGAGAACTGTTATTGATCAAAATGTTAAAGAAAATCCAATCAAATGTGAACTTGGTAAATGACTGGCCATATTCAACTAAACAGTGGAACCCTTCTCCACATTTTCAGCACACCATTGTAGAGTTTGAGAAGTGTTGTCTCCAAGTCTATATTATAGTTTACTGATCAATTATTTAAATAATAGGTAAATACAGTGACTGTATTTCAGTCTATAAATGTATAATTTTTAAAAATAGAGAACCTAAAACTTTATTCAGTAATGTACTTTTTAAAACAAACTTAGGTATATAAAAATCCTGCCTCTTCTAAATAAACACTTTATGATATTTTTGTGATACTGTATGTTAAGAGTTACAAGCATCTTCGGGTGCCTGGGTGGCTCAGTGGGTTGGGTCCAGATCTTGACTTCAGGTCAGGTCATGATCTCACAGCTAGTGGGTTCAAGCCCCCCCTCATTTGATTTGACAATGTCAGTTGTCAGTTCACTGGAAGGTATGATGTCTTTTCCACTCTGATTATTTGAAATATTTGTTGTGACAAATTAATCTTTTTGAAAGACTTTTCCTTTCTCCTTTATCTCCTTGGTCTAGTCTTGCATTTATAGGTATTTTTCTCTTGGATATTTTATCCTGATTTCTTTTTTTTTTTCTTTCTTTGTAAACAGTAGTATGTTATCTTTCCTAACTCACAGGGTTGGTGTCAAGTTATTGATTCATGAGGGAATATTTCTTAGACAGTAAAGTATTGTGTGTATGTTATTATCCTTTTTATCATTATTTAATCAAGCAAAATGCAGTGAGTCAACTGGCTCAGTGTATAGATAAAGTAGTCTTAACAGATGTTTTTTTCTCAAACATCTGATTGTGTTTATCTTTGGGTGATGATAATAATTACATAATTAGCTAGTGACATTTATCAAGTTCTTAATATATACCAGACACTATAATAAGCATTTTTCAAACAATTTAATTAATCGTCACAATAATTATTTGGTAGATATGGGCCTGTATCTGAGTTTTCTTTTTAACGGTTGAGAAAGTTAATACCAAAAAGAATCAGATAACTTATACAGGTCCTATGGCTCTTAAGTGGGACAGAGCTCAGGTTTGCCTGATTCTGGGAGCCAAGCTCTGGACTATATTATGCATGCAACTTTGAAACACTCCCATATAAGATGAAAATCTATAGCTGGAAATGTTGGAAGGTAATAGAAATTTGGTGAATCCAAATAAGAGTGTGTTCATACTACAGATGCTGATTCAGACACATGGATTTAGTCACATTTTCAACCACCATTATTTTGCTGTATGAAAAATGCATTTGTATACTCTTTTGGAAGATGTATATAAGAAATTAATAAATAAATGGTATCTCCGGGTGGTTTTGACTTTATACAAAAAACATTCACAGTAATTTCAGCTGCACCTTGTTCTGTCCCAATTCCCAACCAGATTCTTAAAAATCAGAATAAAAAAAAAAAATCTTTGGGTATTCTAAGATATTGCATGCTTTGGTTCTTCACTTACGACAGTATTTCCAGCTAACTTTTGTCCCTACTTATTTGTCCACTTAACATCAGGCTTTTGTTACGGACATTCTTTGCTGGGGCAAGGACATCAGGTTTTCTTTTCACATTTTTAGGTACATAATACTCTGTTTCTCAGGACTCACAGGGATAGAGCTTACATTCTTCATTTAAAAACTTTTGACAATGACTCTTTGCACCAAGAAATCCATCATCTATACCATCCCCTTCCTACTTAAGTTTCTACATCCATTCCACCACGTGCCCTCGAGCCACAATGAAGAATTTCTTTACCTCTGAACTCACCATACCCCCATACCATTCTGGCTGCTCAGAATGCTCTTTATTCTCTGCATGGTGAATTATTCATCCTTAAAAGATCATTCAAAGAGTCTTACCTAATCCTCCACCCCCACCCAAAAGCATACAGAAGTTTTCTTTTCAAACTTCTACAGCACAGAAGCTGGCACATAATGGGAGAGAAACAATGATTTATGGAATTGTCAACAGCATTAAAAATGAATTAGAGACTGATCTACCTGTCAGGAGGCCTCTTCTCTCTTAGAAAATTTAGAGCTCCTTGTTTAAATTTCAAACACTCATTTCCCTTGTGGCTATTATTGGCTTGGACCAGCAATAGCCAAATGAACATATGTGGACAGTAGATGCCAAATAATGTGATTTTATTGAAATATGCATGTGGCTTTTTTGTTGGCGGGAGAGTATACTGCTATCCCACCATATATACTTAGTTCAAAAAATGCAGCATAAGGAAAAAAACAGATCCCATCTGCCAGGCAAAATAGCTATAAAGTGGAGAAATCAGGTTTTTAATGAATCCATTGAGAGTGACTTGAGTTATTTTTTAATGTAAGAGCAAATAAACTCTTGAGCAGAGCTGCATAGCCATGTAGTATTCTTTTAATTTATAGCTAGGCCAAGTCCAAATCCTGGTTTTAGCTAAATTAGAATGTTCCCAGAAGAGAGAATGATTAGACAATACAAGCAGGCTTATATTGGCCTCCTAAAATTTGGCTCACAGTCTAAAGGGACTAGAATTCCATTCTCAATTCAAGACATGTAAACACTTCTCTACATATTCATGAGACTCACTGCACAAGTTGGCTGGATTTTTCTGTTTTCTTTAGCGCATATCCACAAAAACAAGAGTGTTGCTCTCCCATATTCCAGTCTGAAGGAGTGTGGGATAAGGGCAAACACCTGTTCTTTCTTCTTTCTTGGCCAGTATTTTCTGTCTCCATTTTTGGACTTCCATTGTGATCAATGCTTTTTTTCCCCCCCTTTTTTACTCATGGGATTATTTGAAATATAATTCATTCATAGGATTTTAATGGTTAACAAAGAAAGATCCTCTATTGATAAAAATTAATTATGAGGTACATCATGTGAAGACCAAGACATCATAAACAATCAGAGGTTTTGGAGGCTTGTCACTATTAAGATGTATTGTTTTCCTTAATATTTCACAGCATTCTCCTTCACAGCAGGATGGAGAACTCTGCAGAAACATGACTTTGAATCTCACATGAGTCCTGTACCAATTGAGTATGTTGGATAGGGGTTTAATATGTCTACCCCAGGAAGTAATAGCTTTGTGATCCAAGCAATACTTACTCCTTTGTTTATTTATTTATTTATTTATTTATTTATTCATTCATTCATTCATTCATCCATTCATTTAATCCTATTAATGAATTTGTTTATTTTTTTTCAAGTTTTTATTTAAATTCTAGTTAGTTAACATATGGTGTAGTATTGGCTTCAGGAGTAGAATTTAGTGATTCATCACTTACATATGACACCCAGTACTCATCCCAACAAGTGCCCTCCTTAATATCCATCAGCTATTTAGCCTATCCCTTATCTGAATAGAGAGGGACAAAGTTCTTCACTCAAAGTTACAAGGAGATTAAATAAAAATAGATTGCAATACTGCACCGTAGAGATTCTGAATAAATAGAAGTGGAATCTGCACAATGCAGTCTATGTAGTCTATGTAGATTACATCAGTTTCATCTGTTAATAGCAATACCATTGACAATAATAATAACAGCACTTTTTCACTGAGTACAGAAAGCTGGCCTAAGACTGTATGTGTATTAGTTCTGTAACTCCTGCAATAGCCCTTGTGCAGTTCCTCTTGTTATTTATATTCTTTTATCTGTAGAGAACAAGTCTACAGTCTCATAAATACTGTCGTGTACAGGACAGTATTTCCCAAATAAAAAATCAGAACATGGGAAGTGACCGTGGAAAGTTTAACATGATGGATTTGAAATTAGAGGCTTTCTCCGAAAATAGAGAATTAAGAATTACAGTTCTCCCTTCTATGACATGTCTTTATATTTCAGAAGGAAAGTAAAAAAAAATCACATTTTTAGTATTTATCAAGGGAATATTTCCAGTGGGCTCAATCATTCCTCTGGTATTCATGCCTTTGAGTAGAGTAAGTAATCTAAATATCTAAATTACCCAGAATTCTAGATATCTATATTCTGTTACTTTTACTAGCAGATAAATGGCTATTGGTTTTGGAACAAAGTTTCTGATACTATTTGGCTGGTCCCTAAAGAATGGTATTACAAAAATATTTGCTTTCTACCTAAAGCCAAAGAAAGGTGAGGAGGTCACACTCATTAAGGATCACGGAAGTGGCATCCTGAATTAGGAAGGAGACTGAGATGTCTGGGAAACTGATCACAGATTTTGAGTAAAATG
Organism: Panthera pardus; assembly: GCF_024362965.1. Classification (NCBI taxonomy): domain Eukaryota; kingdom Metazoa; phylum Chordata; class Mammalia; order Carnivora; family Felidae; genus Panthera; species Panthera pardus. Next base: position 96,085,618 of record NW_026526721.1, on the reverse strand, counting down.
GTATGGAAATTGATGAAATAGAGAAAAGACTGGATAATATGGGTCATTTCTAAATCTGTGATCAGATGAGCTGTAGAAATCTGATCCCATTCCATCTTACTCTTTGTTATTTTTCTCAAGTCCCTGCAAACCCCAAGCCACGGAAACCCCACCTCACTATTTATGGTACATAATTGACACATTGTGTCATTGTGACTTAGACGAGTCACTATATTCTGTAATTTCTATTCTACTTATATCAGGCGTGTTATCATGAGGAATTGACTGCTCCTTTAGCATTGTGCTCAAGGGCAATTTGCCCCAGTGACTCCTTGGAAAATGCTGGACTCAGCATTTTCAGTCACTATGGGAGGAAAGTGAGAGTGGGGAAGGGGGAAGAATGGAGAGGAAAAGAAAAACCAAGACTTATGACCTCTAGAGTCTTGGGCAAATATGTTAGCAATGTTTAAAGTAATTGAATCCAAGGGTTGAAAGGACCTTAAAAACCCCATATTCTTAGTCTTCACTCAGCATCATTTTTATAACTGTCTGATATCCATCCAACTTCTTCTTGAATATCAGTTTGTTCCCTTATTGTTAGAAATGTCTTTCTTAAATTAAGACAAGTGCTGACTCCATAGAACTTCTAGTCTTTGGAAAATAAGTCTTGATACTCCTCTACCTGACAGTCTTTCAAATGGTTGGAACCAGCCTTCATGTTTCATTACTCTTTTTTTTTCGCCAGGTGAAAAATCATCAGTGTTTTCACATCTCCTGATATCATTTGCCAGCCTCCTCTGAAAGTGTCCCAGATTCACAGTGAGTCCTTTTCACGATTGCCAAGTTGTAGCTGTTGTTTAAAATAATTATTATATAAAGCTTATTGTTTCTCTCCTAATTGTTTAAGTAATATATGCTTATTGTGGCAAATCACCCATAATCTCACCCCTGAAATAACGACCCTTTATGTTTTCATGTACTTCCTTTCGTCTTTATATATTTTAAATTGTTTTATAAAATAGATTATGTATACATTTTGAGTCCTGCTTTGTTTCTCATGTTAATTTCCTACCTCCTTAACACTCTTTGAGAAGATGTCTACAGCAATTCATCCTAAATTTAGTATTTTAAATAATATCCTGATAATATCTTCTTCTTGACCCCTTTACCCTAAGTGTCTTCAGAAATTCTTTTTGAAGCACTTGGTCAACATCAGGACTATGGGTTTAAAGACTTGTAGCAACTGCTAGGTAATCATTGATGATAAAGCACTTCAAGTACAATAGAAAGCCAATGTTTTTTTTTAGAAAGTTGGTTTAAACTGGGAACACTTCTCTCTTTGTTGACCAAGTCTTCCTTCTTGAAAAGACACTTCTGAAGCTGATAAAAAAAAAAAAATTGTACTCTATTCACAAGGCATTTAATCTTTGTATTCTTATGGTGACAAACTGAGTTGCTATTAGCCAAGGAGACTGTCTCTTGATGACAGAGGTGAATCCCCAGTGAAAGGAATCAAGTAAAGGTGAGGCAGAACAAGGCTTTGTAACCATAGTTACTTTAAGTCTAAGATTATAAACATATTGCCTCCATTATGAAAGATGCATTAACATTCCTTTATGTCCAGTCTTAGAAACCTTGTTATCAAGGCTAGCCTGTTTACTTACTTATCTCTTAAGAGATGGCTAGGCTTAATTAACACTTAAACATTAACCTTGAAAATAGTCCTAGAAAGTGATCAGGGAGGGGGGGATAGAACTCTTTGAAAATGGGATGGAGTGATCTCAAAGAGATACTCAAATTCTAAGAGAAGCAAAGACTTTATCTTATGAGCCTCTTCAAGAATTTGTTTTTGCTGACCCAGAAAATTCTGGAAATGACCTCCTATGTCTCTATACATGCACCTGAATGAAGTGAAGGGTGAAATGGGGGTACTTTAGAAAGCAATCCCTAAAAACAAAATTGCTATGTACTTTGCAGCTAATCATTCATCTAGTTGTAGCAGATGTTTTCTTGTAAATGGTAGAAAATATTCACCGTAAACCACTGGAATGATTAATATATTCATAACAATAAAGTAGAATGTTCTTTTATGACTAGGCTGTCACCACATTTGGGAAACTGCTGCCTCAGATTTTTTTTCTGCCTTTGTAGCAAACATCCTGACAACCACACAATTTTAGCTTTTGCATGAGAGGCTGGCTATTGAAAACCGTTACATCTATTATAGATGTAATGTATTGTTTCTATATCCATGGAGTTTTTGAGATGAAGATTCCAATAGAAATTGTCCCTACCTATGCACAATAAATGTCCAGGGTAAGAAGTTTTCAACTGGCATTCCAAAAGTTTTCTAAAGTCTAGCATTAGCCTTATTTGAGATCTTTTCTAAAGTGTCTTTTTCCTTTGTAAAGCAAGGAGAAACTTTACTCTCACTCAAAGCAGGACTAGATCACTTTATGTGATAATCATCTCTAACTTGACTCCTAATGCTTACTTGACTCTTATGCATATTGCAGAATTTAGCTTAAACATAATTTTCTCAAAGAAACCTGTTTTTCTGCACTAAATTAACTAGCCCACCACCCACTACCTGATCATATTTTATACCTTCACAGTCTCCTAAATTTCTTCATGTGACCTAGCAAATTTGTAATTCTCTTACTCAATGCCTATATTCTCCACTAAGTTTAAAACTATGTCAAAACAGAGACCTAATCTGCACTTTCTCATTGCTGTTTTCCTGGAACCAAAGATAGTGCCTTGTACATGGCCAGTCTTCCACAAATATTTGCTGAATGAATAATATTGATGCATTAAATATACTCTATTGGGATCCTTGAAGCATGAGCTTTCCCATTATATCACTTAACTAGTTTTATCTGAGAAAGGAGATGGAAGTGGAACTCCATATTTTGAAATGCAAAATCTAGAATGTCTGGATTTAAGCATATTCATGGTTAGTGAAAAAGTCTACCATTTTGGGAAAACTCAAGGATTTCTCCCTTTCTATTCTCTATCATACCCCAGGAGGAGGATAAATATGAAGAAAGGGCAGTATTGGATCATACACAAGGATATAAAACCCTCCATGTGACAATGAAAGGGGTTAAATCATCTTGTGATCCAGTAAAAAATTTCCTTCATACTTGGGAATCAATTTTCATGCTCTTGGTAATTGAGAATACATGCTATAGTAAGAGAAAAATTAATGGCATATGATCAGAGGAAACCTTTAGAAAGTATAGATTATTATTTCTATTTATTTGCTTTGTTATAGATTAAACCACTAATACTGTTTTATTTTGTTTTAAAGAGAAATTATATAGTAACATTTTTAAGTTTTCCTCTTTGTAGAGTCTCCTTATTTTCAGGGTATTGAAATAGCTATTCCAGGTAATTACAATGTATACTGAGGAGAAGAGACAAATCTCCTTTGCAAAAATATTCTAAATATTTTATGTAGGTACTCTACCCCAAAGGAGGTGGAGCATAACTCCCCATTACTTAAGTATGGGTTATGAATAGTGAATTCTTTCCAAAGATATCATACACATGGGGTGGGATAGAATAAGTTTACAGTGAAGAAATCTTACAAACACTACCTCAGCGGGGTGATCAAGGTTAACATCAGCAGTGATAAGTCATGTTGGTGATATGATGATGTGATGAAAATGATACCTTATTTCTTGTGATCTTCCTCCTAAAACTCACTGTCCCAGTCTAATCATGAGAAAAACATCAGCCAAATCCCAACAGAGGGATGTTCCACAAAACACTTGACTAGTACTCCTCAAAATCATCAAGCCAACAACAAACAAGGAAAGTCAGAAATTGTCACAGGCGAAAGAAGCATATGGAAACACTACAACTAAATGCGATATGGTATCCTCAACAGGCTAGGACTCAAGGTAAAAATTAAGAAAATCTGAGTGAGGTGTGCACTTTAATTAATAGTAATGTATCAGTATCAGTTCATTAGTTGTTACAAGTGTACCCTACTCATGTAAGATGTTAATAAGGGAAACTGTGTGTGGGAATTCTCTGTAGTATATCTGCAATTTTTCTTTAAATCTAAAATTGTTCTAAATTGAAAAGTCTAATTTTTTTTTTAAATGACTCTTTCAGCCTTAGAAATCTTATCAGACTAAAATTCTTGTGGCCACAAGTTGAATCCTATTTATTCTGGTTGTTTTTAAAAGAGTAGGATTGTATTTGTTTCTTATGGCTGTCATAACAAAGTATCACAAACTGTGTGACTTACACAACAAGATTGTCTCATAGCTCTGCTAGATACAAGTCTGAGATCAAAATGTCGGCAAGTTTGGTTCTTTCTGAGGGCTGTGAGGAAAATTCTGTTCCATGCCTCTCATTTAGCCCCTGCTGGTGTTTGGCAATCTTTGACATTCTTTGGCTTATAGATGCAGTGCCCTGATCCCTGCCATTATCTTCACACGGTGTTCTCCCTGTGTGTGTGTGTATCTGTCTCTTCCCAGGTTTCCATCTCATAAGGGTACTAGTCATATTAAATTAGGTTCTACACTAATAAGCTCAAATTAACTTGATCTACAAAGACTTCATTCTCAAATAAAGTCATATTCATAGGTACTGGGTACTTTCAAGATTTCTTGGAGGGACGCAATTTAATTCATAACCCAATCTTTGAAATCTAAATGTCTGTTCATCTAGGAAATCACCTCACTTATTGGGTGACCAAATTAGACTGGTATTGTTTGGATAGTTTTCTTATGAGCCTATAACTGATACTTACTGCAAGTGATCTTGGAGTTAATGAACTACTGACCCTTTCATGGGGCCAACCAGATTTCAGGCTTTTTAGTACATTTGAGTTGACACAATCACAGCTAAAACTACAGATATAGATCCAGCTACTTTTTAAATTGACAAGAATTTTTAAGCTCAAGTGAATATAAGTACGTTGAATTTGGATATGCATATTTCTCTCTTCTTGTCCCCACTACTCCTCTCCATCTGCCTCACGTCCAAACATGTTCAATAGTCAAAGTGTTCAGATATTATTATAAAGCACAAAACTGATCAATCATAAAGAATTTTTCAATGCATAGTTCCAAGAAATCTGCCCAGCCAAGCTTTTTGGAGACAATATGTAAGTAGACAGGAGCACCTGTCTATGGAGTAGATTACGGACTCCTCAACTAATCAGATTTATGAACCCACTAATGTGGGCATTTATCCTATCCTCTTTCTCACCTGTTATAATGGATATACTGCTATTACTCCTTTTTAAGTCTAATTTCTCCAGTTGGCTTCAAATCACATCACTTCAAAGAGACACAAAATAAACACTATAAATAAGTAAAATGCATATTTTAGATAGTATATAAAATAGTAATGAGTGTTAAGAAAAAAATAAAGCATGGAAAGACAACATAAAATGATGTCAGACTACATGAAATTTTAGATAAGATGTTTAGGGATGATCACACTGAAAAGTTAACTATATAGTGAAGAACCAAAAGAAATGAGAAATTCAGGTATGTGGACATCCGCAGGGAGACAACCAGTAATGTTCCAGGCAGAGGGAACAGCTAATATGAAAGCAGTAAAGAGGGCATTCCTGGCATGTTTGAGACCAAGGTGGCTGGAACAGAGAGAATGAAGGGGGGATATTAAGAGACGAAATCAGAGAGGTATCAGGGAACCAGATTACTTAGGTGGTTGTTCAACATAGTCTTTTGGTTTTTACATTGAATGATGTAGAAATCCATTGAACTATGTTTGAAAAGAGGAATCATAAGAAAATAACCATGCTTTCTGGGGAGAGGATAAATTATGGAGAACTGGGGGCAGAAGAGGGAGGCTAGTGAGGGACTATTGGCAATAACTGAGGCAAGAAAAGATGGTGTCAAGGATGTTAAGAATGGAGTGGGAAGAAGTTGTTAATTTTGGATACAATTTCATGCAGAATGAAGAACATTTGCTGATGCAATCGATGTGAAGAGTGGGAAAGAGAGGAGGAAAAAAAGCCACCACAAGGTGTAGGGAAGATTGAATTACTGTTTAAGTGAGATGGGAATAACTTCAGGAGGAGCTACAACTTTAATAGGGAGAGGCAGGTATCAGGAGGTCAGTGTTGGACATGTTAAGTTTGAGATGCCCATTATATTTTCAAGTGGAGATGTCAAGTAGTATGCTGGAAAGTTAAGTCCAGGATTTAGGGGGAAAGTTCAGGCTGGAGACAGAAAGTTTTGAACCGTTAGCATATAGGTGGTATCTGAAAGCATGAGACTAGATTAGATGACTTATTAAGTGTAGGCAGGAAAGCAGTAGCCCAAGGACTAAGCCCTGGATGTTCCGGCACCTCCTAATCTTCACTCATCCTCTGATGTTCTCTGTGTATTTTCTGCAGTCATCTGCCCTATAAATACCCATTAATAGTTGTTGTTGCTCTACTGTATGTCAAACTTATAAATAAAGCTATAGTAATTAAAAGAGCATGGTAAGGTTTCCAAAGATATAAGTAGATCAAATGAACAGGATCAACAGACCATGTAATTTACAACATGTGAGGAATAGAAGAGTGGAGAATATGGTCTTTTCAGCAAATTATATAGAAAAAAAAAAACAAAAGAAACTTGGCCTTCCTTCACACTGTATACAAACATTGATGGATTCCACACATATTGTAGATTTAAATGTGAAAGGTAAAATAATAAAGCATGTAGAAGATAATATAGGAGAATATATTTACAATCTCACTATAAGTGAAAGATTTTTTTTTATTTAATTTTTATTTTCAGAGAGATAGAGAGTGTCCATGAGTGAGGGAGAGGGGCAGAGGGAGAGGGAGAGAATCTCCATGCCCAGCACAGAGCCTGACACATGACCCCAGGATCATGACTTGAGAAGAAACCAAGGGTGGGACATTCAACTCACTGAGCCACCCAGGTGAAAATTTCTTTTTTTAAGATTTTTTTTTTAGAGAGAGAGAGAGAGCCAGGCAGAGGGGCAGAGGGAGAAAAAGAGAATCTTAAGTGGGCTCCATGCTTAGCTCGATCCCACTACCCTAACATTATGGCCTGAGCTAAAATCAGGAGTTGGATGTTCAACCGACTGAGCCACCCAGGTTCCCCAAAGGTGAAAACTTCTTAAATGAGAAGCAAAATACTAACATAAGGAAAAGATTGAAAAATGGGGTTATATATTAAAATTGAATTTTTCTGTTCATCAAAATATACCATTAAGACAGTCAAAAAAAACCCATCAAGAGGAAAAAAATGTTTTCAATACATATTACTAGTAAAAACCCTTTTTCCATCTTATATAAAGACTGCCCATATAAAAATAATGAAGAGGCACACAACCTAATAGAAAAATGGACAAGAAGGGGTGCCTGGATGGTTCAATTGGTTGAATATCTGAATCTGAATTTTGGCTCCGGTCATCACTTCACAGTTGTGAGATCGAGCCCTGCACTGAGCTCTGTGCTGAGCATAGAGCCTCCTTGGGATTCTCTCTCTCTCTCTCTCTCTCTCCCTCTGTCCCTCCTCCACTCATGCTTTCTCTCTCTAAAAAAAAAAAAAGACAATAAAACTGAAAAGACACTACACAAACATACAATAATAGCAAATATCCATAACATTGGAATATATGAAAAGATATCCAACCTCACTAGCAGTGTGGAAAATGCAAATTAAAATCACCTAAAGAATGGTTAGATTTAAAATACTACTACTAATAATAATAAATATTAGGGGGCAATAGGAATTATCACATAATGGTATTGGATGGTACTACAACTACTTTGGAAAAATGTATCTACTAAAGTTGACCATATTTTAAGGCCCTGTAATTTTACTCTTTAATATCTGCCCATGATAATGCAGAACATGCGTACCAGAAAACATGTACAAAAATGTTCACAGCATCATTATTTAGCATAGTCAAAACTGGAAAAAAATGTTTTTCAACAATATGGCTAAATAACTTGTGGCATATCTATGAATGAATGGATATAATGACAAGTAAAAGAGGCCAGGAATATACATATATATTTTATTACTATTCCTTTATATATATTATATACACACATATATATACACATATATATTAAATATAGGTATATACATACATATATATTAAATATACATATATATTTTATTACTATTCCTTCATATATAACTATATATACATATAGTTATAGTTATAGTTATATATAAATTTACTCTGTATGACTCAACCAGAGGGCTTAGCAATGCATACTTTGATGACATCAAGAGAAGGAAGGAAATTATCATTAGAACATTCAAAGTATTGGTAATTTTGAGGAGGAAGGAGTGATTGAAAGAGGGTGCATAAAGGGCTCTCCCAGGCACTGACGATATTTTGTTGCATGACCATGATGACATTTACACAGATATTGGCTTTATGATAAATAATTGCACTCTCTTGAAGGAAAAAAAAAAGAATTGAATTAGAGAAATGAAAGATCAATTGTTAGTTTTTATTAAAAATATTTATTAAATATAACAATATTTATTAAAAATATGAGTCTGCCCTACTGCAGTGTCATATGTTTATTTTGATTTTATGCTTGGGCCAACTCCAGAAATTGGTAGAGTGCTATAACAGAAAACATAAGAGGGACGCAAAGGAGCATGATGTATCAGATCAAGAAGAAAAACCTGTGATCACAGATAGCAAGAGTTTTCATTTCACTTAACATTCTGATTGGTAGGCACTCTGAGGCTGTCTGATTGATCTTGGAACCATTCATTACCCAAACAAGAAAGTATTTTGTAATCAATTATTAATATCTATTATTTTCATTCATCCAGGCTGCTATAACAAAATACCACAGACTGAGTAGCTTCTAACAACAGTAACTTATCACTTAACAGTTCTGGAGGCTGAAAAGTCTAAGATCAAGGCAGCAGCGTGGTCGCCTTCTGGTGAGGACCCTCTTTCTGGTTCACAGCTGGTACCTTCACTCTGTGTCCTCTTGTGGAAGGGGCCATGGAGCTTTCGGGGGCCTTTCGTATGACACTAATTCCATTCATGAGGCCGCCACCTTCATGACCTAATTACCTCTAAAAGTACCCACCTCCTAATACCATCACAGTGAACATTAGGATTTTAACATATAAATTTGGGGGGACACAAACATTCAGACCACAGCATCTATAATTAGTAGATACTTGCAATATTTCTCCTAAATTATATAATTCCCAGGAAACAGATTAGCTCCAAATCCTGCTGAAACAGAAGTTGGAGGAAAGAATGGTTAAGGCTGGGCTTACTTAAATAGAAACCTCAAATGCACATATGAACCTAGCCTGCATTTTACCTTCCGAATAACAACAGAGTGTGTATATTTTGAGTGTGACTGCAAGTGTGTGTGTATGTGTGTGTAAGGAACAGAATAGGGTGGAATGTGAGGTGGAGCATGATTTCTCAGTAACAGGAAATCACTAAGTACTTACCTACTCAGCAGAGAAGAGAGGTATTGGAATGTTGACTTGGAGCCCAAAGATTTCTCTTAGCATAATCTTTTAATGTTTGTATTTGAAACGTGCTATTGGGGCACCTGGGTGGCTCAGTTGGTTAAGCTTCTGACTCTTGGTTTCGGCTCAGGTCACGATCTCACAGTTTCATGAGTTTGAGCCCCACGTAGGGCTCTTCCCTGGCAGCCCAGAGCTCACTTGGGATTGTCTCTCTCTCCCTCTTTCTACCCCTCCCCCACTCACACTGTCTCTGTCCCTCTCAAAATAAGTAAATAAACTTTACAAATAAAAATGAAAAGTGCCATGTACTTAGGGCAAATATTTGGAAAAAATATTGGAAATGGCACCAAGTTGGAGGCGGAGTCTCCGTTCCTAATTTCAGCGGTGTCACTCAGTAGATGTTTGAACTTGTACAAATCTCTTTCCTTCTCTGGACCTCTGCTTCTTTACCTGTCAGGTGATCAATTAGGGCAACGTGGTTTCTGCATTTCCTTCCATTTCTAACAGTCATGGCAATCATCTGAGTAAGAGGAAAAAGCGTAGGCTTTAGTGTCAGGCCTTTGTGATACGAAGTATGTTACTTAGCCTCCCTGAACCTCATTTCTTCATCTGTAAAGCGAGGGTGATTGTATCTATGTCATCTCATTGTGAAAGATTGTGAAGGTAAAAAGGAGATAAAATTGTCAATTGGTTATTCCACTGCCTGGACATTAATGAGTTTCCAAAAATGGTAAATTGCAATTAAGGCTCAAACTGTCTGCATGGAACTGTCTCACCCACTTTAGACTCCAGGCATTCCCCTTTCTTTTGATCTCAGCACAACTAGTGTCTGAGCCAACCATTTGGGAACCCCTCTATCATGTGACATCTCTTCCAGTTGTGTATTAAATATTACTGAAATATTATGTTACATCACTAGTAATGATATCAGCGACCATTTACCTCTCACCGACTATGTGCCAGGCACTGTGCTAGGTAATTGCATATAATCCTCATAGCAGCAATGTGAGACAGGTGTTTCCTTGCTTGAGCGTTAGCGCTGGGTCATATTTCATTAAATACCCCCACAACACCAAGCACAGCACCTTGAACACAGTAAACAGTCATTACATATATTTTTGATTGACTGAAATGTGGCAGTGGGTCCCCTGCATCTCCCTCTAATGTATGTAGTTATTTGATTTATAAGAAATTTCTGTCCCTGGCTATGGTCAGCTATTGAATTTATGTTTGACAAGAAAACCATAGAGTTTGGCAACTCTGCAGTGATAGGTGATGTGTGATTCATTTGGGGGAAGAATAGACATTTTCTATTCAGGCTTTGAATTCCTGGGTCTTATGGTTAGTTAATCATGTCTATAGAAATGCATGACTGAGCAGACAGATTCAAAGGTAGGAGACTTTAATCTAAATTACTCCATTGTGTGTTTCCAGATATCATCTTGTTGCCCATTGGTAATATTTTCTATAGCCATGGCTCAAATGTATGAGATGAATACAGTCTGGTGTTTATTCATCTTAAGAGAAATTCTGTAGTACAGGAAGCAGGGTCCAAGCTGGAAGCAGTGGGTACCTAAAATCCAGAATGTTATTACCCTTCAAAGTAGCCAGGATATCCCCCCAATAAGTCATATCTGTCTGTGTCCCCAGGAAACTGCTTGGGTTGGCACACAATGGGAGACTCATAGGAACACGCCCTTCTCCCAAGAAGCTCCATGGCAGGAATTAAAAATGGTTCTGGAAGCTTCTCAGCAACAGAGGTAACAGGGTGAGAACTGGCAGACATCACAGAGAGCCACCGTTCCAGCTGCCTCTCTGAAGCCTTGCCCCCAGGAGGCTGGCACAGTGGTTCCTCCTCAAGTAATTACTATTGGCCTCCTTAAATTACCCCCAGGTTCCCAGTGGATGTTTTTCTTCACTTCCTCTTTGAAATCACTTGAGTCTAGTGGTTGAGCCAAGGGGAGTAGTATGGTAGGTGCTAAACAATTCCAGTTTCACCCGTGGGAGACATGGCCCTGTAAATCCTTTCAAAGAGGGCCCACCAAGTCCTTCAGAAGGAAAAGGCAGCCAGCGACATGAATACAATTATTGTAGCGGAGCAAAATGTGTGACCCGTCGGGATTCTGTTAAATCCAGCAAAAGGGAATGCCACAGTTAACCCATATCCCTAGGGAGCACTAAACCTGAAGCAGACTTATTAATTAGGGCTTCTGAGGGGCACAGAGAAGTTGGGGGTGGGAGGCTCTTTCAGTTAGAGAGACAGAGCTCCTTTCTAATCTATTCCCTTCCATGGGGGCACCTCCTGTATCTTTTTTTTTAATTTTTTTTAACTAAACAGTTTGAGCTATATGCTCACAAAATCCCTGTTGTGTCAGGAGCATTTTCAATTCAAAACCAGAACAGAGAAAAAGGTTTTAAAATGAATCAGTAGGTGGAGCTCTTTCTTTTTATTTATTTTTCTATCCAAGGTCCCATTTTTAGTGAGGGACCCAGAGCTTTCGAACAAAAAAAAATAGGCATTTTAAAAATGAAAACACATATACGATGTGCTTTCCTAATTGAAAGGGTATATTGTGAAATCATTACTGTCACAGAACATTTGTGTTGCATGCGAACGCTAAAGCAAAGAAAATATATAAACCTAAATTGACTTTAGCAATTTGAAAGTGATAGTGGACATCTGTGTTCAATAACTTTTTGCTGGTAACTGGTGTTTAATATTTCATGTCAAATCAAGAAGAGTGATAGAAGGTTTGTGAACACAGAGACGGCTGGCATTTTTGCAGCACAGCCTGCCCTTTGTCACACTCACCACAAGGAAACTTGCTGCAGTGAGGGTTGAAACTGCACGAGAGTGACTCCTTTTTGGAAACTTACATAAACTTACAGAATACACTGGTCTCTATATTCCTTTAGAATGATGTCTATAAGAAAAAAAAGGTTAAAGGACTTCCAAAACTCATTATTTATGTAAGGGGAAAAGGTGTGCGTGTGTGTGTGTGTGTGTGTGTGCGCGCGCGCGCGCATGTGTTGAGGGTCGGGGGCTCTTGGAAGAAATTACGGAGGAATAAATCATCTAGAACAAATCTTACCTTTGTGTTTTCATCAATCCTGATTTTTTCCTAATCGGTGTGCAGTGATGTTTAGGAAGTTGGTTGCCAGTAGAAACAGACCTTCTTAAAGCTCACGATGAAGTATGTCTAGATAGTATTTTAATGTTTATGTAATTGGGCAGGATGGCGATGGGGAGTGGAGAGTAGGGAGCAAGAACTTTTAACTTTGTAAGTATAATTTTTTCCAACATCATCCTAGACATTCAATATTGATTCTAAATGCATGTTTGCCTTAGCAACAAATGTGATAAAAGGAAGGACCAAAGGGACAGTATTACTCTTTGAGTTGACCATGGGATTTGCACTTAGTCCTAAAAACGACCTGCTAGTCATGTTAGGTCTTGCTGACCTCAACACTTTCTTCCATTCAATTCTCAGGAGATTGGACCCTGGCAGCTACCTTGAATAGTATGTAATGAAAATAAAATATGGAGGCCCATAGAGTTTGAGATACTCTAGACATCTGGGAATATTTTATATTCATGTTGCTATAAGAGGAGTGTATATCTGAGCAAAGAAATATTCCCCTCCTATTCCCTAATAATAATGTGGTCCTAGAAAGTCCTTATATACTGATGTGTTCTTCATTCTAAAGAGACAGATTCTAGTAGCAGAAAAGCAAGATGCAGAAAGAAAAGAGAAAATTGGAATAATTTGCCTGTGTGCTTAAATTCATCTAATTTAGGTTCAAGAATGGAAGGGAATAAGATTAAGCAAGTTATTTAATTGACTATAAAAAAATTTCCTCCATCCCTCCAAAACTGTTAGAACTAATAAATGAATTCAGTAAAGTTACAGAATACAAAACCAATATACAAAAAACAGTTGTGATTCTATACATTAACAAACTATCAGAAACAGGAATTAGGAAAACAATGTATTTATAATTACATCAAAAAGAATAAAATACCCAAGAATAAAATTAACTCAGGAGGTGAAAAGATCTATATACTGAAAACTATAAAGCACTGATGAAAGAAACTGAAAAAGACACAAAATAAATGGAAAGATATTCCATGCTCACGGATTGAAATGATTAAGCTTGTTAAAATTTCTATACTACCCAAAGTAATCTACAGATTCAATGTGATCCCTATTGAAATTCCAATTACACTTTTCACAGAAATAGAACAAACAATCCTAACATTTGTATGGAACTATAAGAGATCTTGAATACCCAAAGCAATCTTGAGAAAAAAAAGAGTAAAGCTGGAGGCACCACACTTCCTGATTACAAACATCTTTCAAAGCTATAGTAATCAAAACAGTATGGTCTTGGCATAAAAAGCAAACACACAGATGAATAGAACAGAATAGAGAGCCCGGGAACAAACCTACACATATATGAACAATTAATTAATGACAAAGAAGCTAAGAATCTACAACAGAGAAAGGACAGTCTTTTCAATAAATGATGGTAAGAAAACTGGAAAGCAACATGTAAAGGAATGAAACTGGACCTCTGTATTACCCCACAGGCAAAAATAAACTCAAAATGGATGACAGATTTGAATGTAAGACCTGAAACCATAGAACTCCTAGAAGAAAACATGAGGCGGTGGGTGTTGATATAGATCTTGGCAATGATTTTTTAGATTTGACCCCAAAGCAAAGGAAACATAAGCTAAAATAAAGAAATTGAACTACATCAAACTAGAAAACTCTTATACAGTAAAGGACACCATAAACAAAGTGAAAGGCAATCTACAGAATGGGAGAAAATATTTGCAAATCATACATCAGATAGGGGGTTGATACCTAAAATATAAAAGGAACTCTTACAACCCTGTAGGAAAAAAAAATCCAATTAAAAAATGGGAAGATGAACTAAATAAGTATTTCTAAAGAAGACGCACAAATGACCAAAAGGTAAATGAAAAGGTGCTCAATATCACTAATCATCAGGAAAACTCAAATCAAAACTGCAACGAGATATCACCTCATACCTGTTAGAATGGCTGTCATTAAAATGACAAGAGGTAACAAGGGTTGGCAAGGATGTAGAGAAAAGGGAACCCTTGTGCACTGTTGGTGGGAACGTAAATTGACATAGCCACTATGGAAAACAGTATGGAGGTTTCTCAAATTATTAAAAATAACACTACCACATGATTCAACAATTCCACTTATAGGTATATATCCTAAGGAAATTAAATCATTATCTTGAAGAGATATCTCCACCTTCATGTTTATTGCAGCATTATTTATAATAGCTAAGACATGAAAACAACCTAAATGTCTACTGATGGATGAATAGATTAAAAAACACATCATATCTATCTATCTATAGATAGATATATATGATATATACATATATCATATATGTAGAGATATATATATCTACATATATCTATATGTAGATACATCATATATATAGATATGACATATCATAGATATGATATATATGATATATACATATCATATATATCACATGATATATATAATGGGATATTATTAAACTATAAAAATAAATCCTTACATTTTTTACAACATGAGTGGACCTTGAGCTCATTATACTAAGTGAAATAAGGCAGAGAGAAAGACAAATATTGTATGACCTCACTTATACGTGCAATCTTAAAAAACAAACAAAGTCATAGAAACAGAGAACAGATTGGTGGTGATAGGTGCGGAAAATCGGAAAAAGAGTCAAAGGTGCAAACTTCCAGCAATAAGATTAATAACTTTTGGGGATGTATAGCATGGTGACTATAGTTAACAATAGTGTACTCTATATTTGAAAACTGCTAAGAGAGTAGATCTTAAAAGTACTCATCATGAGAAAAAATACATTTGTAGCTATATGAGGTGTTGGATATTAACTATACTTGTTTGGGTAATCACTCATATATACAATATATCATATCATTATGTTATGCACTTAAAACTAATACAATGTTACATACAAATTATATCTCAATAAAAAAGAATGGTGTGGTTCTACATATACTAATTTAGAAAACTCTTGGAAAATCTCAGCAACATAGGAGAGAAAGCAGAGTAGACAAAGGAGTAGGAACATGCTCAGTGACATGATAGAGTCTAATGGCAAACCAGGATATTTCTGCACCCAGAAATATATATCTGCAGGCAAAAATGAGGTAACTGGCCAAAACAAATCACATGGAGAGGGCATAGAGAACTTAACTTTGTTTCAAAGTGGCATTAAACAATGATACAATGTTTTACATTTTGCTTTATGTTTTACAAAATTACAATCAACTTGTCATTTGATTGCCATGAATCTTGTATGAGGATCAAGGAAATGCCATCATGTTCCTTGTTGGGGACACAGGAAAAAAGGTGGCTTAACAATGAATTGTGCCCAGGATTCCTGGGAACCTCTGTGAGTACCTTTGCCCAAAAACCCAAATGGCATCGATAGGATTTGTGGTGGGGGCCTCAGGACCGTAGCCTCATAGTCTGTCTCTTTTTTCTCTGATGGCCGGAAGCTGAAGTTGTCTGCCAGATGGGCATTCAATGTGCATCATGCACAGACCAAGCTGATCTCCCTGCGGATGCTAAAATGATAGAAAAATGCAGATAACATACATGGGAAAGTATAGCCTTCTCTTTCTACAGCTGCCAGGGTGATCTGCCTTGGGGCTTAGTCTGTTTCCCATATATTTCTTAAGTAAAATCCCAGCCATTGTGGCTAGTTAAAAGGGTGAAAGAAAAAAGATGTCATCACTCAAATGTTTCCCATGTAGGGTATGTTTATTAGTCATCAGTCTTATATATCACTATTCAATGGAAAGGTCCACATTTACAGTAACCATGAACCCCTTCTTTTTCTACAAACTGCAATGAAGCCTGGACAATTTAAATGCCTCTATAAGCATCCATTTGTGAGCCATTGAAGCTTTTTGCCAAGTTATTGTGGCATTGAAGTCAGGGGTATGAACAGAACTTTATAGTACAGTTAGAGAAAATGATCTTTCCAGCAACATATCAAAATGCCCCATTGCCTCTTCACCATCAAAGAAGATCCAATGCTCAGTCACAGAATCCTGTCATTCAGAAAATCGATTTCTCATTTTATTAGGAGCCTGCTTTAGCCACCTAATTGCAAATCAGCATCCTCTGCTGCATGTAAAAGAGGTCTGCTTCTCAATTGTTAGTTCCTGTTACCTATTCCATTAGTAATCACTTGTGTTCTTTTCAATTTCAGGCATTAACTGTCTTTTAAATCAAAATGAAATGTGTACTTGGCAACTTCTGACTCAAGCATTTGGTTCCCCATAAATCCTGGAAATGACATAGTGTGCACTTCACCTCTGGCACACCTCTTCAAAAACCAGAGTTATGCAAGGAGGAACACTTGAGAACCAGGGAGCCCTAGCCCTCAAAGCCTTCCCAAGTTCTGGGAAGCAGTGGCATGTTGAAAATGACAGAAACAAATCTGCTTAATCACCTGGTATTGAGAGGAAGAGAGAGAAAAAGAAGAGAGAGAAAGGTCATGTGTGTGTGTGTGTGTGTGTGTGTGTGTGTGTTTGAGTACGCCAAAAAAAGAACCAAGCTGAGTTTCACTTCCTAGCAGTCTTACAGTCTTAAGCAATAATTTCCTGGAGTTCAATATTGTTTACACTTTTAATGATAATCCATGATTTTCAATTCTGATTTTATTAGAATCCTGTTTCTCACCTTCTTTGTCCTAACCAACTTTTCCATCCAGGTATGCAATTACAAATTCTCTTCTCCAAACTGTTGTCTCATCCAATTAAAAAAAAAAAAAAAAAAAAAAAAGGAAAACATTCACTTTTTCCTGACTCTCAATCTTCTTCCTAACACAGACGCAAAATAATTGGGCACACTATCTGTCACCCATTGCAATAGTTACAGTTCCATTATATTTGATACTTTCAATGATCCCATCAGATAAGAAAAGCATTATTCCCTGATTTAGAGAGAAAACTTAGGCACAAAGGTTAAGAATTTTCCGTTGCTGGAGTGACTAGGGGGCTCAGTTAGTTAAGGGTCTGACTTTGGCTTGGGTCATGATCTCCCAGTTCCTGAGTTCAAGGCTGTCAGCGCAGAGCCTGCGTGGGATTCGCTCTCCCTCCCTCTCTTTCTCTGCCCCTCCCCCACTAAATAAATAAATAAACTTAAAAAATAAAGGTATTGTCATTGCTGTAGCTATCCATGTGCATTAGAGGTCAGGAGTCCTCATTCCTAATAAGGTTGTAATGATAATCAAAGATACTATAAATTAGCAGTGTGCTGGGAACTACAGTCAGTGCTTTGCATACTGTTTTTATTTGAATCCTTAGAAAATACTATAAGGTAGATACTAGAACTCTCACCAGAAAGATAGCGCGACCTTCAAAAGATCACACAGCTAGAAGCTCAGAAGCCAGGAACAAACCTAAATTCGCCTAATTCACAAACCGCTAAGTAATCTCTGTGCTTTTGAGTCGCCCCTCCCCCATACTTCCGGCCCGCAGGCTAATGCAAGGACTGTAGGAGTCATCAGAAGTAGCATTGCTGACCTTCTCTTGATAAATATGTATTTTGTAAATTTCCCTGAGTTTTTATAATATGACTGTGGGAGAAATAAGAGCTGATAGTGCACATTGCTAACCGAAACAAGGGTCTGGTGACTTCACCCACATCTGGAGAAGAGAAAAACAAGGCCACAAGAACCAGTTTGGAGAATGAGATCAATGGGCATATGATTCCTGGGTAAGTGGAGATTTCTGCTCTGTATTCTGTTCCCCACTGAAAAGAACCCAGTGCAAGTGCCTATTACCATCATGTAAGGATAGAAAACTGATATGTTCTCAATGCTACTTCTCATGTTAATGTCATTTGCCATCTTCCCCTCACAAGTCAAAAGACTTACATGAAGGTTCCTTGGGTGGCTCAGTCAATTAAGTGTCAGACTGGATTTCAGGTCAGGTCTGATCTCACAGCTTGTGAGTTCGAGCCCCACATTGGGTTCCCTGTTTGAGATTCTTTCTTTCCCTCTCTCTCTGCCCTTCCCCTGCTTGCACTCTCTCTCTCAAAATAAATAAATAAAAACTTAAAAAAAAAAAAAGATTTATGTGAGAAGAAGAGAGCTCCCAACCTGGGTAAAGATTAGTATTTTCTGTCATCATGATCTTGTCAAAACAACTGTCTTGGAGTCGTAATTTTTAAAAGCCAGCTTACTTGTAATTTAATCCTTTCAGAGGAGTCCTCTTTCCTTCCTAGCGTTGATTCCAGACCACAGGCAGTTGCTCACAGGTTTCCTTCTTCAAGCACATCTCTTCCTGCATTCAGGTGGAAGTAGAATATCATCTCATCTCACAAACGATGCCCAGAGCACAATTTCCCAGAAGGCTGGGCATCCTCCATGAAGTGTTCTTGCCATTCCCTTCATAATATAAATATAAAATATTTTAAAAATTTGATTAATGCAGATGTGAAACCTTAGGTCAGACACCAAGGCACCTTTAGTCAGCAAAGATGACTTTGTGGTCATCAGGGTGACAGGTCTAAGAAAGTGGCAGCAAAATGCTACTTTTTTTAAGTAGTGGGGTATAACTGACATGTAAGAAAAAAGTTGGACACATTTCATGTATACAACTCGATAAGTTTAGGAATGTAAACACAAACCATCACCAAGGCCATAGATAGACATGTCCATCACTCCTGAAGCTTCCTCCAACCTCTGTATAATTAATATCAGCGCGGTATGGAAAAAAAAAAAAAAAAAACATTTAACGTAAGATTTATCTTCTTAGAAAATGTTAAGTGTTGCTATGATCTGAATATTTCTGTCCCCTTCCTTAAATCCATATGTTGAAATCCTAATGCCGAATGTGATGGTATTAGGAGGCAGGCCTTGGGGACGGGATCAGATCATGAGGGTGGAGCCATAATGAGTACGATTACTGCCGTTAGGAAAGAGACCCTACATTGCTCTCTAGCCCCTTCTATAATGTGAAGACAGGGCATGAAGGCCCCAGCTGTAAACCAAGAAGAGGGCCCTCGCCAGAATGCAGCCATGCTGACAACTTGATCTTGAACTTCCCAACCTCCAACTGAGAGAAATATATTTCTATTCTTATAAATTATTTAGTCTGTGGCATTTTGCTATAGCAACCCAAATAGACTAAGACAAGTTTACATACAGTAGCTGGAGGCACTGTGTTGTGTAATAACCCTTCAGAATTTGTCTTATAGAACTAAAACTCTGTACCCTTTGTTATATAAGAATTTGTCTTATATAACTAAAACTCTGTACACTCCTGTGTTCCCCCTCCTTCTAGTCCCTGGAAATCACCATATACCGTTTTCTTCTATGAGTTTGGCTGTTCAAGATTCTATACCTGACTGATATCATTTAGTAGTTGTCTTTCTTTATCTGGCTTATTTCACTTAGCAGGTTCATCCATATTGTCTCAAAGGGCAGGATTTGCTTTCTTTTTCCTAAGGCCGAATAATATTCCACTCTCTCTATGTATCCTGCATTTTTTTTATTCATTCATCCATCAATTAATAGACCCTTAGTTTGTTTCTATATCTTGACTGTTGTGAATAATGCTGCAGTGAACATGGAGGTATAGTTATCTCTACAAGGTGATGATTTCAGTTCTTTTGGAAAAATACCCAGATGTGGGATTGCCAGATCATATGGTAGTTTTATTTTTAATTTCTTGAGGAACCTCAATATTATTTTCCATGATGGCTGTACCCATTTGCATTCCCACCAGCTCTGTACCAGTGTTCTCTTTTCTCCACATTTCTCCACATTTCATCAGCACTTGTTATCTTTACCTTTGTGGGTTTTTTTGAAATTTATTTTTATTTATTTATTTTTTAGTGTTTATTTATTTTTGAGAGAGAGACAGGGTGTGAGCAGGAGAGGGGCAGAGAGAGAGGGAGACACAGAATCTGAAGGAGTCTCCAGGTTCTGAGCTGTCAGCACGGAGCCCCACGTGGGGCTTGAACTCATGAACCATGAGATCATGACCTGTTGTGAAGTCGGGTGCTTACCCAACTGAGCCACCCAGGTGCCCCGTTTTGTTTTGTTTTGTTTTGTTTTGTTTTGTTTTAATAGCCATTTTAACAGGTGATATGTTGTTGTGGTTTTGATTTACATTTGCCTGATGATTAGTGATCTTGAGGACTTTTCATGTACCTATTTACCATTTATGTCTTCTTTAGAGAAATGTTAATTTGTTGACACAAAATCATAGTATTGTCTTATTCTCCTTTGTTTCTGTGGAATCAGTTGAATGTCTTCTGTTTCACTGATCATTTTATTTATATATGTCTTCTGTCTTTTTTTATTTAGTTAGTTAAGAGTTTGCCAAATTGTTTATCTTATTAACAGAGAATTTCAAATTCTCTGTCTTTGAGCACACTTATTCTTTCTTCTTGACTGAGTCTTCTGTTGAACCCTCTACTGAATTTTTCATTGCAATCATTATATGCTTCAGCTCCAGAATTTGTTTCATTACTTTTATGATTTCTATTTCCTTATTGAACTTCACTTTTTTTTTTCATGTATAGTTTCCTGATGTCATTTAGTTGTCCATCTGTGTTCTCTTGAGCTTCCTTAAGCCAATTATATTGAATTCTTTTTCAGGCAGGTCATAGGTCCCCTTTTATTTAGAGTAAGTTATTGTTTGGTTCCTTTGATAATGCTATGTTTATCTGATTATTTGTGATTTTTGTTACCTTGCATTGATACCTGTATATTTGAAGAAATAGTCACCTTTTCTAGTTGCTATAGATTGGCTTCAGCAGGGAAAGGCAGTAAGGCCTGCTTCCAGAGCCCATGAACAAGTAAGCCTGGTACATGGGTCAATGGGATCTAGCTTCTCCCCATGGGCCCATGTACCAGGTCCTTGGGGACCCAGGTTTCAGGGCCAAGCCTGACACTGGAATGGGTCTGGAGCTTGTGTCCACAGAGACCAGACTGGAGCAGGGATAAACCTGGAGCCTGGGTTTGTGGGTCCTGTACTTTTGTAAATCTAAATTTTGAAGAGAATTTCAAAGAGAATAATTTAAAAATTAGATAATCAAATGGCATAGCTGCTGAAATCTATAATGACTATCCCCTCTATCATGTTAGGAGCATGCTGTGATATAACATCTGAGTATTTAGTGTATTATTTATGCATATATCTTTCTTATTAAACGGAGAGCTATTTCAAAGATCAGCTTTTTTGAAGTATAATTTACGTGCAATAAAATACACCCACTTAAGGGTATACCTGTGTATGACTTTCCCTGAAAATATATACATCTGTGTAATCACCTCTGCAATGAAGATTTGAAACATTTCTATTATCCCAAAAATACTTTCTTGTACCTTCTCAGTGAATCTTGATAGTACTCCCAGACCTAGACAACCACTAACCCAGTTTCTATAATTATGAATTAAAACTTTATACAAAGTGAATCATACAGTACGAACTCTCTGTTTCGGGAGTCATTTGCTTACCATAATGTTTTTCAGAGTTAGCCACATTGGTGCATATACCAGGAATGTATTCCTTATCGTTGTCTACTATTAATTTGTCCAGACATACTACAATCATCTGTGGGACATTTTATTTCCAGTTATAGAATAACATTGTTATGGCAGGTCTTTGTGTGGGCATATATTTTTGTTTCTCGTAGCTAAATTACTAGGTATGCTTGTGCTGCATCATATGGAAAGTGTATATTTAACTTTATAAGAAACTGCATAAACGTTTTTCAGTGGGTTCTACGGTTTTACATTCCCCTCAGCAAAGTAAGAGGTCCCAGGTTTTCCATATCCACACCCTCAGCAATATCTGGCATTGTCTTCATTTTAGTCATGTGAGTGGATGTGTAATGGTATCTGCTTGTGGTTTAAATTTTCATTTCCGTGAGAACTATCTAGCTTGGGGATTTTTTTTCATGAACTTATTGCCACTTACATCTCTTTTGGTAAAAAGTCTGCTCCAGTCTTTTACCATTTTAATTGGATTCATTTTCATATTATTGCATTGTAAAATAGAAGTCCTTCTCAGGTATATGTATAGTGAAGATTTTCTGCCAGCCTAATGCTTGCTTATTCATTTTCCTAATAGTGGCTTTTGAAGAGCAGTTTTTAATTTTTATGATGTCAAATTTATCAACTGTTTATTGTTTCTACTTTTTGTGTTCCACGTAAGAAATCTTTGCCTTCTCTAACGTCGCAAAAATTTTCTTCTGTTTTCTTCCGGAAATTTTTATATTAGCTTTTATATATAAATCTATTGTCATTTGGGGATAATTTTTACATGTGGCTTAAAGGGTGAGGTTAATGTTTTGTTTGTTTGTTTCTGTTTTCATATGGATGTCCAGTCTTCTGGCACTGTATGTTGAAAAGGCTAGCCTTTCTCCATTAAATTACTTTGACATCTTTGTTCAAAATCAGTTGGCATATATACATAGGTCTATTTCTAGAATCTCTATTTGGTCCCATTGAGCTTATTGTCTATTTTTTTACATCAATACGTTCTGTCTTGGCAGTAGAGTTCTATAAAAAGTAAGCCTTGAAGTCAAATAGTGTAGCTTCTCTAAAATTTCTTTTCTTTTTTTTTTTAATTTTTTAATGTTTATTTATTTTTGAGAGAGACAGAGTGCGAGCAGGGGAGGGGCAGAGAGAGAGAGAGAGACAGAGACAGAGAATCCAAAGCAGCCTTCAGGCTCTGAGCTGTCAGCACAGAGCCTGACGTGGGGCTTGAACTCATGAACTGTGAGATCATGACCTAAGCGAAGTCAGTCACTTAACTGACTGAGCCACCCAGGCGCCCCTTTTTTCTTTTACAACATTCTTTTGGCAAGGCTACCTCTTTTAACTTTCCATGTGGATTTTGGAACTAGTTTGTCAATTTCTTTTTTAAAACCCACTGGAATTTAGATTGTGATGAATCTGTATCAATTTGAACAATATTGAGTCTCCCAACCTAAAACATGGTGTAATTGACCCATTTTTTAGGTCTTTTAAACATGCTTTATATTTTTTAGAATACAGAGTATTTTACCCATATTTTATTAAATTTATACCTAAGTACTTTGTATTTGATGGTATTATAAACACTATTTAATTTCAATTTCTATTTGTTTTTTGCATGTATATGGAAACATAATTAAATTTTTATTATCCTGATATTCTCAATTGTTGCTAATCTCTCTTAGTTCTAGTAGCAATTTGTGAATTCCTTATTAATTTCTAGGTTCCTGAACATCCAAAAAATAAAGCTTTATCATTTTATTTCTAATTTTTATATCTTATCTTTTGTTTTTCCTTCCCTTAACTGGCTCGAACTTTTAGTACAATAGTGATAGTGATAGTTCTCAATACTAGGTGGAAACATTTCAATCTTTCATCAGTAAGTATGATGATAGGTGTAAATTTTTCTTAGATGCTCTTATCAAGTAGAAGAAATTCCTATGGATTCTTAATTTTGTTGGTTTTAATCATGAATAGATGTAGAATTTTGTCAGATGCTTTTTTCTGCATCTGTTTTTCGTTTTGTTTGTTTGTTTTAGCAATTTCTACACCCAACTTAGGTTTCAAACTCATGACCTGAGATCAAGAATCACATGATCTTCTGACTGAGCAAGCCAGGTGCCTCTTTCTGCATCTGTTTTTGTTTTTGTCTCAAGTTTGTATTTCAATTTTAGAGAGTTAACATGTAGTGTAATATTAATTTCAGGAGTAGAAGTTAATGATTCATTACTTACATATGATACATGTAACACTAACACTCAACATCACAAGTGCCCTCCTTAATACCCATTAACAAGTTAGCCCATTCCCCTGCCTCCCTCCCTCTGCATCTGTTTTTGATGATCATATGTTTGTTTTTCCCTTTTATTCTGTTGGTATAATGAATTACATTGATAGCTCTTTAAATGGTAAGCCAAATTTGCATTACAGGAATAAACCCTAACATGATGTATTAGCCATTTTAAAACAATTAAATTTGATCTGTTAAATTTTCTCATTCAAAATTTGATGTTTATGAGGGTTAATGGTCTGCAGTTTTCTTTTCTTAAAAAGTCTTGTTTTTAGCATGAATATACTAGTGAAGCTATTTGGGTCCCGAGTTTACTTTTGGAAAGGTTTTTAATAACAAATTCAATTTCTTTAAAAATACATATAGAACTATTAACATTTTCTATATTTTTGAGTCAGTTTTGGTAATAAGTATTTTTTTAAAAAATTTGTCCATGTTATTGAAATTATCAAATTTATTTCCATGAAGTTATTCATAATATTTCCTTATTATCCTTTTGGTATATGTAATGATGTCATCTGTTGCAGTCCTTATGTTAGTAATTTGAGTATCCTTTTCTTTTTTTGCTGATCATTCTAGCTAAATATCTACCAATTCTTTAAAATATTTGTCAAGATTTTAAGTGTCCAGCTTTTGGTCTAATTGCTATTATACGTTTATCTGTTTTATATTTCATTGATATCTGCTATTATCTATATTATTTCTTTTATCCTACTTAATTTGAATTTAATTTGCTCTTCTTTTATTTACATTTTTCAAGATGGATGCTCAGATAATTGATTTTAAAACTTTGTCTTCTCTTTATAGGAACTTTTGAGACTATAGTTTTTCCTCTGATGGTAGCTTTAGCTGCAACCTACAAATTTTGATGTATCTTTTTTCATGTTCATTTATTTATTTATTTATTTATTTATTTTTTAATATATGAAATTTATTGTCAAATTGGTTTCCATACAACACCCAGTGCTCATCCCAAAAGGTGCCCTCCTCAATACCCATCACCCACCCATTTATTTTAAGATAATCTGTTATGGTTTATTTTTGAGTCACAAGATATTTAGAAGTGGCTGTTCACTTTATAAACATTTGGATTTTGTTCATATATTTTTCTGTTAGTTATTTGTAATTTAACTTCCTTGTACATAGAGAATGATTAATGTCAATAAATTTATAAGTGTTGTAACTTTATTATTGTAAAGTGGTAATAATATTTCAGTGTGTAATATTTTATATGTATTTATGTGTATATACAACTATATAGTTTTATATATAGTTTGATATAAACTATATTTATAGTTTCAAGGATTTAGCACACATGTTTATGGAAGCTGGCAAGTCCACCTATTATAGGGTCGGCCAAGAGGCTGGAGATGCTTGAAACAACCAATACTGCTGACCAAGTCCAAAGTCCACTAATCTGGAGACCCAGGAAGGACCCAATGTTGTAGTTCAGTTCCAAAGGCCCTCTGTTGTGGAATTTCCTCTTGCTCATAAGAGGCCAGGTTTTTTTTCTGTTTTTGTTGTTTATTCTATTTAGGCTTTCAACTGAATGTGGCCTACCTACATTATGGAGGACAATTCTCATTCAAAGTCACCCAGTTTAAACATAAATCTCATCCAAAAACACCCTCACAGAAACATCAAGAATAATGTTTGACCACATATCTGGGCACTATCTCCCAGTCAAATTTACACATAAATTGTGATCACACATAATCACATTCTCAGTCACAAAATATATATTACAGGTAAGAGTGTCAGGCCACAAATCTAAGTTTATAAAGAATTAATTAATGTCTATCTGATTTTCCATTACATCAGATGGAATGCTGATTTACTCATAAGATTTTGAGCAACTTTTCTATCCGTAGGGGTATGTCAGGGTTGCTAACATGTTGGTTGGAAAGTGCAATCAGAGGCTATAATTCACAGGATATGGCTAAGAAGTTCACAGCCCCCCCATCCCCTATTGTGTGTTCAGAACTCAGCCTCAGTGCCTCCATGTTTAAATATAGAATTTCCTAAAGTCAACTGCACAAATGTCTATTGAGTGATGTAATCCAGACCCTTGGTGTCTACTTGAATGAAGAGAATAAAAAGGAGAATAACACAGAGGTAAAAGATATAAATTAATATCTCAAAGATTGTAACCAGCTTTGAAAACTTCAGTCGAGTAGTTTATGAACTAAGTATCAAAATGCTATGCATTCACTTATTTATGCATATATACATTCATTCATTGGTTATTTCAACATCCTAAGCATCTATTATTTTTGCATTACTAGACTAGGTTCTGAAAAGCTGACACTAAAGGAAAAACGTATTTTTATCTTGAAGCTTACCTGGGACAATTAAAAATATAAGGAATACAGAAAAAAGGAACCACCAATGGCTCAAGTCTGAATTCTGGTGGTCAGCCTTCTCTACTCCTTCTCCCTAATGTTCACATTTGATCATTCCCTTTGGTTTCACTCCCTAAACATATCATCTTGACTTTTAAAACTTCTCTTTATCTCCCTTGCCACCATCCTGGTACAAATCACCATCAGTTTTTACCTGGACTTCAGATTTAACTCCCAAATAGATCTTCTTGATTGCATTCGTTCCCCTCAAATGCATTCTCTGCGTTAGGCAAGTGGTTTTTAAAAAGTTATGACAGTTCTTGCACCTCCCCTCCTTAAAAATCTTCAATAATCTCCCACTGCTATTACAATAAAGTTCAAACTCCTTGAAATGGCCCACAATGCTTTGAGTGATCCAATTCCTTTCTGCCTTCATGTCTGGCCCCTCCCTTCCTAATTCATCCTATATTCTCTTTGTCCTTCTCTTTTTCTTGAGTATAGAATGTTCCTTCCCATCTCAGAGATTTTTCATACTTGTGCATATGTTGGTTCCTTTCTTTGAATGTTGCCTGTCTCCTTTCTCCAACTCACCTAAATTCACCTCTCTTTCTCTTCTGTTCCACCCACCTAACCCACTATTTTTTCAGACTGAAATTTGCTTAATCACAGAGACTTTCTCTTTCTTACTCATGCAACTCAACATCCTCCAATATAGCACTAAGATCACCCTATTTTGTTCTTTTATGTTAAGTTATAATTAATTGCATTGCTACATTTTTGTACTTAAATATCTATCTAATTGTATGTGTCATGTCTCTTTCCATAAGCAGACTACAAGCTCCATGACTGTTTTTTCAATTTTATATCTTCAGGTCCCTACACAGTACTTTACTGTAAAGTGAATGCAAAACAAGTCAGGATATGAAAATATCAAGAGGGAGGTACAAGAGGTTTTCAATAATCAAGTAGCATAATCCATTTTATTAGAAATGACAGTATCATCCAAAACCATCTGCCATTATTCATGAAGCCAGGAAGGAACACTAGAAAGATTACATTTTCCATTACCTTTGACACCATGTCCCTAAACGGAATAAGTAAAGTCATGTTTGCCGTTCCCTGACTTTTCTTACCTTTCTCCTGCTTTAGCATTCGTTTTTTCTCAAACATCATCTTTTTCTCCGAAGTTACTCCCATTTCTCCTATTATGTAGGAAAATGGCCTCCTGAAAACACATTTCCTCTCCCTGAATATTTGCATTTTTAAGAAAGATACTAGAGGAATTCTCACTCTAGTGATGAAATTCTGACAACATTAGCAAGGACAGATACCGATTTTGAGAGCCCTCCAGCCCATGCTTAATGTGTCCATAAATGATACAGATTCTAGTATGTGATGGTAGCCTTTCCACTTCTTCTCCTTCTTTGAATTGGTCATGATGAGCTAACTTACAACTCCAAATGTTACAGGCTTAACATAATAAAAGTTTATTCTCTGGCATACAAAAGTCTAACGCAGCATTCTGGGTTGAGTGATTCTTCTGAATGGCTTTCTTCCAAAGAGAAATTTCTCTTTTGTGGCTTTGTTCTTGTGTGGCTCTGCCCTCCTCTGGGTGCTTAGAGTTCTCCTATTCAGCCCTCAGATGGGGAGGAACAACGTAGAGACAGAGTGGAGGCTTAGTTTTCAGAAGATTATGTAAGCCAGTTCCAGAAATGGTTCACATTAGTTCTATCCACATAACATTGCAAGGGAGGCTGGGAAATGTAGTCTGTCTTCCCAGAAAGGAAAGATAAACCATTTGGCGAATAAATAGCAAGCCACAGCCACGTCTTTCACACTAAGATAAAAGATTATTCCAAATCCTTAAGGTATCATCTAGAAACTCACATATATTCCATATATTCAGATATGTATTCTTACATTTCTTTCACCCCAGCCTCAAGAACAAATAATCTTTGTGTATCTTTCTCTACAACTATTAACATTTTAATT
The DNA here is from genome assembly GCF_024362965.1 of Panthera pardus. Classification (NCBI taxonomy): domain Eukaryota; kingdom Metazoa; phylum Chordata; class Mammalia; order Carnivora; family Felidae; genus Panthera; species Panthera pardus. Next base: position 96,056,960 of record NW_026526721.1, on the reverse strand, counting down.
AAAAGTTATTTCATTGTTATTATTGTTAATTTGGTATGAGAAAGGATACCTAGCATTTCAAAAGACTATTTGGGGCACCATTTGAAATATATTTCACTGTCCTCCTTTATCTAGACTCTGACTATCCTGGAGTTTTCAAATAGCATTTGAAGCAAAAACCAAACAGCTGCTGAGTTTTTTCCTGATGTGCCTTACCTTAATAAGACGTAAAAGTGTTATGTTTACATAGCCACAAATTCCATCCATGATAAGTACTTCATTGAGAAGAAAAATAAAACTGCTACAAATGGTTTAGCTCTCTATGATTCCACACAACTTCCCATTTTTATTGAAAAAAAAAAAACAATAAACAAGACAAAAGTATAAGCAGTTTCAATGAAAATAGAAATTAAAAGATCAAAATTTACTCATTGCGTTATCAATCATATTATTTTTTTCCCAATTTAAAAACTTTTTGTAGCTTTTATGTTAATTCTCTCTGGTTCCATAAAGAACCACAGCCCATATATGGCTAGACTCAAAGCCAACCCAATGTAGCAAACCTTCTGCTACATATGTGCAAAACAGAAAACTCAAGAAATAACTATAAGTTGAATGTCTACCCTTTTTGATTGGCCTCTTCAGTCTTCCCATTTTTCATACTGTTAGATAATCCAATTATTAGTTGATCAGTCAATCATTTTCATTTTAAGGAATGAATTTGAGGGGCGCCTGGGTGGCTCAGTCGGTTAAGCGTCCGACTTCGGCTCAGGTCATAATCTCACGGTCTGTGAGTTCGAGCCCCGCGTTGGGCTCTGTGCTGACAGCTCAGCGCCTGGAGCCCGTTTCAGATTCTGTGTCTCCCTCTCTCTCTGCCCCTCCCCTGTTCATGCTCTGTCTCTCTCTGTCTCAAAAATAAACATTAAAAAAAATTTTTTTAAAAAGGAATGAATTTGATAAATGCTGAGTGTCACAGATTTTAGTGAATTTTAATTCCTGAAAAATAAAGCCATGGCCGAACTAGGTTGAGCTCCTAATACTTAAAGCTCTTATACCTAGTTGATATGCACAAAGATTTCTTCCCTTGCCTTGTAAAATTCATTTATCTTTTCTTAAAAATGAGTTAACTGAAACTATAGACAAATTTCAGATTAAACAGATTGAATTGGATACAAAATACTGATTGTACTAAGAAGTATCAGATTTCAAAATATTCTTTGTTTCTTTCTTCAAATCATAAGCATAATACATATTTCTCAAGGCCCTTGCAAAAATAGGCTTCTGTCACATGGTTTCAATAGTTTCATCTTGATGTTTTTAAGAGACCATTTTAGACTCACTGGTTTTTGCAGGAGACAAAAGCGGTCAGAATAAAGCACTGTGGAATGTGATAAGACTCACTCCTCCTGGTCTAAAAATTATTTTAGAATCCTTGTAATAAAGTATTCTAAATATCACACTGGATCATATTCATCTTCTAAATCACACTGGCTATACCCATCAATAATTCCCAATTAACTGTTAATATCAGAGCAAGGAGTGTATCTTATTAATTTTTGTATTTCCAGAATCTTGGACAATAGAAGACACTTGACAAGTATGTGGTAAATACATGAATTAATTTATTTCTATCCTGTTTTTATAAAAGCAAAACAAAATCGCATGACACATAATCTGACAAATTGCATAAGATATCTCATATTCCTTGGTTCTGGGCTATCCTCACCCCCTAACTGCTCAGTTTTCAAATTCCCCTGCAAAATATCACATGACTCCTAGTATAACACATATGCGGTACATAATAAATGCCTGATAATATGTATTTATTGAATGATTGACCAAATGGTGATGTTTAATTAAAAAATAATACAATAAAATATATTAATTATACAAACTTACAAATACAGCTTAGACATGGAAATGCTCCTTTAGAAAAGGCAGAAAGTACAACTCTACATAGTTGATGCAAATGGTAAAAATATATTAGTGAAAGTGTATTTAACCAATTTCATGATGTGCTGAATTCTACTTTAGAAACTAACTAGATTGTTATACAAATCTCAACTTTTTGACATCATTAAGAAAAACATAATGCCTATATCACATGGCTTAGTATTTTATTACATATTGTCTTATAATATTGTTTGTGTATTTATTTATTTATTTATTTATTTATTTAGAGACATTTTAAAGACATTCCTTTATTTCAAGTAAAGATATCCTAAAACAATTGTAGGTTTAACAGTAGATGAACTACAGATTCTATAATGTTCTATTTTATTTCTTCTTTCTTTCCTTATTATTTTTTTAATTTAAATCCAAATTAGTTAACATGTAAAATAATGATGTTTTCAGGAATAGAATTTAGTGATTCATTATTTACATATAACACCCAGTGCTCATCCCAACAAGTGTTCTCCTTAATACCCCTTCCCCATCTAGCCCATCCCCCCACCCAACACCCTTCCAGCAATCCTCAATTTGTTCTCTGTATTCTTATGCTTTGTCTCCCTCTCTGTTTTTACATTCTTTTTGCTTCCCTTTCTTTTTGTTCAGCTGTTTTGTAGCTTAAATTCCACATATGAGTGAAGACCTAAACATAAAACAAGAAGCCATCAGAATCCTAGAGGAAAAAACAGACAACAACGTCTTTGACTTTGGCCACAGCAACTTCTTACTTGACATGTCTCTGGAGGTAAGGGAAACAAAAGCAAAAATGAACTATTGGGACCTCATCAAGATAAAAAGCTTCTGCACAGCAAAGGAAACAATCAGCAAAACTAAAAGGGAACCAATGGAATAGAAGACATTTGCAAATGACATATCAGACAAAGGGTTAGTATCCAATATCTATAAAGAACTTCTCAAAATCAATACCCAAAAAACAAATAAGCCAGTGAAGAAATGAGCAAAACAAATGAATACTTTTCCAAAGAAGACATCCAGATGGCTAACAGACACATGAAAACATTCTCAACATCACTTATCATCAAGGAAATGCAAATCAAAATCACAATGATATATCACCTCACACCTGTCAGAATGGCTACATACCTATCAGGCAAGAACAGATATTGGCAAGGATGTGGAGAAAGAGGAACCCTTCTGCACTGCTGGTGGGAATGCAAACTGGTGCAGCCACTCTGGAAAACAGTATGGAGTTTCCTCAAAAAGTTAAAAATAGAACTACCCTACAACCCTGCAATGGCACTACTAGGTATTTATACAAAGGATACAGGAGTGCTGTTTTAAAGGGGAAAATGCACCCCAATGTTCATAGAAGCACTATCAAAAATAGCCAAATTATGGCAAGAACCTAAATGTCCATCAACTGATGAATGGATAAAGAAGATGTAGTATATATACACAGTGGAATATTACTTGGCGATCAAAAAGAATGGAATGCTGCCATTTGCAGCAACATGGATGGAACTAGAGTGTATTATGCTAAGCGAAATAAGTCAGTCAGAGGAAGACAAATATCATATGACATGACTTATTATTTATTTTAAATTAGTCACTGCAAAGATAATGGAAAATTATTGCTCATAAAATTACTGTCATCATTTATTAAGTGCTTATTAAATTCCAAACATTTTACGCACAATACCATTAAATAGCCTCTTACTGCACATCAATTTCTTCTGAGAATTTGTCTCAGTTATCTGTATGATCTTCTAATTCGGTATTTCCCAGACTGTACATTTTATAAGGTCAGGAAATAAGTACATTCTGTTTGCCACCAGCACACACTCAACATTTGATACAGAATCAGTCATTTAGTAGCTCAAACAAATATTTATCAAGCATTAAATGAACAAATAAATGAACACCATATTGTAGATGTTACTACTCCCATCGTATTTAACAGAAATAACTTAGGCTTAGAGACTGTAAGGAGCTTGTTCAAAGTTAAATAACAAGTGTAGAGCCAGGATTTAAACCCATATTTTTAAATCTCCAACTCCATGCTATCATATGCCAAGGTTTCTAGTTCAAGAAAACACAATGTTTTCACTTCTTGGCTTAGTCTGTCCAAGCTGCCATAACAAACTACCATAAACTGGGTGGCTGAAACAATAAACATTTATTTCTTGCAACTGTAGAGACTGGTAAGTCCAAGATCAGCGTGCCTAGTACCAGATGAGAGCTCACTTCATGGTTCAGAGATGGCCATCTTCCCTCTGCATCCTCACAGTGCAGAGGAAGGCAAAAGGTCTCTCTTGTGTCCTTTAAAGAGCACTAATCCCCTTCATGAAGGCTGCACCTGCATGACCTAATCACTTCCCAAAGACCCCACTTCTTAACACCATCACATTGGGGGTTAGGATTTCAACGTATGAATTTGGGAGGAACACAAACATTCAGTCCATAATACTCCTCATTTATTCTTCAAAATAAATTATATAGCATGTGTTATTGGTTTATATTAGAGACCTGGATAAATGTCTCTAAAGAAATAATATAGACTACAGACTAACTAGACCATGGTTAAGACATATTCTTGAAAACATTTCTTGTTGAAGAGTGGGAATTAGCACGTTATTTAGCTTTAGATTTTATTAAATTAAATAGGTAAAAAAAAAAATTGCAAAGTCCAAAGAAAGTCAGAAAAAAAATAGAAATTTCGACTTCAATCAATGTTATAAAAGACAAGAAAGGAGAAAAAAGGATAGAAATTTGAATATAAAAATAAAAATATATGTCAACTAAAATATGTCAATAATTATAATTTTAATTTGTCAATTAAAGGTTAAATAGTTCTAATTGAGTTGAGGAAATAAAGCTATATGTAATTTATAAGAGACATGCTTAATGTATAAAGATCAAAAAAGGCTGCTAGCAAAAGATTTCAAATGATATACTAGGCAAATACTACCTAAAAGAATGCTGGCAAGTGATGTAATATCAGGAAAAATAGAATTCGAGACAAAAAGCTGTATTAGGCTATAGGCTACAACATGGATGAAACTTTTCAATCATGCTAACGGCAATAAGCCCGACAAAAAGGGATAAATATCGTATGATTCCACTTACATGAGGAATCGGCAAGTTCTTAGAAAAAAAGAAAGTGGAATAGAAGTTACCAGGGCCTAGGCTTATGAGGGAATGGGGAGTTATTATTTAGGGGGTATCGTTTAGGGTAAGAAAAAAATTCTGGAAATGGATAGTTATGATGGTAGCACAACATTGTGAGAGTACTAATGCCACTGAACAATACCCTTAAAAATGATTAAAATGAGTTTTTAAAGTGGATATTTGAAGGATTTTTAAAGCTATTTTAGGTATAGAGAGGATTATTACATAATGACTAAAGTTTAATTCACATGGAAGACATCATTTGCATAAACCCAATAAAATGCCCTTAAAACATGTACGTATAAAAAGTGAATAGTCCTACAAGTAAAACTGATAAATCCACTTTCATAATGGTAAATTCAACATGCTTTTAATTATTGATAGGCCAAAGCACACAAAATAGAGATATAGGAAAATTTTGATAAACTTAATGTAAGTAGAGACATATAGATATATATCTACATTCTAAATTATAACATATACATTCTTCTTAAGCATAATTATAGTATTTACAAAAATGATTACATTTATATTAGGTTATAGGCAAGCCTTGACTATCCTAGCTGATCCAAGAAAATAAAAAGAAATTAAAAACACCAAAAAGGAAGAAACAACACCAGAAGAATCTAATATGAATTGTTGACTATAACATGAGTATATATAGCAAGTTAACAGAATGTTAAATTAATATGCGGTAATCAGTTGTACTTTTATAGAGTAGGAACGAAGATCAGAAAATATTTTTACATGTCATTTGTAATAGCAATAAAACTAGGTCTCTTAAAGGAAATCAAACAACAGATGTGTAAGACCTTTTGTAATATATTTTAAAACTTCATTCAAATAATTTTACCAAGATCTAAATTAATGGAGAGATATTTTCTATGAAGATATATTCAGTGTTATGAAGATATATTCAGTTTCATAAAGATATCAAATGTCCCCGAACTGATATGTAGCTTTAACGCTAGTCTGATTAAAATTCTAATCGAGTTTTCTGTAGGATTTTTAAATCAGATTCTAATATTTACATAGAAGAGAAAAGAGCCAACATTAGCTAAGATATTCATGAGGAAGAAGAGTAGAGAGGAATGAATTGGCCTACCAGATATAATGTATTAAGATAAAGCCTTAATAAATAAGAAAGCATGGTGTTGGCACGATGGATACACAGAATGACCCATAGGACAGAATACAAGTTCAGGCATAGAAGAACCCTAGATAAATATAGGGGTGTCACGGCAGATCACTGGGAAGATGATAGACTATTTGATAAATGTAACTTTAAAACGTCAATTTATATTAAAAAATTAAAGTAGGACCCTCCTTTCTTCATATTAAAGCTAATGATTTAAATATTTATATATGTAATATAAAACTAATTTTTTTTCAAAAAATATAGGAAATATCACTCTGAAATTAGGGTAAAGAAGACTTTCTTAAATAATGCGTAAAAGCATCAACCACAAAAAAAAAAGATTGATGAATATGATTCTGTTAACAACTGTGCCTCAAAATAAAATGAAAACACAAGTCGCAAGCTCTGAGAAGATATTTGCAATACATATAGCCAACAAAAGATTATTGTCTCAGATATTAAAAAGAAACCTCATAAGTCACTAACACTACTACTCTATGGAAAACTGGGCAAAAGATATGAACAGAAGTTTCATGAAAGAGGAAAGATTTTTGGTAAGCAAAATTATGAAAAGCAATTCAATCTCACTAGTAATAAAGGAAATGAAAATTAAGATGCAATGTGATAGCCACTGTTTTACCCACTCAATTGGCAGAAACTAAGAATTCAACAACACAAGATAGTTGACCTTTGAACAATGTGGGGGTTAGGGGTGCTGACCCAGCTGAAAATCTGCATATAACTTTTGCTTCTTAACTAATAGCCCACCATTGATCGGAAGCCTTATTGATAGCATGAATAGTCGATTAACACATATTTCGTAGGTTATATGTATTATATACTGTATTCTAACAGTAAATTAGTCTAGAAAAAAGAAAATGTTATTAAGGGTTCATAAGGGAGAGAAAGTACATTTAAAGCACTTTACTGTAAAAGATCCACATAAAAGTGGGCCCACACAGTTTAAACCCGTGTTGTTCAGAGAAAGAAGATATGGAAAGTCTTAGTCATTGCTGCTGCAGTATTATTTTCAGCTAAACCCTTAAGTATCTCACCTTTTTCCTACCAGGACTCTATTTAATATACACATTTTTACTTCTATCCTAGTTCTTAGGCCCATCGTTGTTGGGAATATTCTTGTGCTTAATTATATATTTGTTATTACATTATGTATCACTTTACAATACATACATGACACACATTCTTTTACTTGTATGAAAAAAGAAAACTGTAGGGCGCCTGGGTGGCTGTCGGTTAAGCGTCCGACTTTGGCTCAGGTCATGATCTCCCGGTTCGTGGGTTGGAGTCCCGCGTGGGGCTCTGTTCTGACAGCTTAGAGTCTGGAGGCTGCTTTGGATTCTGTGTTTCCCTCTCTCTCTTCCCCCCCACCCCAGCTTGCCCTCTGTCTCTGTCTCTCTCTCTCAAAAATAAGTAAACGTTAAAAAAAATTTAAAAAAAAAAAGAAAACTGTAAATTTAAAAAATACAGCTATTATCAACATAGCAAGTCAATTAAGAAATCCATGAATTATATTTGTGTTTATACTTCTAGGTCCAAAGGCTTTAATTGTATAGGGTCTTTTATTAATACTAATCACATTTACAAACGAACATTTACTGAAGCACTTGAATTCCTGAATGGGTAATGAACGGGATCTTGAAATTTCCTGATTTCTGAAATTGTGTTGTAGTTCTCCCAAATGGCGACCGTAATCAAGAACACATTTCACAAATTTCAGAATCACTTATTGTGCTTTGTAGTTCAAAGGAGTGCTTTTAGATACATTTGACTCTCACAGTAAGCTTGGGTGGTGGATGGATAGGGCAGTTATTACAGGGAATTTTTAAGTAAACAGAAACTAAGTCTTTAGGAGGGTGAAGGACCTGCACAGCCCCACACGCTGGCTAGTCGCAAAGTTTGTACTTGACTTCCCACTCTGTCTACTTTCTCCTCTACGCCATCTTACGTCTAAAGATAATAGTAAGCTTGTAAGTCTGTGAAATGTTCACCACTTTCAAAATGCTTTCCGTATCACGTCATCTGTTTTGATTCTCACATTCAGCCTTGAGTTTCTTTAGCATATTTCTTTCTTCTCATAACATATATAGAGCATAATTTAAGCCAAACAGTATTAGTTATGAAAATATAAGGTCTTTCTGTTAGAAAATTACTAGATAATCAAATCAGAGTGACAATAAAATAATCTTGCTTTTGTTTCACAAACCCCACAGTTATAGTCACGGATTTGTCTAACAAATAAAAGTAAAAATAATTATTTTGGAACTTGTTAGTTGTTGTCTTTTTTCCTCTTTTTTAAAAGCAAATGAATGACTGTAAGAATGAACAAACGATTCTATCATCCAAACAGTTTCTGCTTTTCTGAGATTTGTGAAGATGAAAAGAAATGTATTTCTGACTCAAGAAACCCACTTACTTAACATTTAACAAGTACAAAGGACATCTTTCCAGACGTATTTCTTTAAATGGGCTTTGACACATCATGAGTATTATTCAGATGAATAATCAAACGGTATGATTTATTTTTTTTCTTATTTGTAAACATCTGCTTAGATTTTTCTCACTCTCTGCCTGATCTCCATGTGGTCTTGCCCACGAATGGTAGTCTTGTTAGAGGCAAACTACATTTCACATCCCATCAAACCCACCTGCTCACACTGGGCGGGGTTTGGCCAGAGTTGCTGCTGCTCATTAGAGGCTCTGGCAGAGAGAAAGGGAGGGTGGAAGAAGCAATGAAACCGGGGCCTGAAAAGTGAAGCTGAGGTTTAGATTTTATGTGGGATTTTATTTGGTGAGTGGTTACACTGCTTTTCATTATACCAGATAACAGGTTGCTGGCAGCATATTTAAAAGATATGGAACTTTTAAGGGGCTGAACATGAAATTAAAGCTTGATGAAATGAATTCTAATCTGTGCCCCATAGTCATGTGTGTGCCAGGAAACATACACACTGGTGCCTTAATTGTGATCGGGCTGTTCCCTTAAAAGCAGCGAGAATATTCACTTTGCTGCACAAGGAAAATCTAGGAAACAATACTATTAGGAGTTTATATGCCATCTTATGCTCCACTTTCTTCATAACATTACATCAGTTCTACAGGCATTTTCTGCCCCATTTACCAAACTGGCTGCAGTCAATGAAGTTTTGCATTATATGCCCCCAGGGAAGAAAATAATGCAAAGTTTTTACTGTCCATGTTAATGCCATTTAATACATTGCTCAAACACATACTTAAGACCAACAGTTCTGATTACGCAACTTTGGTTTAAAGTGGCTTCCAAACTGACTTCTTAACTGGCAACTTCTCAACAGCTCAGGTCTTCCCAAACTTCTTTGGGAAGATAGGAGGGTCAAAAGAGTGCAGTTTGTGATGGCGCGAACACCCTGGGTTGTCTTCGGTGTTCGTAACTTAGTGGTCTAAAAAGGAAGAGAAAAGTGGTGGCCAGCTTGTTTGTTTCACTTTGTCTTTTAAAATTTGTGTGTTTAAATTTTGCTTAAACTGGAACGAATCTGTACCTACCTCTTGGGAATCTAATGCCTTTGAAAAATGGCTTAACATTCAAAAAATGATGTGAGTCCAACAGTTAAAGTTTGAAGTAGGAGTGAGTAGTGAGGTAGAACAGCATTCCGTCTCTTTTTTGGAGGACTTGGATTTCATTCCGCTCCTTTTGAGTAGGAAAAAACAGATCTGTCTTTTCTCTGTTTGGATAAGGAAGGGAGAGGGCTTAAAGAAGAGAAACATTTTCAATACCAGCTGTTCCCTAACTCAAGCCCTGCATAAATTTATTCTTTTTTTGAACTGGAGATGTTAGGACAAAACCCTAAAGAGAGTGGAAAATAGAAAGTGAGTCAGTAAAGCCAATTTTATTATTCTAGGTTACAAACTTTTTAGAGAACAAATAGGCTAAGGGACAAATTAACCATAGTTCAATCCAGAACCAGTTATAAGAGCATAGACATCTAATAAAAGCTCTGGGCTATACTGTAGGGGGAGAACTTGCAAGGCATCCCTGTGGGATACACCTCAGTTGCTAATTCTTTTTACAAAAGTCTCTAACATATTTAAGCAATTACCAAATATGTGAATCAAATTATGCCTTCTCCAGACTGAGCAACTAGCTCTCTTACTTTTGGATGTGTGGCTTTAATATCTAGACTTAATATACTCTTAATGTCAGTGTCTTCACTTCAAAATATTAGAAAGATTTAACTCCTACACATATCACTAACTAAATTTACAAAGGTTGGAATGTGTGTTCTTGAGCTCAGCAAGAATAACCATCTCAAGTCTTAAAGTCTGAATTACATACAAATGAATCAGCATCTCAGATGGGAATTTTAAAATATTGCTTCATTATGGCTGCATATTTTGTTCATTGTGGCCATTGACCATATGTCTGTTTAGAGCTATTATACAGGACCCCCAGGCAAGCTAAAATTCTATCTTCCCTGGCCCCACCCCCCCATTCTTTTATGATAAAATATTAAGTAGACAAACTTTTTTTCTTCTGTCTTATCCAGATGCTCTCTACTTCTTTCAAAGGCATCAATTTTTTTGTATTTGCTCAAACGGAACTTAGACTTTTTTTTTTCTACACTCTACTATGGATTCTGCATTTTTCATCCCTCCAAACTCTGCTAAACTGTCGTGTGAAATGTCGTGGGTTTTAGAACTCAGAGACCTAGGTACGGCACCATTTCTTTTATTTATTTATTTATGTATTTATTTATTTATTTATTTATTTAGAGAGCACCATCTGGGTGAGGGCAAAGAGAGAGGCAGAAAGAGAATCCCAAGTAGGCTCTGTGATGCCAGGGCAGAGCCTGACGCCAGGCTCCATCTCAGGAACTGTGAGATCATGAGCTGAAATCAAGAGTCGAACGTTTAACCGACTGAGCCACCCAGGTGCCCCCAAGCCCCATTTCCATCACTTGCAACTACATGCTCTTTTAAACTTAATATCATGAGCATCCGCTTCCTCGTCCAGACAATGCGACAGTTTCATAGGGATAATGTAAGAATTAGTGATTCTACCTGAAAATAGTGGTCCCCTGATGTAAGCACTTAAAATAAAGAACTAAGGGAAAATAGAATGAAGATAGATTGACATGTCATTCTTGTCCCTTCCAAATAGAGCTTGTGTGTGCTAGGCCTGAACAATGTGGAAGCAGGCGATGGTTCATAAAAGAGCAGTGAGTCTTCTCTGAGAAAGGAGTCCTTGGCCATGGCTTCATTTCCCTAGTGACTAACTCATCTGGGCAAGGGAAGCGAAGCCTGAAATGTTCGGATTGCTGTGAGGGGAAGTCAGCCCGACAGGCTGAGTTGCCTTTCTTGTCCTTGGCATTGTAACAGTGCACGGTCCTCTGTTGTTCCTGGAACCACTCAAGCATATAATGAATGGAGTACCAGTGATTGGAAACGGTCGGCCCTCGATGATATTTCCGCAAGTTGTTTTCCTTCTACAACTTGGTAATGGATTTTTCTAACTTTAACAGGATGGTTGAAGTGTCTCATGATTTTATATGCTGTTGCCCTCTCTGGAGCCAACTGTGTCCAGTTATCATGTCATTTTTTTTTTAACACCAAAAATCAACTTCTCTCCAAAATCTTAAACGTTTTCCTTGGAAGGTTACATGATCCTAAGCAAACAAACAAACTGAAGAGTCATTCTGGTTTTTCTGAAGAAATTTGAACTCTCTCAATCTCTCTCTCTCTCTCTCTTTTTTTTTTTTTTTAATGAGTTAAGTTCTTGGATCTGTAGATTAGGCTTGCTGAATTCTGCAGAGGTCAGAGGAGAGTAAGAGATGTTGACAGTCTTTGTGCAGGAGGGAAATGGAGCACTGTGAGGCTGACCCATTTCTGTGTACCAACACCTGGTAGGCCAATTGAAGGGTAAGGCCGAGGTCCTAGTTGTGAATATTAAGTAACGAAGCACTGTGAAGACAGACCAGTCAGGCATACTGGGTTAAAATCCCAGCCCTGCTACTAACCAGATAGAGGAACTTGCACAGAATTCTTAAAATTTTTGAGCTTCAATTTTTTAAATTTTTGTAGCGTTGTGAGGATTAGAGTGCATTGCTGAGTGAGTGCTTATTATATGTTCATCACTATTCTAAGTATTTTGCTTGAATTATTCCAATCAGTTTTCACAATAACCCTTTGAGGTATGAAGCAAATATTATTATTTGGATTGTGAAGATGAGGAAACTAAGAGAAAGGACACCTGGCTAAAGGTAACAAAGTTAATAATGACAACGTTAGAATCTTATTTATTTATTTGAGAGGGGCAGAGAACACTCTCATGCTAGTGGGTAGGGGCAGAGGGAGAGAAAGAGAGAGAGAGAGAGAGAGAGAGAGAGAGAGAGAGAGAGAATCTTAAGCAGGTTCCATACTCAGCACAAAGCCCAATGCAGGGCTCGAGCTCACCACCGTGAGATTATGACCTGAACTTAAATCAAGAGTCGAATTCTTCACTGACTGAGCCACCCAGATGCCCCCAAAAAGTTATAATTTTAACGTAGGCAATTTAACCTGAAAGTCCATATTTTTACTACTATGATTAAAGTAAGTCAGTCAATAGATTGCCTGCATATAACTAGCATTTAATAAATGGAAGGATTCAATTTATACTTACATATTCTTTATGTATTTCAATATATGTCATTTATATTCAATGTCTGTTTTGGGTTTGAACAGCAATCAGCCTTCTTGGAGCTTTAGAGTTGGCACACTGGTCACTGGTCATTGATTCAGGAAGATCTACTTCCCCTGGAGTATGAGTTCAGAGGTGGCACTCTAGGGTTGGTTTCAATACTGGGTAGGATTCTTTCCCCCTCTGTTCCTAAGGGTATGGTTTTCTTTTATAGAAAAGGAAAATTAAATAAAGTGATTTTTCATTTTCATTCTTAGTCTGTCATCTTTAGCCTCACTATAAATTGATATGATCTTATGATTTTTTTCCTGATATATTTTGATTCACATTTTTCCAATCCATCGGTTGACTTCTGAGCAGTTGAGTGTCTGTGCTCTAGATGCCATGACACAATTCTAATTCAATGGCTACACAATAGGAGACAGAGTCCCTGCTTCCATTACAGTGGACACAAAACAATACATGCCTTAATCATTTCACAGAAAGCCCCTGCTCAGTCTATTTTGAATATAAAACTGTAAAATTAACCATAAGGTCTTCTACATGTCTTCTTGCTATCAACCCCGGGCACCTTATTCCTCATGAGCAGCCAATCGTGTAAAGAAAAATTTATTTAAAAACTACAACGCAGAATTTAAAGTATTGAATCAACTAACCTTATTTTCAGATTTCAATTCAAGCCAATTTCTTTTTTTTTCTTTTGAATACCTTAAAATGTTTTCTGATTTCCAACATAGTCTTCTAAAATGCGTATCTCCCTCTAGCCTCCCATTGTTCCTCTTTCTAGTGCCTACATTGTTTTCCCAGCCTCCTGACTGTGCTTCTAGAATCACACACATCCTTCTCAACAATGGCCTCTCATCAATCTACCTTCCAATTTACCTTCTCCAAAATTGTTTGTGCCGACAAACTTCACCCTATGATAATTCTTTGTATCATAAATATAGAATCAACTGGGGCACCTGGGACAACTGGGTGACTCAGTTGGCTAAGCATCCAACTTTGGTTCAGGTCATGGTCTCATGGTTCATTAGTTTGAGCCCCATGTCAGGCGAGCTGAAGCCCTGATTTGAGATTCTCACTCTCTCCCTCTTTCTTCCCCTCACTCACTCATGCTCGCTCTCTCTCTCAATCTCTCTCTCTCTCTCTCTCTCTCTCTCTCAAAAATAAATAAATAAATAAACAAATAAATTTCCAGTAGGTTAGTGATTATATACAGATAGATGGTTTGTGAATTCTTTGCTAAGCATATATTTAGACATTTATGACAGGACATAGCAGAAGTATGTGAGCATCGTGTACTCCCAAGTCGCGCTATTGTTAACTCAGTTTACATTATGTTCTTACATGGATTGAAAAGTTGCTTTACAAACATCTGTATACATCTCATATGTGTTTCCTTTCTTATGTTACCTTGCTTTGAGGAAGGAAATTTGAGTTTTAATTTTTTCCCTTTAATCCTGTCATCTGGTCTCCTTTAAAGCTCCTACTTAAATGTTTTCTGAGATAATAAAAACATGTCAGTAGTTCTTTTTTTTTTAGTCAAATGTATCATCCCTCACAACTGTTTAAATTTTTCAAAATCTGATTTATTTTTTGCTTTTTCTACTATATTGAATCCTTTACTAATGTCGGTGTATATGATCTGTTTCAGAATCATGTTTTTTTTTTTTTTTTTAATAACTGTGCCTTTTTTCTAGGTACTTAATAAACCAACTAACCAACCAACAAATGAATAAGTAAATATGTAAGGATAAATAAATTGACCAACTAAAAAGGGCCTTCGGGTAAGAGAAACCCAATACTATTTTGGTATTCTTGAATGAATTCACATGAGAAATTTAGATCCATGCGGTACATAAACTGAGTTTAGCAACCAAAGTCTGACATTCTGGCAATTTCACCAGACTTGTAAAAGCTGTTATTTTTGACTAACGAAATGAAATTTGCATTGATTACCTAAACAGACTGACATTCATTTGCGTGAACATGATAAATCTACAGCAGGCACATGAGCCAAATAGCACGTTCATTGGAAAATAGTTTCAGTGTGAAATTAATAAGTTCTTTTCCTCTTTTCAACATAGGCAATAGGAACTTTTTGGTTTTGTTCAAGTATTATCTATTCCAGCTTATACATTGTTTACTTTTCTTAATGGAATAATAACACCATGGCACAAATGCATTCTTTCCATGTGAGATAATTACATAAATTAAGTTAGTCCAATACTTACACCTAGCCTCAGTTCAAAACAGTTTTTTTTTTTTTAATGTTTTGATTATAAGCAAGTAAATGAGCATATGTCCAATTACATTTTGGGTGCAATAGCTTTAGCCACCACATTTTGGCATTTTATTTTATTAGCTAAAAATTCACATATGGTTTCCATGTCTCCAAGCTGTCTTTAAGGATACAAGAGTTGTATAACCTAACATTGTTTTCTTCCCTTCTCTCTCCCCAGCCCCCTCCCTATTTCTCACACATGCTCCCTCATTGAGGTGCCTTTCTTTGTTTTAAGGATTATACGTACAAATTGTGAAAACCTAAAGGTGTGCTGGAGCTTTGAAGAAATGATGAAAGAAAGGCTTCCAACCCTAAAATTCTTAATAGAAAATTTGAAATGGATGCCAAAATGTTTACTATAGAAACAGCAGTATGAGTATACAAATACTGCTGTTTCTATAGCCTTACAAGTACGTTAAGGCTTACAGTGGTTATTATTTCGCTGCTTCCTTCTTATAGCCTGGTTCCACATTAGAATTACAGAGGTCCCTTCCCTCTTCAGAACCCTCCCCGTGACTTTGGGATGAGGAAGGGGGAAGCTCAGTGAACATCTTAAAGACTGAAATGTATAAGACACAGCCATGCTGGTGAAGGACACAGGATAAGAAAACACAAAGAAACGTATTCAGCCAGTTGGTTTCAACATTCCACCCCATGTATCTGTGTTACTGATACAGTTAATGGCTTGGAAAACTGCAAGACTTGCATATTTTGGCCAAGAGTTAAAGACAACCTTTCTAAACAACCGACTAAAATTTGGTTATTTTTTAAGGCTGTTACTCCAGCATTTCAAGAGCCTTGGGGTAAATCAAATCTCTTTCTTTCAGTTGCATTGCCTGTGTATGAGCAATGCTATTTCCAATTCCCAAAGAAAGTGGGAATTTTGAATATATTGTTGATTTACAAAGATTTCTGAAACGTCCTATACATGCAGTATTAAATCAATTTTAGACACTCTTCAAGCTGAATATATATATATATGAGTAAAAAAGAAAAACAGTAAGTTCCTGCAATAGTCAACTGTGTTGAATATTGAACTAGGCACACTGTAACAGTAGATCAGACCCTTGGCTTTCAAAGGTTTAACTCTGAAGGTTCCCACTATTTGCAGGCAACCTTTAAGAGCCAGGACATGGAAGGTTTCATCTCCCCCCATGATTTAATGGGTGTAGTACTGTGCCGCGGAGGTGATGGAAAATGCTTGAGTTTCACTGATCCTGTCAGCTGATTTTCTTCTCTTATCTTTAGAGGTAAAAATGTCTTTTTAGGTGATAGGAAATCTTTGTTTCTTTGTGGGAAAAAAAAATCACAAAAAAAAGCCAACTGCTTAATAAATGGCTTTAGTCTTTCATTTGTAAAATCATTACGAATCTGAAGGGCTTCTTTCAATCATAATATATTGCATGTGAGTTATAGGACATATTCCTATAATGGTATTTAGAATTTGGGCCTACCATTATTCTATATTTTGACGCATCCTGACTTTTTGGAAAGTCAGTTTTGCAACTAATTGCCAATGAAAGTTAGGGTGTTGCATATTTGTAGTTGAGCCAGGAATTTCAGCTTCCTTTTAATCTGGCAGGAACATATTGAAGACTGATTGTTCAGTTGCAGTGTCCAGAACGTAACATAAATAGTATTGAATATAACGAAAATACCCATTTTACATAAGCCTAGTGACCTAACTGCTCATATCACGTGGTATAAAACTCCTAGAAACTATGATGCTCTCAGATTGTGGTTAAGACATAAGATAAGCTGTTGTTCCTTATTTTTTTAGTGTTTATTTTGAGAGAGAGAGTCAGCATGGAGAGAGAGGGAAAGAAAGAATCCCCAGCAGGCTCCACGCTCCATCTCACAACTGAGAGATCACCACCTGAGCCGATATCAAGAGTTGAATGCTCAACCAACTGAGCCCAGGCACCCCTTGCTATTGTTCCTTATGATAGGCTCTTGTTACCGTACTATTTCTAAGCTGGATTATCTTCATAATATTATTCCTTTTAATGTTATTTAGAGGAAAAATCAAGAGCCTCACATGAATGTTCTCAGGAGCAGTAATTATTACAATAATAACAGAAATAGTAGGTACCAATTATGAAACAACTACTCTTCCTGGTACTATGTTAAATTACATGCATTACATACATTACCTAGTTTAATGCTCCAACAATAACCTTATTCCCGTTGTACATGAGAAAATGGAAGCTTAGAGAAATCACCACTAATTTCCTCTGGGTCATGCTCCCCACAAAACTGAAATTTTAGCCCAAATCTTCCTGTCCATGAAGGGGTTAATAGATTTTTATAACGGTGCAAATTGTATGGTAGATATTATACTTTTAATATTAAAGCATTTGATTAAGAAATTATGTGAATTCAAAATTTTGAAGAATTTTTATTGAAAAGCATTTTAAAAGGAAGTTTAATTTTTTATTCCAATATTTTTGTAATAAATAATATGTATGAGGTACAAAATTCAAAAGTTATAAAACATTATACAGTAAAAGGAAAATCATTATCCAGTAAAAAGGAAATCTTACTCTTACTTATAATTCTTGGGTTTCCTCCTAAGAGGAAACTAAAACCACCTTCTTCCTATTCCTCCTCACACATATCCACTGCATAGATAAGTGTGCACGCACACGAGTGTGAGTGCATATGGACAACACACACGCACATGCAGACATGCACACACATATGCTTCTTACCGAATCCCCAACAATCTCCCCTTCCTTATAATGGAAGTTCTTTATATTCTGGATAAATATGTGCTCACCTAAAAGACAGTATTTCAAAGGTGCCTTGAGATTTGAGTGGCTATTCGATACAGTCCTGGCCAATGAGAGGGAAGTAGAAGCGATAGGGCTTCTGGGAATGTTCTTTGGAAGAGTGCAGAATGTACAGTTCCACTTCCCTCTGCCTGAAGCATCAGTAAGATGTAGGAAAGGGAACAACCATCTGCAATAAGGAGGTGGTAAGCCACACAGTGAAAATTTATGAGAGAAGGAAAGAAGCAGCCTGGATCTTTGCTGGCATTATGGTGCCAGTGTTGTAGCACCAGACTGCATTTATGTTAGAAAAATAAAATTCCTTATTTATACTTCATTCTTTTAACAGCAGCATAATATTCTTCTTTGTGGATATGGTATAATTTATTTCTGGCTTCCCACTAAATTCCAATTGGGTTGCTTTAATGCTCCAATGAAAGACAGTTCTGCAGTAAATAGCTGAGTAATGTCATTCTATGTGTGAGCATGCGTATCTGTGCGGTAAATTCCTAGAAGCAGAATTGCTTGGTCAAAGGGTTGCACATGTTGAATAAGTTTGGGTGTTGCCAAATTGCTTGCCATAGAAACTGTTCCAGTTTGTTGACTTCAATTCATGAAAAAGCAGATTTTTCTACATTCTTATTGATGTGATATATCAAACTTTGAGATTTTGTTTTCCAAGCTGAAAAGTAGAAGGTATATCTCTTTATAGTCTAGGTCTCTGTCATTCTAAAGAAGGTTGAAAATCTTTTTATTTGTTAAAGAGCCGTTATTTCCCCTTATCCACAGTCTCTGATTGTTCTTTGCACAACTTTCATTGCATTCATTTTTATCTAGTTATTCGAAGGAATAGTCACATAATGAGAAAAACTAGTCCTTTATTTTTATACAGTTTATAGATTCCTAGCTTTTAATTTGTATTTTGCTTCTTAATTTTTTACTTAATCTATGCAGAATTCTTTTTAATTTATGCAGTTGAATTTGTCCCTTTTTTTTTAATGACGTCTAGATTCATATCGTCTTGTAAAGGCCTTCTCCACTCAGATCATGAAAAACATTTTCCTATGGATTTAAATTTTTGATCCATTGTGGAATTAATTTTGATGTAGCATGTGAGATAGGGATCAACTTCATTTTCTTCCAGGCGTTTCCTCAGTTGCTCTAACATAGTTATTGAATAGACCCTTTCTGCCTACTAATTTGTAATGCCATCGTTACATACTAACTACATATCTGTATTTGAGTCTATTTTTGGACTTTTTGGTCAATTCCATTAATCAATCTGTCTAGCCATACACCAGCATCACACTGTTTTAATTATTATAACATTATAATGTGGTTTAACATTGGGCGTGGTCCTTCATTGTTTTCATTTTTTCAGAGTTGTTCCTACTTCTCTTGTTTATTTTTCCACACGAACTTTAGAAACAATATGTATGCTTCCAAAAAAATATTATTTCCTTATGAATTTAACATTAAATATATAGATTAAGGAATAATCTTTAGATGCTGTATCTCCCTATTCGAAAACATGCACATTTCCATTTATTTAAATCTTATTTTGTTTCCTCAGTAGCATCTTATGATTTTCTTTTTATAGATATTATGCATTTCCTATTAATTTATTCTTTTTCTTTTTTTTAATGTTTAATTTTTGAGAGAGAACAGGAAGAGAGAGACAGGGCATGAGTAGGAGAGGGGCAGAGAAAGGGAGACACCGAATCCAAAGCAGGCCCCAGGCTCTGGGCTGTTAGCACAGAGCCCGACACGGGGCTGGAACCCACGAACCACAAGATCCTGACGTAAGCCAAAGTCAGATGCTTAACCAACTGAGACACCCAGGTGCCCCCCCCCATTAATTTATTCTTCTATATTTCACTTTGAGTTGCAAAGGGAGTGTCCATTTTATCTTTTAACATGCCATTGTATCACCCTAGCATGATCTCAGAATATTAACATTTTCCCTATAAGCTTCATAAGTGCATTTATCACTTGTGAAGCGGTTTAATTCATTTTCTTAAAATATTTAAATAAGCATATGATTAGCAAATAATAATATTTTTTCTTTCCAATTTTTAAGCTTATTATTGCTTCCTTTTTTCCAATTGCAAAGGCTTGAGTAGAAGTTCAAATTCAATTTATGACTCTAATTTAACTACAAAAATATTAAGATACTCTCCCAGTTTTGCTTCCTACACCCCATCCTCAATGCTAGTAAATTTACCCTGGCACAGCCTTCTTTTGAAGATCTTAACAATTCATAACAAATGTATGTTAACTAAAACTATTTTTTGATGGAAAACAAAGTGGTAAAGAAAGGTAAAAGTGGTGATAATTTAAAAACTATATTGAAAACCAATGAAATTTGTAAATAATGAAAATATTTATAAGCCTTAGCTAACAATACCACCTTTTTAAATATGCTCACAGCAATAAAATTCAATGTAAAGAATAGCATTTCCCTGGAGTTTAGGTTAAAAAAAAGTCCATTTGGAAAATTCCTCACCATAATCAAAATAAATGCTCACATTTTGATAGTGCTTTATAAATACGTTCAATTTTTTTCACTGGAATCAAATTTCAATTATTGAATATGGATGTTTTACATCTAAGTAACCGGAAACTTTAAGATGACTAGGTAACTTTCTTAAATCAGTGAACTCTAGACAGAATGGTCAAATGTTTAAGCCCTCTCCATTTTTTGTTGTATTTCATGTTTGATTTTCACAAGAAACAGACAAATACATGGATAAACGAAACCATCACATCAGAAGAACAGAACATGCAAAATAATGAACTAAATGAGATCAAAGAAGATAAAGTCAGTTTACTGAGATGAATAGTTTACCTATTTCAAATGTTGATCTCAAAACTAATTTCACAGCAAATTCTTTCCCTAAAAAAAAGAAAAGAAAGAAAGAAGCATGTCATGGCCAATAACTGCTGAAAAACTGTGGAGACTGGCACTTCCAAATGCTTGGCAGATTATTAAGCCAATTTTTATTGAGTCCACTCTAGTTGTTGGAGGGTCTGTGATTCCCAACTGTTTCACATCAGAGAATGAAAACAAGCAGGGCCCAGCCAAGACCACATTGGTGACTGCCAGCCCCTTTATATGCCAAACATGAAAGCAACAAGTCCAGATGCTTTGATCCTTGCATTTTTGGACTTAGCCCAAAGTTATAGAAAAAAGCACAACTCATGTTAGGACAACATACATTATAAGTAGAAATCAATCAATAGCACTGTGACCTTCAAACTCAGTAAATGTTTGGAGTTAGTTTCAGAGCATGTAATCTAAATTGGGGATTGGAAGTTGGACCTGGTCCTAAACTAACACAAAAATGTATATTTTTTAAAAAATAGAGATTAAAGGAAGCAACAGATGAAGTTTTAATTCATATGTGTATGTGTGTGTGTGTGCGTGTGTGTATGTATATATACATATATATTCATTGAAGAATGTATTCTATTTTAAAAGGCCCTAACTGGTAAGGAAAAGAAAGCCACCACCACAATGAAAGCCTCTTTTCCTGAGTATAATTAAAAGAGAAACTACATTGTGGCAGGAAAATGTATTGGAAGGAAATTATGAGCTTTCTCCCAATTTAGGGTAAGAGAATAATGAGATAATTTAAGAGGTGAGTCACTTGGTTGCTAGGACACTGTCCTGACTTGCAGCAGAGCTCCAGCCTGCCAACTTATGAAACAATTGGCCCCGGTCTTGGCACGGTTGTGGGTCTAAATTCCCCAACACAGGTATAGTGAAGAAGTGGCAGTGGCAGAGCCAAGCTGAAGCGTTGATGGCCAATCTGAATCTGGGCACAAGGAAAACTGCAGCCTCAACCCTACTATTTTAAATCGCTGCCCGTGGCCAGGGTAGTTACTTGAAAAATCCTCTGGGACGGAAGAAATAACAGTGAAAAATAGCTTAGTGTAGCGCGGCAGGGTTTGGCACCAAGAAATAATTAAAAGTAATTTTGCATCTTTTATTTTGTCTTAACTTTGCAATAATGATTTGATTGTATCGTCACACAAGTTCTGTCTAGACGACATTGCGTTAAAACCTCACCGTTTTGTATTGTAAAGCTTTAGAATTGTTCCTGGCACCAAACGGGCTGTTTTAGCACAAAAGCTAATTTACAGTAATGCTGATAATGTTCAAGAACCTATCATTAGGATTTTTTTCTCTTTTTCCACTTTTTTAAGTACACTCTTTCTTTGTCAGAAAAGTAAATTAGTGGTGGTGATAATGCTTTGCAATCGCTACCAACATGTCAGAAAGGCAACTTACAGATAGTCTAACATTTTTCAAAACCTTCCAGGAACTGGAGAAGCCAGTTCCTGGAAGATGTGGTCTCAGCTTGCAAAAACAAGGTTTTTTTTTTTTGTTTTTTTTTTCTTTTCGTGCAGTATGAACTTACTCAAATTTCCTCAAAGCATCTCTAAGAAAGCTGGGTCAGGGAAGATGATCATGCTGTATCAGTTTGACTACTTTTTCTGAATGTGTTCCGGATGCCTACAAGTGCGCCCATGCACAAGGCAGGGCCTGTGTATCCAAATAAGATGAGAGTAAGGTACAAGATCAGAATGTGGTCTGTTTGTAAATGAGCCCATTTACCCAAGTCTGTGAACAGTCTGATTGAAAACTTAGAAATATTGATATAACAGCATGGAAATCCATCTTTTGCACTGAGACTTTTAGTTGTTGCCGGTTATTTCTTACAATGATTAATGTTCATATCTTTATGTATGCATTCAACAATTAATGGCCATGTCTTTATATATGGATTCCATCCTCTCAGAGGAATTCTTCTTTTACTCTGAAGCAAATATCAACTGGGTATATTTCTAAATAAGTATATGAATGATGAGTTGAAAAAAAAAAACATACATCTATTCATTTATCCATTAATTCTTTGTTAAGCCCTTATAACCCATGAAAGACTTTGTTGGAGGCTGAAGGGGCTTTTAAAAAGTGGGAAAGTATATGCGACAGTAGAAAGGTCACTGGCTTTGGAGTAAGAATATTTACTTCCATCCTGGCTTCTTCATTTATCAAGGATATGACCTTGAAGAAATCACTTATTCTCTCTGTAGTTCTATTTCATCATTTTAAAAATTGAAAGAAGGCTACTATTTTGCCCTACTTTGGTCTTTGAGGATAAGAAAGACAGTATTAAATAGATGATAATCCTTTGTAAATTAGAGACATGAGGCCAACATAGGTACTATAAGGGGAGGATGTTTTTCCTACTCCAAAGGAGATTCCCATCTATTTCTGGAGGTGAGGTATTTTTACATAAAATGGTTTGGCACTAATTAAAGGAGGTTTTTTGATTAATCACAATGAATAATAAAAAAGTAACTGCTTTAATAGTTGATTTTCAAAGAACATTGAAAGACTGGGAGAATGAGCAGAGGCTTTGAGATTTGAAATTTGAGATAACCCCCAAAGGAAGGGTACAATTGCACCAGGCCAAAACAAACAAACAAATGAACAAACAACAAACAACAACAACATATAGTTAGGAAACTGTGTGAACCACAAAATAAAAGAAGAAATGTATAACAAATATTCATTCAGTTGGTCATTTATTCACTTAAAAACATTTTAGTGTGAAGAGAACAGTTTGGCTGAAATTATTTTGGAGAAGGTTGGAGACAAAATGTACAGCTTCTGCTCCTTTCTGATATGTACAAATAATTATAAAAGCTGGGGCAACTGTGTCATTGGAGATGGGACAAGTCAAAGATGTATATCTGAGAGGAGAGAATACAAGACAGGCTAACAGGAAATCTCTGTTCCAATTTCTCTAGCCCTAGCTTGCCAAGTGGGGAAGTGACACTCAGGCCAAAATATAGTGATATATTTTTGGAACACCTCCTGGCTTAGTCCTGGTTTGGAATAACCATGGAGGGGTATTTTGGACAGTGTATCTGGTCTACTTTGTGTTGGCACCTCTGATGTTGTTCTGAAGCTAGGTGAGCCATTCTGTCTTGTCAGAATGCAGGCAACTCTGGACGTCAGGCAGATGGCCAGGAACACCAAGAAAGTCTTGAAGGAGGGTCAAAGGTGGAGAAGGAAAAAAATGAGAGCATTTACTTCCAATTCCAGCTGGAGTGTGTACAAAAAGTGCTGGTAATATATGCTCTAGATCTATAGACCAACAAAGAGTCTGTATGAAGGACAGTGGGTTGCATCCAGTGACTAGGTTGACCAAGAACTTACCAGATGGGTTGATTGAAGTGACAGCAAGTGACAGGGACAAAAATAATGAAAGCAAAACAAAACAAAAAACAAACAAAAAGAAATGCAGCCTCAAAATGAAACCTATCTGGAGAGCTGTAACGATCTGTTGCCTAAACTCTGCCATAGTATCTCCTCTTTTTCTTCTTCTTCCTTTCTCTGCCCCCACTTTTTCTCTGGAAAAATTCTTTGTCTTCTCTTCTCCCTCACTTTCTTTTTTGACTTCTTTTTTTTAGCAAACAATTCTATGACAAAATTTCAAATTCAGCATTGGATGTCAGAACCTCTTGCAAATTATTTTTACAAAACTTTTTAAATTAAACAAACTGAATATTTAAGAGTTTATATCAGGCATTTTAATAATCTGGTAATGGTGAGCTATTGTAGATGAACCCTCACACAAAATAGTAAGAAAACCTGGGCAACACACAAATATATCTTTCTATCTCTCTTTCTCTACTTAGGTTGATAGATGATAGGCTATATATATATTTTTTTCTTTTTTTGAGAGAGAGAGAGAGAGAGAGAGAGAAAGAGAGAGCATGGGAGAAGCAGAGAGAGGGAGAAAGACAACCCCAAGCAGACTTTACACTGTCAGCATAGAACCCGATGCAGGGCTCAATCCCACAAACTGCAAGATCATGCCCTGAGCCCAAATCAAGAGATGGACGCTCAACTGACTGAGCAACCCAAGTGCTCCTAGATAGTAGATACTTCTGTGTTTAAGAATTGGGTAACTATTAAGGTAGTAAGAATAACAAAATTCAAAATTATTTCCAGAAAAAAGAACTGCAGAGAGGTAAAAAGATGAGTCCAATGTCATGCAAGATTTTCTCTCATATACTGATCACAAGAAGAAGCTAAGAGATGGAGAGGCTGAATAGATATTCTGGAAAGATGGGTAGCAAAAATTAGAGGTTAGGAATTACCAACAAGGAGTCCTAGGAAAGACCTCTGGCTGTTAGGTCACCCCAGAGGGCCACACTTTAGGTATAAGGGTAAATTAGAATTAGATTGGCCATAGCATGACTACTCATTTAATAGGATTAAAATAACCTGTTCCTACTTTGACTGTCAACAAAATCATATGACCCAAAAATAAGGGGGAAAAAAAAGACAAGAACAAACTTCAAAAAAGTTCAGATATAGTAGTTATCAAACACAAACTAAAATAACCATGATTAATATAGCCAAAAAATTAAACAATAAGAAGATTTTAGCATAGAATTTAAAGCCAAAAATAATAAACTATAAATTCCAGAAATGAAAAATACAATAATTACAATTAGAAACACTTTAAATGAAGTTGGTATCTAATGAGACACAACTGAGATGGGGACTAGTGAACTGGAAGACATATCAGAAAAAGAAAATTATATCCAGAGTAAGGCATGACAAGAAAAAAGTATTAAAAAACAGAAACAGAAATGACATAAAAGACATTTAAGACACGGTGGAGAACAGGGGAGAAGGGGGTGGGGGGAATTACCATAGCTGTATTTGGAGTCCTAGAAAGAAAGAAAAGAGAAAATTTTCTAAATCCTAACAAAAATGTCACTAAATAGAGTCAAAAGTGCTGTGAATTCCAAACAGAATAAATATGGAGAAAACAACACTTAGGCCCATCACAGTGAAACCTCAAAACAAAACAAAGAGAATACCTTAAAATAATCCAGTGAAAAGAGACATACTCCCTACAAATTAGCAGCAGTAACATTGATGGCCAATAATGAGGCCAAAGGAATGATATTTTCAAAGTGTAATAACATTGTAACTACCAAAACTTGTGAAATTCAGCAGCTAAAGCTATGGTTCGAAGGAAATATATACCCTCAAATACATGTTAGGCAAGAAGAAAGGTTGAAAACTTAATGTCTACATGTCATCTCAAAAAGATTTTTAAAAATCTTTTGGCAAAAGCCAAAGAAAGTAGAAGAAATCATAATATTATAGCAGGAATTAATGAAACAAAATAAACATGCAATGGAGAAATCAGCAAAGGCAAAAATTATTTTTAAAAATATTAATAGAGTTAATAACAATAAAGCAACACTGATCAGCCAGAGTTGATAACTCTGATAACTCTGATAACCAGGCATCAATTATTAGTGTTAAAAATGAAAATGCAAATTGTATAATAATTAATAATAAGAATCAAAGAATATGTCAATAAAAGGGCAAATATCTAGAAAAGACTTCACATAATGGGGTTTTAAAATACTAGCTTGGGATTAAAGTACCCTAAAAAATAGATTTTAGATCAACACTTTCTGTGTATATAAAAGAAATCTTGGGGCACCTTCATGGCTGAGTCAGTTAAGCATCCAACTCTCAATTTCGGCTCAGGTCATGATCTCACCATTTGTGAGATTGAGCCCCACATCAGGCTCTGCACTGATATAGCATGGAGCCTGCTTGGGATTCTTTCTCTCCCTCTCTTTCTCTGCCCCTCCCCCACTCATACTCTCTCTTTCTCTCTCAAAATAAACTTTAAAACAATTTTTTTAATGAAAGAAATCTCTTTTAGGACTATTAAGAATGTCATTCTAGTCATGTCCTGCCCTTCATATTGACAAGAACAGGCTATTCAGACATCTTTGAACAGCTGTTACACAGAATTATCCCTTATGGTTTGTTACAAAATTATGTATGGGGAGTTTGTAGAGGGTGACATCATAAATTCATAGACTGCATGAACTTTGGGTTGGATGATGACATGGTGAGGCGAGAATAAAAAAGAGGAGAGTAGAGGATTCTACATCATCCCAACATTTCAAAGAGTGCTTAGGGTATATGCCAGGTCTTTGCTGAAGTCCAGCAGCCCAAAGAGCCCCAAATTCCCTGAATGTGTTTTCAAAGAATGAAATTTTGGTGTACAAGATACTCCTTCCTGTCTCTTTGCAATCATTTTCTTAATCTTCTCCTGTTTCTCTACTTCTTCCCTCTCCATGTATGAAAGACTTTCCCAAGCTCTACCTTCACCCATATCGCCTCACATTAAACACAATGATTTCTCTGTATCCTTCCTACAGAGATAATCATTCTTCGTGGATGACTTTCCCAACTGTAAGTTTGGCTTTGTTGAACTCAAGACAAAAATCAAATCATGACACACTCTCCTCATTCCAGTGGCAAAGGTCTTCTGCCAAAACTTCAAACAATTCTGCCACTCAACTTCAAAATCCCATTCAGGTTTTGCTAACATTGCCCCCGCTATCCCCACCTTGCCACCAAAAGGCCCCACTTTCTAGTCACAATGGCATCTGCACTGGTCTATGAACAATGTCTGTGTGCTTCAGTTCACTCTTGCACTCTCCTTTCCCAGAAATGGCCTGGAATTTTCCCTGGATTGACCTTTCACATTCTTACTCATTTTTCAAGGGCTAGTTCAAATTCCATCTTATCTGATAACCCTTCCTGTATCATTACCCTATTTTCTCCTTTCTTTACAGTCCCACAATATTTTCACCCTTGTTAGATGACTGCTCGCTCATACCATTTTAATGTTTTATAACTGAGTTATTTAAATTGCTTTTTCTACTAGAGTATAATGGTGGGGACCACTTTTTACTCACCATTGTTTTCCATCAACTCTTAGGCTGTAATTATACGATGTAAATAATAGAATCCTTTTAACTTTTAAGTTTTCACTCCAAACGTTGGCTCATTTTGCTCATGCACATCCCTGTGCCTGAACTGTCCCCCCAACCTGGAAAAAATCCTGCTTATTCTTTAATATCTAATTCTTGTATCATTTCCTTAATGAGTTGTCCTCATCATGACATAAAGTTAAGTTCATAATTCTATATGTAAAATATACTCTTTTATTAAAATGTCTAAGAAGTATTTCTCAAAAAGACGTGCTCTATTTTGCACTAGGTTTGTGATGTAAAAGTTAAATTGTTTGTATGTATATTTAGTATCATCTTGAAGTACATTTTAAGGCACTTATGACTACCTGTAATTTTGTGTATATTTAATTAATTTCTACTAAATGTGGCAACCAGACAGTGTGAGAAAAACACATAGTCCTATTAATATGAATGTTCCAGAATAGAGTTTGAGGGCAAAGTCAATTTCCTCAAAATTGCAAGGTCAAGGGGAAGGTATACAAGAACAGTGCCAGGAGCCTCAATCAATGGTTCAGCAAAATTGCTTTAGCTCAAGGTTAACTGTGTTTTGGGCAGAATTCTGAGGGGGTATCACACTTCTAATCCAATCCATGTGGCTACGCCATGGAAACAGCACTCTACCAAAAAATTTAGAGTATATATGTATAGTTCTCAAGCAATAAAACCCGACTTATTTAACCAAAGGCAGTGTTCTTCCACTGCAACAAGTATTCCCCAACTCACTGAGCATTTTTTATCCAGGCATACATCCAACAGCATACATCCAACATACATCCAAACAGCTGGAAGTATATTTTCAACAACTGAACAGTGTGTGTTCTGTAGCAGGCACTTTTAGTATGATCTAGAATTTGTGCCATTGTACGATAGTTTTATCTTCTCCTGGGTCACATTTCTACATAGACAGTGCTTTGAGATATTTGACTTAGTTGGTAGCTAAAAACAAACAAACAAACAACAGCAATTGTCCTTTTTATTAGAAATACATTTTAAAAGATAAGTTAGGTTGCTATATTTTATCCTGTACTATTTTCTACAAAAACTAATAAACCATGTTCAAAACACTGTGACAGAGAGAATGGAAATACAAAGAAAAATGCCAGCTTTTGCCATAAGAGAAGTCACAGTTGAATTGGGAAGACAGAAAATACCCATGAAACTATAAATAACTGTAGGAAAAACTGAAAACTAAATATGTAGTTTGTAAAACTTTCTCTCACATGAAAAAAGATTTAGCAGATTGCTAGGATGGGGAGCAGAGGTAATTATTCTCCAGGCGAGTTGCACATTCTTAGTCATGAGGCAGCAACAATCAATATCAGACTAAGTATAAATCAGAGAAACAATGCAATGTTCCTCATTTGATTTTCTCAGATAACAGGACTCATGAAACTTTCCAGTGGCTGAATCAGCTCGGACACTATATGTTCATGTTGCATGTGTATAATTTGGGTTCTAATCTTTTCTGACAGTTCTTACATAAGTTATTCTTTTAACTGGTTGAGTTTAATTCTGCCAAGGTGATCCCATAGGCAGATTGCAATAAAATAATTTGTGTAAATTACCAGCAGTTTTAGATTCTAAATTTTAATCTGGTGATAATTCTGCATTAATAAATGAAGTTGAATTTCAATGGGGAAAGATAAAATAGACTTCTTTATATTTGTGGAAATAATTCTGGTTAGAAAGCATATTACTCAGTCTAATTGGGTAATGAGGTATGAATCATTTCAACATAAAATCGAAAATGTTGCTTTAAAGATGAAATGATTAAGTTTTTCCCCTATTTTCTTAAGCTAGATCTTCAAAGCCAGATACATACCACAATATGCATCCAACATGAGTGCCTTTGATTGGAGAAATATCTTTAACAGAGATAGGGTGTACCAAGAATTTTTTAAGAAAGATCATCTCTTTTCTTAAATTGATGTTAGTTTTTTCTACAGCTAACAATTTGGGGTAAATCTGAAACATTCATTTAATATTTTTTAACCACATTGTCTGTGGACAGTTTCATTTATTCATAATCAAAGACCCAATAAATGATCCAATGTTTACTGACTGCCTGCTGTAGGCTCAGCCTTAGGCTCTGTTTTATGTGCAATTAGAAAGAATCCATTCCTGGCCTTGAAGAGACTGTAATCCAATTGGGAAGACAATGGGCACACAGAAATGATAGCAACCTTGATGAGACCAAATAGAATTAAACTCTTCAGAGTATGGAAAAGACCTTAGGGAGGGTTTAAAAGAAAAAAAAAAAAGGAGAGAGAGAAAAAAAAATTTTGGAGGGAGCCCCAGAAACTAAACAAGCAGAGTTTGGTAGATGAAGAGTGTTACAAAGCCGAACAGCAACATTGGCCTCCACCCAGCATGACTCAGTGGTCAGAGCAGAAGGCAATCTGTGCCCCAGCAACTCCAGGCACGTGGCCTACATGGCATCCCCAACACCCCAGGTAGCTCCAATGGCCATGTCTTTACAACGTGTTCTCAGCCTCTTCTATCATTTCCAAAGCCAGCAATGTATTCCCTCAAGGTCTACTTTAGACACTGCCTATTCCTTCATGATTTCTGATTGATCCAGTTGTTTTCTTTCATGAATCTGCACCTTCCTTACTGTAAGACTATGTCATATTCTGCTTTGTAGCTCTTGGTGTCTGGGACTAAGTTTCTCTCTTTTCTCCAAGAGCTCTCCAAAAGTTCCAAAGGTTCTCTCTTCTCTTTTTTTTCTCCAAAAAAGATTCTACTTTATATCTTTGACAGAGCCTAATAAGGGTTGCCCACTCAAGGATTACTTACCAAATGAATGGATGTGATATAAAAAAAATCCATAATACATGCAATAAACTGTAAATTCCATAGTTGTCGTTAAGCCTACTTAAGTAATTCCTGATAAACCAGGTGAAATAGTAGCCCCGGTTTTTGAGCAAAAGAAAATCTGCAAGCAAATTACATATAAGAAAGAATACAACATAGTTTAGAGTGTTAGTGAAAAGGCTTTTATATTAATCATGAGGTAACAAAGGCAGGATCAGGCATTAGCACTGGTAACCAGGAACAGGATGAATATATATTCATTGGGTAGATACAGGACATGAAACAAATAGATAACGGAGTAGGTATTTTTCTAATTTTTAAGTTCCATAAAAGTTTGGAGAATGTCTTGTGTGCCTTGTAGATGTTATGCTATTTTTTTAAGTTTATTTATTTTGAGAGAGAGAGAGAATACAAGCAGGGGAGGGGCAGAGAGAGAGGGAGAGAGAAGCCCATGCAGACTCCCTGCTTTCAGCACAGAGCCTTGATGACGACTCCATCCCACGAACTGTGAGATCATGACCTGAGCCAAAATCAAGAGTGGGACGCCCAACCTACTGAGCCACCCAGGTGCCCCATGTAAATGTCACAATATTAAGCAGTGATTTGTAAGTGAAAGAGGATTACTGGGAAGAGGATTGCTAAACACCAATCCCAATGTGGGTGTTCCCTCACTGTGTGATGTTGAATAAATTGACATCTCTGTTTCTCAATCTCCACAACCATGCAGTAGGGATAGTAATGTTGAATTCTTTGGACTGCTGTGAAGAACCAAAAGAAAGTATAAAAACATGCTGACTGCAGTCTCTGGCACTTGAACTAGTTAATGGTAATTACCACTGAATGTTTGCTAAATTTATGAACAGAAGCATTAGGGTGGAGGCGAAAGGAAAAGAAAGGACACAGAGAAGGAGTGAACAGGCCATTGGAAGAGAATGAGAATAGTTCAAGGTCAGTAGACTCAATGGAGCACTTCAGTGTCCTCTGGTTGCTTTAAATTGGGTCAGAAGACCACGCCAAAGAGATGAGCCTCTATGAAAGAGGGGCTGGAAACAACAGAGTTCATTGTTGTGATACTATAAAACATACCACAAAATGAACTGGACACATCTTTCGTGTGAAGAATTCTTATTATGATGTGTGATCATTAGTTATAAATAGTTTGCAGTTAGGATTAATGACTATAATTACCATTTGTGGGTGCATGGCTTAACCAAGCATTAGGTAGAGTTAGCTGTGAAAAAACTTATGAACCAAGCAGAGGCCTTAGGTGATTATAGTCACCTGAATGACAAGAGCACGAGGTAAAGAACAGCCACTGACATGAGACACCATGCACTTAAAGAGCATATCTCTCACTCTCTGCACTCCCCCTTTCTTTTGAACTCCCAAACCTTAAGGAATAAAGGGCAAGGAACTTATGGCATGAAACCTTTTAGATTTCCTTGGCATCTAGAACATCTAGAAGCAAATTAAAAAATCCCCTCATATATCCAGGATAATTTTGGTAAAAAAAAAAAATGCAGGTTAAATATTTCTGTGCTATGTAATTACACCCTAGAATACTTATTGACTGTCTATACTCTATGCTACCTTCTTTGTACCTAAATAGTGTTTAGACTGTGAAGAACAAATGTATGGCAGTAAGCCCAGCCTCCATCCCAACATGTGTTCTGGACTCTTATTCCTGGACCTGAGCACTTTAGACCCTACATTATCAATCAGACTCCATATTCCTCTTGTTGGAGCTAAACTCAGCCTCAGAATTCACCTAAATGCATTGCTCTAGTCAGCCAACCACAAATGGATTGGAATTCGTTTCTAAGTTAAAACCTATCTGTCATCCTTGGTTCAGATATTTATCTGCCTCAAGGCAGCCGTCTGGAATACATGGTCTCTAAAATTCATGTCTGTTCTATGTGCCTATAAAACTCTCAGTTCCAATAATCCAATTAGCAGAACAAGGTCGTGATTATATAAGATGGAAACTCTTGAGTATTGAAGTCTTAAGGTAAATCACGATTAAGGAAATTTATGTCTACGGTTGCATGAGTAAGTATATCTTTATTTTGGTATCCTTTAGATTATTCTAGTTGTGTGTGTGTGTGTGTGTGTGTGTGTGTTTGTAGAATTACTTCATATTTGAGTTTACCCATGTTCATGTTATCCCATATTTACTTCCATGATCATTTTTTATAGCTTTTATTCTAATGGTTGCATGTTTCTGAACCAACTCATACTTTAGTCTGAAGTCTTCTAATCATTCCTTCTGACGTTACTTACTAGTCTGAAATGTGAGGATGCTAAGACACTTTTTAAATCCCTGGCACTTTGAATAATGACGGGCAGATTGCCTTGAAGGAGACATACCTGGCTGTTTTCAGCACACTGGATTTACTGCCAACAATTTGAGAAGAATAAATGTTTAAACATCACAGTTTCCAGAATTTAAAACTAGTTTATGATTTTTCTACACTTTTGTATATTTTGGATCTTTTTTTTTTATTTCCTTCCTTTCCTCCAGTGTCATCTCTCAAAGATTTCTGACCTTTATTCCACACAAAGGTTTCAAAGTTATAGGTGTGACTCTATACTTAGATTTTCTTTGATGCTCTTTTCTCCCCCAAACCCCGAAACCATTATGGATTAGTATCTTTATATTTCTTTCCCATTGTGTGCAATAGTTCCCTCCAAATTGAAATTTATACAAATAAACTATATTATGTGACTCCATCCCGTTTCTTTCATGGCACCAAAATAAATAGATTAGAAGTTCTAACAAAATAACTGGAGTAGAAGGTATCTTTGGATTCTATAGAAGACATATGCATGATTTCAAGATTTTAGCGCTCTCTTTATTGAAGGGACTTCAGTAATTCATTAAACCCACCTATGTCATAGTATAAAATGAAATGGTGTTTCAAATAACTTGTCCTTTTTTCGTTGCATATATTTAATGAATGGCATTAAAGAATGGTACGAACAAATTTTCTGAAGTGAGAATGAACACGACATTTCAGAGTTTAATGGGCAGATTAGCCTGGCTGGAGCAAGGTGCTTTAAAGAATTTTAAGGAGGAGTAATGGTAGGCATAAAGTCTAAAGCAAACCAATCACTACAGAGAATCGCAACTTCAAAAAGGTGGACACCTCTAACAACAATCTGGGTGTCTTTACAACGTTTTAATTTTCTTTAGGGGGGGGGGGTCTTGCTAAGGTTTCTCCAATTCATCTTAAAATTAAACACTCTGGAGACCATTCTTTAACAACTCTTTTGGGTCATTCCAAAACACCTCTGTTACGGAGATTAATACTCTTTGATTTGGAGCCAAAAGCATGGTTTTCAGATGTTACAATTACCTGTTCAACTTCTCAGGGGCAATTATTTGAAAGGAGTAAATGCTCTGACTACAATTGCCTCTGTGGGAGCCGCAGTAATTGCCATTCATCAGGGCAGCAACCTGCTGAGGGCATCAATTCATAAACTCAGAGCCATCAATAAACTGGAACCTGGGCCCCTGGTGCCAACATTCTTTACACAATGAAATATTATTACTGGCAATTAGGTAAACAATGAGCCAACCCAGAAATGGAAGGGGTTGCCAGTGACTACCTTAGTGCGTCATCCACAGATGTCTTGATTCTTTTCCTGCAAGAGAAACACCTTGGGATGACTTTTTACACCACCAGGATCTGAATGGTCATAATAACTCTCACAGATGAAAGGATGAAGAAAGAAGGAAATGTTAACAAATGAGTTTTTCTTTAAATTAGGAAATGTGTCGTGGGGTGGTAGGTAACAGCCTTCTTAGCATAGATATCCACAGGTATCACGTGCTACCTTTGCATGTGGCTGCTATAGGGTAAAGTGGGGGAAGGAAGGGAACCACGTAACTGAACTCAAGGAAACTACCTCCGTGGCCACAGTCCTGGGGAAAAATGCTTAACAGTGTTCAGGGTATCTATGTTAATGAGAGCTGATGATTTGTGATGTGCCTAAGAGACTGAAAAGATTTTGTCACAGGCATGCGGGGCGGTTCAGTCAGTTAAGCATAAGACTCTTGATTTCGACTCACATGGTGATTAAATGGTTCCTGAGATCAAGCCCCAAGGCAGGCTTTTTGCTGACATCTCAGAGCCTGATTGGGATTCTCTCTCTCTGCTCCTCCACCCCCCTCTCAAAAATAAATAAACATAAAAAAATAAAAAATAAATAAAAAGATTTTGCTATACACAATGAAATTTGATCACCATAATATATCAGTGAGGTAAACAGGATGGGAATTGAGGACTGTGGGCTCTCATTGTGTTGCTGCTTTTCATAAGGGGAGAAGATTGAGAGTCAGAGATGCTAAGTAATTGCTCAGATCACTGAGGTCACTCCCAGACCAGTGCTTTTCCCATTCTGTCCAGTTACCTGTCTGGTTCAGATTTTCCCCTTCAAAGGTGCTCTCAGACCAGTCTGGAAGTACATTTCCAGTGTACCCAATACCTATCACCAGGCACCTGGGCCCCGGTTCCTTTCCCTCAGAGCAGCAACTCTCCCAGGGCCCTGACCTGAAGAACAGGGGAATGGGCAGCCGGAGATGGGTCAGGAACTTGTGGGGAAGCCCCGCTTCTTGTGCGAGAGCTTGAAGACCAGGAGTGAAGTGAAACCGAAGGCTCCATCAG
Organism: Panthera pardus; assembly: GCF_024362965.1. NCBI lineage: Eukaryota > Metazoa > Chordata > Mammalia > Carnivora > Felidae > Panthera > Panthera pardus. Next base: position 96,021,673 of record NW_026526721.1, on the reverse strand, counting down.
CTGCTTCAGACAGAGACAGGGCTGTGCAAATTATTTGAACTGACAAACACATGGTCGTGTTGAAATGCACTCAGAAAGTTGATATGTGATGAATGTTTGGGATGTTTTATGAAGTGAAAAAGAAAGTGACTCCACAACCAGATAATTTCATTTTTCTGTCTAAGTTGGAATTGATGAGTCCCTCATCTCCACTCCTGTTATTTTTACCCAAATAAATAACACCGCTGAAGCCGTTTGATGGGATGAGAGTACTGCTAAAACAGGAAAAATCTGTGAGAACAGAAGTGGTGGGAGGTCAGGAATTTTTAAAAGGCGCCATTAGAGAAATGCTGTGGTTTGGGGTGTATTCCTAAGGTAATGCAGTGTGCCCTTGGTCAGGAAATTCTTTTGACTGATAAATCATGTTTTATTTTTATATGTGTCCCAAGTTTATTAAATTCATTTTGTATATCAAACAAGTGTAGGATCAATAAAATGCATTTCTGAAAACTAAGCAGGACATGGCGGTGTGGTGGTTAGAGCACAGGAGGAACAGCCAGGCATTCGCCATTTTCACCGCCATCAGGAGAGCCAATGGCTTTTTGTCTCCTACCCTCGTCTTAAAATGAAACAAAACAAAAACAGACCTTTTCCCCTCTAAAAGCACTCGTCCTATTCCTGCTTGTCTACTTCCCTTATTTCTCCTTTTCTCCTTTCCTTTAGTTTTTAAGCCAACTCAAAGTTTTGGGGGGACTGTAGCAGGGTCTAGGATATCTAATCTTTGAGGCCTTTCAAGACCTCTTCACAGAAACATTTAAAATGTCAAAGGATGAACCCTAATGAAAAGTTTACAGTAGTTATATTTGACCTTTGTTCACAGTAGGAGCAAGAATTGAGCCAAGAGGATCCTGAAAGCCGAGTACATATAAAATATTCTAAAGAATTTCCTCTGAAGTTTCAACAGAAAGACTTCTAAAGTTTCCCTAACTTCTAGGTGTGGGATTAATTTTTAAACTCAGGAGAGGAAAGAAATATTAGAAAATAACTATTAAATTAAATACTCCCCAGGCTCAAGAATATCTTGATCTTGATCAGGATCTTGGTGTATCCTATCCTGATCTTGTGTCCTGAACGTGTATCTTGATCTTGGTGTAGCCTATGTCTATAATTAGGCAAGTAAAGCAAATCATGGCAGAATTACTTCCGATTAAAACAACAAAAAAACCATGTTGGAATTAGTAAAATTTTTCACAGGAAGGTATGATTTGCTGTTTTACTGCTCTCCTCTGAGTTCACATGCCTCATTGTTTTCTCCCTCATTAGATTATAAACTTTTGAGAGCAAGGACTATGTGTTCTGTTTCTTATTGATCTTCAATAGCAACCGACACCATTGATTGACAGTCTTGTATATGACTCTCTGAGCTAAAGGATTTTTCCCTCTTAAAAGTATAATCTTTTTCTTTTTTTTCCTAAAAAAAAGACATCACAGACATAAACTGATATAGAATCAAAATTATAAAGAATATGGAATATCAAATTTTTTATTTAGTTTATATTTAGGTTTTGTATATTTTATAATATTTATTTTATAAAACCCACAATTCTGCCTGAGGAACAGTAATATCTTCAGAATGAGTTGACAGAATGTCTTTTTCCACTGTTTGGATTTTAATCTAATCATTGTTATTTTACATTAGCCTAGTTGAACATACAGCATTCAATTTTAAAAGTCCCTTTGCTTATTTGTGAATCCAGGTGCTAATGCCAAATACCCATGATTAGTTATTTGCATTTTGGGCCTTTATTGAGCTTTGTGGACCGGAGAGAGTTTCAGAGACAATGAGACACTAGATTGCATTGGGCACAACTCCTTTATTGGAGTGTTCCCTGTGGCACTTGAAATCTCTAGCACAGAATGTGGGATTGGTTATTCACAGTTTTACAATTGTATCAATTGCTCATCTATTTCTGAAATAGATGATAATGTCCCTGAATGTAGCAACCATCATTTCTTATACGATCTCTAACATTTAACATGGCTCTGAGAGGTAAAAGCAATCTCATTTAATTCAAGATTTTGGAAACCAAAATAACAGCAGATAGGTAAAACATAACAGCTTTGTACCTCATCCAATAAAACTGTGTGGAGCATATGTGCATGTGGGTGTATAGGTAAAGCTACGTGACAAGAGATGTGCTGAAGTTTTCTAGGTATGGAAAAAACAAGATCTTGCATTGTGTTTTTAAACAAATCTGTAAGAGTCACTTATTTTAATTGCTGGTTATGCATTCCATTACGTGAGAAGAAATGCTTTCAAAATATGTTCCCGACTCACTAAGAAAATGTTCAACCCTCACCTACTGATTTGCCGCTAGGGGCTGTGTGGTCATCATTTATGTGACACCAGACTGGTGAGCAAAGTTAATCTCAACTAACAAAGTGTTTATGATGTGAAAAAAACAAACACAATTCTCTACAACAAATTGAACAACGTTCTAAATAATGCCTCGAAGACTCAAATCACTATTTAGAAGATTGCTTTAAAGTAAACCTTGAATATCACAGGAAAACTCCACTCATTCACAAGTAGACCAAAATGTTTTTATGACTATACACAGGTTAACTATATGTAAAATGTAAATGTTATGGCAGCAGTTATGTATATTTTTCCCAACATTAGCTCTGTCTGCCCCTATCTCCAGAGGAAAAGACTAATGCCTGGTCCAGTGCTTTTTATTTTCTAAAATCTTGCGTCAGCAGCTTCTTCACTAAAGTTTTTAGTTAAGTAGCTTTGCAATTATGATTCATGAATTTAACTGTAATTGTGCTCATTATTGAATCAAGGACTTTGTGGCCTGTAGTAATTTATTTCCATATAATACATTCTTTCAATTTCTCAAGATGTTGTCACAGATAGCCAGGCTCTTTCAACCATTCTGCATGAATAAGGATGGCAGTTGCTAACTGGCAGCCATTCTGTGACCAAGAGGAGAATCAGCCTGAGAAGCTAACTAACATGTGACTATCTGAACAAACAGATAAAAACAAACAAATAAACAAACAAACAAAGATGAACATAGGAGAAGGGGGGGAAAAAGAAAGGGAAGCAAACCGTAAGAAACTCTTAACCATAGAAAACAAACTGAGGGTTGCTGGAAGGAGTTGGGTGGGAGATGGGCTAGATAGGTGATGGGTATTAAGGACAGCATTTGTGATGAGCCCTGGGTGTTGTAGTAAGTAATGAATCACTAAATTCTACTCCTGAAACCAGCGTTACACTATATGTTCACGAACTAGAATTTAATAAAAATTTGAAAAAAATAAAGTGCGTACAGTAGATTAAAAAAAAAAAAAAACTAGATCTGATAACATTGTGAGCTAATTGGCAACTCAGAAAATTGCCCTACCTCTAAACTTCTTCTAATGTGATTAAAATTATTTTATTACTGTTTATGCTAAAGTTACTTGGAGGCAAGAGTATACTAAGGCAATACTCAAAGAAAAAGAGTTTAAAGAGGTAGCACCAAGAAACTATTCAAATGACAATTTTTCCTGGAGCCATCCACGACTACTGACTAGATTTGAGCCAAGTTATTCAAAGAGTAAAGATAAAAGTGATCATCACAGATCAAAGAGGTAAACAGTCAGAATCACTCCATCCACAGTTGCGAGAGTCTAGATTGCTGTAATTCAGGGCGGTCGGTCCTGTGCTTACCTGCTGTTGCTGCTGTTGTTCTCGTTGCTATTGTTAAAGTCTTGAGTTTCCTCTACAACAGCCAGGTTGATTAAACTTTATTGTACGAGTCAAATAATTTGCTGTCTACCGAGCTCACAATGTGGTTTCTTTGCATCACCAAGAGGGGAAACAAACTGTCACTTCATTTTGTTTGTTTCTGCATGTCTACCTAAGAACAAAAGGGAATCATTTCTCAGCCCTCAGACAATACTAACAGCCACTCAGATGACTGCTTTCACTCACGGTTGAAGGTTTTCCCTTGCATCATCATTTGACTCATCCAGTTAATGGATAACACCTTCATGCTTTGACAAATTCTAAGCTAAGTGTAATCTTTCTGTTTCCTTCGTAGGTGACCAGTTGCTGTTGCTGTTAAAATGTACAACATTCATGTTTTCTCTTTCTGTCTCCTATTCATGTAATGAAGTATTTCAATAAGTTTGTTTTTCAAAACTAAGACAGCAGCTAGAGCAGTCTAAAACCAGGTTGCCTGGGTTTGCCATCCAGTTCTTACCTACAGGCTCTTTGGTAGGTAACAGCCTCTCTGGGTATTACTTTCCTCATTTGTAGAATGAGGAATAAGTAGAATCTACTTCACAGGATTGCTGGGAAGATGCCATGAGTAAATATAGGTAAAGCACTTAGAAGGATACCTCACATACCATATATAACTAGCTATCCACTCATTCATACATTCAACAAATAATTCACTCAGCTCCTAATATGGGTAAGGCACTCTGTCAAGACTGAGGGGAATGGAAAGATAAAAAAACACAGTCTATTTCTGCTTTCAAGTAGTTGACTATGTCGTATGTGAGATATAGCACAAACAAAAATATCAGGGAGTATTTAAAAAAACACATATTTAAATATACTGTATCTGAAGAGTGAAGACAGATGGGTCAATGCTACTTTTACTTTTCCCTTATAGTCATGTAGTTTATGGAGTGTAGTGATTTTGTATTTTTCTGTGGCTGTAAAGATTCTTTTGTCAAAGTGTCCTTGTGCATTGCCTGTTTTCTTAGTAATCCATGTAGCAAAGTAGCACAGCATAAGCAAGGATACGAAAGAAGTACCCAAACATAGGAAACATACTGTGGTCTTCTCTCTGATTACTGAGGAGAACTAGCCATACCTTCCTTTGTAATTCATTGTGCCCTGTAAATACTTTGCTAACTGAGAGATCAAAGATCATATCTTATTGAGCTTTGAATCCTTGGTATCTAATAAAATGTCCCTGATTTCAGAGACCTGGCCAATTAAAATATCATTTTTTCCTGGTGACAACAATTGGTTCAGAAATGGGAAAATCACCCAAATCAGATTCAGAAATTTTCTGCCAGAACAATTGTTGAAAGACTCATTCTGTCTACTCAGTTTGCCAAGCTGTTGGAATATGAGGTGGAATTGTCAACAACCATCTTGCTGCCACCTGGAGAAAGTCTGAGAAGGAAGCAGAGCAGAGGCAAGAGAGCCAGAGACATAAAGAGAGAGAGAGACAACATTGACAGCATTGGAACTCTGTATTTAGCTGGGCTTGGCCCACCACCTTGGCCTTCATAGTTAATGAGCAAACGCATTCTCTCTTTGCTTAAAACCAGCTTGGAAAAGGATGTTTGCTTACATACAAGACCCAGAGTATGTGTTGTTATTATTATTCACAGGATTTTTTTGAAATGAAATCTTCTTAAAACATAGTTTTATTACTTGAATTGTTATGGAACTGAAGCAATCATCACTATCCCTATCACCCCTTCCCTACCACAGCCTTCAACATTGTCATTTGCATAGAGCTTTATAGTTTACAAAGAACTTCCTCTGTCACATTGGATCCTAATTCCAATCTGCTCATCAAGTAGGGAAGCATTGTTATTAATGCTCTATGTGCCAGGAAATTAAGGTTTTGATCAGTTAAGCAACTTGCCTATAAATTCCTTCATTTTGTAGATGAGTATCTGTTTTCAAAATTTTAATTTTCTATCATAAAAAATGTGTATTGACTTACCCTTGTAGCCAAAATGGAACAACAAACCCAAATTTACCCTTCCATTTTCAACAAGTGAGAAAATAGGGAAAAAAAAAAAAAAAAATATATATATATATATATATTCAGACATTGAAAGGCAGCACAACCACAGGACCATAATTTCTGAGAAAAGGGAAACAAAGTGAACCATGGTCTGAACCATGGTCTGAACCATGGTCTGAACCATGCCCTCAGACCAGCCTAATGCCTGGAGGCAGTTTCCAGGCTGCATGCAAATCAGGGAGGGAAAATCCAGAAGGACCTTATGGTCTCTCTGAGTTGAGGAAACAGAAAACAGTTCTGGAAGGCCAAGGCAGCTAGTATTTACGGGTGGAATCCCAGAAAGGAGGGAGCTTCTGGTAGCTACACAGAGAGAGCTCCCAGGATCTGCAGAGGTTACCTTCAGTTTTTGGCTGAGTACTAATCAGTGCAGGTTGGGAGAAAACGATCTAAGCTCAGAGAAAGAGCCACCAGAAAAACCAGGGAGAACAATTCCTGATGCTCACACCAGCCTGAGAGTAGTTTGCATTGCTCCCAGCCGGAATGGAAAGACATTATATTACAGTAATAGGGTGGAATCCCCAGAAAGGCCACATATTGGTCATGGGTCTGAATTAGCCCCAGAACAAAAGCTCCTCTTCTTCCATAATAGCAAAATCTAAAAGGACATCTCAGAATGATCCAACTGATTCCAAGTGACTTAACTGTACACCAAAACGAAATCCAACACTATTTAAAGGAATACAATATAATCCAGCTAGCAACAATAGAAAATTCACAGCATCTGGCATCCATTAAAAAAATTACTAGATATGCAAATAAGCAGCACGATATCACTTCTAACCAGGAGAAAATCAATCATTAGAAATAGTCCTAGAAATGACAGAGATAAGGGAATTACCAGAAAAGCATCTTGAAATAGTTATAAATACGTTCATATGGTGGTAGAAAACCATATGTTCATGGTGGTAGAAAAACACATGAGTATGATGAAAAAGAAATTAAAGATATGAAAAAGACCACTTCTGAAGATGAAAAATAAACATTAAATGAAAAGTGATTTGGTTTAAATTGGCAGCATATTAGTCACTGCAGAAAAAAATATGGCGATAGACCGTTGAAAAGAAATCATTGGAGTAGTAGAAACTATTAGGACATATCAGTTGAAACTATCCAAAATGCAACACAGAAAAAAAGATTGAAAACTATGAAGAAAGCATCAATGACCTCTGAGACATTATCAAGCAGTGTAATAAATTTGTAATAGAATCCTGAAAGAGGTGAAAGAAAGGAATAAAAAAAATATTTGAAGAAATAATACGAATTTTTTTTTGAAATTTGATCCAAATAATCTGCACACCAATACAAGAAGTATAAAGAATATAAAAAATAAACATGAATAAAAGCATGCCAAGTAACATTGTAACCAAATTACTAACAGTGATAAAGTCTCAAAAGTGGTTAAAAAATGCATACGGCATATATTAAAGAACAAATACAGAAATATTAGCAGACATTTTGTCAGAAACCATGCAAGCCAGAAGATAATGAAACAAATCTTTTAAAGTCAGGAAGGAAAGAAGGAAGGGAGGGAGACAGAGAGGGAGGAAGGAAGGAAAGAAGGGAGGGAGGGAAGAAGGGAGGGAGAGAGGAAGGAAGGAAGGAAGGAAGGAAGGAAGGAAGGAAGGAAGGAAAAGTGTTTTTTCAATGAAACAGGAAATTCATTGCCAAAAAAATTAAAATAAAATAAAGGGGAAAAAAAAGGACAGAGTGGTTTAAACTGCATTAAAAAGCAAGACCTAACTATATGCTTTCTACAAGAAATTCAGTTTATTGTGTTAATCAGGAGACAACAGGGAAACAGACCAATGGGACAAATACATGCATAGACAAATACATATTATATATATACATATATATTAAAAAATCTCTTTACATTTATATATTTATTGAGTTGGCTCACATGATTATGGAGACTAAGATGTCTCAGTCTGCCATCTGTAAGCTGTATACCCAGAAAAGACAGTAGTAGAGTTTCAATCCAAGTCTGAAGGCCTGAGAACCCAAACTGATGGTACAGCTTCCAATTCAACTGCAAGAGAAAACCAACGTCCCAACTCAAAAACAGGCAGAGAGGGTGAATTCTTCCTTACTTCTCCTTTTTACTCTATTTACATTTCCAATTGATTGAATGAGTCCCCCTTCCCCATATTGCAGAGGACAATCTGCTTTACTCAATGTACCAATTCAAATGTCTCATCCAGAAACACCCTTACAGACACATTCAGATTAATGTTTAACCAAATATCTGGGCACCCTATGGTTCCATCAAGTTGACACGTAAAATTAACCATCAAAAATACAAATACAGCAATGTTAAAAATAAAAAAGATGAGAAAAGATAGACCATGAAAACTCAAATTAAAAAAAAAATGTGAAGTGATCATATTAATATCAAAGAAAATAGACCTTGGAACGTGAGAAATAGGTCCACCAACCCAATGGCAGGAGAGACTCAGAGAATCAGAGCATGTGAAGTGAGGTTTTAATCAACATACTTGCAAGAGCTAGTATCTGACAGGTACACTCTGAGCAGTTATAGCAGACAATTTATCTCCTAGCGTCCAAGTCCCGCCCCTGGTTCCTCATTGGCTGAGTACTACAGAGGTCACAGCCTTACCCAGACATCGCCTATGCCCACATAAGGCAAAAATTAGTCTGATTGGAACAAATGTACATTCCCCTGAGGTGACAGAGACTTTCAGTCCCTCCTCCCTTTGTTCTTTGGCACATGCTCATTGCAAAGCCTATGAAAATAACCTCGTGAAATGGAGAGGGGAAGAAGAACTAGGAGACAAAGTGTCTAAGGATTTGGGACTCCATTGCGGGGCTTGTAAACCTACTGTTAACTAGACTGCCTAGCTTTTTATTTGGTATTTATGAAAATGAATCATCACCCTAACTTCTCACAAGAATAAAGATTATTGCTAAAGGGATCAGTTCATCAGGAGGACAAAAAAAAAAAAAAAAAAAAACCTAAATGTGTATGCACCTAATAACAAAGCTTCAAAACACATGAAGCAACAACTGAGGAAAAACACCTGACAGGATAAATAGTAAGTCTATTGCTATGATTGGGGATTTCAACACTCTTTCTGAGTAATTCATAGAAGAAATGGACAAAAAATTAGTAGTGTTATACACTTGGATACTACTACCATTTCATTTTATATGAAGCACTGTTTAGAGGAAAATTTACAGTTTTAAATGTCTCCAATAGAAACAAAGAAAGATCTATAATGATCTGAGCTTGCACCTTAAGAAACTAAATACAGAAGAGTAAATTCAGCACAAAGTAAGCCTGAAGAGAGGGATGAAAAAGAGAGGAAATCACTGAGAGCAGAAAAAAAGAATAGAGAAAATAAATAAAACCAAAATTTATGTCTTTGAAAAGAAAAATAAAATTTGCAAACCTCTTGGCATACTAATCAGAAAAAAGAGAATACACAAATCATCAATATCAGGAATGACAGGGAAGACATCATAATAGATTCTACAGACATTCCAAAAATAATGAAAAAATATGAATAACTTTGTGCTAATAAATTTTAGAACTTTGATGAAATAAAGAAATTCCTTAAGATGCAAATAACAAAAGATCATTGGAGAAGAAGCAGATAACCTGAATAGCTCTACATCTGTTAAAGTAATTGAAAACATAGTTAAAAACCTTCCCTCCAAAAAGGAAACAAAGCAAAATAAAACCCCAACATCAGATAATGTTACCGGTAAATCCTACCAGAAATATAAGAAAAACTACTAATTCTACAAAAATTCTTCAGAAAATTGAAGAAGAGGACATAACCTCTCACCTCATTTTATATGCCCAATATCAACCTGGTAGAAAACAGACAAAGACAATATAAGAAAATTAGAGGCCAATAAGCCTCCTAAACATCCTAACAAAATTTTAGCCAAAAAATGCAGGAATATATACAAAAGATAATACATTATGATCGTGTGAGTTTTAATTAAACAAGGCAAGGTTGTTTTCATATTTTAAAATCAGCCAAAGTGAAACCTCATATTTATAGAATACAAAAGAAAACCCATGTGATCAACTCATTTAGCAGAAAAATATTTGACAAAGTATTTTTATGTTGGATACTATTCAAGAGTTATTTATGATAAAAAAACTCTCGGGGCGCCTGGGTGGCTCAGTCGGTTGAGCGTCCGACTTCGGCTCAGGTCATGATCTCACAGTCCGTGAATTCGAGCCCCGCGTGGGGCTCTGTGCTGACAGCTCAGAGCCTGGAGCCTGTTTCAGATTCTGTGTCTCCCTCTCTCTCTGACCCTCCCCCGTTCATGCTCTCTCTCTGTCTCAAAAATAAATAAATGTTAAATTTTTTTTTTTTTAAACTCTCAAGAAACTGAGAACAGAAGAAAACTTCCTCAACTGGGTAAAATCAAAAAGCTATTGCTCTCATCACACAAATATTGAAAATAAGGCAAATATTTCATCTGTGTTTCTTTTATTCAATATTGCATTGCAGATGCACAGTAAGGCATCTGCCAGCACAGTAAGGCAATAGAAGAAATGCACAGTAAGGCATCTGCCAGCACAGTAAGGCAATAGAAGAAAAAAGGTATACCATTTAAAATAGTCTACATAGACAACCTTACAGAATCTGCAAAAATGTTATTAAAACTAATAAGTGAGTTTAGCAGGGTTGCAGGAATCAATGTCAATACATGAAAATACATCACACTTTATAAACAATAAACATTTTGGGATGAAAATTGGAAAGATCATGTCATTTATAATATTGTCAAATAATCAGAAAGCTTAGGGATTTATTAAATCAAAATAATGAAAATATGTATACTGAAATCTACAAAATATTCCTGAGAGAAATTAAGGAAGATCTTTAAAAAAATGCAGATATGTAACATGTTTATGGATGAGAAGACTGAACATTACTAAGATATCAATTATCACAAATTGAACTACTCACACAATAGAATCCCAAGTGAAATCCCAGTAGCACTTTTTTCTTTGCTAGAAATTTATAAGCTGATTTTAAATGTGTATGGAAAAATCAAAGGATGTAGAGCAACCAAAAGAACTGTCAAGTGTGAGAACTTACATCATCTGATATCAAGTTTTATTAAGAAACTACAGGGGCGCCTGGGTGGCTCAGTCGGTTAAGCGTCCGACTTCGGCTCAGGTCATGATCTCGCGGTTCGTGAGTTCGAGCCCCGCGTCGGGCTCTGTGCTGACAGCTCAGAGCCTGCAGCCTGTTTCGGATTCTGTGTCACCCTCTCTCTCTCTGACCCTCCCCCGTTCATGCTCTGTCTCTCTCTGTCTCAAAAATAAATAAACGTTAAAAACAAAATTTAAGAAACTACAATAATCAAGTATTGGTGCAATATAGACCTATAGAGTCCAAAAATGGATACATGTGTACATAGTCCAGTGATTTTTGACAAAGGTGCTCAGCAACTCAGTTGGAAAAATGATTGTGCCTTAAACAAATTGTGCTATAAAAATTAGATATCCACATGGGAAAAAAATAAACCTGGACCTTTACTTCACTCTGTAAAGAAACATTTGATTAAAATTAATAATACTTTTGGGATGCCGGGGTGGCTCAGTCAGTTGAGTGTCCTACTTCAGCTCAGGTCATGATCTCACAGTTTGTGAGTTCGAGCCCCACATCTGGCTCACTGCTGTCAGCGCAGAGTCCGCTGCAGATCCTCTGTCCCTATCTCTCTCTGCCCTTCCCATGTTTGCACACGCTCTTTCTCTGTCTCTTTCAAAAATAAATAAACATTTAAAAAAATGAACAATAGTTTTACATGTTAAGAAGTAAGACAACAAAAATTAACAAGAAAACAATACAGAAAATACTTGTGACCTTTTGTCAGGCAAATATTTCTTGAATGGAACACAAGTATAAGCCATTAAAGAAAAATAAATAAAATGAATTTATTTTCATTTGATCACAATAAAAAATGTCTTCACATCAATAAACATAGTTGAGAAAATGAAAGGCAAGCCACAGAATGGGTGAAAATATTTGCATATGTTTAAATAAAGGTTCTGTATTGAAAATATATAAAAATTCTTACAATTCAACAAGAAGACAAAAAAAGACAAATAAAAGTGGCAAAAAGTTTGAATAGAAACTTTGCCAAATAAGGTTTACAAATAGTTAAAATGTACACAAAAAATTGCTTAAGACTATTAGTCATCAGGGAAATTCAAATGAAAACCAAAGTGAAATATCACACCCTAGAATGGCTAAATTTTAAGACATACGCCAGGAAGTATGTGGAATGACTAGAACATCCATGCATTGCTGATAGGAATGCAAAATTCACATTTGAAATGGAAAACAGTTTGGCAATTTTGTGTATTAAAAAGTGTGTTAAAATTTTTAATTTTGTGTAATTAAAAATGTGTTAAAATACATTTACCATACAACCCAACGATCCTGCTCCTACGTATTTAGCCACAAGAAATGAGAACATGTTCACGGAAAGGCTTGTTCTCAAAAGTTCATAGCAACTGTAAGATAGCAGTAAAAAACAGGAAATGATCCAAATGTCCATTTTCTGGAGAATGAGTAAACAAATTGTGGTATATCTATATAATGGAATATTTACTATCCAGGAATAAAAAGGAATAAGCTTCTGATACACATGACCACATGGACAAATCTCAAAAGCAAATTGAAAGAAGCCAAACATATATTGTATGATACAATTTATACGAAATTCTATAAAAGACAAAAATAGAGTGACCTAAAGTGAAACAGTTGTAGTCAGGGACTGGGGGCTGGGGTATGTTTGTTTGTGTAGAAACGAAGGGCTGTACGGGAACTTTTGAGAGGGATGGAAATGTTCTATATCAGGATTGTGGTGGTGATTACACAACTGTATACATTGGCCAAAATCATCAAATTGTACACTCAACTTTGGTGAATTTTATTGCATGGAAATTATGCCTCAACAAAGCTAATTAAGAAAATATTTATTTGGTTTCTCTTATTTATAACACACACACTAAGGACTGGAGAAGGAAAGGTCGTTTTCAAAAAAAAAAAATGATATGACCTACAATTTTCTCTTTTTTTCTTAGCCTATTTTTTCAATTCTCTTTTGTAATGCCTTTTTGCCATCTCTCTCTATGTAATTGCCTTCTGTAGATCCCCAACTTGAAATCTTAGAAGCTCTCCAAATTCAGGGCACCTGGGTGGCTCAGTTGGTTAAGCATCCAGCTTTAGCTCAGGTCATGATCTCATGGTTCATGAATTTAAGCCCTACATGGAGATATCGGGTTCTGTGCTGTCAGTGCAAAGCCTGCTTTGAATCCTCTGTCTGCAGAGTCCCCCTCTCTCTCTGCCCCTCACCAGCTTATGCTCACGTTCTCTCTCAAGCACAAACATTAAAAAAAAAAAAAAGAAGCTCTTAAAATGCAATTGTTCAATTTATCCCATTTCAAATCATCATAGTTTTCCCCACGTATTGTGTTTTTTTGTTTTCTGTCTCACCCCTACAGATTAAAGCCAGAACCCTGGGTTTTCCTCAGCAACCATTTATTTCCTCAGCAATCCACAGTTAATGCAGTTTTGTCTTTTTACCTTTGAAATCTTTCTGCGTCTCTCCGTCTTCTCTGCGTCCACTCCCTGTAGGCCACATGGTCTCTCACTTGGAGGACAGCAGCAGCCTCCTACCTGCCCCTCTGCCATCACAGTGATCTCTCTAATTTCAAATCTGACCTGTCACTTGCCCTTCCAGGGGCGCCACACTGCCCACAGGATTAAGTTCTAATTGCTTTCCATGGGTTTATAAGGCCACCAATCATCTGCCCTGCTTACCTCTCCAGTCATATCTCTGGCCTTTCCTGCCACAGAGGATTGTCTTCAATTCTCACCATGTGGCATGTTTCTTCCCACTTCTGGAAATGGCAGACAATTCCTCTCTCTGGAGCTTCCTTTCCTCAAGCAACATGCCTCTCTGCCCCAGCCTCACCAATTCAAAGAACTTTCCCTCTTCCTCACCAGACCTCCAGAACCTAACATGATGCATTATTACATAGAAAACATTCAACTAGGGGCGCTTGGGTGGCTCAGTCGGTTAAGGGTCTGACTTCGGCTCAGGTCATGATCTCACAGTTCGTGAGTTCGAGCCCCACGTCGGGCTCTGTGCTGACAGCTCAGAGCTTGGAGCCTGCTTCACATTCTGTGTCTCCCTCTCTCTCTACCCCTTCCCTGCTCATGCTCTGTCTCTCTCTGTCTCAAAAATAAATAAACATTAAAAAATTTTTAAAAAAAGAAAGAAAGAAAACATTCAACTAATAAGGGTTAAACAAGTGATTCTGCTTTCTCCTCTACCTACCAAAAACATTCAAGTTAATCACATTATTTTTAAAAATTATATGCTGAGGCACGTGCTTTGCTTTTGAGCGCATAGTTCAAAAACTCCCTGTGGCGAGCCAGCCATTTTTAAGGGTCAGTTTAAAAGTATCCTTGGTTGCCCTTTCATTATAGTAATCCCCTCATTTCTCACTCATTCTTTAATTTACAAAGAACTTGAGAACATGTGGTGTTAATAATTGCCTGTAGACCAGTTGCGTCAGACAACACGCAAGATAATCCATCATTGATCTGCACCTGTCTGTCCATTGCTTGTTCCTTCTTAGAAGGTGAGAGTGAGGCCTCAGTTTGCATGCAATATGTTTCTTCTGTTTGAGAATGAGGAGTAACTTATGTGAAAAGTTTCTTGTGTTCAAGGCAAAAGCCCAAAGATTGAGAATACATCTTCTCCCTGAAAAAGTGTATGGTCATTGTTGGAAATGTTACGTACTCTCTGCCAGAGCATTTAAGTAGATTCTGAGAATGTTTAGTGAGACTCAAGAAGGTCTGTTTTAAGGAGTGGTGACGTGGGGATAGTCAAAGTTAGTGAGTATTTGAGTACAGTACAAAATACTATCTTTCCCTATATTGTTACATAGTTTCAGTCCATTACATGGTTTCCCTATATTCTTATATAGTTGGTCATAGCCTCTGCCTTTAATATTTCATCCTATGAGTGTAGGAGAAAGATTATTCTTCTGTTTGGATCAACACTCATTAAAACAGCCTTTACCTCTGATGGCGATAATAACACATATTTCACATAAAAAAGTCTATAGAGATATATACACACACACAAATATATAGTTACTTCTGGACAAATAAATGGGGATTTCATTTCATTCTGGTTTTTGGGGTTTTATTCCATGTCAGAGTGTATTTGTTTATGTATTATTGATTATAATTAAAAATAAATAAAAAATAATGCTAAAAATTTGAAAAATATGGTAAAGTAGAAAGGAATTCTACATATTTCTGTTAATATTTTGGATATTTCCTTCTAATAACATAACTGACCCTTGAACAGCACAGGTTTGAACTGCATGGGTCAAACTTATATGCATATATTTCCAATAAATATAGTACAGTTCTGTGTTTTCTCTTCCTTATGGTTTTCTTAATAACATTTTCTTTTCTCTGCTTACTTTATCGTAAGTATATAGTATATAACACATATAGCATACAAAACATGTGTTGATCAACTGTTTATGTTATTGGTAAGGCTTCCAGTCATCAGTCGCCTAAGGTTAAGTTTCGTGGAAGTCAAAAGTTACATGTGGATTTTGGACTGTACAAGAGTCATTTCCCTTTACCCTTGTGCTGTTCAAGGGTCAACGACATGTATTTATTTCTAAAACTTTGGTTATACTTTACTTCTTCAACTTGCTTTCTCATAATTACATTGAATTTGTTCACTGACCATAATTTATTTAACTATACTTCTATTGCTGAGTTTTTTTAATAGCAGCATAAACAACGTTGCAAAGAACAAAATGAGCATAAATCTTTTTTAATATCTCAAATTGTTTTCTTAGAATACATTCCTACCACTGAACTTGCTGGCTCAAACGTGTGAATATTTTTAAGGCTTTTGTTATATCATATCCATATTATCCTCTAAAAAGCTGTGTTATCTTACATTTCTAAAAATAATTTATGACTGTCCTCATTTCCCACCACCTTTGCCAATACTAAATATTATCACTTTTTTATCTTTGCCAGTGTTGCATGTGAAAAGTACTTTTAATTAATATTTTAATATGCATTTCTTTGATATCTTTGATGTATACATTTTCTTATACTGTTTGTAATTTGTAGATTGAATTGCCTGTTACTTTCTTTTAACAATTTTCCTCTTATTAGGTACCATATTAATTTATAAAATTCTTCACAAATAAGAATAGTTGCTCTTCATTTTTATTTTATTTTTCAGTTATTCGTACTAGTTTACCATTGTTATTTTATTTATTTTATGAGAAGAGTTTTTCATTTTTATGCTTTTTAATTTATTAACATTTCTATTTTTGGTTACTTACTTTTTGTTTCTACGAAGAAATCAGATTTTTATCTATACTTTTTTACTGATTTTATAACTGTAAAGCTATATTCTTTTTACTGCTTTAATCCATCTGCAGTTTTGAAGTAAGTTTTGTGAGGCAGACATAAAGGTTTACATTTTCCAATTAATCAACAAATTATGCCATTACTCTTTCCTATTGATTAAACCATTCCTCCCCGCTGATTAAAATAGATTCCTTATTATGTTGGTAAACACAAGTTCTCTCTGGTTATCTTAGGCTACTCATTCATCCCCCTTATTTGACTTATAGATGCAAAGCAGTACATTTATGTTCATTCAAATATGGCATGACTTCAACTTTTCATTATATGCTATTCTCTGGCTAGGGACAGTTGGGTTGAGGTTGAGTAAAGTGATGGATGTTTGTTGAGCCACTTTCTTAGTTTTCTAGTCCCTACCATTCATACACCTAGTGTACCATGCCAGAGTCACTATTATAGCTTTAATAATGTGATATATAATTTTGAAAGCTCCCTTCATTATTTATTCTTTCATAACTTTTATTTTTCTGCTTTTCACTTATTTCTTCTTCCATGGGAGATTTAGAATTCATTTTACTGGAACTGCTTTAAAATTTGTACATTTAGTTAGGGAAACTGACATCTTTATAATGTTTGCATTCAGGAACATGACATATATCTGTATAAAGTCAACCTAACTCAGTGTCTCAGTAAAATTTTACGTTTATGTTGATATTCTCAATATATTATTGAGTTTATTCTTAAGCACAATTTTATGTCCTTTTTAAAGCGCATTGCCTTTTCTCCTTTTGTTATTCCAAACGGATTATGATTGGTTATTAATCCAGTGAAGGTATCTCTGGAACCTGAACATAGGTCAGAATCCTTTGTCACAAGAAAGGATCACTAACCCCTTCCTATCAGGAAGAAATGACCACCACAAAGGGAATAGATAGCAGAGAATACCATGTGATGAACTTGGAGGTGTTGTCCAGTCTGGAGGGGATGGCCACTCATCAGCTTCAACAATTGTTGCCAATCAGGACTCTTCCAGAGAAGATGAAAATCTAGTTTTACATGAAATGAGCTCAGAGTTCCTAAGTAATGATAAGGGCACATAAGGAAAGTTGATGTAAAAAGTAGTAAGGTCCTAGTAAAAACAGGAAGTTTCCTGTGTATATTAGTTTACTCCAGAAATATTTGTGGAGTACCAATTATGTATCATATTCTATAGGGAATAATGATAAATATATTAGTCAGCTTGGGCTACTCTAACAGAATACCATAGACTCAATGGCCTAAACAACAAACTTTTATTTCTCACAGTTCTGCAGTCTGGAAAATCCAAGATCAAGACACTGGCAGATGTTGTGTCTAGTGAGTTTCCCTGGTTGGAAATATTCCATGTGTCATCAATCCATGTATATTGTCAAACACTCATGTCAGGAAAGTAATGTAACTATGAGTCCACAGGAAGAAGACAGTGGAAGCTCCATGTTTGGTACTTTTCCTGGACTCTATCCTATGCCCTCCTTCCCTTGGTTGATTTTAAATCTGTATCCTCCCCCTGTAATACATTATTTCCATGAGTATAATCACTTTCAGTGAGTTCTGAGACCCTTCTAGCAAATTATCAAACTTGAGGCTGGACTCTTGTGGGGACTGTTCCCTCTAAACTTTTACAGTTGGCTTAACACCTCACACTGGTCATTTGGGTTAAAGTCCTAAATGACCCGACCCTTAATGCAAACACACACACACACACACACACACACACACACACACACAGAGAGAGAGAGAGAGAGAGAGAGAGAGAGAAGGTATCAAATAGAGTTTTTTAGTTTTCAGTGATATTGAAAGAAAAGCAATGTACTAATGTACTAACAGCGCTTATAACTGAGATGACAGAACTGTGTGGTAATCTTGGGAAATCACATAAAAGTATAAACATCTAGCTTCAAACCTGGGCAAGATAAGGGATTTTATACGTGGTGTGTACATATCTATTTGTGGAAAAGTTAAAAGAGACTAGATCAAGTTTTGATGGATAGTGAACAGAATTTCCTAATTGAATCATGGGAAGCACACTAGGCTGTAACTAAGGTTCACTAATAATGATCTTATGCAGAATACAAACAGCTCTCTGTTTGAGAGCTATTTGCTTAGTTATCAAAAGTGAAATCTGAAGCTGCTCTGACAGAAATATAATTCTATTCCAAATGACTCAGATAACACCTTCTGAACATTTGTTCAAAAATGGTAAACTGGTAAATATTGAGATGATTAAAGAAGACAAAGGAAAATGGACAGACATTTCTAGTCTATATAAAAGAAGGTTTGAGGATAAGACAGTATCCTTCAAATGTCTAAATAATCATTATATGGAAACACAGACACTTCCATCTGTATGGCAATGATAAGTGGAACCAATTCTAGTGTGCAATGATCTCCATGTACATAGAACTTGCTAATAATCATAAGTGTCCAAGGGTATAATGAACAAACAGGTATCCTTTGGGGTCACATGGGGAAGCATTTGTCTAAGCATATAATGGGGACTTTGTAGAGATGACTCAATGTAGTGAAGTGGTTTTTAATTCATAAACTTTAATTAATCTTCAAAGTGATTTTAAAACTGAGTCACTTTTAATCACTAGCAAACCTTCAGATTTCATATCTTCAGATTTGTTTTTCTAGCCCTGGACATTTTAGAAACAGTAAATTAGAAATTGAGGAAAGTGGTTGCCAGAAAAGACCTAACATTTATAGAACTTTCAGTATGTGTCTTACATACATTATCCGATTTATTCTTTAGAATAAAGTTACTATTAAGCTAATCTCTCCTTTCATAAGGAGAGTGATAAGTTCAGGCATTGAAAGAAACTGCCCAAGGTCAAATAGCTAGTAAGCAAGAGTACACATTTTGCCCAACCTAGATCCCTCTTCTTCTAATGGCTGTGTTGTTTCTCAAACCACCTCTTTCTAACAGCAGGAGATGAAAGCCAACAGTAAGCCAATGAAGGAATGACAGAGACTTTCTTGAAATCAGATTTAATATCTTACAAAGCACAGCTGTCTGAGGCCATTTAGTGTGGGTACAACCTCTCCTATTTCAAAAAACTCTGGAATGTGTCACTGAATTCTAAAAGTACAGTAACTGAAATTCATTTTGTACACAAGCTCCACATCATGAAGAAAATATGGATGTGTGTTCAGTATCCTATGTCTAAGAAGATCAATGCCATTGCCATTTTCTTTACCCTCTTTCTTTTCGTTTCCTTTTTTTTTTTTTTTTTTGGCCTTTGTCATTTTTCAGGAAAAGTTTCTGGTAAAGTGTTCCCATTGCTTCAGAAAATTATGTTGGTCGAGGTTCACATAAAAACCCTCTAATGAGTTTTGTGATGGAGTTCAGAAGTTTGCCTGAATCAGCGGTGGAAAATATAGATATGTGATAATGTCATCAGGATTTTTTGGTTCCAAATGACAGAAATTCAAATGGAACCAGCTTAGACAGTGAAAGAAACTGATCTGCAAGCTACTTTTCTAACCTCAGAAAGGACAGAGGTACAGCTAAGCCTTAGACATAAGTGGACAAAGTGACTGGTCTTGCCCAGGAATCTTTCTTTCCATCTGTCTTTCTATTCACCATGGTTTCTCTCAGCGTCATCTCCTCCTACTGAAGACTGACTCCCTCGATATTGTGGACAACATGGCTGCCAGCAGTCCCTTGGCATTACCTCCTGCAGCTGCTACCAGCACTCTAAATGTCAGGGAATACACCTTGCCTTCGTCCTATTTGAAAATCCTGGACAAGGACTCTAATCCTTAGTTTAGTTCCAGTGTTGAACAATGAGACAATCTATTATGTCTATGAGAAAGACTTCACATAGAACTCATAGAAAATGGTCTCTGAGGGACCAACCTATATATTAGGGCCATGCCCAGACTTGGAAATTAAAAGCCAAAGAAAACCATAATGAGCATCTATTATTTGGGCCTCCATTGAATTAGGAATTTTTAGGGAAAATTCTACCAAAACATCAACAAAGTTTTAACATAAAAAAATCAGGGACTTAATGGAATAAGCTTCAATCATCTAGAAAATATACTCATTTCAGACATTTCATTGTTTAATGAAATGGACAAAACATATTTTAGTCAAAGCCTTTTTCCAACAGTGTCTTAGCATTACTAGAGCATTAAACTGTTAAATTGGGAAAACGAATCTTAGAAAAGCAAAGTCCTTTCACGTGTGATTGAGGTGCTAGGGACAAACTGAGTCCTTGATGAAATGAGATTTTTGTAAAATATTCCAAGATCTGTTTCATCTTCTTCTCTCTCAGATGTTGTAAAGTGTTGTTGTATGAGTTGAGGTGAAAGTGGGTAATATTCCCTTTTACTGAGGCACAAACCAGAGCTCAATGAGAGACATACATTCAAATGTATGTTAATCATTAGAAGAGGCTTAAAAATGTATGTTCCAATTACATGGCTATACAGATACAGTTCTTAACTGGAATACTATTTATGTGAAAATTCAAGTTGCTGCCACTGAAAGTTTATGCCGAAGGCAAATTGTCAGATCTGAAATGTAAGGCCTAAAAGCTGGTCTTGGATAGATTAAAAAACACACAGCAAATAGACTGCATTGTTGCAGGCTGAAGCTCATTTTCAGAAATACATTGCTCAGCACTAAAGTGGACAGTCTAATCAGTTCCTCTGCAGAAACAGCAAGATTTTTACAAATGAAAGAAAATCTACAGAGATGAAGCTGTGACTGGAAAATTTGATCCACATGGTTGTATTTTTAGATCTGTCAAAGATTGACCTCTGTTTGCAGTTTTCCTAGCGATAGTTTAATGTAAAATTAGCCTATATGTAACATTTCTCTATTTTGTGGAATTGTGTTATGTATTATATCTTATCTATTATTTTTAGAAAGGTCAAACCTCCCCTTTATTAGTTGCAAATATTTCTTCTTTTTAAGCTTTGCAAATGGGAGTTAGCCTCTTCTGAATACATTTTGTGTAGGATTCTGGTTAATTAACCTAAAATCCTTATCTGTGATGAGAAAGTTTGGTGGAAATTTACAGAGGATGGAATGTACTACTTTGTTGCCTTCAGAATATCTAAAGGGTAGAGAGATGGTGAACATATGGGGAAATTCTCACCACTGGAATCCAAACAGGAAGGTTTCTTATTTTTTCATCAGTATGTGGGAAAATCTTGAATGTGGAAAAATAGCGACTTCTCCATATTTAAAACAGACACAACCTGGTTGTTTTCACAGGCATATCATTATTATTTCATAGATAAGTGAGTATATAAGTGTGTCAACACATATATACATGTGTGTGGGTACGTAACATGGTGACCAGGAGAAAAAAGCTAGAGTAAAACCATTACCCTATTTTAAAGTCTGCTTTTACTAAACCTATTATTGGCAATTCAGTTGACAATCATATTACTGTGTGACATTCAAATGTCAAGTGCATATCTCATTTTCAACTAAGACCATTACATCATTCCTTGTCAAATGCACTGAAATATGGCTAGGTCTAGCTCTGATTAGATAAGGGACCTCATGCTGGTGTTAGCAAATCCAACCCCAGGGATTGATTCCCAAGCTGAGGGAAATGGCAAAGTTATTATTGATGATGGTGCCAAAGCTAACAGGTTTCACATGGCCTTCATGAACATATGGCTACAGCCCCAACAGCGACACCATTAAGAGCCATTTGTTCAAGTGTCCTAGAATCGCTGCTGAAGAAAGGTGAAAAAATTTATAAATTTTAAATACCAACCAGTATGGAAGTTTGTTCAACTCATTGTAGGCTGCCTGGTTTGCTGAACTTACTGGAATCATATGGAAAATAATCCTTCATGTACGTGCAGGGGTTTGTCTCATTAAAGAGACCATATAACAAGTATATTAGAATCCAAGTCTGAGGTTTGAGTCTGGGCTCTGTGGAGTTCCGGCTGTATGACTTTGGCAATGTTTTTAATTTCTCTAAACATCAATTCTTCTACACCATTGTGACTGTTGTGAAAATAAAATGAATCATGTATAACCGATAAATTGTAGCTCTTCCTCTGATGTTATTTAGCCTTTTCTCAACTTCATGAACTATGTAGGGCATGCATTACAGTCTTGTTCTAGATCAAGAAACAGACCCAATGAGGCAAAGGGCTTGTCCAAGCTCACATGGTTAATAAGGGTGAAGGAGAATCAAGCTAGGTCCCTTGATTTGTAATCTAGTATTCTTAAAGTGTCTGTGGAGGAAAAGAAACCCTGTAAATTAGACTATAATTAAGGTACTACTATACTTACAGAGGCAAAGTGAAATAGTGAATTGGTTCAATTACCTCAGTGATTCAAGCCTAAAAGTACCAAAAACACTTTTATGTAATATGTCTGAATATATGAGGCCAAATATCCGAATAATTGCTCAATTATTCATATCATTTTGAATGTATGTATAAATCTATTCTTTTTTGTGGGGGAGGGGATGAAGGTAGGCTCTGAATCATGTCTCCAGTCTTTCCAACATAAATAGAGAGTATTATTTTTCATTTTCCCCTTCTAATTTGTTCAAAATCCGGTGGCTTTTATTATTATTATTATTAAATTGAAGTTTGTGGATAAATGGGAAAATCTTTACTGAAATATAGTACTTCCAACTGTAATTTTGGTTTGAATTAGACTGCTTACAAGGAATACAACTTCATACAAGAGTGACGAGCCATGGCCTTCCTTGTAGGTGTGTGTTGGGGGTAGGGCACAGTTAGAAATCCTTTCAGTTTTTATTGTTAGTGCAAAGTCAAATTCTGACCCTGGAGAAGATGTTTCAGCCCTGTTAAAAGGGGTCATATTCAAATTATCCCAAGACAATTCTCATGTCAAGAATGGACCAAAATTACAGTTATTTGAAACTAAAAAAAATCTACCCCCCTTTTTTGTCTGATCTTTACAAACGACATACCTATTTCAAGGTAGAATTACATTCTTCGGATTATACTTCCTTAGCTACAGCCCTGAAATGAACATAATATCAGCATTAAAATAGAAATTAATGACATTTAGAAAACAGCCAATAAAAGTTTTTAAACTATAGAAATACACATTAATTTAAAAAAAACTTGGGCATGGTTAAAAATGTAGTGTCTGTACTAAAAATAAATGGCAGCCTACTGTCATTTATGTTTTATAATAAATATAATGCTTAGCAAAATATGGGAATAACATTACCTTGGATTGACAAGTCTGTTATACTTTGAATAGGAATACACAGAAAGTGGGAGAGCAAGTGCCTTAGTTCACTGTGAAATCTGCATTGTAGAATGATCTCTAGAGAGGAGGAAGGAAGACCTTCAGGCATAATTAAGGCCCGTTTGAAAGGCTATGCTCAGTAGAATGGTATGGGTGTAAGTCTCTCTGCAACAGTGTGCCCACCAACCCTCTCTTATGGTTACAGATAAGTTCTCTGTCCCTCTCATCAATTTCCTGGTTTGCTCTAAAACTGTCCAAACTGAAAGGTCCCCTCAAACTAGACCACAGGAGTATGTCCAAAAGCAGGTAAGATGGCTACTCTCCTGGCAAGGACAAGTTCTATCTTTGAAATTTTCAACCTATGTTTTTAATAGTTTCTGCACTCTGCTACTCCATGTATTCCCTCGAGTGTGAACTGGAAGGGGGGGAGAGCACCTTTAAAGAAGAGGTTGGTAAAAAAAAAAATAAATAAATAAATAAATAATAAAAAATAAAGAAGAGGTTGGTGGGTGAAGCTCCCCACACAGCCTAGAGCCTCAATAGACCTTTGCTGACCCGACCAGAAAGGAAGCCTCAAAAAGTAGAAAAGAGAAATCGATAGATTCAGAAGTGGTTACAGCTTTTTTTTTTTTTAAAGGGAAAACATGCATGCTTGCAACCCTGTGCTTGCACTAAGCACAATCTGAGATTGCTTTTTTTTTTCCTCACCTTAATTTAGAAAGGCCACATTATGAATCAAGTAAGTTAGATGGAAAAAAACAACCAAACCAAAAAGCTTTTGCCAAATTATGATCACTAAGATGCTGATTTAAACAAAAAAAAAAAAAAAAAAAAAAGAGGTTTTGTTTAAATAGCTATCCTTTCTATATACTTTGGCCCTAAAATTCTACTTCTAAGAATTTTTCCTAAGAAAATAAACACAAATGTGCTCCAGATTCTAAGTTTGTAAAAAATTTTAACACACATTAAAATAAAGGGCTGGTTAGAAATATCATGATATATGCATAGGTACAATGGAATAAAATGCGGCCATTAAAAGTATGATATTGAAATTTTTAATTTAGTCTCTGCATACTTATCTAATTCTTAACTGTGGGCCACATCCTGACCAGTCACTGGCATACAGCAATATCTGCTTTCAGGAACCTCACACTCTAGCAGTAACAAAAGTAGAAATGATTATATATACTGGAGATGAGTGAGGACATACATTAACTGAAAAAGACCAGATTAAAGGACTATACTTTTGATTTCCTTAAATATATGTTTACATACACTTATATATGTATACATATTTACTCACACATATTTATATATATGCATTTGCACCTGTTAGTTATTGCTGCATAAGAAATCATCAAAAACAACAGTCATTAATAATCATCATGCATTTGTGCATCACTGTAGGCTTGTAAATTGGCTGGAACAGCTCTGCTCCACATGTTTCTCATCCTCTTTAGAACAGCGGACTAGCCTGAACATGTTCTTTTTATGGTAGTGACAGAGGTACAAGGGAGAGAACAGAAATAAAGACAACCTCTTTAGGTCCAGGCATAAGAACATATAATGGAAAATATCGAAAAACCCCAAGATACCTAAGCACTAACACTAGTTATCTGAATTTTAATTTCCTCTGTTTATTTTTTCTGGAGTTACAACAACAACATACTTTTCGTGATCAACTCCCAACAAAAAACTTAACTTTAAATATTTTACCAAACTGAATTTTCACAGACTTCCTTTTTTTTTCGCCCCTCTTTTATAATTATCTATATAGAAAAGAGAACAACTGGAGAAAGAAGACCTAATACTTTATGATGTCCATCCACAGATCAATAGAGCATAATTATAATTACCTAATCCATTACCTGGACTGACTTTAATTGTAAACTCTGTACCACTGATAAACAAAGTAACGGAGAATTATGAAGCTAATATCATGCCTGCTTACTTATTTACTTTCTTCATTTAAGAAAAACCAAACACGTGCTTTTCAGTTGGGTTACAAAGATAACAGTCTCCTTACATTTACTTTATTTACACGTTCACACTATTTTGATATGGAAGGAAACCAGATAACACCTTGAGATGCTATTATTGCTTCTAAAGGATGTGTGGTCCTTCATCTCACAGCATTCCCCATAATGGCACATAAAAGAAATACTTTATGTCTCATCCCCATTTTTGGCTTTCTGTGCTCGTGTTAAGTGGGTGTTTTTTCCTTGTCCTATTGACTGGTTTAGAAAGCCTTTATTTCCAACCCCCCTTTTGTGGTGCCATGATTACATTGAATGGTTGATGTTTCTTGTGAATCATTCCACCAATTAGGCTAAAATATTAAAAGACAAGTAACTTGAGAAGGAAACTCGCATTTCTATAGCACTTTGCAGCAGATGTATCCTATTTACTGCTTTATTTTATTGCTTAATGACTGGATCTGAAGTAATTGCACCATTTGACAGATATTTATTTGTAAAATGTGATTCATTCAGTCAGACACTTTTAGAATGATTTTCATGCCAAGTGTTAAAATTGTGTAGGCTCGAGTAGCTCTTTCAAAAGATGCAAACACGCATGTAAATTCCATGCATCAAACACATCTACTTTCGGCCCTTTTTATTATAGAAATATTCCAGTTGACAAAGAGTGCTAGTGAATAGACGGCAGGGACTTCTGGACTTTAATCAACCACAATCACTGGCAGAGTTCAGAATTAATTTCCTAACCATGAATCACCTGCAGACAATGAATCACGTTCTAGAGAATTTTGCCAAGCAAAACAAGCCATCATGCCCTGTACAACTTTTGAGGACAGGGCCATGGAAACTTATTTGACTAGCATAGTTGAAATAATGAAAAGAAAAGAGTACTAGAGAATAGTGGAACAAGCTATCAAATAGCGTCTGGTGACTTTCAGCTTCACAAAGGGGAATCAAGAGTTCAGCATGAAAACATTCTCTGAAATGGTCTACTCATTGGTTGGATTTTCTTCTTAAATTGTAGCTAATGAGAATCAAGGTAAGAATTCTTTGCTGATATTTTTTTTGGTTATGAAACATTCTACACATCATAGCACAAACGCTAGAACATTTCCATCCAATCTTTAACCAAAGAATTAGAAACTTTTTCTTTAATTTCTGGTTCATACACAGTCTCTCTATGAAAGGAGAGTAACAGGGGGAATTAAATGTACAGATAACTCAGATGAAAAAACACTTTTGAATGAAATAGCCAAGTCACTTATGTACTTAAATTATTGGTGTGATTGCCTCGGCTTTCCATTTTCTCTTCCAGAGAAACAAACATAGAACCTACAATTTTATTTGTTTCTAGGCATTATTAAAAAACTGAGATAAATTGTAGTTGCAAGACATGCCACAAAATATTTAGCATTTTATATAATATCGTCAAAATGGAATTGATTGTTGAAAAGGAAATATTTTTATTGTCAAATTTAAACAAAGTTAATTTCAAGCTATATCAACAAGTAAACCATATACAATAGTAAAAAATAAAATGGCCAACACGAGATATTTGACATGCATGCCATTACAAATAAATCATGCATGCCATTGCAAAGAAGATAAAGAATAAATAGGAAATTCTTATCTAGAAAGAATAGTAAGTAATAAGAATGTGTGAACACGATAGACAAATATCAAAAACTCAAAGACTGGACAATATCCATGTTCATAAACTGGTTTGGATTTTTTTATTGATTGATAGATTATTAACATCAGATAAATTTGCCTTTATAGATTCATCCAATTTTGGCATATGAGGGAAAAAAAAGAAGCAAGATTCATGTCATATGGCACAGAATGAAATAATTTTCCAGACGGGCAATCAATATTTCATTTTAGACCATGAAAACAGGTAAATCGAACTATAAAGTATCCATTGTCAGCCACTTTAGCCAGGTGAATGGAACACATTAACCATTATTATTATTAAGTGAAGCTAGCTGGAATTTTCATCTTTGACTTGTGTACTCTGTTTTTCACAGTGTGTTGCTTTCAGACTTTCTAATCATTCCCTCTCACTTACTGATTCCCTTGGCACCTGGGCTTACAATTCTCTTCCTTTCCAAGGGTTCCGTTATCATCCTGAGTGCCTGGAAAGACTGTGTTCAACCCAAAGAAACCCTTAGCTCTCTGTATGTTGGCCTCATCTCCAGTAACTTACTTTTTTGTGCAGTGCCCTCAGGCTCCCACCACCAAGTTGGGGTTTTTTAATATATGTATATATTTTAATGTTCATTTATTTTTGAGAGAGAGACAGAGCATGAGCAGGGGAGGGGCAGAGAGAGAGGGAGACACAGAATCCGAAACAGGCTCCAGGTTCTGAGCTGTCAGCACAGAGCCTGACGCAGGGCTCAAACTCAGGACCTGTCAGATCATAAACTGAGCCAAAGTTGGATGCTTAACCGACCAAGCCACCCAGGTGCCCCTTAATATATATTTTTTAATTTTACTTATTTATTTTGAAAGAGAATGAGAGGGAGGGAGGGAGAGGGTCAGAAAGAGAGGGAGAGAGAGAGAGAATCCTAAGCAGGTTCTACACTGTCAGTGTGTGTGTGTGTGTGTGTGCGCGTGTGTGTGTGTGTGTGTATTTTAGACACCCACCACCAAGTTGTAAATGTGGAACCTTAATTTTTACCTGAAACTACTCCAGCTCTTAAATTGTAAATTTGCACTACATAATTATTTAACCAAGAATTCTTATTTTCTGACTGTTGTTTAATTATTTCTAATATTTTAGTCTTTAGTCTCATGGTATAGCCATTAAATAGTTTTGAGAGCACTCTTGGTACCTTATATTGTTCTCAACACTGGATTTCCTTGGGGAAAGCGAGAAGTCAAAAGATGCCTGCTGTCATGAAGCTTACTCTCAAAACCCTTAACCCTGCTTCATTCTCTTGATCAGTTCTCCCACATCCCCCTTTCCTACACAGCTTAAGTCCCATGATCCATCATTTCAACTACTCTGTTTTTAATATCCTAACTTATTTTCCCATCATCTACTGGCAGAAGCCCAAGGCTAGGAGACTCCAGCCACCTCCCTTCTCAGCGTATTTACATCAGTGGCTGACCATACATCGGAGGAAATCAGGTAACTGCAGATAAATGTCACAATAAATTCATGGTCTCCACAACAGTAAGGGGGCCCTCACCATTTCTAAGAAATCCCTTTTTCTATGTTTCCTCAGCTCTTTTTCAAGATCCTTTGGTACTTATTTCAAACAAACAAGCAAGTGTAATAATGCTGGCATCCAGGACAAGCAGTTTCAAAGGCACCCTGAAAACAACTCTAAATTCATG
Source organism: Panthera pardus (assembly GCF_024362965.1). Classification (NCBI taxonomy): domain Eukaryota; kingdom Metazoa; phylum Chordata; class Mammalia; order Carnivora; family Felidae; genus Panthera; species Panthera pardus. The sequence goes on along the minus strand of NW_026526721.1, from coordinate 95,992,878 downwards.
TTGTGACTAACAGATCAGGGTGATGATTATCAACACAGGACATCTGAAAGCATCCTTCTTTAACCAGTCAGGCCTCAGGTATTGAGGCAAGTAGAAATGTTCTGGGCCTTGGCTGAGGTGGACCAACCGTATCTTTGCCTTGCTGTTCAACATTTTGTTGGGCCTAACTTTAAAATTCAGCTTACGATCAGCAAGAATAGTGAAAGGAGGAAGCTTCCCAGTGTTAGGCACCGAAAAAAAGATTGCGGCCTGACCAGCCGTTGTAGCAAAAGGCGATTAAGGGTGTTCCAAAACTTAGTGGGGCCTTAGACAGTTATTAGACATTTTTTGGCTTTGGTTTTCTGTAAAATGTACACAGTAGACCAATTTAAGAGGCTTGTTGTGAGAAATGAATGGAAGAATATGTGTAGAGTTTAGGATATTACCTGGTCCCTCTTAAGCCCTGAGATAAATATTAGCTATTAGTTGCTGATCCCATTTCCATCTATAATTGTGGCTCCACCTCTCTTCTTACTACCACACCAAATTTCTGTAAAATCCTGCCAGTGTTTGTAATCTCCATTTCCTCATCTCTTCATACCCACAATTTCTTTGGACCTGTCCTCATTGAGGTCATCAGCGGCCTCCTTGATACTAAATGCCCAGAATTCTCCCTCCGGGCTTTTACTTGTTTTTTTTTTTTTTTTTTTGTTTTGTTCTGTTTTTTGTGTTTTTGTTTTTATGTTTATGTTTGAGAGAGACAGCGCACCAGCGGGGGAGGGGCAGAAGAGGGAGACACAGAATCTGAAGCAGGCTCCAGGCTCTGAGTTGTCAGCACAGAGCCTGACGTGAAGCTCCAAGCTAGGAGATCATGACCTGAGCTGAAGTCAGATGCGTAACCGACCGAGCCACCCAGGCCTCTACTTTGTTGATCTCTTAGCATCACTTGACACTTGACCGCTCTCTTCCCACTATTTATGAAGAGGCACACCCCTTGATTTCCTCTAATTTTTTAAGTTACAATTATAATCCTCTTTTTCATGATTCTAGTCTGCCTATTTTTTCAATATTGGTGTTCTGGAAGATTCTATCACAGGGTCTTTCTTTCCTCATTCTACATGCTTTTCCCTGGTATATCTAATGTCGTCTCACAAGATTTCCATGTCTATTCTTTAGGGTGAAGACTAAGCTATTGCAAAAAAAAAAAAAAAAAGAGTGATGTAAAGAATGAGGTTTACCTCGCTCTCACCTAAGAGTCAAGGTGTACGTGATCCAGGACGGCAGCAACTTTGCCCTACACAGTCACTTAGAGACCCAGCTTCTCTTATCCTGCTATTCTGAATCTCAGCACCATCTGGCTAGTCATTGTCTGCTGTTTGAAGCTAGGTTTCTACTAAGTTTAGGGTCTTCAGGAAAGAGAAAGGAAACAAGGAAGGTCAGGGGCATGAACTACTCTATAAACAAATGGCATGAAGTTGCAAACATTGCATCTATTCACATTTCCCTGGCAAGAATGTGGTCAAATGGGCACACAACTCCATGGTGACAGCTGGCAAATGTGGACTTTAATTGGGCATAACATCAGGGAAAATGGGGCGTGGAGGGATAGATTTTGATGAACAACTGGAAGTCTCCACCACACTATCTACAAGCCAATAACTAGAAATTCTGTGCTTCAGTGCCTTTCCTTAGCTTCAGATTCAAACATCTAACTGCTTACTGGACAAATCCACTTCAATTTCCTCTTACACTTTAAATGCAGTAAGTTCCAAATAGAATTTATATCTTCTACGTCTCATAATCCCCAAACTCCATTTCAGTGAAAACCAAAACCATTTGTCCTCTCTTGTTTCCTATCACAGCTGTAGAAATATCATGGTTTTTATCACCTTAGTAATGACGGTGCATTATCCTTCATTCTTTCTCTATCATTCTTGACCTCTGCCCTATATCAAATCTATCCCAGTGGCTTAGTGATGCTCTTTAAATATCTCTCAGATCCTCAGATCACTGCTCTTCTACTACCTTGAGTATGTCTCCGGGCTTCATTATTACCCCACTTAAAATTAAAAATATTCTTTATGTTTCTGAATGGATCTGATTCCTCAGTTTAGACAGCAAGAGATCAGATAAAGATATTAGGTTATCTAATCTGTTTTGTACAGTGGTATTCAAAAGTTTGGAAAGTGGAGATTTATTTAAAATCTTATCTGAGTCTCACCCCTGAGTTGAGACACTGTGAGCTCCACTAATGAGAATGTGGATGGAGAGGGAATCTTATATTCTCCACGATGAAGTCCAACTGGTCTTTCTAAAATATAAATCTAATCTTACTATATATGTTAGTTTTCACTTGCTTCCCATTGACATTAGAATAGGGTCCAAATTCTTAGCCTGGCTTAGGAGTCATAGATCTCTAATTTTTACTTCATCTTGCCATGCCCCATGCTGAACTTTTGACTCTAGACATACATAATCTCTTCTGTTTCTTGCACACACCATCTCTCCCTTATCTTGAGGCTTTGCGTATAACATTCTACTTGGCTGGAACTGTCTTCCTTAACCTCTGGCCCTTTACTTGATTAATTTCTAGTCATCTTTCAGATAGCAGCTTGATTATCATGTCTTCCAGGTAGTCGTAGGACCTTCTCTTGCTGATGGGATTCGATACCTTCTGCTATTTGCTCCTTTAGGAGCTGGTGTTTACCCTCTATTACACTTATAAGACTTCGTTATAGTTGTTTTTTGTATTATCTATTTCCCCATTAAAAATGTAAACTCTGTGATTGCAGAGACCATTCTGTTGCATCTGTAGAACTTGGGTCCAGTTAAGAATGTAATAGATGCTCATAAATACTTATTAAATATTCATTTGATGTTTGGGTATATGAATAGTTTGGAATGAGAGTAAAAGCACTTTTACAAAAGCATTTAGTGACAATTCAGAGTTCTTGGCACAATTATAATTAGGATGAATAGATTAGTGTTATTCACTAGAGCACATTTTTATTTAGAAAAATAATTTAATAACACTTTGAGAGTAATGAACTAAAATAAATGATGCCAGGCCAGACATGGAAATGTCTGAATTCTTATTTCCCTTCCTTGTCTGATTCTTCTTGTACACACCACATATATAGGGCTCTTGCTTTCACCCTTCAATGTGGTTCCTTGAGGCCTACTTGGTGAGAGTTACAAGGAGGTAGTGAGTACAGAGACACTAACCTATCAGATGGTCTGACTTTCCATTATGATTCAAACCTCCCTCATGAACGCTTATCTCAGGAAACTGTACTCAGCCATTGTGGCAATCAATCGTGAAGTGTGTCACCAGTGATTACTGATAATAAAATACCAATGCTTATTAGCTCTTTTTATTTGTTTATTAATTAAAGTAGGTCCAATGCCATCTGTATTATAACATCGTTCTTTCCATTTTCTTCATCATTTTTCATTCTGGTGATTTTTTTTTTCTTTTTTTAGTAGAAAAGAAATGATATAGTCTACACCAGAGCTGACATTAACAGTTGGATATGCATGTGATAGATCATCTAGTTACCTGGTTTTAAAAATGGAAGGATGGCTTTCTCTTTCAAGTAAATATGTGCACATTTATACAGAGAATGTGGAATCATCAAGTACGAGTTAAACAAGAGCAAGCTAAAGTTAACACTATCAAGCTAGATGAGGGCAAAAGGGAGACTGTAGCCTAAGAGAAAGACTCAGGACTGAGCAAAGCAAAGGGTGGTATTGTTAGAAGAGAAGGATGGAGTTGTCCTTCTGAAAGCCCGTGGGTCCTAAGGAGCTGCATTGAACTCCTTCAGTCAGGAAGAAGCAGCAATTCCACCAGTGGATTCCAGCACACGGAAGTCCCAGGTAAGCATCTGTTACCTATAAGAAAAGATCTGAACTTTTTGCAAAGGCATTTAGGGGCTTGACTGCCCACCTATCAGTAACATACTAGTCGTTTAGAATTTTGTTTCTAAAACTAATCAGTTATATTTCAAACATAACATTTAGTTCTCCATTCAACTGCTGCTATGCTGCTATATCCAGCTTGTAATTTCAGGCCTCCAGCCTTAAATTAATTTAGGGCACAATTTATGTCCTAAAAGAAAAAGGGTCATTACAAAATGGAATTTGCACAGACTAAGACAGGAGGTTCCAAAGAGAAACTGTCTCAAGGGCCCCTGCCAGCACAGCAAGTGTATATCTAAGAGAAAGGGGAAAAAAAGGCTGCCCTCCTTTAGAGTACCTCTAGCAACTTCATAGAAGCCTCACAGTCTACCTTGACCTGTTCTACCACCTGATCCTACCAGACATCCCCTGTGGCTTTGCAGTTGGAGAAATCTGGAACACAGTCAGGGAGATCTGGTTACACTGGAGGTTGCAAAAGTGTGTGGCATGATAACTACTCTAGAGATTTGATGAAGAAAATTCTCAGTAGTCATGCAGTGACGCAATCAGGTCATGCAGACCCAAACACAGACACAGGCTCTTTCTTAATTGCATTATTCTTGTCTTTGGTTCATTTGCTATGTTTGTTATTGTTCTTGTTGTTCTTATTTGTTTTGTTCTTTTGGAAAGTGAATACTTTAAAAAATATGTTGGTGAGTTACGTACACTTGAAGAAAAACTTCAGAGGACCTCGTGCAATGTCTGAAAGAGCTCTAAGTCTCATTGTTTTTAAAATTTTAAACCTCAGACTTGCTGTCAATGAAGAATCTCTAGTCCATGAACGCAGCAAGCAACTGTTTTTCGTGTTCCTTCACCTCTTCCTCAAATTATGTGTGAAACGATAGCATTGTAGAGCTGGCTACTCCCCAGTGAATCCTATGCTGTCCTAAAGATCATTTTCTACCACCCTGAAGGTTTAACTACAACTACATTTAATTGGCACTGGTGGGCAATTCATCGGGGGCGTTGTGGTGTGACTGTTCAGGAAATATCTGCCTGCTGTAATGCTGGCAAGCTTATTCCTACAAAATCTCACAAGATCACTTGTCGAAACATTTTGTGCTGCAATGTTGATGATATGCCCAGTTCAATCAATCAATCAACAAATATTTATGTTAAATGCCTGTTCTATCACCACTGCTAAGCTGAAACTCCTGCCCTGTTGACCAGTGTGCCCATGGAAATGGTATTCAGGCAAAGGTCAGGGTGATCTTTTTCTGACCCCAGAGGACGCATGCTGTTTCTAAGAGTTGTTTCTAACTCTTCCCAAATGGAAAAACCAATTAATTCACCAACGAATAGTTACAGTTATGTGTGCCCACATTCTTCAGTAGGCTTATATTTCTTCTGGTGTGGTGAAACTCTCAAACCAAGGTCACTCCCTTCTCTCTTTCCTTTCCTCTTTCAATAGCAGTTTGTTACAGTGGCACCTAACATTTCTATAGAATTGTGTAGCTACCAAAGTATTTTTATTCTTAACCTTGCCAACAATACTGAGAGGGTGCCGTTTTTTTCCTCTTTTACAGCTGAAGAATGAAGAGGTTTGGATTTGTCTAACGTCATGGCCAATAGGGAGCATGGGAGCATTCCCTAACTCCAAAGTGACTTTTCCCCAGAACCCCATTTCTCTCTGCCACGTATAAGGCACTGTAATAAGCGAAGGAGTTTAGGAATAGGAGTAAAAATATTAATAAAATATTTTTTAACCTCAGAAATGTAGTATCAAAGGTAACCCAGTGATTTTGTCTCCCTCTACAACAGAACTAAGAGCCTGTGCATTTCAGAATGCTGGCTTCATATCCAAATAGAGATGACCCTAGTCTTTGGGTCTTCCATAGTTGCCTGGCTTCACACGAATCTCACTCGTATAACTCTAGCTGGGGACGGATCCAAACTACATTTCTCAGAGCGATGCTTCTCAACAGCTGCTCATCTAGCTGTACCGAAATGCAGTGTCTGTTTCTTCACCTTTCCCCTGCCCCGGCTGTACAATCATTGCAGTGTGGTTGTTGGCCTGGACCTATCATGCCAGTCAAACAGTGCGTGGTAAGGTCATGATCGAACTTCACGTCACTCAACTCAAAGACATTTTTTTTCTCCATCTTTGACTTGTCGAGAGGCAGAACAGCATAACGGCAAACAAAGTATGGAACTTTAAAGTCATACTGCCTTGGTTTGACTGCTAACTCCTCTATTTACTAGTTGTGTAATCTCAAGCAAGGGATTAACCTCTCTGTGCTTCACTTTCTTCATCTATAAAATAGTACACCATAGTACAGGTGTCAAGATTCAAGGAGTTGATATATAAAAAACCGTGAGAAAATGTCTGATGCATATTAAATGCTACAGATGTTGGGGCGCCTGGGTGGCTTGGTCGGTTAAGCGTCTGACTTTGGCTCAGGTCATGATCTCATGGTCCGTGGGTTCGAGCCCCGCGTTGGGCTCTGTGCTGACAGCTCAGAGCCTGGAGCCTGTTTCGGATTCTGTGTCTCCCTCTCTCTCTGCCCCTCCCCTGTTCATGCTCTGTCTCTCTCTGTCTCAAAGATAAATAAACGTTAAAAAAAATTGTCAAAAAAAAATGCTACAGATGTTAGTTGTTATTATTTATTGTTACCTAAGCTGCTTGACATGTTAACCGTTTTTTTCTTCTTTAGCCCTAATCTTCCATTGATCTCTGTGGCACCATGTTCTCATGATTTTACTCTATCCTTTCCAATAATTTTTCTTACTCACCTGTGTAGACTCTTTCTTTTCTTATTTTTTACTTAACAAAGAGCTGTTTAATTTCTTCAAGTTTCACTTATTCTGTCCATCCTTTTTATTAGTTTTCTATCCTCAGAAATCTCATCAAAATTCACACGTTAGAATACCAAGTTTATTCAAATATACATGCATGACAGATTCTCCCCTAAATTCTCAACTGACATACCTCCCTACCTTCCTGCCATCTCTAATTGTATATCTCATGTACAACTTAAACTCGGTATTTCTACCCAAACTGGTCACATTCTGGCATTCTGGTATTAATAAATATAACCAGAAGTCAATGTGTTATTGAAGTTAGCTGCCAAGAAATCGTGCGGAGCACTCTGTCACCCTCACCTCTAATAACCAATCCATTGTTAAGTCTTAAAGATTATATATCCTTTGATTTAGATATTTCTCACAGCCCATCAATGCTACTACCAAGTCTCACCTGGACTACTGCAATAGATTTCAAAGTGTTCTCTTTTCATTTCTTGGACCCCTGTCTCTCCACTTTCCACACATAAAGTAAAACAGTCTTTTCAAACACGAGGAGATCCTAACATTATCTGCTTAGAGCATCTTGATATCTTTCTTATACTTTTGTAATAAAAGCAAACTTACCCTTTCACTGAGCCCACAAAACCATATCTCAACACCTTTAAGTATCTCACCCTTCCTCTTCTTTCTTACTGCTAAATAACTGACTATTGTTTCATTTCATTAACAGCTTCCTGCTCCCTCTCACTGCAGGACCTTTGCACACACTGGTCCTTCTGCTCTTTCTCTCCTCTTGGCCTCATTAGTGTCTATTCACCTTGACATCTTGGCTGTATCATCACATTCTCAAGGAAACCTTTTCTAATCCTCTTGATTGGATAAACTTCATATTTCTTTGCTCTGTAGAATTTATCATGGTTGTGTTTTTACATTCCTTCATGGATTATGTCTGTCTCATACAGTAGACTGTAAACTCAATGAAACTATGCCTTTGGGGGAAGGTGGCTATTATTTATATTCCTAGGACCTGATTCAGAGATGTTGCTCCAATATATATTGGTTGAAGTAACATAACCCTGGCCGCTCTGAACGCAGCTCTGATTCTATAGCATCATGTCTGGAAGAGCGTGGACCTCATTTTACAGAAGAATTAGCCACCTGAATATAGTATACGTCAGAGACACTGCAGGTTTGGTACCAGACCACCACAATAAAGTAAATATTGCAATAAAGTGAGCCAGATGATTTCTCCGGTTTCCAGTGCATACAAAAGTTATGCTTAAACTACACTGTAATCTATTAAGTATATGATAGCATTAGTTATTAAAACAAAGGCCATACCTTCATTTAAAAATACTTTATTGCTGAAAAAAAATTCTAAGCCTCATCTAAGCTTTCAGTGAGGCATAATCTTTTTGCTGGTGGAGGATTTTGCCTTGACGTTGATCACAGCTGACTGGTCAGGGTGGTGGTTGCATCTAAATGGCATTTAGAATGGTGAATCCTTTCTAAAAACTTTTCATTTTACTTTGCCTAGATCCATCAGAGGTATCACTATCCATGACAGTTATAGCCTTATGAAATGTATTTCTTAAATAATAAGTCTTGAAAGTCAAAATTAGCCTTTGATACATGGGCTATAGAATGGATATTGTGTTAGCAGGCATGAAAACAAGATTAATCTCATTGTACATCTCCATCAGAGCTCTTAGATGACCAGGTGCATTGTCAGTGAGTGGTAATATTTTGAAAGGGATCTTTTTTTCTGAGCAGTAAGTATCAACAGTGGGCTTAAAATATTCAGTAAGCCATGTTGTAAAGAGACATGCTGTCACCCAGGCTTTGTTGTTCCATTTATAGAACATAGGCAAAGTAGATTTAGCATAATAATTCCTAAGGGTCCTAGGATTTCCAGAATGGTCAATGACAGTTGGTTTCAACTTAAAGTCACCAGCTGCATTAGCCCCTAACAAGATAGTCAACCTGTCCTTCGAAGCTATGAAACCAGGCATTAACTTCTCTCTAGCTAGGAAAGTCCTAGATGGCATCTTCTCCCAGTATAAGGCTGTTTCATCTACATTGAAAATCTGTTGTTTAGTGTAGCCACCTTCATAAATTATCTTAGCCAGCTCTCCTGGATAATTTGCTGTAGTTTCTGCATCAGCACTTGCTTCACTGTGCATTTTTATGTTACGGAGACACCTTCTTTCCTTAAACTTCATGAACCAAACTCTGCTAGCTTCAGATTTTTCTTGTGCAGCTTCTTTACCTCTTAGGCTTCATAGAATTGAGGAAGGTTAGGGTCTTGGTCTAAATTAGGCTTTGACTGAAGGAACATGGCGGTTGGTTTGATCTTCTATCCAGACCATTCAAACTTCCTCTCTATCAGCAATAAGGCTGTTTTGTTTTCTCATCATTTGTGCATCACTGCTTAATTCCCTTTAAGATTTTTTCCTTTGTAGGAGCACCTGGGTGACTCAGTCTGTTAAGCGTCTGACTCTCAGTTTCAGTTCAGGTCATGATCTCTTGGTTTCATGAGTTCGAGCCCCACATCAGGCTCTGTGCTGACAGTGCAGAGCTTGTTTGAGATTCTCTCTTTCCCTCTCTCTCTACCCCTCCCCTGCTCACGCTGTCTCTCAACATAAATAAACAAAACTGAAAAAAATATTTAAAAAAAAGAATTTTTCCTTTGCATTCACATGTTGGCTGTTTGATGCAAGGGCTTAGCTTTCAGCCTGTCTCGGCTTTTGACATGCCTTCTTCACTAAGTCCAACCATTTCTAGCTTATGATTTAAATTGAGAGTCATGAAACTCTGCCTTCTGCTTGAACACTTAGAGGGTATTGTAGGATGAAGTGGTCTAATGTCAATATTGTTGTGTCTCAGGGAATAGGGAGGTCTGAGCAGAGGGAGAGAGATGGGGGAACGGCCGGTTGGTGGAGCAATGAGAACATACACAACATTTATGGGTGAAGTTTGCTATTTTGTAGGGGGGCAGTTCGTGGCACCCAAACAATTACAGTAGTAAGATTAAAGATCACTAATCACGGATCGCCATAAAAATATCATAATAATGGAACAGTTGGGAACATTGGAAAATAACCAAAATGTGACAGGGATACAAAGTGAGCAAATGCTGTTGGAAAAATGGTGCCCATCGACTTACTAGACATAAGGTTGCCACCAACCTCTAATTTGTAAAAAACACAGTATCTGTGAAGCACAATAAAATGAAGTATGCCTATATACATATGCTAATTATGGCAGAGTAGCTACTCATTGCACTTAAAACCTGCCCCATTTGCATCGATGTGGTCACAGGGATTGAGGCCAAATGAAGTAGAGTTTTGTTAGGCAGCATCTTAACTTGCTGACTGACACTCAGGCCTGTACGAATAAAGCATTTCAATTCATTTTGTCTTTTTTTTTTTGTTTAATGTTTGCTTATCTATTTTGAGAGAGAAAGAAAGAGAGAGAGAAAGAGTGTGTGTGTGTGTGTGTGAGCAGGGAGAGGGACAGAGAGAGGGACAAAGAGAAATCCCAAGCTGGCTCTGTGCTGTCAGTGCAGAGCTCAACATGGGGCTCTAACCCACAAACAGTGAAATCATGACCTCAGATGAAATCAAGAGTCAGACGCTCAGCCAACTGAGCCACCCCAGTGCCCCCATTTTGTCTTCTTAAGATCTCTGAAGCTGAAATTGTGGGTCCTTGTCTACTCGTGGGCAGTATTACATGACCAAAATGTCACAGAATAATTTTAGTTTTTAGCTGTATCTTATTTGTGCTCTAATGTTTAGCCAGCTTTGGGTTATTCCCCCCACCCCTAAAAAAGGACTATTTTATATTATAATGACTGAACTTAGGCCCTACTGATATTCCCAAGCCATAGTAAGGGAAGGAGCTGGGAATTGCATTATTTTACTTTCAGAAGGGCCAGAACTACCTCAAATTTTAGCTTTTTGGTGACTTCATAGATGAATAACCATGTGGCTGCTTTCACAAAAATCAGAAGAAGAAGTTTGCAGGCCTTTCCTATTCTGCAGCCCCATGCTTGTAAATGTTTAGTAATAAAATAATTATTTTGCAACCTCGATGTTCAAATGTCAGAGACTCCAAATTGATTACACAAACAACATTTGATGACTCTGCTTGATAATTTATTAACAATTAACATTGTAAGATCTGTTTTAAAAAAAATCTGGACAGTTCATTTGAATGGCCACAAGAGAGCAGTAAGAAATTAAAGCTGAGGAAGATGAGTCACAATCACTCTTCATGTATTAGGAAGAACTGAAACAGAGAGCTACTTTTATTCGTTCTTAAGCTTGGAAATATGGTTTAGACTTTCTCATTTTCTAAGCCCGTTAGAAAGGACAGCGTCCATAGCATTGGTAACTGAACTAAAAAGTATCTTGAATTAGGGCTTTTAAGAATCTCAAGTTTATATGTAAAAATAGGGGGAAAAAAAGTACTTTGGGCAAAGGTACATCTTGAAGAGTCATCTGGCCCATCCTTTCACGTTGTGCCAGCCAGATCGAAAGGTATGAAACCCATTTGCAAAGTCCCACAGAAGAGGATCCTGGCGTCCTGTTCTAGAACATGGCCAACTCTTTAAAACGTTAATTACTGGAAAATAATTTTTATGAGTCATCCACCTCTCTTCTGTTGTAATTTAGCTACTATTTCAAATAACATTTTGGAGACCTTGGATCTTTCCCTAAGGTCCATTCTATTTCTTTATATGTCCCCACCCTTCTTTGCCCATAGAAACTTGTGACATTTTTTACTTAAAATTTCAGGTCCTGTGAATTTATAAAATGAATTTAAAAAGCATTATTAACAAAATGACCAGCAATAACCCCAATATATAAGATGCTATGAAAATCGGTCTGCAAAAGAGATTAATGGCCAGTAAAAAAAATAGTCAAAGGGCATGATGAGGCAATTCACAAAAGTAGAGTGTCAGCCAATAAACACACAAAAAGTTGTTCATGCTTAACAGTAAATAAAGAAATGCAAATTAAAATGAGGTACTTTTATATTACTAGATAAGCCCATATTAAAAAGAATTACAATGTCCAGTGTTAACAAGAGAGAAAAGCCATTTGTAAACACTAGAACAGTTTTCATGAGGACAGTCTGAAAATATATATCAACAAAATTTTAAATATGAATTTCCTTTGACCTAGAAATTTCACTGTTAAGAATTAATCCTATGGAAACAATCAGACAAATAGAAGTATACGTTTTAGTAGTAAAAAAGAATTGGGAAAATAAAGATTTAAGTAGTTCCAAAGGGAGAATTGGTTACATAAATTATAGTGTATCCATTCAAACGGATTATTATGTAAATCATTAAAATTACGACAAATCTATATTTATTGGTATCGAAAGCCTGAGGTGTATTTTAAGTTAAAATGAGATTGAAAATATCATAGCATGATTTCATTTAAAAACGAATTGGGAATGACTACATAAATCGGGATGATATGCCCCAAAAAACAATGATCTCTGAGTAATAAACTCACAGACTATTTTTTCTTTCTTCCATAGAACTTCTATAGAGGCTGCTTTTGCATTTATTTGTTTTTAATCAGTTAATACATATTACTAATCAGTAAAAAAAAATAAAATAAAAATAAAAAACATATAAAGCTACTACTATATTGGAGCAAAACCCTTAGGAAACTCAGAATTTGGTTTGGTGAATTTGTAACAAGTTTGAAGTTTACTCTGCACATAGCAAGTTGCAATGAAAACACAACCTAACAAAAAACTATCTACGATTATCTATATTTTCTTAATAATATGAAAGAAAAATACTTAACAACAAGCTCCCAGAGTATAGGCAGGTTGTGTCTATATGCTGCTAATATAACCAGGTGAAAACGAAAAAAAAAAAAAAAAAAAAGCATTCAAATAATTGACTTCATAACATAAATAACCTTGCTTTTCGGAGGAAAAAACAAAACAAAACAAAAACAAAAATAAAAAACAAACAAACAAAAAAACCCTCCTCACCCGTTTTTTCCCTCTTTTTCCCATAAACAAGCCAGTAGCCTGACATGCAAACCATTTTTTCTAGACGTTCTAACTGATCATAGTGTCACTGTTGATTTTTTAGGCCCATATTATTTTATAATTAATATAAGGAAAAGCTTTCAAAAGGGTTTTTGCTGAAGATAGCTTCTGTACAGCTGAAGGTGACCTATGTAAAGACACCTCTCCCTTTACTGCAGACTTGGAAAAGAATGCTGTGTTTCCTGCTCTGACTACCAGTTCTTTATTTTCGACCCTGTTCAAATTACCTCCATGACTTTTAAAACTATCAGCTACTGAATATCTCCTATGAACCTAGTACTAGATTAGACCTCAAAACAAACTGCAAAATAAATATTATCCTCAAAAGACAGCAAGCAGGCTCACAGAGGCTCAGTGCCCTGCCCTGAATGGCACAGACTAGGACGGTAACCCCTGTGCTCTGCCGGCCCCAGAGCGCTTTGTCCTTTTTTTTCCTTTTCCTTATTCTTTTTTTTTTTTTTCACATGGAAGAAGCCCCTTTTCCCAATTGCTTGCTTTTTTCTTCACAGCATTTCCTTAGCCATTTCAAGCCCATTTTCCTCCTACCATTGAACCCTTCCAGATGCACAAAAAAAAGAAAAACGAAAGTCTACAAGGAGCATTTGAAGATTAACATTTCAATGTTTTGTCATTTTCTCCCTGCTTATACTTGCTTGGAATTGAGAGTTGGGCTGCAGTGAATTGCCCTGAATCGCCCTGAGGTATTTGCCCACTTGCCCTACTTTATGGTTCTCAATGGGGAAATGAGAACAGGCATCTTTGCCACTCCTGTTGGTTGGTTGCAACATGACTTCCTCTTAAAAATGCATTTTATCAGGCTGTCTGGGTGGCTCCATCGGTTAAGTGTCCAAGTCTTGGTTTCTGCTCAGGTCATGATACAACAGTTTTGTAAGTTCAAGCCCCAAACCCGGCTCTGCACTGACAGTGCTGAGCCTGCTTGGAATTCTCTCTCTCATTCTCTCTGCCTTTCCCCGACTTATGCTGTCTCTGTGTCTCTCAAAATAAACAAACTTTTTTTAAAAAATGCATTTTATCCTCCCTAAAAAAAGAAAACAAAACTGTGTCATGGATGAGAAAGCAGAAAAGGAAGTTAAGCGCCTCTGCTTTATCCATCGCATCTGAAAATAAGTCTTTAGCTGCCAATCAAATTGTGTTTGATAGGCAGAGCTTCTAAATATCCTCAGCGGTGCAGCTCATGGGATGGCTTAGAAGAGAGGCATTGAAGTTCTGGGTGCACGACAGAGAAAGCATTGCCATAAACGATGAGTATATGCATGGGTCATTTCCAGCCTTCCTTCTGGCTACTTTTGAAAAGGAATGACATCACCATTTCCCGGCCTTTGCTCTCTTTGGTGAAGAGGTTTCTTGAAGTTCTGAGATCTCCTGATTTTTACCACAATCTCTCCCCCACGCCTCTCTTTCCATTCCCAAGGCTTTTGTTTGTGGATGCTTTTAAATAACATGTTGAAAAAAAAAGAAAATAAATTTAAACTTAAAAAAAATCCAAAGGGAACAAAATAGCAAAAAACATTTAAAAAGGGAATGGGCAGGAAGGTAGGGGAGGGAGGGGCAGGGGGAGAGAGGGGGGAGATTAGAATCACAGGTACTTCCTTTACTACTGGCTCACCAGAGCTTTGGGTGAGTCACCTAACTTTAATCCTGTTTTAAAAAGGAGATGTAAGAACACTTCCTTAAAGAAATTCTATATAAGCAGATACAGTAATATGTAAAACCTCACTGAAAGATGTTCCTATAAAAACTCCCATCATAGAGATTTAAGGTATTAACATTAAAACAGGAGGAATGTCACTAATTTTACTTGCTTTATGTTTAGAAAACGTTTTTTTTTTAATTTTTTTTTAACGTTTATTTATTTTTGAGACAGAGAGAGACAGAGTATGAACGGGGGAGGGTCAGAGAGAGGGAGACACAGAATCCGAAACAGGCTCCAGGCTGTCAGCACAGAGCCCGACGCGGGGCTTGAACTCACGGACCGCGAGATCGTGACCTGAGCCGAAGTCGGACGCTTAGCCGACTGAGCCACCCAGGCGACCCGAAAATGGTTTTTTTAGTAGAGTTAATATGTTATGTGGTAATGTGAGGTTGCTCAACTTAATTAAAATAAAATGTCAGATTCCAGTTCTACTAACATTCACAAAGTACCTAGCATGTGTTAGGTTCTCTCTCTAGGGGCTACTAGAAACTAAATGAATTCAGGATAATGAAAACTAGTGAATGTAGGACCCTGACAAGAATTAAGACAACTGTAGAAATGAGGAATGAAAGGATGAGCTCTAAGTTATACTAGAGTATAACTAGAGTTAGACTCTGAAACCAGTCTTGAGCTTTTTCTGGTTAGTGGACTTGGATAAACTCAGTGATTGGTCTTTTGTCTATCCACCCAACAACAAGGATACTGAGAATAAGATAAAGTCCCTTTTCTCTGGAAGCACACATGCCTGCATAGGAAGACAAAAAATAAACTAGTAAGTCAATGAAGCAACAAATAATATTAAAGTGTAGTGAGTGCTGCGAAGGAAATAAAATAGGTAGTTGAAAGAGAATCCCTCGGAGAATTCTTTAGATCAGGAGGCCCAGGAAGAGTTGTCTGAATTGAGTGACAAGAGGGGTCAGCAGAGACCTAATGGTTGAATGAGAAGGAGTCAGCAGTGTGATGAGGCAGGAAAACAGGCTCTCAAGAAGAGGGAACGGCCAGTTCAGAGGCTTCAAGGCAGAACCAGGAAGAAAGCCATTGTGCACGATATGCAGTGTGCAAAGAGAAGGACAGTGGTAAGAATTGAGGTCAAGAAAATGGTACAGCCCAGATCATGTCAGGCATTTGAATACACAGAAAGGAGTTTGGAAGTTGATCAGAGTGCAGTGAGAAGTCATTGGAGGATTCTAGCAAGAGAGAGAAACAACCTTATTTATTTCACTTTGTTTTTTATTAGAGGGAGAGATAGAGGGTGAGCCAGGGAGGGGCAAGGCAGAGAGAGAGGGTGAGAGAGAGAATCTTAAGCAGGCTCCAAGCCCATTATGGAGCTGGACTCAGAGCTCGATCCCAGGACCGTGAGATCCTGACTTGAGCTGAAATCAAGAGTCGGACGCTTAACTGACTGAGCCACTCACACACCCCGACATTCATTTTTGAAAGAAAATCCAGGCTACTCTGTGAGGAAAGGAATGTAGGGGAGCGAGAATGAAAGGCAGGAAAACTGCGTAAGTCAGCTTACATGCTAAGGCAAACTTACGCAAGAAGCTGTGTGAGTCAGGTGAGCAAAGATGGTTCCATGGACCAGATTCATTATATGATATTGCGTAGGACTGGAGGTTTGTAAGGTCTTTGGCAGTGTTCCTCTGAACGATAATCACGTTGTCTCACGAACTGAACTTGTGGTGACAGTCACAATTAAAGCCCAAAACAGATGAGCCACAACTCTCTACTAGAGGAAACTTTTGTTTTCAGTGTATTATGGTCCTCTTCTCCAGCTTGAGAGCATTGTTCCAGAACTCAGAATGTGGATAATATGCTGTCTTCAGTTTCCTCACTGTGACCCCCTTGGATTCGCAATCTCCCCAACCATCGCAGGCAAAGAAGAGAAGGTAGGGTCAATAAGATGCTCATGTTAACACGGAAAATGAGGGGTAAAACTGCTAGCAGAACACAGGTACTAAGTCTGGGCTTCAGTAAGGCTGTAATCAGAACCACATTGCATTGTAACAGGAAATCTGGGCTTCTAAGAACTGCAGAGTGGAGACTTACCAACTGACCTAATCGTGCAAAGAAAATGTCAAAACGCAATAACAGATTTTCATACTCTTGTCTGCCATCAGAGCAGAGGATGGGGCCCCTGCCCAGCATAGATCATGAAGTACACAAATATCCAGGTTCCATGTTTCAGTAAAGAGTTTTGTTTCCATGTGCCAGATATTGTTAAAAACACAAAGAACCTTGTTCATAAACACCAGGCTGTCTCCTGATCCAAAAGCCCGTGTTTATTTGTGTGGTCATTGGCATACATATTTTAAGAATCATGTAAATAATAAAGTCAAACCACTTTATTTGGTAAGAGTGAAATTGATGGCCCAATAATCAGACACATTCGTGTGGGCTGTTGTATCTGCACATATGCGATTGATGAGAAATAGTGACTGTATACATGTGAGAGAATTTATAAAAACATACTTCAAAATTTACAACTTCCTTTAGGGGAAACAAAAGCTTTTCTCCTCTTTGCTTCATGAACGCAATGAGAAAATAGAAATTAAAAAAAAATAACTATAATGGCCATCCATTAGCTATATCTCCAAGTCAAAAGAAACACAACAGTTTAAGACCTGGAACAGAAAATCTTTCTAATCGTTAAATATAGTCGGCATAATTGAATGATTTCTCACTTCTTAAGTTAGAGGGAAAAAAGTAGGTAAGGCTACTTCTGAGAACGAGGAAGTGGCCCTCATCCCCCCTACTTAAACCCTAACCAGAAAGAAAATTAAAGTTGGAAACGTCTTCCCTCACACTGAAATAAAGTGCCCCATCATAACTAGTGTTTCAAATATGTAAATGTTTCCCTGAAATGCTTTAACATCTGTTGTAGACCAACAAACGATTCTTTTTGAAACCAAACATTTGACCAAGTAACGATTTTTTTTTTGTATGTCCCTGCTCTTCTGTCTGTAGAAACCTGTAACCTCAGAACGCTGCTCACTGCAGATGGTAGAGCCCAATCTAACGTTATCACCCGCTGTCAGCCAATTTTTTTAAAGTGCTAATAGAAAAATTGACATTCACTTTTTAAAATTTGTACATGCATTTTTTAGCCTATTTTTACATACTTCTTTTTCTCAGATCAAGCCAGAGATCATTTGAAATTAGCATGTAAATAACTCAAAATCATTTTCTGATTTTTGGCAAAGCAGAGCTGGTCATTTGCCGATCTTTGTGTCTATGTCTGGAAGGCAGACTTTTCACTTTTGCACTCGAGTTGACAACTCCAGTTTGATCAGAGCACACTTCTTCTCAGATCCTGCGTGAGACTTCACCACAGAGCTCACCAGACAGCTGTTGCAGAGAGATGAAAGCTAGTCAGGAAGATGAAACCGCCTGGATCTTCCTGGCCCACGTGCAAATGGAAGTGGGGTTTGCATGGGATAGCGAATGTACAAGGCAGCTTCTGTCGATCTCCGTCACAGCACACGCTCTCCGTAAACTGCCAGAGACGGAGCTGAGAGAGAACCCCCAGGACTGAGAAATAAGGAAGGTCAGAAAACCTGGACGTGGTAAAAAGAAAAACAAAAAAGAAGTAAAGCTAGTTCATTGGTGTTGTGCACATATTATCTACCTAGGCTAGTTAATGCAGAGCCGGTCAATATCAAGATGATCAAAACGGAAATGCAAAGCACCCAATGAAGTCAGGATCAAATCCGCATCCCCCCACCCACCATGCTTTCACTGCCAAGTCACGTGTTGCATGATGGCTTTTGTCTATGAACTACAACTTGCAGGGGGGCAGTTGGCATTGTTTTAAATTGTAATTTTATGGGAGAGCTGATTAATGGAAGTCATAGATCGGATGAAATGTCTGGCTTTGATTTGAATCAAGTACACAGAGATTCGTTTTGGGGTATCAGAACTAATAACAAGTAAAAGCAGGAAATGATACCTACGATCATTAAAAGGGGAAAAAAAGGAAAAAATTGCAACTTCAGGTGTGTATGTGGAGTTCTGTTTCAAATAATTCTTATTTGCAATCTTATGAGTGAACATAGCTCAGGATAAAACAAAGCCAATATCTGAGCTTTAGCTAGCAATGTGAATTAAAAAATCTATCTAACTTAAAATATTATAATTCATTTTAGTGTTCAACAATATAAATTATTCTAGTCTGTTTAAAATCTTTTAAAAACCTCAAAATATACTGCTTACAACTTCAGGGTTTAAATAGGGTCAAACATATGCACTGGTAGGAAGAGAGATTAATTTACAAATTTGAAATTTTTCATTGAGTTATATGAAATAAGTAAGTAGTTCTTTCCTGAATGTTAAAGATGACCAATGCCCCCCCCCCAACCCAGACCCACTTAATTACAGGGTCAACATCATCATCTTTAAGGAAAATATTTAACATAAATAATCTTAAAATATTAGTATAAAAGTAACTTTCAAGAATGTATTGTTTAATCTATGATATTACAGACTTATTTCCATAAAGCATTTAGCTCACTATGATCCATTATTTTACTGGAGATATTAGGGTTATTTAGATTCATCTGTATCTAAATCCAGTATATATATTTATCAATATTATCTTTATGTTGGTCCAGGGAGCTAGAACATGAGTTTCTTGCCATGCAAAGGGGGCTGGAGGAAAACCAATTTAAATAAATTGAAGATGAATGGCTCCACTTATATAGTTATCAATTGCCTTCTCTCCAAATGAGATCTAAAAGAACATCCTGTTTTACTTCAATGTTTAGCCTCAAAAAGTTTTGATTACTTTCCTTTTTCCATTGCTATGTTCACACTCCTAATTTGAAAAATAAATAATTTGCTTCGACATCATTGTTCAATCTTAGAGTTGTGAATGACCTACCCAGATAATAAGTGGTTTTTCCGTTATTGTCGAGCCTCTCCAATGACCCTTATCCTAAACCTATGTCAAGATAAGTAGGGCATTTGTGAAATAAACAATGTGGAAAAAACCAGGAACAATAACTTGCCTTATTTTTATATTTATGCTGTGAAAGAGGGATTTACTGTCCGAAAAGGTTTGGCCAAGGTTTGGATTTACTTTTGAAAATACAGAATCATGTTTTAGAGTAGATTCTGCAAGCAGAATGGTGTTTCTTACTACTGAATCATACCGTCTGCGAGAACTAGAAAGGATTCTTTATATTTGCTGTTTGTGTGTTTTAAGTCTTCTAAATTTTCTTTCTCATACCAGTGGAAACATACAAATGTTGCATTGTAAATCCACACAATGGTGTGAGCTAACCTGAAATAATATGACTGTTGTTGACTCTAACTTAAAAAAAAAAAAAAATTCCCCAGCAGCTGCTTCTGACTTCAGTTTTGAAACATTATTTCCATGCACATCCATGAATTATTTAGAACTCCTTAGTTTTTTACTCTCCTCTCCTCTTGCTGGTTGTAAGGCTGATTTTGAACCATTGTCCTGAGAAAGATAAAGCACATACAAGATCGAATTTCACGTA
Organism: Panthera pardus; assembly: GCF_024362965.1. Lineage (NCBI taxonomy): Eukaryota > Metazoa > Chordata > Mammalia > Carnivora > Felidae > Panthera > Panthera pardus. The sequence goes on along the minus strand of NW_026526721.1, from coordinate 95,972,901 downwards.
AGCCTCCTATTTATATAAATAGAATTCTCTATTGCTTTTACTTTTCAGATTGACTTAGTCCTTCAGTAAAGTGAACACGTAGTTCATTAGAGTGTTAATATAAACCAATGTGAAATGAGAGTTTAGGTAGGTACAGTATCTAGAAATATAATGGAAAACAGTAAAGAATAATTTTGCATTGTAAGAACTGTATATTGAAGCAAACAGTATTTAACCTCTATCTAATTAAGAATCATCAAGGATGATCCAGGTCTCTAATAAGTTTTCCCACTTAGATTTTTCAGGTTAATAAAAGTTATACTCTAGTATCTTTTTTAAAATATACAAACACCAAGTTTAGAAAAGCATTCCTTATTGATATGTGACAGACTTAATTCCTTCAGCAAAGAGAAAGTCATTAAAACATCAAAGAAAAAATGAGAAACTGAATAATTAATCAACTGTCAAATATTTCAAATAAGGGTGATCACAGAGAGTATATATATGCTGTGGACCAGCAATGGCGACAGGGAAGGCAACACTATTTGCATAGAATGGCCCTAAGAAACATGTCACGGAATCTGTCTTTCCAAATCAAACCTAGCTGTCTTTGCTTTTTCCTTTTACTCTTGCCTTTTCTTATCCTTTCCTCTCTTTTCTTGGTCTTTTCTTTCCATAAATTTCTTCATGTCTCGTTGAAGTTTGGGTCTTCTCACCGTTCAACTGAAATGGAGCATCTAGGACGAAGCAAGCTTTCCATTTCCATTCAGATGATTTGCATTCTGTAGACACAACACAATTTTTCAAAATAAGATCTGGCAACATTCAACTGTGGGGTTCAACTGCAGATGCCAAAAATGTGAGGTGCTGTGATGGAGTTTTATAGTGTCTAGTGGAAAAACTTGTAAGTGGAATTCTTTCTCCATCAACTTTCTTACATTAAAAGGATCAATTTTTTAAAATAAACTCAGGTTTATGGAAGAATCATCAAACACAAAGGCTTGGTTCCTTAGGGCAAAGCGTCTCAGTTAAGACACATTTTTACAATTTGCTTCTATTCCAAACGTTTGATCATTTTACTATGTTTGAGGGAGTTAAAACTTCTCTTCTGGTGCTTCTTGCATTCTCCAATAAATGTTGTTTATAAAAACTGTAAACAAATCTGACTGAATATGTAAAATTACCATCTAGGAATATAGCCTAAAATAATCATTTTCGAAGGTATTTAAATAAAATGTAAGGTGGTAGTATTACAGATTCTTAGTATAAAACAGGTTTTAGAAATCTGTCCTTAGAGTCCAGCTATAAGAAAATATTTCAGATATATTTTAATAATACACCAGATATCTCAATGACAGAAATTGATAATATGTAATGACCTAAAATATATTAAAACTTTATTAAAAATAAAATATGTAGATTTTATTTTAAAATTGCTATTAAATTTTAATTTGCATTAGATGTTTTAAATAAAGAAATGTTAAGGAACTCCATGATACTTTGAAAGTGAGTATTGATATAAATATCAATTATTTGAAAGGACGTGGACCTCCCCAATGGTTTTAAAAATCATTTTGAGAATGTTCCTAACTTAATAGTTTACTATTATCAATAGCGTTAAAATAACTTAAATTGAAACTTAAACTAAAAAATTAAGTTTATCAGATATTTTAGTGTTAATTTGTGAAGTCAAAAATATTAATATGTAAACCAAATTGTTAGTTCTTTCCATTACAGAATGAAATAATGTGATATTTTTAGGGAAATGATATTAGTGTTTTTCTTAATAACATAGACTGTTATGTACTCTCGCCTCATTTCATGGTGTGAGCACAAACAGGAAGCATAAAATATATTTTCCTAAACCAGTTTGAAATCTTTTTCAAGAGCTGGAGCGTATTTTGCATGTATGGCTCTCAGCTGTTTATTTGTTTTGTTTTTTGTTTCTTGGACAGGATATACTAGTAACTTCCTACAATTTTAACTCACTTGAAAAATATACTTATTCCAAAAGCCTTAAGGGCAAAAGATAAAACCAAGAATTATTGACACATTTAAGCAGGGGATTTGAAAATTATAAATGCTTTCTGCAAGGAAGGTTTGCTTTCTCCCCAAATGCTTTCAGAAATAATGTAGAGCTCATTATAAACAAAATATGTCTCTCCATGTAAGATCACGTGTAAATGTGTAGTTAACCCAACATGCAATATTCTCCACCTTTTCTAAATTACTTGGAAATTCTTTCCAATGTCAAGTAATAGCTCCTTTATTTATAATTTTATAAGTTAGAAAATGATAATGCAATTTTAGCCAAGAAACTACCTAAAGTAAAATTATATGACTGTGACTAACACTTGTCCTTTTGTTTTTAAAGGAAAAAAATACAGTTACGTACACTGTTGGGATGTATTTATAGAGCGTTTTTATTGTTAAGTTATGCTTTTAGGGCTTTAGGAACATTTGAGAACAATAATCAGTAGTGTGTAATGGTATTGTTAGTGGAGTCCTTTCTATTGAATTTTCAAGATGTTGTAAAATGAGATTATGTGAGTAGCACCTCTGGACACTTTTTCCCATCATTGTGTTGATATCAATCGCTGACTTCCACCATTTCTCCGGGTATTAAATAGAAGCACTGTTTCCCACTGCCTTGATTGGAGGGTTTATAATACATGACAGAACTGATAACCTTACTGAGATTAAGCCTTGTAACATTATGAAAGCTGAATGAAACCTGCAGCTCTGGAGAGAGTGTTTCTAAGACAGACCTGAGAAGGTATACTTTAATTTCTTATTTTGACAAAGCACTGCTCCCCCGAAGTAAACCTGACCCAGAAAGACAGTGAGAAATCCTGTGTTTCCTTGAGCTTCAGCCACAGTCCAGCAGCCTAGAAGGGACAACCTTTGCCAGATGCCGACGCTAATGCCTCTCTGTAGAAAGCGTGGCACATGATCACTTACTGCATGCAGACAGATTGCCAGCACAGACCGGATCAGTTTGCAATTGGCAGGGCTCAGCATGGCTGGAAATTGAACTATGTATGAAAAAGGGGTGTCTATTTCTGGCTCTGCCCCTGGAGTCATCTATAACTATGGAAAAAAGCTTCTCACATTTGCTTCTTAGTTTCCCACACACACAAAAAGAAAATGAAATTTAACAATCAATCAGTGACTCTCTTTTATAAGGAGCTGTGGGGATCAGATATTAAGGTATCCTAATCTGATATACTGAGGGTGGCATATCAGTTTGTTGCTGCAGAGACCAATAGATCCACATCCAGTCACTGGAATTTTAAAGACTTTTAAAAAATCTTTAATTAACAGCAGCGACTCATGACCAGAAATACAAAAATTGCATTCCCTCTACTCTCCACTCCACTGGACTAATCTTAAGAAGGCAGCTAGTTCTCTCAAAGTAACCCCTGAGAGTTCCTTGTCAGTAGTGAATTGCTAACCTTAACTGAGTTGGGTTTATATATATATATATCTTTCCATCTCTCCCTTGCTGTCCTTCCTCATATTATCCCTCTTCCGAATTCACCCAGTCCGCTTCGTGTTTGCACTGACTGAGCAGCGTAGTCCCCTCTCCAACTTCCCTGAATGGCTGCATGGATTCTGGCTCAGGAATCCTCTCCTCTCTCACAAAATGTGTAACATTTCATTTTGACAGGGAGGTATCAGCTGACCCATTGGAAAGACAAAAGCTAAGATTTGAGTAGCTGGTGACAGCTAAATGTCATTACCCGCCATCCAACATAAAGGGCACTTTTATTTCACCAACCAGCGATGTTTTAAATCAAAGGAATTATTTTCTCATCGTATTTTTTTTCTAGAAACTCGTTTTTGCTAAAACAAAACAAAACTCAAATCCAGAAATTTTCCAAAAAGAGATTATTTAACTGCAAAGTTACAATGGACAGTGATGGCCTTATGTTACTCTGAGCTTGTCAAATCATACATGAAGTGTTTCATTTAATTCTGGGCCCCTTCTTCTAAAAAGATTGGCAAATCCTAAAGCATCCAGGTGAGTATGACAGAATAGGGGAGAGGTCTGAAAATCAAATCGTGTTAGGAACGATTAGACTTTTGTGACAAGAACACTTGGAGAGGACGCACCCTCTCTTGCATGGACAGTGAAGGAATTAGACTCACTCAGCATGGTTCCCAGGGACCACAGAAGTTGAAGGAAGAAAGATATAGTTCAATGTAGAGGGGGAAAAAAAAAAACTATCCGCGGGATTTTTTTTTGACATTTATTTACTTTTGAGAGACAGAAAGAGACAGAGCGTGAGCAGGCGAGGGGCAGAGAGAGACACACAGAATCTGAAGCAGGCTCCAGGCTCTGAGCTGTCAGCACAGAGCCCGACGCGGGGCTCGAACCGTGGGATCATGACCTGAGCCGAAGTTGGACACTTAAGGGACTGAGTCACCCAGGCACCCCTATCCAGAGGATCTATTAAAAATGAGAACATCCTTCTTTAGGAGACTATCTAAGACAGGCATCAAGTGATGGCAATGAACAAAATCCCACTCCAGCCTATTTGTTGAAAAGTAGATTCTTGAAACGAAAGAGAATAAGGGGACACTGATAGAAGTCAACTTCAGGCAATGCAATTACTCTTCCTAGAAACCAAAATAGTGTCAGGTATCTCCTCTCTTGGCTTCTTTCTTTCCAGAACCAACAGAGTCTCTTCCCTTTCTTTCTCTCTTTAAATTTGCTACACACTTCCCTCTGCAGAATGGATTGATCCTTGAAATTTCTGGTTTCTGTGACTCCATAATTTCAACTTGCATGCAGTCCTGGCTGGCCACAACAACTCTATGAGCATCTCAACGTTCTCTTAGCATTCCAGGATTCAACAACATCTCTGTCATTTCTGGGTCTTACAATTCAAATTTTTCCAACAAGATTTTGTTGGAGCCCCTTGAGCCAGATTTTCATACCTAACCCAATTTGTTGTGCTAAGTGCGTTGGTTCTACCAGTTACCAGTATAGTCAAGGCTTTCGGCCAAGTGCTGGGACAGGCAGCAAAATCTTTTAGAAGGGATGAATAATCATCAGTATCTCTAGAGCGTGATAGTGAACTCCGTCCTGCCAGAAGTGGAACAAAGACTGAATAATCATCCCCCAGCACCTTTGTGGGAATACATACTTTGGGAAGATTACCTATAAAATCCTTCCAACTTTTAGGATTTCATCTTATAAATTTCAAATAAGTAGCAGATATTGGGGGAGAGGGATTTTTGTGCATTCTGGGATCACAGGGAGTAGATGACTGACTACACCCCCCTGTATCCAGCCTCATGTTCTCATGTTACTATGTATGCCCACCATTTAGCCATTCAATCATTCTCGACTACACGCTTCTTTCAACTTCCAGATCTAATCTATCAATGGGTCCTGGGGGTTCTATCTCCCGAATAACCCATTGTTCCAGAGACTATTAAGGCCCCCTAGTCCAAGTCACCATTGCTTCTTACCTGAAATATTTCAAATGTCTCCTAAGTTGTCTTCCAAGGTCATTATTAACCCCATTTTCCACACTGCAGCTGGAAAATCTTTTCCATCCAATGCTGATCATGTCCTCCCCTATTTAATACAAGACTTTCAGGTTCTAAATTCAAAAGCAAATAGACTTCAAGAATCTACATAGTCTGGGTCTTTTTAACCTCTTTGGCCTCATCATACACTACTTTGCTACTAGCATTCAGTGCTCTAGTCATATAGTTCACTTTTAAAAAATGGAAATATACCAAGTTTTCTATCCCCTCAAGACTTTTGAATTTGCTGCTTCCTATACCAGGAACATTGTCTGCCACCTTAGGCTAGATAACTTCAATTCAGCCTTCACATTTCAAATTAAATGTTATGTCTTCAAAGTGGTCACCCTGAATGTTGAATGTACGCTCCCATGGCACACAGTTATGGTGCTTCTGCAACATTCAACTCTGTTAAATTCTGTATAAGACCAATGAAGACACCTGCTAATACCTTCAAGACAAGAACAATGCTTGACATTAAATACAACTGAATAAATACTTGTGGAGACATGAATTAATGGTAAGTCTAGACCTTAACACCAGGCATTCTGAAGATGTGAAATTCTAATTGTCTTACATTTTCAGAGATGAAAACCTCACACTTCTTAAAATCTATGACCATGATTAGAGAAAGTAAGACACTTTGTGAAAAGTTCTAAAATCAAGAGCATATTTTTTAAGGTGGTAGATTATTTCTTCACTGAAAAGCAAAGCAATAAAAGTTTTATGTGGGTTATGTTCGTGGAGTTTATATTCCAGTAATACAATGTGGTTAATCACATGCATAAAAATGAAAACACTGAAGTGTTGACCCACACTTGGCCAAATTTTGTAAAATTTTAAAACTTCTGAAGTTGGAGCAGTGTGAAGAAGAGGCGAGAAGGACCCCCTGGACTCCCTGAAGCCGGTGCCACAGCACTCTACCCCCACCCTGCCACCACCACTGCCACCCTGCCCAAGAGGAAGGCTGAAGGGGATGCAAAGGAGATAAAGCCAAGGTGAAGGACAAGGCACAGAGAAGATCTGCAAGGTTATCTGCTAAACCTGTTCCCCCCAAGCCAGAGCCCAAACCTAAAAAGGCCTCTGCAAAGAAGGAAGAGAAGATGCCTAAAGGGGAAAAGGGGAAAGTGGACCCCGGCAAGGATGGGAATGGCCCTGCTGAAAACAGAGATGCCAAAAGACACCAGGCACAGAAAGCTGGGGGTGTTGGAGATGCCATGTGAAGTGTGTGCATTTTTTGATAACTGTACTTCTGGTGACTACACAGTTTGAAATACCATTTTTTATCAAGTTTTATGCAAATGCAGAATTGTGTTTTACTTTTTTTTTAAGCTATGTTGTTAGCACACAGAACACTTTGTTGTTTTGGGGGAAGGGCATATGTCGCTAATAGAATATCCCCAAAACTAGATTGATGCAGGCGGTGGGGGGGGGGGGGGGACACCTTTCCCTTCTAGTTTTCAGAAACTGCCTCCTGGTTCTCAGGAGGGATTTGTTGATGTTGACACACATTAACCACGTTGACACAAATGCCCTGTGGTGTGGACAAACTAAAATTCATCTCTTATGTTCTCTTCTTCCTCTCTGCCTTCAGCATGGACTAGACTCCCTTAAGCCCAGAAAGCTGTTGGGACCTGACCCCCCAACATGGCTTCCAGTGTGTCAAGCAATTTGGACTTTACAGTGTCACCATGGAGATGGCATCCCTCAAAAGAGTTCTGTTTTTTAGCTTGTGGATCTTCAGATTGATAGTTCTGCCATGTTCATTTCATTTCATTTCCTGAAAGTCAAGGTTGGCTTGTGAAAAGTTGTTAAACAACATGCTAAATGCAAAATGCTAACCCTCACTCTAAACTTTCCCTTTTCAGAGCATCAAATGAAGACTTCATTGGGTTTTATAGTGGCTTTCTGATTATGGCAGTCCATTGAAGAAGGAGCTTGAAAGTTGCTGTATACTGTTAATGATTATCTGCCTGTGTCCTGCCTGAAATACCATGATTACTTATGAAAAGTATCTTTAATAAAGCTGGATACAGTGTGGCTAGGAAAAAAAAAAGAAATTTCTGAAGTTGGCCACTAATCTCCTACAGAAAATCCTAGATGCTGCATGAAACACAAAAATAAGACTTTGGGTAAATGCTGAAGCACAGGTTGATATAACTTCTTTGTAGATTCGCTGTTACAGAGACTTATGCCTAAATACTTAAATATTATTTGAACGTGGATGACTTAAACATTTCAAAGCAACAGAAAGTCTAAGATTCTTATGTATCACTCACTGAATAATTCTACCAAAGAAGTTTACAAGGAATAAGTTAATTTTGGTGACCTTGCTCCTCTTCATTTCCTCTAACAACCAGAGTTTAAACCAAGGAACAACAACAAGGCTGGGAGGCAGAGAGATCACGGAGAGAACAAGGTGCCTGAAAGTCCCCACATCAGATTTGGTCAGGGGAATACGTGAGAATCTAGATGCCAAGAGTTGAAAAGAAACCATGGAAAATGGGGTGATATGATATCCCTTTTAATCCCTTTTGTTTTTATTCCAAGGGATTCTATGTTGGTTCAAGCCAAACAATAGACTCTGCAAGAGCAAAGTTCACAGCACAATAAGTGCTCCAAAATGGATGTTAGTGCGAAAGGAAATCAGGCCACTTACAAAACAGAATGTTGCCTTTTGTCTTAAAATTCAAGCCAAATTTAACACAGAGAAGACAATTCTGAGCAGAATAGAGTACTATGGCTTCTCACATTGGTTCAATCAGAACCTGCAAACACATCTAACAAAGGTCATCAACGCAATATCTGCTAATACTAAGAAGTTGTCAGTAATCCATTCATTCATCTATTCAACAAATATGTTCTGGGTGCCCACTGCCCACCAGGCATGGTTTGGGGCACTGAAGATTAAGAACTGAATAAAACAAACCCCAATTTTAATCTAGTGTGGAAGATAAACATCTAGCACATAAATAAATGCATCTCTAATACAATGTCAGATGGGGACAAGTGCTATAAAAGAAAATATAGAGAAGAAAATATATTTCCTCTTACAGGAAATATATGAGATAGGAAGATATGGCTTGTCTGTTAAGGTGACATTTATGCTAGAGAGGAGTAAATCAGAAGAAACATGTTCAGAGAAGAGTGTGGAGTGGTAGCTGGAGTTCAAATCAGGAGGGCTCTGTGGAACATGTTAGGATATTGCGGTAGCTTTGACAAGAGTACAAGAGATGGCTGAAAGCGCTCAAATTCTAGAGGAAGGGTGAGAGAGAGAGATGATAGACAGATATTATGTATTTATCATCTATCCAGGCTCAAAAACAGAATTTTGGTGCTAGAGCACTGCTGACCAAAGAGCCTCGAAGATGCCATCAAGAATGATAAAGAGAACACCAATGATCCCTGACTTGCAGGAGTAGTGCAACTGTTAAAACGTCCACTCTTAATGAACTTAAAAAAGGTGTTGTGATAGGTAGCCTCTAAAATGGTCACCAATGATCCTCACCTTCTGATATCCATGCTCTCATGCAATTCCCTCTCATCTTGAGTCAAGGTGACCCATATGCCTAATAGAACATTGCTGCAGTGATGGTGTGCGACTTCTGAGGCTAGGTTAATAATGCATTGAAATTTCTACCTTGTATCTCAAACCCACTCTTCCTGAGGAAAGCCAGCTGCCATGTCTGAGGATACCCAAGCAGTTCTGTAGAGAGAACCTTCAGCTAACCCCAACAGCTAGCATTAATTTGCCAGCCATGTAGAAGTGAATATTGCAGCTCCAGTCAAACTTTTACAAGAGTACAGACCTGGCTGACATGCAACCGAACCTCATGACAACCCTAAGCCAGAGATTACCCAGCCAAGCCATTCCTGAGTTCAAGACCCAAAGAAAGTGTGGGAGATAAAAAATGTTGATTGCTGTTTTAAGCAACTAAATGCGGAGAGATAATTTGCTGTAATAGATAACTACTGCAGATACTGAAAGGAAGGAATATATTAAAAAATATTTGAGAAGTACTGAGAAAAAAGTAATTATAAGGACTATCCAATGGTATGCCTATAGATATGAGCAATAGGTGCAAGAAAGAAAGGAAATAAAAGACTCACTAGGATCATTGACCACTTAAAAACTAAGTGTGGAAATAAATGGATCTTCTCAGCAACACATAATATTGTCAGCTCCTGCAGTCGTTAGACAAAAAGGTGAAAATCAGGCCTAGAACTTAATTATAAGAATAACGAAGCTCCAAAAAATATTTAATTTTCAACCATGGAAGATCTGCAATGCCAAGATCAGGATCCTTGTTGGTAAGCAGTGGGATGCTAAGACCTGGGATAGGGATATCAGAGATGATGGATTAAAACACCTTAAATCCCCACATCGTCCTGAACCTCCGCCCTCCATGTTCAAGTCTAATACTCTCCCCATGCCTAAAAATAATGCAAAGGTCTCTATCTTGTAGGACAGCCCATTTACCTCCTGCTATATCTTCTAAGTCAACAACTGAATTTGAGTCTCAACATTACCCAACCAGGGAAGAGTTGGGGCCTGTTAAGGGAGGAAGAGTCTATTTCAAAGGCATGGCAAGACCTACCCAACATGTACCCATAGGTATAAGACTGATCCTGAAGATGTTGGATTAAAGAAGGTGGAATACAAAGTTGGATAAGCTGAAGCTTATTAATATGGGAATGCTCTACCATTACACAGGACTTAACACCCCGGCACAAGACCTTGGGAAATGGAACAAATATGCTGCTAAGGTGGCTCTGGGAAGTTTGTTGATAGGGATGGCCCATGCCAAGTGAGCTACATTTACCAGGCTATTATAGCAGACAAGGAAGAAGGAATAAAAATGAGCCAGGAGAAATGGGCATGTTATTTTGTGGGAAGGCCAAAGGACACTATTTCCCAAGATGATAAGGAGTGCACAGGTCAGAGGGCAACCAGCACTGCTGAGCTCAGTAGTGGCTGTCCTCTATAGGTCATACTGATGATAGGAGATACTTCTATAGAACTACGCTCCCTGATAACAATGGGGATGATAGGAGCCAAAATTATAACAGAAGCAAAATGGGAACAATTATTATAATGAGCACCAAGGTTGATGAGACAGATGAGAGTGTATGTAAGTCATTGAAATTTTTTTTTTCACCTTTTTACAAGTGAATGGTGTAGGCTCAGGTCCAGAAACTTGGCAAAGGATGGTTCTTGGAGGATGACAATGAACTATTAGAAACTCAACTAGGTAGTAGTCATACTTGTAGCTGATATGCCATATATGATATTTTTGCTAGAGCAGATTAATAAAGCCTTACGTATGTGGAATATGGCCATTGATCAGGTAAATGCATTGTTTTCTAATCTTAACAGAAATGCACATCAGGAATATTTCACACTCACTTGAGATAGACAACAGAATATATGTATAGTCATAGCCTCAGGGTTATGTTCACTATCCCACTCCCATAAGAGAATTGCCCGAAGGACTTTCTGCAGAAAGTCATATTGGTCCAACATACTGATGTTGTCATGTTAATTAGATGGAATTGTCAAGAAGAGGCAAGTATGTTGGACATCTTGATAAATCACATAAATTACAGGTTGGAGATAAACCTAATGGAGATTCAGAGATCTGCTATATCAGTGAAGATCTTTGAGATGCAGGGATCTGGGATGTGTCAGAACTTCTTATGCAATGTAAAGGACAAATTACTGCATCTCACACTTCTCACCACTAAGAAGGGAGTAAAATGAACTGTAAGCCTCTTTGGGTTATGGAGGTAGCGCATTTGGAAATACTTCTCTGATTCAAATACCAGGATACACAAAAGTTTGACAGCTTTGAATAAATCCAGAACAGGAAATGCTTCCACAGAAGCATAGGTACAAGTTATGACGCAAGTGGCCCTGCTTGTTGGGCCACATGACACTATAGACCTTATGGTATGAGAAAAATCTGTGGAGGGTAGAGATGCTATATGAATTTTATGGCAAACCCCAATCAGAATATCACTATATAGATCCTTGGGGTTCTGATGCAAAGCAATGACATTGGCAAATGAGAATTATATACCTCTTAGATACTAGCTCCTAGATTACTATTAGGCCATAGTAGATACCTGGTCATGGTATATAAACTAGCGGGGTGATTAGAACTGCCTACCACAAACTGGCTCTTCTAGAATCACCAAGTCATAAATTTGGATGTGTCTAGCAACAGTCTATTCTAAGATGGAAGTGGTACATTTAGGGTTGTAATGAAAAAAACAGAGGGCACAAGAAAACTACATAAGCAAAATGGCCAGACCCCCTCTCCCCCATGGCATCCAACACCTGCAGTGCAAGCATCTCTTCTTTGGTTCATACCTACTATCCACATGGTGAGAGGAGGGTGGTCCCTTACAACCCAATGAGGAAGGAGGGAAACTGCTGAGGTAGGTTCATGGATGGATTGGCTCAAACTGTTTCACTAATAGATAGTACTGAAAAGGAGTGGTAACAGGAGATTCTCGTAATGAGAAGAGCTTTGGGCAGTGAACCTGGCCACTTTTGTCACCCTTGTATGAAAACATAAGTAGTCCCAGTTAGAATGTATACAGCCTTGTACCTGAATTGACTGGATATTCTGGAAGCTGACAGAGAAAGTTTGGCAAGAAACGAACAGGGAGGTATAAGAAAAAGGAACAGGAATGAATTAACATGAGTGGTCATCAAGTATGAAGATCTTTGTATCACATAATATTACTCAGAAGACATTTGCCACAGTGGAGGTCCTAAACAACAAGATAGAAAGAATGACTCAGTCAATGGGCATCACCCCTCCTGCCATTGGCAGCCCCAGTTCTTGCACAAAAGATGCATGAATGGAATAGCTGATGGGAGAAATAGAGGTTCTGCATGGAAACAAAAGCAGGAGCTCTTCTTCCCTGAAACTGATCTAGCGACTGCCACCAACAAATGTCCAAACTGCCATCAGTGGAGACCAACACCAAGTCCTCTATATGGTACCATGTTTCAAGAAGAGCAATTTTGGTAGGAAGTTGATAATAATGGACCTCTTCTACATTGAAAGGGGCAGCAATTCGTCTTGAGCAGAATCAACAAATATTATAAGTATGGATTTTTTTTTTTTTTTGGCTTGAAGGCCTCCACCAGCACCATTAGCTAAGGGTTTCATCACCAACACGGGGTCCTATGCATTACATCGGACTAAGGGACACTACAGCAAAAGAAGAATGGCACTGACCACATGACCATTGGATCCACTGGTCGTATCACATACTGCACCACATTGCTGGCCTGATAGGATGATGAAAGAGTGTGTTAAGGAGTGAGCTTGGAGATGATCCACTGTGAGGATGGGACACCATCCTAATTCATGCAGTATATAGCCTAAATCAATGATCATTATACGGTACTCTGTCATCACTACATAGAATACCTGAGTCCAGGATGCAAGGAGTGGAAATAGGAGTGACCCCACTACTGTGATTACAAGTGACTTGGGGAATTTGTGTTTTACATATCGGTAGGTTTAGGGGCCCTGATTCCCACAGGGAAGTACTTGCACTGGGGAACTGCTGGTGCCTAGTCACTTTGGACTTGTCATGTCAAGAGACCAACAGCAAGAAAAGAGATGACTTTTCAAGGGTAACTAACCCTGATTATCAGGAAGAGAGAGAGTTGCCATCACATAAAAAGCACAGAGAAGAATGTTCGGTACTCATGTGATCCACCTGGGTGTCTCTTGATACTTCCTTGCCAACTTTGATAATAAATGAAGTTAAACAGCGTAAACTGAGAAAGACATGGTAACCATGAGATCAGATCTACGAGATGAGTCATAGCCAGAGTCTGAGCCACCAAGACCCACACATGTACTAACTGAGGGAATTTAAAAATGTGATAGAGATGGGAGATGATGGATATCAGTGCAGCCTCAACACCAGCTGCAGCAGGAGCAGCTGCAGTTCATCTTGCTAACATTGTTCTTTTAAGTTTCTCCAGGAAAACATGTCCATCAGAATCATGAAGGAGCTACTCCCAGATCTGTGCAATGCCAAGTATGGTCTCCATGGATGCTGTGATGTGTAGTACATATTTTCCCACTTCAGCACTAATTATTCAGACCTTCTTCCATTGGAAAATTGCTCTCAGATGAATGGAGCCACCTTACCCAAGACCATGTTCCCTTCCTAGGACCAGCCCTCATGCAATGACTGGCTGATGCCAGATACAAAGGACCAACCCCTTACCACAGTTTGGGACAATTCTAAAGGCCATCTCAACTCCAAAGATCTCAGAAAATGGATTGAAATCCTTGTCGTACTTGCTTCACAGTTCAACATTTCCTTCCCTGAAGTCCTACCTCCTTCAGTCTTGAAGGTATTGTTTCCTAGAACACTTCCTACTCAACTTCGCTTTCAAATAAACATCCAGCATACAAATCTTTATTTCAAGTCTCTTTCTCAGAGATCCCAACTTACACCACAGGATTAGGTATTATTATTAATATTATCAGGCACTTGGTATATAATAATTTAATCCCTCCCCCCCCCCAAAAAAAACTGTAAGGTTAATATTAAAGTAAACCTAGTACAGGTGAGGAAAGTGAGACTTAGATAAGTTAAATACTTTACCTAATATCATACAATCTATAACTGGTGGGGTCAGGATTTGAACCAGAAACCTGTGAGTTCTGTGTGTGAATGGTTGAGTATTGTTGTCAGAGGCAATAACATAAACAAAGATTAGATAGGTAGCTGATAGATAGATAGATAGATAGATAGATGATAGATAATAGGAGAGGACTTGCATGTGTAGTATCCCGTGAGGGGCAGTAGTAAATGGTGGCTGGAACATGGGGACTGGAGGAGAGGACGGAGACAACAAGTCTGAAAAAGAAGGGATCAAACTGGGATAAGCCAAGAATGTCATGGCAGACATGGACTTACCCCCATTTTGAACCAGTTCTGTAGAATTCCCAAGACACTCTTATCCCCAAAAGAAAAAAACGATATGACTTCTTGACCAGGTAAAAGCTCGTGGAAATTTTACATTTGCTCCCTTAGTTCTGTTATATCTTTGCCAGGTATGAGAAAAGGCAAGGGGTGAAGGGAGAAGTATATGGCCAAAGCATAGAAAGAAATCCAAAACCCCCGTCTCCGGGGTTCATGGGGTGAAGGTGCCAGTCGTGGAATGTTGCACTCGTACCCTCCTGTGTTTATTCAGCCCCGGGGCTGAGGTTTGCCTTGGAGTTGTAACCTTTATAAGGGGTTTGCTTAATGACAGAATTATTCAGCTGCATACCTCACTCCAATTAGAAAAAGGCTGTTTGGATTCTAATTGGCCTTGACACAAGTCTGCTTAAAGAGATTCCCCAAGAATTATAGAGCTACTTTCAGAGTTTGACTTGGCCGGGAATATGAAATGTAACATGGTTTTTCAAATTTTCTGCACTTACCATGAAACGACCAAGCCACAGGTATCAAACATGCTTTGTTTTTGTGTTATAATCACATTACAAATTGAACATTTCCACATGTGCAAGTTGGCAAATCTAAAATGAATGATTATGAAGATTGTAATTACACATATCAGGTATATATGGCCTACATATTTTCACTCACACAAAAGTGTATTTTCTCAAGTCCCTAGACATCCATGTATAGTGTGTTTATAGGATGTAAAACCATCATCCTATATATAAGCCAAAAATGTATATTTTTAAACAGTTATCACCAAGTTAGGTGATAAGTCGACATAATATTTGGAAGGTGCAAATACCAGGAAGGGATAGAGATTCCTAAGTTAACCATGAGGAAATGACTAACAATAATAAGTTGAAATTAAGAAGAACATAATTTGGACTAAATATCAGGAAGAGAAGAAATAAGCTTCCTGGCTACAATAACTGTTAGGCTATGAAATAATTCCTAAGGGAAGTGGAGATCTCTCCTTCACCCTGGACTTTGGAAATGAGGCATGCGTTCTTGGAGTCCCTTATAACAAGTCGCCTTGCTTAGGGAGAGGAAGGAGATCCTTTCCGTTTCCATTTTCTATGACTTGATATTAAGAAAAATCTCAAAAATAATCATGTAATTACTTACTAAATGTTCGCCAAACCGCCTTTGAGCAAGATCCTGCATTTACCTTGTAGTGAACATTATGTGTCCTGTTCCTTCACAGCCAAGAAAAATCCCACAGTTATGCAATTTGTAGCAACCTGGAATCTTCTTATTCCAAACTCTGCTTGGTCCTGATGGCCACGTGGTGGTCTTTCGCTAATCTCTGAGCACCTCTCCCTGCCACTGCAATGGAGAGTTTTCCAGAAAAGCAACTGTATTCATCAGGGTTCTTCTCCTCATCCTTCCTCAACCCCAAATGCTTTCAGCAGAAATTGTTTCCTAGTTCACAGAGAAAATGAAAGCATAAAGTATGAACATTATCAAACTCTTTCCCCACCTACAAATTAACTCGTACCTGTAATTTCCCTCCCTTCCTGTGGGGGCCAAGGCCTCTTCCTGTCCCTGCTGTGTGCCACATCCTGAGTCAGTCACACTCTTCAAGCCCTCAACTACTTCCCCAAGGTTAGTTTCTTCACTCAGGTATGTAAATATGCTTTTGCTCATCTGTTTTTTTTTTCTTTTGGTGGGGTGGGGTGGGGTTGGGGGTGCTTCTCCAGTCAGCTCTCTCGAGGGCAGACCACATTACTGGTACAGTAATGACTCCAAGGGCCAAGGGGTGGCCATAGAGTGAATGTTGGCAGGGAAAGAGGTGTGGACGGAATCTGCACTTACAGGCTGGTCAGCCACACATATGCATGTATGTATGTGGGTTTCCTCACAGTATGGAGGTCACAGGGATGGAAGAAAAAATTAAGGGGACCCTATGGGCTGGGGTTGACCTCTCCAAGCTACTACATTCCAAGGAAAAACTCTGAAGAATCCAAATGTTCAAAATTCATCTGGTGTTCCAAACGGGTATACAGGTATATTTATCAAGTTACCAGGGTAGAATATAGGGGCTCCTGAGTGGTGCAGTCAGTTAAGTGTCTGATTTCAGCTCAGGTCATGATCTCACAGTTCATGAGTTCAAGCCCTGTATTGGGCTCTGTGCTGACAGCTCAGAGCCTGAAGCCTGCTTCAGATTCTCTCTCTCTCTCTCTCTCTTTCTCTCTCTCCTGCCCATCCCCTGCTCACTCTCTCTGTCTCTCTCTCAAAATAAATAAATAAACCAAAAATAAAAAAAAAAGAAGGGTGGAACATATTTATTAGTTTGTTCTGTTGGTTCACAGCTTTTGGATATTAGACTTCTGGTATGTTTGGCTCTTATGTGGGGCCCTGCTCATATTAAGGGTGGCCCACCTCCAGCTACTGTAAACTGGCTTCCCATACTTACTATTCTCTTGTAACACTTATTGTTAAAGTCATCAGTGATCCTTTTCCAGTTCTTTCTATTTGATGCTATTGGCCAATCCCTCCTCCAGATTCTCCTTCCTCAGCATCCCACAACTATCTCCCTGCTTTCCCCCTTTCTCTCTACCCTTAGTTGTCTTTCTTGGGTGCCCAGTCTGCCATCACTCATCTCAATGGTAATACTTCCCAGAATTCTGTCCCTGGGCTTAAGTTCTCGTTGTGCATTTTCCCCTATCATTTATAGATCTTTACTTCCAAATCTCTAAGTTACATCAATGGGTCTCAACCTAGACTCTTTTCCCTATATCCAGGTAATTCTTTCCATTGGCAAAACCGTCTAAATGTTTCATATGCACCTCAGACTCAAAATGGCCAAAACTGAACTAATTATTCACTCTTCACCCCCCTACACACGTTTCTCCTATTCCATTCCTTATTTCTACACACAGCACTACCATCTACCTAGTTTTCCAAACAAAAATCTGAAACTTATTCTTGAGTATTCTTTTCTTTATGTGTCCTATCTAATCCTTCACCAACTACTACTGACACTACTTTTTAAATCCCAATTGACTTCCAGTATCTCTTCTCCATTCTTCCGGACAGTTCTTAGGATATGTTTAGTTTTTGACACATGTTCACCCTTTCCCCCATAGATTATTATAATACTCCCCCCAGTTCAGTGTTTATCATGCTGTAGAATGGGATGTATTAGTGGTTATCAAATCACATAGTGGATCATGGCCAGCACGGTTTAAAAAATGAATAACACAAAATAGAACAGAAAATATCAGGGTGAAGTACATGAGTTAAAGGTAAGTGCTGTTTATTAAAACTTCTGATTCATTTATACTTATCTATATGCGCATTCTTGTGTACAGATACATAGATTGTAAGTATTACCTGGTATGGATTCTGACACCAACTCAACTGTGTGTGTTTTAAGGTTGGAGGAAGTTTTCCCATACATCCAGCAATTTCCCAACACCAGCTGGGGTCCTACAATTCAACTCATTCTGACACTAGTTACAGCAGATCCCATAGGCTAAGGGCTCAGTGCCACAAGACTGCCCCCCACCCCATTTCAGAGGCCAGTCATAAGTCAAAGTTGTTACCTTTGTTTCTGACAAAGTGGCGATAGACGGTGGGTTTTAGTGACCTCTCCTCAGGTTTGCTTAATTTGCTAGGCTAGCACACAGAACTCAGAGAAACATTTTACTTATTAGATTGCTGGTTTATTAGAAAAGGATGTAACTTAGGAACAGCCAGATGAAAGCAATGCACAGGACAGTGTGGGGAAAGGGCACGGAGCTTCTATGTCCTCTTCAAGGTAACTGCTCTCCCTGAATTGAATGTCCGCGGGTTTAGCAACTCAGAAGCTCTCTGAAACTTGTCCATTTGAATTTTTATGGAGGCTTCATTACATAGGCATGACTGATTAAATCACTGACCATTGGCAATTGCTTGGATCTCCAGTCCTTCTCCCCTCCCCAGAGGATAGGGGGTGGAACTGAAAATTCCAACCCTCTAATCACTTGGTTGGCTCCATTGGCCACCAACCTCCATCTCTAGGTGCTTCCTAAAGCCACCTCATTAACACAACAAAGCGACTTTAACATTCTCATCACTTAGGAGATTCCAAGGGTTTTAGGGGCTCTGTGCCAAAAATGGAGACAGACACCTAATATATATATTTCTTTTTTTTTTTCATGTTTATTTGTTTCTGAGAGAGAGAGAGAAAGAGGCTCAGAGTGTGATCCGGGAAGGAACAGAGAAAGGGAGACAGAATCCAAAGCAGGCTCCAGGCTCCAAGCTGTCAGCACAGAGCCCAACTCAGGGCTCAAACTCACAAACCATGAGGTCATGACCTGAGCCGAAGTTGGACACTCAACTAACTGAGCCACCCAGGTGCCCCCAAATATATGTATTTCTTACCATAAATTGCAGTATCACCACTTGAATTGCAATTTAAAACTTTTTTTTTTTTTTAACTATGGGGAGCAGTTGCGAAACTTGAGGACCACTGGACTAATTGTTTTGTGAGTTTCTAATCTTGACCACGTCAGTCTTTTCTCCTAGGGTGAGGTTTCTGGATTCCAAATTTGATCACACTCTGGCACCGTTAAACTCTTCAGTGGCTCTTCATGATCACCTGCAGGATGAACCCAAAGTCTTCAAAAAACTTTAGAGATTTGGGGTCATCTGGCTTCTCCAGCCTCCTTTGCTACTCCTTCCCCAGCTGCATCCAGCGCCCTATCCAAACAGTCCTTTGCACTCCCTTGAACCCAGCATTCTTTCTCATGGCTCTGGTCTCTCATACCGCTCTTTCTTTTGTCTGAATGTGTCTCCTCCGTAGTCTGCCTCAGTGAACTACACACCGTGTAGGCTTCATGTCTGTGAAGCCACCTGAGACTTCTTGGCATAGAATTTTGTATCTGTGCCCATGGATATCAGCATTTTTCCTCAATGAAAGGTAAGGGGACACACAAATCTCTCCATGCCCCACATGTACAATTAAAATTTTGATGTACTTTTTTCCAGTGTATATGCTAGCTTTTACAAAATTTTAATTTTAATTGCTATATCTAGCTATATATATATATATATATATATATATATATATCTGTTTTTGACATTTTACTTTAATGTGGTATCACAAGAGTTTCCCTATGTTGTCTCATTTTTTTTTTAAGCATAGCATCATAAATATCTTTAAAATATAAAATCAGATCAGACATGTGATTTGAAAATATAAACTTGCTGATGGTATGAAGAGCTGATGGGAGTGTGGACAGACTGGAACCAGGGAAATCAGACCGAAGTCTGCTTGATCAGCCAAGTAAGTGACCAGAGACAAAGAGGACTAGAATAATGTAGAGCCAGTGAGACAAAAGGAGCATGAGGGCCCTGGAACAGATACAAGAGAACTTAGTGAGGAGGAATTCGCAGGCCTTGGGTTCCACGTGGCGGCTCAGGCAGAGGCAGGAGTCTCTATTAGATGATGCAGTGAACCAAAATACAGAGGAAACATCATGGAAGGAAGTTTTATGGAGAATAATAATGAGTTGAGTTTGTACACTAATATAACCATTTGAGGAATCCTCAACAGAGCAATAGTTAAACGACTCAGAGCTTAGTAAATATAAAAAAAAAAAAGTAGAAGAAATGTATAAAATGTATATATTAAATTAGAAAAAAAATTCAGTAGTAAGAACTATCGAGCAAGTTTTAAAAGTTTAGATATAATTTAGAGATTTTGGGTTAAGCATTAACTTCAGGAAAATAAGAGTTAATAAAAAATAAAATGTAATGCATGGGTCAGCTACGAATAATAATTGTATACTCATACATAAAATGTACTCATTATCATAATTTTTAAATCTTTAATTTTGAGTTATCTAGTAATTGTTATATACCTACGTTAAGAAGAGAGGAGGAAAAAGTATGGAGAGACCATGGAAGACAGATTCTTAGATTCCATACCAGAATCTGAGGATAGTATCTAAAACTTACACAATTAATAAATAGCAATATAAAACATTACTTCTAAATGACTAAGCACTTGAAATTGCTTGAAAGTGTGTACCAATAAAAGCAGGGAAAGGGATTCAGAGAGGATACTATTAGATTTTTTTTAATACTAAAAAAATTCTTTTAATGTTTATTTACCTTTGAGACAGAGAGAGACAGAGTGCGAGCAGAGAAGGGGTAGAGAGAGAGGGAGACACAGAATCTGAAGCAGGCTGCAGGCTCCGAGCTGTCAGGACAGAGCCCGACGTGGGACTCAACCTCATGAGCCATGAGATCATGACCTGAGCTGAAGTCAGCTGCCCAACCAACTGAGCCACCCAGGCGTCCCTTTTAAAAATATTTATTATAAAATATATAAAGTAAGGGTGCCTGAGTGTCTCAGTCAGTTAAGCATCCAACTCTCGATTTTGGCTCAGATCATGACCTTACCAGTTCTTGACCTTGAGCTCAGCATTGGGCTCCATGCTGACGGCACAGAGCCTGCTTGGGATTCTTTCTCCTTTCCTCTCTCTGCCCTTCCTACACTTTTGCACAGGCATACTCTCTCTCTCTCTCTCTCAAAAATAAATAAATAAGCATTTAAAAAGGATACAAAGTAATTTGACTATTTATTTATTTATTATTTTTTTATTTTGAGAGAGAGAAAGAGAGAGAGAGAGAGAGAGAGAATATGTGCATGTGCAAGCAAGGGAGGAGCAGAGAGAGGGAGAGAGAATCCCAAGCAGGCTCCACACTTTCAGCAAGAAGCCTGATGCAGGTCTTGAACTCAATAACTGTGAGATCATGACCTGAGCCAAAATCAAGAGTCAGAGGCTTAAATGACTGAGCCACCCAAGTACTTTACAATTTGACTTTTTAAAATTAATAATAATTACATAATAAGCAGATTAAGGTAAAAGCCTATATCTATATGAATATATGTGAATACATATGTGAGTATTTTAATATAATTAGAAAAGGGCAAATATCATTAAGTGTTACTTTAGTCCATCATTATACAGTGAACACACCCATGTAACTATCACCCAGGTTAAGATAGAACAGTATGTATTCGTTTGCATTCAGCTTCTTTTACCTAAAATTGTATTTCGTGAAATTCATCCATGTTATCCCAGGTAACTACTGTCATTAATTTTTTTTAAATTTTTTAATGTTTATTTATTTTTGAGAGAGAGAGAGAGAGAGAGAGCGTGAGAAGGAGAGGGTCAGAGAGAGAGACACACACACACAGAATCTGAAGCAGGCTCCAGGCTCTGAGCTGTCAGCACAGAGCCTGATGCAGGGCTCGAACTCATGAACTGTGTGATCATGACTTGAGCCAAAGTCAGATGCTTAACCGACTGAGCCACCCAGGTACCCCGCTACTGTAATTAATTTTAAACACTATAGAGTATTTACCTGTCTACAAATACCACAATCATTGGTATAGGTATCTATTCTACTGCTAATAGATACTTGGATTGTTTACAGTTTGGACCTATTATGAATAATGCTGCTGTGAACACCTTTGTGCATGAAGCATGGTGCATATGTGTACATATTTCTGTTGAGTAGCTGGCCTATGTGGCATAGCATATATAGGTTTCCCCTGCTATCTGAAAGGAAAGCTTTGCTATAAAACCTTTTGTAAGCTGAAATGGAGTACAACAAAGAAGCAATGACCAATAATTATATTGAAACTTTTTTTTAGCATTTTCAGACTCAAAAAAAAAAAAAGGCTTTTAAGCTTTTCTGATACCTTAGGACACATCTTGCTAACAAATGCGTAAAATAAACGAAGATAAGGCACAGAGGCAGATACAGTTCAAAGCTATGGCAGCTTGGTGCTGAGATGCTGAGAGCAGTTGCCAGAGAAGGAGATTGGCAATGCCACTCTCGATTCGGGAAGGCTGTGCTGCCTCTATAGGGGCTCGCTGTAAGACAAACATGGGGCACTATTTTCAATTTGCACTTTTTTTTCATAAAACTGGAAAATCCTCTTTGGATTGCTTTCATTTAGCAAAAACAGGTACTAATGTGGGGCTTTTGTAAAAGCAAAGTGGCATGACATGAGCTTTCAAAAAGCAGGGAACACCTGTATTCAATTTCCACAGATAATGTTTAAACATTTTTCCAAAGTGTTTCCAAACATTTCCAAAGTGTTTTCCAAACATTTTCCAATTTGTGTTCCCACCAGTGATGTGTGAGAGTTACCATTGCTTTAGGTTTTATCAACACTTGGTGTTGTTAGTCTTTTTAATTTTAGTAAACCTGGTGTGTGTGAGGGGGTATGTCATTAAAGCTGGGATTGGCATTATTTGATTTTTGATGACATTGAATATTCAGACGCCATCTTTGGTGAAGTGTCTGATTCTCTTGCCCATTTTTCTACTTAGCTTGTCCATCTTTTTTTCTTATTGGTTATTAGTACATTACATATTCTGAACACAAAATATTCTACCCAGTTATCCTTTCAGTTAGAACTCCGCATCCCATTTAAGAATTTTTCTTTACATTAAAGTCATGAAGATAACCCAACTATATGTTATATCAAATTTTTGTTGTTTAGTGTTTACTTTTATTTTATTTTTTTTTAATTTTTTTTTTAACATTTATTTATTTTTGAGACAGAGAGAGACAGAGCATGAACGGGGGAGGGTCAGAGAGAGAGGGAGACACAGAATCTGAAACAGGCTCCAGGCTCTGAGCTGTCAGCACAGGGCCCGACGGGGGGCTCGAACTCACATACCACGAGATCGTGACCTGAGCCAAAGTCCGACGCTCAACCGACTGAGCCACCCAGGCTCCCCTAGTGTTTACTTTTAGATACAAATTTCACTACATTTGATTTTAGTTTGTGATACGGTGTGAGGTACGTGTCAATTCTCTCTAAATTAGTGAATTGAATGTCAATAAAATAGGTCAATAAACTGTATAAGCTGATTCTAAAATTCCTTAAAAATATAGGCAATAGGTAATGGCTGGGAAATTCTGAAAAAGTTAAACAATTCCATGGTACTGGTCCATTAGTTGTGTTGGCTGTGCTGAACAATTCCTGGGGATGAGAAGGAAGGTAGCATCACTAACCCTCTAGTTTATGTAAAAAATGATTCTGAAAATGAGCCGTGTACAACTCACAGGATTGTATAGAATAACTTTGACCCTACCATTAAACTTATTAAAAAGCTGTATTGATTAAACTAGCATGCTAATGGCTTCTCAATAGGTAGATTGATTAGTGGAAGGAGTGAAAGCCCCCAGAATAAATGAAACACATATAGAAATCTAGTATATGAAAAGGTGGCATTTAAAATCAGCTGTAAAAAGGTCAATTATTGTTAAAAGGTGTTCGAGAAACTAAATACAATCCCTATGTTATGCCTTACAGTGAAATGAATTTAGGTGGATCAAAATAAAATTTAAAAATAATCATAACGGGAATTTCTGTCTATATATGAGCAAATCAAAAAAGGAAGAAAAGATCAATGAATTCCACTGCAGAAATAATCTCTGCAAGGTGAAACAGAAGATCACAAAAGATGTTAAAAATTGTGATTAATATCATAAATAAAAGGCTGCTTATTTAAGTAAGGGCTCTTTATAAAACAAAATCAATAACTCAATAAAATTCCAGACAAAAGATAGGAACAGATAACTAAACAGATACTTTACGTAAAAAGAAAAACTAATAGTTTTTAAACATGCAAAAGATTTCACACAACCTCATAGTAAAAGAAGTACACTATATTTTATTATCTTAGATTGGCATAGATCAAAATATTGTATTACTTGTTGTGTAGATATGGGGAAACAATAACGAGAATATAAACTGATGACAACCCTTTAGAGATGAATCTAATTTCCATACTCTTTGACCTTGCAATTTTACGACTCTTTACCAAGATATTCATTCAAGTTCCCAACAATGAAATATTTGAAACACCCCTAAATATTCATTGGTAGGGGACTGGTCAATCAAATTCGGGTTCAATGGAATATTACATACTTGATAAAAGAGAAGAGGAGAAGGAAGGAAGGAAGGAAGGAAGGAAGGAAGGAAGGAAGGAAGGAAGGGCAGAAGAAGGAAGGAAGGGGGAAAAGAAGGTTAAGAGAAATTTATTTGAATTTATATGCAATGATCATCAACATAAACTAAAAAAAAAATCCAGGAGTATGTGGTATGCTACCATTAGTGGGAGAAATAAAAGGAGTAATATACTTGTCTTCTGAAAAGATATCTAAGAATCTTACAACAGGATTTGTTTGTGTAGGAGAACCAAGTTGCTGGGATACAGGATTATTTTTTATTGTATCTCTTCTATAACTTTTGAATTTTTACCATGAGAAGCTATATTCTACACAAAAAGATGAATGAAATAACTTATTGAAACATAAAAAGAATAAAAACAGGAGAGATTGTAGTGAACCTCAATACTGCCCATTCATTATTACTATTTTTTGAACATGGATTGTGCACCACACTGTTCAAATGCGTCAAATGTTTGCAGTAGTCTCCCCTGTTAAGTGATAGCTGTTCTTTACTCCCCTGCATGGTCATGCATCAGCTAACAACAGAGCTGTAATCCTTAACCAGATATGTCTGGCTCACACCATGCGCATTTTGCGTTATGCTTCCTCTTGCTACAACACATTCACTGCAATTGTCTTTAAAGCCAACTTCGACAGTGCCGCATGTCACTAGCCAATTTCTAATCCATCTATTTTTTCACTTGCCCCTCATTCCCTCTCCACCCCCTCATACTCACACAAACCCATGTACATACAGAAATGACTTTGTTTGGAAAGCAACCACCTACCATGAAATGACCCAGAACCTTCCACCGTTCCATGGATAATTGTAGGAAACCAACAAATAGTTTTCATGCTCAAGACATATGTGAGTAATTGTTCAAAGTTAAGTGGCATCCATCCTACTCTGCATAGCTGGGCTGTTCATGCAACCCTCAACCCCTGCATTCCTCCGCAAAGTATTCTGTTTACACAGGCAAAATCCTAAGCACATGGATATCTTAGGCTGTCTTCATGATTAAATTCCAAGTATTCAAAACACAAAGAACAGGATACAGTTGATATAGAAAAATGTAATTATTGGAAAAGTAAAACAGCATCCCTTGTCATCAGAATGGAAGAGTGATAGAGTTCACAGCCTTTGGGGTCAGATACACCTGGGTGGGTTCCCAGCTCTTTTACGAATCTAATGTGTAATCTGGGGTAAGTTTCTTAACCTCTTTAGCTTCAGTTTCCAAGATGATAAAGTGGGAATTATAATAATGTCTATCTCACATTGCAGGATCACTGTGATGGTTAAAAGAAATAAAAGCATTGGGCTGTCTGGGTGGCTCAGTTGGTTAAGCATCCGACTTTGGCTCAGGTCATGATCTCACAGCACGTGAGTTTGAGCCCCACGTCAGGATCTGTGCTGACAGCTCAGAGCCTAGAGCCTGCTTCAGATTCTGTGTCTCCCTCTCTCTCTTTGCTCTCCCCCCCACCCTGCTCTCTCTCCCTCTCTCAAAAATAAACAATAAAAAAAATTAAAAATAAATAAATAAAAGCATTATCCTCAGTACTAAATACATAGTAAGGATTCAATAAAAATTATTATTTTAGGTACTATTCGAATACTGTATAGGCAAAACCATCACTAAGCCTTAACTCTCCCTCTAAAACATAATCCAACTGAGACACTTCTTTACCTCCTCTACAACTTGTTCTCTGGTCTATCTGGTTTTCCTAATTTCATTCTTTTGTTGCTCATATCAGCGTGCCTGAAGATTTTTGCACACTGATCCTTTTAACTGCTACACAGTTCACCTAGACCATTCATGGAGGGCTTCTTTCCAATATTCATGTCTCTGTATGAATGTCACCAGCTAGAGAGGCTTGTCCCAGACAAGATATGTTTTGCTTCCTATGTCCCTTAGAGCCTAGAAGCATTCAAAATAAATATTTGCCATTCAAAATGTACATATGCTACATTGTATAATGTCATGTAACTTTATTTATTTTAACTTATTTTTTTAATTAATTTATTTTATTGTTTTAAATTTAAATCCTAGTTAGTTAACATATAGTGTAAAAATGGTTTCAGGAATAGAATTTATTGATTCGTCACCTACATATAACACCCAGTGCTCATTCAACAAGTGCCCTCCTTAATGCCCATCACCCATTTAGCCCATCCCCCCCACCCAATACCCCTCCAGCAACCCTCAGTTTATTCTCTGTTTTTAAGGGTCTCTTACGGTTTGTCTCCCTCTCTGTTTTTATATTATTTTTACTTCTCTTCCCCTATGTTCATTTGTTTGGTTTCTTAGATTCCACATATAAGTGAAATCATATGATATTTATCTTTCTCTGACTTACTTCACTTAGCATAACACACTGTAGTTCCATCCAGGTTATTGCAAATGGCAAAATTTCACTCTTTTTGACCACTGAGTAATATTCCATTGTATATATATACCATATCTTCTTTATCCATTCTTCAGTTGATGGACATTTGGACTCTTCCCATAATTTGGCTATCGTTGATAGTACCGCTATAAACATTGGAGTGCATGTGCCCCTTTGAATCAGCATTTTTGTATCCTTTGGATAAATACGTAGTAGTGTAATTGTTGGCTCACAGGATAGTTCTATTTTTAATATTTTGATGAACCTCCATACCGTTTTCCAGAGTGGCTGCATCAGTTTGCATTCCCATTAGCAGTGCAAAAGTGTTCCCCTTTCTCCGCATCCTTGCCAACATCTGTTGTTTCCTGAGTTGTTAATGTTAGCCATTCTGACTGGTATGAGGTGGTATCTCATTGTGGTTTTGATTTGCATTTCCCTGATGATGAGTGATGTTGAGCATCTTTTCATGTGTCTGTTAGCCATCTGGATGTCTTTGGAAAAGTGTCTATTCGTGTTCTTTTGCCCATTTCTTCACTGGATTATTTATTTTTTAATGTCATGTAACTTTAAAACAAAACCCACCAAAAATTTTTATTGTGTGCTAACTGCCATCTTTTCATGTATTTCTCTAATCAACAGAGAGTCAATTATTTTCTATTATTTTCTTGATAAAGGATCCAAGGATCAATGAGTTTGCATATTTTGCCCAGTGTATTTCAAGGCATACAGACAGATTTGAAGTGCATGAAAGAAAATCGTTCTCATTTTAATTATTCTTAAATTTTTCATTATACTCAAGAAGAAAGTCTCAAATTAGAGCTAATATTTTTCTAACATCTATCATATTTCCAAATATCCCCCTTTTTGAATAAAGAGCAGTTAGACAGAGAGACCATGGTCCTAGGCAGAGGCCACAGTGTTGTATTAATCAAAATAGGTTAAGCTTTGCTGTGGGCAAAAAAGACATCGACGTGTCTGGACTAATGAAAAGTATATTTCCTAATCAAAGTTTAGATCTTAATGGATATAATACTGTTTGGAATGGAATCAGGTCTGTGACAACATTTCTCAGGAACCCCGGGCTGAGGCTCTACTATCTTATGGCAGCAACATGTAGAACCTATAGCTTTCTTCTTTGCCACATCAGAGGAAGAAACTAGAGAGCGCTGCATACTGTCATTAAATTATTTGGCCTAGAAGTGCCACGTGTACCTCCCTCACAATCCGTTAGATAGAACTGGTCACATGGGCATCTCTAACAGGAATGTGTGCTTTTCAATATGCCCAGGAAGTAATATGTCAAACCCAAGGGTCTTGTTAGAGCCTAATAATATTGTAGTTTTTCATTGTGCTTATTTTTATGACTAAGTGATATTTGTGGAAAGTGGCTTTCTATGGATATGTTCTTTTAAAATCAAATTATCAACGTGTAAATAAATAAGTCAAGATGACAAAAATGCTAAGTAAACAATACTGATGGTATACGGATACAAGAAAAAGGAGTGATACATAAACGGTTAAAATTCGGGAATCACTGTTCTTCCACGAGATCACACAGCTAGTTTGTGGCAAAAATGCTAAGACGTCAGATCTCTTTGACTCTACCTTTGAATGTTATCCATATTACTGTTGCCTTTGCAAGAACTGTGGTAGCCAATTAAGCCTAGAAGATAGTCCTGAATATTTTCTGAACATTAAAACGTGAATGAAAAAGATCCCACTTTCTCCAATTATTCTTTAATTTTTATATCTTTGGATGGCATTTTAGGAAAAAAATTGAAAGGAGCTGGAAACCACTTTTCAGTTGATTCTCCAGAATGTATTGGACTTTTCAGAAGAATATGAAGAGGAAAAGTATTGATTTTAAGTACATAAAGAACAATAAGGAAAATGTCACCACTTAAATAACAGTGGGCTCTAAATTAGTAATGCTATGGGGGGGGGGGCTGCATACTTCTCTGAAAAGAACATGTTGAAATTCAGAGCTAAACAATGCAAGTCTTTATCCTTATTGTTGTTCAAAAGAGGTTTCCAAGGCCATAGAGCTAATTGAAGATTTCTGCTATCGCGATGAATTTATTTATCCAAAATTCTTCATTGAGGTTTCCAATGTATTCTTCTGTTATTTTTTCTTTCCGGTCTGTCAAATGGAAGACCTTAGTCCACACTTTTGTTTTCAGCAAGTGAATTTTGATGAAAGACTTGGTCCTTGACAAAAACACAGCAAAGAAAAACCAAACAAAAAAGGCTGGACTCTCCTCTTGCTCTTCTCCCAGGTAAACAGAGCCCTCAGATTGCTGCTACCCTCCCTGCTTCAGATGTCCCAGCCTTGCCATTCAGAGAGGGACTCCAGTCTGTCCCCTTGCATTCTGTTTTCACCAACTCTCATCTCTACAGAAAATATCTCCTCTCCTTGCTACCACAGACAAAAGGATCAATTAACTAATTCACAATAATACAGACTGAAGTCACTTAATATGACCTTCCTCCTAGAAAAAATCCATTATTATCTTAAGTGAAAAGAATGTGACTGTTACAGAGGGAGATGATTTCAATGGTGGTGGTGAGGAGATATTTTTTGACAAGGTCAGGACACCAGCTGGCCTCCTGCTGGCCTTGTTAACTTTGCTTCTTTGGGGAAATCTCTGATTCTTTGTTCTCCCAATATATTTATCCTGATTTAAAGATGCTTTTGCCTAAAAGAGATGATTGGAAGAAGCCAACATTTTATCCTACAGAGCAATAATGTAGAGAAAGCATTAAAAGTCAATTTTGCCTTCTGTGATGTCAAATTGGAGCAGGGTTTTGACACAAGATGCCTTTGACCACTTCTTTCTTGCATATATGAGCTCGATACCATTCAGCTAGTTAAAAGAGCCCATTTCTGATGAGTAGTTAGAGCCTGAAATTGAAATGAAATAAATAGAGGTGCCTGGATGGCTCCGTTGGATAAGCATCCAACTTCGGCTCTGGTCATCATCTGACAGTTCGTGAGTTCGAGTCTCGCGTTGGGTTCTGTGCTGATGGCTCAAAGCCTGGATCCTGCTTCAGATTCTGTGTATCCCACTCTCTCTCTCTCTCTGCCCCTCTCCCACTCGTACTTTGTCTCTCTCTCTCTCAAAAATAAATAAACATTAAAAAAAATTTTTATAAAGAATTGAAATAAATATAAATCAATATATAGGGAATGGGTACTGTAACTCTAATTTTTAACATGCACAATAACTTTATTGCCTTACAGACATAGTTTCTTTTTATTAATGATACGTAAAAAACAAGTTCAAATAGGGTCCAACATCTACAGCATGGTGTCAATTTGGGCATATTTGGAAATAATCTAACCCTTGAACCCATTATAGAAATCCTTGACCCAAGCTCCCTTGTTGGACACAAAGATTTTACCTGCTGTGCTCAGAACCTATTCCTTACCGAGACATGGTTCCCACTGCAGTGTTCCAGAAAGCAGTGGGTTTGGACTTCGGATCAGCTATGTGACCTTGAATCTCGGATAAAACCATCATTGCTCTTTATAGATCTCTCTGTTGTCATTTGAGAGGGAGCAGGTTGGCGTCAACCAACACTCAGCTGGTCTGAAAGCACTTGTGTCACTCTCTTAGAGAAGACCTCTTTTTTGTTCTCTTGGCACTATTTACTTAATTTGGAAGAAATTTTTTGCTTGTTTTTATAATAATGTTTTTCTTGTTTAAAAAGAACACATGTTTATTTTTAGATAATGCAAAAATGGAAATAAGCAAAGTAAAAGACAAATAAAAATTCATGCATGATTCTACTAAGTAGTAAAATATTGCAGTATATAGCTTCAGCCAACTGTAACCTGATTGTTCATTTAAGATCTTAGGACTATCTGTCCATGTACTTAACTGTGGGCATGCAGACACAGCACAGTTTAGTTCAGTAAGTTTCTTTCATTTGACTTCTATGCTGATAATAGTTTTTGATTATTAATGTTTTAATGAATATCCATGTATACAAATATTAGTGTGCAGTGCTAACTAGTTTCTTAGGATGAATTCTTAGAATTGAGAGTCTCAATTCCAAAATGTGTGTTTTTTTAAACCTAAAAGTAATTCTTTCCTGTTAAAAGCATTAAAACAAAAGTGTATACTATAAAAAGTTACTTTTTCCACTTGTCTTAGAAGTGGCCACTGACATTGGTTTGATGTACATCTTTTCAGGAAACTTATTTATTTATTCATTACTTTGATAAAAATGTATAGAGTAGTCACAGTGTGCCATACTCTGTATTAATCACTGGGAATATAACATTGATCAAAGTAGACATAGTACATTCGTGGATCTTAAGATTTTAGGAACAACCATCTTAAATTATTCATGCATATATATACAGTTACAAACTATAATAGGTACACCAAATATGTAGCACATTCCTTGATGAAAGACTACAACAGGACTGTTCATTTACATTAATAGGTGGAGGAGAGTAGAATGTATCGAGAGAGGCTTTTCAGAAGAAGTAGTAGATAACTTAAAATCTGAAGAGTAAGTTAGTTTAACCAACTAAGAATGTGGGGGGCTGGCTCTAGATTGAGAGAGAGACAAGAGGGCGTGTTCTAAGTTCACAGAGTGCCCTGTGTGAATTCCTTAAAAGCGAAGTTGAACTTGGTGACCGAAAGTCATTCAGCACCTTTGAGAGAGGTCAGTGGGGCCAGACTAGAGAGGTAGCCAAAAACTAGGTCATGGGGGGGCTTGGAGGCCACGTTGATGTGTCGTGTCTATTCAAAACCCAGTGGGAAGCTGTCAGAGGATTTCTCCAGGAATCTAGAGCGTGCGTTGGGTTTAGCCGGTCCTAGGTCAGATATGGTCTGTTGGTATTTAGCACCATTCCCACTGGTATTACTGGGGCCTGGATGTGGGAAAACCTCCTTCCCCAGCTGGCTTCCAGCGAGGTATGATGGAAACCACTGGTGGGAGGTGGGAAGGCAGCAAGAAGGGTGACTCCTCGAGTAGTAGCAGCTGGGGGTATAGACATTCAGAAGTGTCAGCAACAGCAGTGGGGGCAGGCACATTAGGAAATGCAGCAGCAGGAACAGCAGCCAGGCTTTCATGACGCTGTGGGGGGGGGGGGGGGGGAGGGGCAGGCCACTTCCGGGTCTCTGGTTTACATTCTACCCTTTCCTTTTGCTCTTCCAGAGCTTCCAATGTTTTTATATGCAACCGTTTGCATTAAAATTTCAGAGTGGTTTCTGCTTTTCTTTCTAGACATTGATTTACTGTGCTTTTAATTCAAACACTTTCGTTTCTTACTGACCATGATTACTGCATGCATGCATCCCATAGAAGTGAACAAATCCTTTTATGAATCAGTCTCTAATTACGGTTAACACATGGCTGCTTGACTACAATTTTATTGCCGATCTTGGTAGAACTGTCAGTAGGAACCATGATTGGATAAAACAAAACAGAAAAACACAGTAACAAAAATCCTTACTTTAAGAATTTTCTGGAAGAATTATTCCTGAGAGGATTGTAGGTCCTTTGGCTTCTGGAACAGTCCTAATTTTGCATGCACTGTCAGGTTATCCCTCTGGTAACTCTTAAAATCACCAAAACCTATGTCCTTCCCTGAAATTATTGTTCCTTACATGTAGTTAGTTTCCCTATCATTAAGTAGTATGAGTATATTTTTTTACATCCATCATTTTATTCCCACTTATTTGTGAGGAGCTTCTCAATTTAGCTTTATGGGAACTGGCTTTTTGTGTCCCATACCTTTAGATGCATTTAATGATGCTCTGGATCATGTAGGGTTATAAGTGGGGCCAATTTCAAGCTCTATCCCTGGAATTTTAATCTGGACCCAGAGTGACAAGAAAGACTGAACACAATGGTAGTTGATTCATCTTGATGATGACAGCCTAAGAGGTGGCCCAGGGTTCTTGCTATTGCGTACCCATTGGTTCTGGATTATTTCCTAAACCTGATTCCCCAGCTTTCCCTGTGTCATGAGCTCTCCCACATCCACTTCTCTGAAACTCTGTATCAATTAAACAACAATTCCCCATTCTTTCCTGGCACCAGCCTCTGGCAATCACCATTCTACTTTCTATCTCTATGAATTTGACTATTTTAGGTACTTTATATGAGTGAAATCATACAGTATTTGTCTTTTTGCGACTAGCTTATTTACCTAGCATAATATCCTCAAGGTTTATCCATATTATAGCATATGTCAGAATTTCTTTCTTTTTTAAGACTGAATAATGTTCCATTATATGTATATGCCACATTTTGTTTATTTATCCATCGATAGATATGTGGGTTGCTTCCAGTCTTCAGCTACTGTGAACAATGCTGCTGTGAACATGAGTGTACAAATACCTCTTTGAGACCCTGCTTTGAATTCCTTTTGGGTATCTCTCCAGAAGGGGGATTGCTGGATCATATGGCAGTTCTATTTTTAATTGTTTGAGGAACCTCCATGTTGGTTTCCATAGTGCCTGCACCAATTTACATTCCCACCAGCAGTGCACAAGGGTTCCAATTGCTCCGCCCTTTCATGAGTCTTTGTTGTTTTCTGGAATTTTTTTATAGTAACCATCATACATCCTTTTTCTAAATACATGCTGCCCCAAGGACAGTCTCTTCTATTCAGAAATGGGTTGTGCGAAATATAACAGACAATTAAATCCTAGCCTAAATCTCTTGGGGAAGAGCTGGCTGGCTCTCCAAACTTCTCAACTGCACTTGCTTCTACATTTGCTTTCTCTCATGATGAGTCTGCTAACGATTTTAGAAAGGGCTTAATTCATTCCATGTTAATAATTTCAAAATGTAGGTTTGGGGTAAATCTTTTTTTTTTTTTTTTTTCCAAAAAGGGTAAGGAGGAACCTCAAGCCACCTGCTACGAATTTGCAAACAAGATTACTCAGGCTCTTCTCTTGCTAAGGAATCATTTAGGATCATTCAAAAAAGCACTGGTATTGCTGGTTTGACTTGAGATAACCTGAATAGAAAAAGCTTGGAACCTAGTGCTTGGCACTCACCTTCCAAACTCTTTACAGCCAAGACTCAGACGCCTAAATGTCTCCCGGGCACATTTGCATCTCTGACAGCTTTACTCTCTGTGGGCACATTTCTTTGATTTGGAACATTCCTTTTTGGATTTTTGTTAGCTGTGCCTCAATCAGGAGGTCTGAGACTCTTAGCTAAGAGTGGGATAAGGAGCCAGACACCCCTGGAATCTCAGCCAGCCAGTTCCCAGCCTATTAACTTTGAGCGAGGTCCTCGAACTCTCTGAGATCCAGTTTCCTCATCTGTGAAACAGGAGTAAGGCTGCCTGCTTCAGGCCTTCTGGGATGACTGAGGTAATGGATGTGCATATTTTCAGCAGGACATTGACATAACAGGCAGTTAAAAATGGATAACTCATTTATTCTGTACAGAAATAAAATTGGTTGATGGTCATTATCTGAAAATTAAAAAACCATGAATGTGCCTATTCTTTTTATTTATTTATTTATTTATTTATTTATCTTTGAGAGACAGAGTGTGTGAGCAGGGAGGGACAGAGATAGAGGGAGACAGAATCCCAAGCCGGGTCCACACAGCACAGGGTCCGACGTGGGGCTTGAACTCCCAAACCGTGGGGTCATGACCTGAGCTGAAATCAAGAGTCAGTACACTTAACCGACTGAGCCACCCAGGCAGCCTTAAATGTGCCTACTGTTTAAATGTGCTTTCTTAACTGTCCTTAAATTTTTTGAGAGCTCTCAACAATTATACTGAATAGCTCGTATCTTCAAAGGGCTAAGCTTTATTTTTCAAAGATACATATTTGTTCAGGAACTATCTTTTAATATTTTTTTTTGTAGAAAATGTCCATGTCTACTTCTGTAAAGTCTAGAGTAGATTTCTGTTACATTCTAAAACTTTTCTCTTAGTATAATGTTTGTGTATGTGTGTCTGTAGGTTCATATATGTATACACATATATACATAGACACATGCACATATTGTGTTTCCTTAATTCCTACCATGAAATTTATAAATGCCTTGCAGGTGTCAAAGTTTTGGCAAAGATTTCCAAAACTGTATTTTGATTTTTGACAGTCACAGAAACCCAATGCGGCAGCAGCAGAAGCAAGTGTTATTACCCTGGTTTCATAGATGAGATTTCGAGAGGTATGTGACTTGCCCGAGACCTCAAAGCCAGTGAAGCAGTGGACCCCGACCTCAAACCCAGGCCTTCAGTTTCCAAATCCAATATTGTCTCCACCATATCTCACCAGCCCCCACAGGGGCACGTGGTGCAGGACTGCTGGCGAAATAAATGGAGACAACAGCAGAAATGTAAGGCTTGAAAGCCTTTTTGGAATTTGGAGCCACTACGTATTAGCAAACAACTGAAATGTCATGCTCAAAGCCTAACAAAAATTTAGTAGCGTTGAGAATATTCAAATTGGTTCAGAATTTATAGGTATATTCTTTAGAACAAAGGAAAATGCACAGCATGTTCCAGATCTGTGCTTTTCTTATGTCCCAAGTACTAGATCCTTCTTTTCCTTTTCTACAGACCAGATTTATAGCTTAAGTAGATTTCCTGAATGCTTTTTCGTATACATACTTTATATTTAAAAAATTAACATTTATACCCTATATATCTAATTCCTATACTACTGACATTTAGAAAAGAATGTGATTCTCTTTGTATATGGCATTGTGGCTAAGAATGAGTAAATGAATGAAGAAATTAGTCTGTATCTATTTCCATGTGTCATACTTATTCAAGCCTTGTTAAAACCTCTGCAGTGAGCCAAAAATGAAATTTCCATATTTTAAAACAATTGGCATTATATTTAAGGAGCAAGACCAATTCATAATTCCTCCCCCACTGGAGAATTTATCATATGGATATACCACTCTTCACATCCCAACCATATATGTACACATATGAACACACAAAAAACATTTTGTGCATGGAAATTAAAATACCATTGCTTACATTAGTGAAATGCAGGAAACCTAAATTTTCAACGAAATTGAAATGGTTGAAGAAATTATAGTACATCGAACTTGATGGACTATATGGGGCAACTGTTTATTATTTTGAACTTGTAACAGTACGTATTGACTTTTTTTTTTTTGCCACAGTAAAGAAAGAACATTATGCCTACACTCTTACTATAACTATAAAAAATGATATTTTACATGCAAAGACTTAAAAGAAACATGGAAAAGTTAAAAGGTTTTTTTTTCCATCTTGTGAATTAGTTAACAGTGTTTGTGTAATTAAAAACAAAATTTTAATTTTGAGCCTGAATGGCTCAGTCAGTTAAGTATCTGACTTCAGCTCAAGTCATGATCTCACAGTCCGTGAGTTGGAGCCCCTCAACAGGCTCTGTGCTGACAGCTCGGAGCCTGGAGCCTGCTTCGGATTCTGTGTCTCCCATTCTCTCTCTGCCCCTCCCCCACTCTGTGTGTGTGTGTGTGTGTGTGTGTGTGTGTGTCAAATAAAAATAAACTTAAAAAAATTTTAAAAAAATAACAAAAATAAAATGGGTGCTGTGGACATGTAGTAAAACCAGGACCGTGTGGTGTCGCACATGAGCCCTGACTTTGCTCCACAAAGAGAAAGTCCAGAAGAATGAGTCAGCGATATCCCAATTCGTGGTGGGTCAAGGTCTATTCCTACATCATCTCAAAACAATACACACATGCTCTACACTCCATGTATCTACCAGGGCATCAAGTCCCCAGATGTCTTATCTTTAAATCATTCGATCCCTAGAGAAACTACAATTGCACAAAGAGGGAAAATATCACACAGTGGGAAAAATAACCATTTTTGTAAGTCTTTATTTTTTAGTTGCTCCTCCCATAGTAATGCACTGAAAGGCATAACAGTTTATATTGTACAAAGCATTTGAAGAAAGTACCTCAACTTGCCGATTATTTCAAAATGAGATTACAAACAAACAAACAAACAAAAAAAAAACAAATCTGGTTCTTCAATAAAGGGCAAAATAACTGAATACAGTCTGTTATTTACTTCTCTCTTTTAACATAAGGTCTGGAACACTTCATTTTACAAATAGGATTAACATGAACATAACATCGCACAAGCTTGCAGACGACCAGCATAAAATATGGGGTACAGTTTTTAATTAGAAGAATCATGCTTTCATGAAAGAAATTATAATCATTTATACAATTGAATCGATTTCAGTATTACAAAAACTAAGTTGCATCTATTCGTATTTAGCTCATTAAGAAGGAAAACAAAACAACGTCAAAAAAGGAATGTTAAGAAAAGCCAAACACCATTTGGCACTCCCACACACAGGTAGAGTCACCTTGGTCCTTGAAATTCAGAAAGGGGTGTGCCTCAGACGTCAGAAAGTAGTGGCTGACTGGAACAGTGCTGTTGTAATCAACAAACAATAGTTTGCCAACAAATAAATACATGGTACACGCAACACACACAAAATTAAACATTAAAAAACAGTGACATGATTGTCTAAAATTAAGATGTTATTACAAGGATTTGGCAAACATTTTATTAGTGTAGTGGTACAGCGGTACTGGTGATGAACAGGTTACTTCACTGACTGAACCTTTATGAGCGCTGAACATCCATAGTTTACAATATACACATACCCTTTTTCCCTAGTTTTAAACAATGTACTTAAGAAGGCAAACGTTAATGGGGAACAAGTACTCCCTGTTATCAGTTTCTATAATTATCAAGTGTGCATTTTATCCAACTACTTCTGTCTTCAAAGGGTTAAATTACATAAAACTTTAACAAAGAAAAAAATTAAATCTGTCATTGAAAGCAACTGTTCCCAATCATGTGTCAGGTGATCTTGTACAAAAAAGAATTCAGTTTCTATGGAGTGTTCATTCGTGCCAATGCCGCCATCCCCACAGCCCTCACACCCACCCACAGCCCAGGGCAGGGCAGACAAAGACGCCTTCTGCCCAGCAAGTTGCTCATTCTCACTGAATCACGTTAAGTCGCATTGACCTTCCAGAAGTCAGCAGCTGCCTTTGCTGTGCAAAACAAAATATCGAGAATAAATAGTTTCTTTTTTTTCTTTCTTTCTTTTCCTTTCTTTTCCTTTCTTTCTTTTTTTAAGCATTCAGTTTAAGGTCACCAGACTTTAAATGAGTGACCCTTCAGGTTTCTAAGGCATTCTGCTCAGCAGTCTTTTAAATAGTCCTAGATGAAAGAGCCATGCTACTGTTGGACTTGGTCCCACTCTGGTCGACCTTGGTAATGTCATACGTGGCTTATGGACTGGATGGCACTGGATTCCGCAGCAGCCCTTGCCATACTGTGCCACACGTTGGAAGAACTGTGGGATGTAGAATGGAGGGACTCCTTGTCGGACAATGACAACATCATAGCATATGCCTGGGGTGAAGAGGAGAGACTTGGTAAGTGGCATTGGAAAACATCACTTTTAGTTTGAAGAATATTGCTGGTGAGTGTTAGCAGAAGA
Source organism: Panthera pardus (assembly GCF_024362965.1). Taxonomy (NCBI): domain Eukaryota; kingdom Metazoa; phylum Chordata; class Mammalia; order Carnivora; family Felidae; genus Panthera; species Panthera pardus. Next base: position 95,934,548 of record NW_026526721.1, on the reverse strand, counting down.
AGGGACCCAGAGTAGGAGCACCCCTCATGGTATGTTTGGAAAAGTGTGGGGCGTTTTGTTCCTGTAATGATGTGGTGTTACTGCTGGCCTTCAGTGCCCAGGGGCCACAAAAGTATCTACTCTCCAGGACAAAAAAAGTGAATTATCCTGCCTAAAATGTCAACAACGCCTCCACTGAGAAACATGAGTCATCCCCCTGCCCAACCATAGATACGGTCATCCATCCACTCTTCATGCCCATGTTCAACGCACCAAAAATATTATTGTGTGTTTATGACCGAAACCACAAATATGAGCAGGGTATAGACCTGCCTTGACAGCACTGGGGTCTAGTAGAAGACATGGTCCCACCAACTCCTGCATTCTATAACTGAGAGCAAGGAGATGACATGACTCGCCCCAAGTCACTCAACTGGACAAGTCACTCAACTTGAGGAGGCATAACTACAATGGATTTCTGCCCAACTTTTAATCCAGTCCTTTGTCTGCTTTCCCTCCATGTTTGATATATTCAAAGCCAACCCAAAGACCTTGAAAGCTAAGGTGGATCAAGCCAGCCCTACTACAACCTAAAACAAAACACAAGACCCAACAACATTCTAACCAACTGGTATTCCAGTGTCTACCGAGCATAAGGTGCATGGCGGTGTTCTGTGAAGAAGTGCTCTTTCTTCCTCATTATCATGTCAGTTCTAAATAACTGTTCAGAGAATCCCCCATTTGCTGCCAAGTAAAATATTCAAATGAAATGTTTGGTCTTGACTTGTGAGTGAACTTTTCACTGTTGATTTGCTATTGTTGGTCTCATCCATTGCTAAACTTGCTTGTCAAAATGCTGCTGAAGTGGAATCATTAATGTCCTGCCAAAGACATTCCACTGTCTGTAAATAAAGACAAAATGCCTCTGTTGTTAAGCAGAATTTCATCTCTGAGAGTCATGCTGAGACATGTGGCCAGTCTGTGGTTTCTTCCGTAATCATGGCAATCAGTTAGAAAATCTGCCCTCATAGGCTGATTCTCATTTGCTGGGTCATTGCTCTAAATGTACACATTTGACTTCTACGCATGCAATTTGCCTTCTAGACCTCTACAAAATCTCAACAGATATATAAGGAATATTTCCTAAGCATCTACTCTGTGCCAGGCACTGTGCTAGGTCCTAGGGAATCAATGATAAAGAATATATAGTCCTTGTCCTTAGAAGTGTTTAAAATATGAGTGAAGTGAGCATTGAACTTTATTTTTATAATATACCCACTTTTAGAGATCAACATAGAGAATACTCTGAAATGGTTTTAACAAAACCCATTCTAATATTTGGAAAAATGAAAGGGAACATACAGAAAATTTTAGACTTCTGGCTTCTAACCTGCCTCTCTTCAAATAGCTGTATGACCTTGGGCAAGTTGCTTAGCCTTTCAAGGTCACTTTCTTCATATCAAATGGGGATAATAATAATAAAAACTTGCCTCCAGGGGCTGCGAAGGAATTACAAGCACTATAGAACATAGAGTGCCTGAAATAAATAGTACCTATTATTATGAAATTAATCTTTAGGATAGGGTTTTTCAAAGAGGATTCTATGCAGAATGCAGCCACTGTCGTATTGGTCAACTCTCTTGGATTCAATCACTATCAAAATCACAGAGTAAATATATGAAAGTTTTGAGTAAGTCATCTATCTCTATTCAGATTCTAGAAAATAATAAATATAGAATACTGTCTTTTATATAGAATATAGAATAAATATTGCCTTTTGGTAATCAAAGGAAATAAACATTTTCATGCACAAAGATCAGTGCCCTGCACATAACTGCTAGTTAATAACAACTAAATGAATGAATAAAAAGTTTCATGAAATAATGTTAGTATGCAAAAGGGACTGACCCTTTTTAAACTGATATATATGACATGATCAAGTAATACAAAAAATATGAGTTAGGATTGCAAAACACTAGTATTTCTTGTGATGGTAAGTCTTAGTCCAGTTGGGCAGGGACTTTATGTCAAAATGCTGGTACCAAAATATATCACCTCTTTTATCTCTAGATTCTCTGACCCTTCTGTTTTCAACCATTTCTGACTATTTCAGGAATTTTTAGGTATTGTGTCTTACAATTATACGTATTTTAGATGGAATAATTAAAAGAAATTTAAAAACAGAAAAGAAAGCCTGGATCCCCCAGTATCTCTCTGATCAATTAGGAAGGAAGAATGGGATATCAAGTGTTTAAAAAAAAATGCTAGCTACCTCTAATGGTTATCTGTAGGTAAAAATTAGATGTCTACTATGGCTGGTTTACTTCTAATGTTATAAATTAAAAAATATTTTTTTTATCTCCACTTAATCATAGAGCAGGAAGAGATCTTAGATACCTCCTCGATTCACCCACTTTCCAATGAGGAAGTGGTACCTGCAGTCATGAAGTGATGTTCTCAAGTTCACATAGCCAGCAACTCCAGTGCTGAGGTGAGGTGTTTTCACTTCCAACTCAAAAAGAACATGGTATCTTAGATTTTTGCCGAATTGACTAATATTTAAAAATTTACATCATCCCACAAGCACAGTGCTTTTCCCAACCTTAGTTGAGATATGACCACATTTGCTAAGACCAGCGCAAACATCTCAGCTAAAAAGGAAATCATTTCCAAATGTACAAGCCAATAGGGTCACATGGTTTGACACGTCAGGTTTTGATACCTCCAAAATGGGCTCGAGATCAGTTAGGCCAAAATAGCCAACAAATGTGGTAGGAACAGGAAATTTCTTTCTTTCTTTCTTTCTTTCTTTCTTTCTTTCTTTCTTTCTTTCTTTCTTTCCTTTTTAATTGACCTAAATGAAATGAACAACCTGGTTGAGTGTGGATGTCAGGCAGAAAATACTGACTTCCTTTATTTTGTGATTAAATAATGAAGGCTATTTTAATTGGTATTTATGCATCCTTAAATGGATTTATTTTAGTTACCACAGTCCTGATTCAGTCAATAAAAATTAATAGGCTTTATTTCCAAATCTGCCAGTAAGTTGCTGCAGACTTTGGGCAACTCATTTAATCTCTGATCCTTAGTCCACTCTTAAATGCTATAATTAGATAACTTGTTAATTAACTACACATAGTAATGGACCAAAAAAAAAATTGAAGGCAGGATTCACTTTCCAGAAGTCTGAAAATATAATTAGGTTGACAAAAACTACAGATTCAAGCCAATTAGAAAACAATTCTGAAGTAATATATAAACAGGTGCAAACATTATGAACTATCTATACAGAAGTAAGGGAACTGCCAAGTAAAAGAAAAATCACCATAGGATAAGATTTGTCACCGAAGTCTCTGTGTAGAGTGCAGCCATGTTAATTGGTTAACCATTTTGGATTTGGTCATTGAGGCAAGATGTGAACATTTTGAGTAAAGCCTCTGAACCTGTTCAGATTCTAGAATATTGCAAAGAGAGAAACTAGCTGCCTTTTGGCCTCAAAGGCACAATGTCACCATGATGCTGTACTGCAGGAAAATATGTACCTGTGACTTGGACTTTCTGTGTAACGGCTGTTTAAGTTCCTCCGGCACATGGGAAGCACTAAAAGAAGACAGCTCAGCTTCAGGATATTGATTATCTTCCATTTTCCTCATTTTGAGGCTATCTGTGAAGTGCCTTATATGATCTAGAGCAGAAAGTCCAGTTTTATATTCTTCCTCTTTATACCTAAAATGAACCAATGGGAAAGCACAGAGGGTTTTTTTTTTCTGTTTCCGTTTGTTATCCAACCAAATCACTTTTCATCTGAATCTATACAGCTGTCAAACTTCATATTATATTTGCAGTATAAAGAAGCATGCATCCATTATCAGGTTCTTCAAAGTGTTTACAAATATTGTACCTTAAAAACATATTTGTTTCAAGATTTTCCATAACTAAAGCACGTGTGTATAAGAGGTAAAGAGTTAAAGTCAATGATGTGAAATCAGCAGTGCAGTGGAGACACAATTTATAGGCTTATAATTTCCACTTAAAATAAAGCCAGTTATGATAATATTTAGTCAGCTCCCACTACCCAGACGAAAATATAATATTCCTAAAAATTTAACTCTTCGGTTAATTTTTTTTTCCATTTAAAAACCTACCTGTATAGAACACATATATATCAAATTAGGTGAAATTTATCTCAATATTAGTTGACTTATAACACACCGGATTTTTAAATGAATTAGATAATGTTGATATCTCCATTTTACTTGGTGTTTTACAGGTAGGGTCTAAATAAATGACCGGGTACTCGTTTAATTTTCATTTGTACATCTATCTCAGGTTAGAGTTTCCCAAACAGCAATGTATTTGTAGTCTTGTGGATTATGTTGATGGCCACCTTATTTTCATCTAATCAAAATGAATACAACAAACATGCCTTGTTAACTCAGCTTTGCTCTTATGATTCATTACTCATAAACTGCTAGCACCGGAAATGTTGTCCTCATGGAAAAACAAAGCGGAAGGAATTGCTACCATATATGCACCTGCTCTTGCTTATTTACTAACTCACCTCACTGGAGACGTTTTGCAACTCATCTCCAGGGCACTGGCTTCTTCATACTCATCCTCAGGATTTCCTTCATGTAAATTGCTTGTCATGGGTTCCTTTCCTGTTTTTCCAGTAATATCATTGTCTTCGTCCTCCTCATCTAACAACACCTCGTCTTCTACTTCTTCGTCATCCAGTAAATCTGAATTTTGACTGGTCACCAAAGCCTTCTCATCCTTAAAATGACTGCCGTTCATCCTTTCAAAAGCATAAAAAAAAGCAACAGGTCCAATTACTGGTTTCCTTTTTAAATGCGCAGCTAGCTTTCTTATCATGTCTTCCTAACTGTTTAGATTTCCAACACTTCCACAAGAAATTTTTATTGTTTATGCTTTATGGCAACCATGGGAAAATAATGTAATTTGCAAATGAGAAAATGAAGAAAAAAATAATTGGGTGATTATTCAGAGGATAAAGGAGCTTCTGGCAGAGCTGGAAAAACAATCTCAGATTCTTATTCCTTATCAGAGTGTTCCTGATAAATGATATTGTTATATATAATATAAAAAGCATACCAATGTTTGTTCTACAAAATGTCATCTAATTACCATAGAAGTGCCCACCAATTAAAATAATAGGTTTCTGGAAAATTCAGATCCCTGCAAAATAATGACCAATGCTTCAACATACATGCCTAAAATGAATCTAAGGGTTCAAAGAAAATGCTAAGATAGCTGCCAGGAACCAACCGGTATTTGTTATTTCTAGGTGATATTTGTGGTACATGCCACTTAGACATCCTGCTCAAACTTGGAAATGATTGAGAGCTCACTTATTTGTACTGTTTTCAAATTATTCTTGAAGGTCTGAATGTAAAAAGTTCCTTGTTTCCCAGAAGAACTTTGGGGTAGGAAATTATCTAAAAATGTAATTATGCAAATATCTTTTGAAGCTTACTTAGTATGCATGTCTAATATGATACGAAAGAATAATATTATCTTTTAAAAGTCATTTGTAATACTTTAGTTTGTGGTTGCAAGGACTGTATTATGTGATTCAAAAGTTTAATTATAAAAAAAGAGTTTAATTACATAGAAGTCCCAGTTGAATACATTTGAGAGCATTTATAAAACGAAGACAAACTTCTCAGGCTTTAAAATAAACATGAAGAATGTAAAAATTGAATTTAAGTTTCACTGTAATATTTACAAGTCAAAATTAGGGGTGCCTGGACTGAGTCAGTTAAGCAACGGACTTTGGCTCAGGTCATGATCTCAGGGTTTGTGAGTTCGAGCCCTGCGTTGGGCTCTGTGCTGACAGCTCAGAGCCTGGAGCCTGCTTCAGATTCCGTGTCTCCCCCTCTCTCTGCCCCTCCCCCACTCACGCTCTGTCTCTTTCTCTCAAAAATAAATAAACATTAAAAAAAATAAAATATAAATAAAAGTCAAACTTAACTTGGTTTCAAATTGATTACAAATGCTTTGAACTACAGAATATCTCTTCCTAACCTCCTCTTTTTAAAGATATATGACCAGGGAAGTTAAAACACTTCCCCAAATTCAGAAAGTTTGTTGAAATTTAAGTTATTGCTACAGAAATGTATGATTTTCACACTTAAATGGAACGATTTTTCAGATCATGGGAGATTAGGTATCAGCAATGTATCCATCACATCCCCACGTAACAAAAAGGAGTATAATTTAATATTTAGATTTTCCAGGGTAAATAAAATAAACAAAACAATGTTGGGTGTGACAGATATACATGGTAAAAATCTTAAAAACAGTCATATTACCATTGTTAACCTTCTTATACAGCCAAGCTCTTAACCTCTTTTATCAAAGAATGATGAAAACATGTTTTGCACAGACATAAATTATTAGTTTCCAGACATACTGCCAACTTGCTTGCTTGAATGGATTGAAACTGTTATTTTTTAAAAATGAAAGAAAAAGTAAAAGAACCAAAGAATGCATGGATGAAAACCAAAAGTAACAAAGCCAACATGATTAAAAAAAACTATTTGTTAATTATGCTTTCAAATGTGGCAATTTATGGGGGATAAATGATTCATCAAAAGTAGCCCCGATAGGAGTGGAGGGGAGTTAAATGACTCAATCTTCTTACTTCTGTGCTGTTTGGACATGTTGAAACCAGATGTCGCAGCTCTATGCAGGCTCACAAATTTCCAAGTAAGGGCTAGAGAGTCTGAAAAGGCATCTCAGAACCCAAATGGTGGTTTCTGTTCAACATTTCTTTTTGTATCGTGTATATTTCATTATAAAAATGTAATTTGGTAACTCTCTTACCTACTTGTTCTTACTACTTTGTATTTCTGATCATCTGCCTCCTCTCCCTCCTTCCCTCCTCTCTCTCTCATACTCTCTGTCTCTCTTTTACACACACACACACACACACACACACACACACACACACACAAATGGGCAAGCAGAGGGAAAGATATGTCCAACTGCACAAAGTCATAGCTCTTATCAGACTTCTTAGAAGCTGGGAAGGGTCATGTAATAGCAGATCTTCTCTCCTTTTTCCATACACATGCTTTATACAAGTTGAAGAACAGAATTGGTCATATAATTTTGTTATCTTGGGAAATGATGTTTGTTTGAAGCTTGCCTTAATGTAAAAACTACCTAAAATAATTATTTGACTTTTAACAGCATCAAAAAATAGAGGACACAAACAATAATACTTGTTTGATGAAAAGTAATAGAACTTCATTAACTAATTCCATGTGACATTAAAATTGACTATGTAACATCCTAATCTAATAGGCTACTGGATAGTTATGTTCAGAAAAATCTAGCTCTCAATATCAGATACTTAATTATAACTTACAGAAAAGAAAAATTAAATCCTGGAGTTTTGGTAAAATAATGTTTCATTAACATCACATAAAATGTAAACACTAGATAAATGTTAATTATTATTATTATCAGCAGCATTAAAAATTTTCTTTTTGAATTAAGCCATACACGCTTGACATTGATGATAACAAGAGGTAGCCAGGGCACCAGGTCACTGAAAACAAGGATGATCACACCCAGTGAAACAAACATACTGAAATTCAATGAATATTCATTCACCTGAGAGCATACAGGTAGTGAGAGAATCTTATCAAGAAGTCTCAACTTATTTCTATGTAAAAGCTATTTACATTATATTCAATGGGTGTTTTATATATAGATATGTACATATATATATACACACACACAAATGTATATACAGATATATATATTACACATACTGATAGATACATATACATATACACATACTGATAGATATACTCACATATTATCTGTAATATACATATGATATATAATAGTAACCACTACTGACTCAACTGAATCCCTGTGGTGGCCTTCCCTTCTGCTTGGCAAGTTTTGATAAAATATTCTAATTAGTTATCAAGAGAAGCAGGGCAGAACAGTGGTAAAAGCATGGGCTCTGGAACCAGAGAGCCCAGGCTGAGTCCCAGTTATTAATTACTTATGTGGCCTCTGGCAAGTTATCTAACCTTCAATATCTTCATTCCTTCACTGATAAAATTCCATAGTAATGGTTGCTACCTCATTGGGTTATCATCATAATTAAATTCATACATGTAAAGTGCTTAAAAGAGCATTTAGTATTTAACCTGCACTAAATAAATGCCAGCCATCGGTGGTGCTCACCAAAGTGAGCACAGCAAATCTATTTGGAACGTATTGATTTTATAGAGTTTAAAAAGGAAAAACCCTGCTTTACCTCTCCTCTGTGTTCCTGGGAGACTGGCTGCTGTGGTTGCTGTTCCCAATGAAATTGCGAATTTCTGTGAAGTAAGCATCTTCTTTGTCATCAAGAATCGCGCCTGTACTTTCCAGTTCGGAATGAGGCGACGACGTGGCCGTACCTGAGGGGAGAGAGCCTTTTGTCAAAAAGACTATTATCAACATGGCAACTTATTGTGAACCTTGTTTCTTCTTCATCTGATCAGTGTTTCCTAAAACAGGTTCTTTTGAATATTAATAATGGTAACATTAGGAGGCCAAAGTCTTCCCCAGTTACCACATACATGCCCATGAAAGTCCCCTGGAGAATATTTTGAACCACTGAAATCATGAGGTACAGTCTCCCAAAGGTGCTTCTCCCACAGTTTCCTCTCATTCCCACCGTGACATGAGAACATTGACATTCATATTATGAGGAAACAGGGTGAGGCAAATTATAAAGAGGCCTTAAATAGATTCTGCCCGAAGAAACTGTATACTCAGTCCTGGTTGCAATCAATATGTATTTATTGCTCCTGTGTTAAAGTACGCTACCAAAGAAAGACTGAAAACATGCTAAAAACTCTATATTCTGATTTAGTGGATGAAGCAGTGAGTAAAACTTGACACGCCAGCCCAGAGACTGAGGTGATACGGCATTAAGGGGACAATAAGGGATCTGCTGTATGTAGGATGATCTTCAGCTTCCTTACCTATAAAATTAGAATCACAATACCTTAACAAAGGATGGTTGTAAGGTTTTTATCAACTTACACATTTATAAACACCTTATATGTGGTCCAATTTCTACCAACATTTGCTTCATGCTGTTTAGCTTTCGCACAAGATATCTACAACTCAGTAGTTCACCATAATAGTCTACACATTCACGATAAGAGGTGAGACCATCTCTCAGTTGAATGAAGTTATAATCTGGGCCCACAAATAAATATTGAACTTGGACATGTTACATTTTTAACTCAGTTAGTTATTTTCTAAAATACTTTTGATTAGAAAATTATGGGAGTATTCTGGAAGGGTGCATGTGGTTGGAAAGTGCCACCAGTGTTCTACACTGAATTAGACTTTTGTCTCTAAAACCCAGTATCTTTAGACCACAATCATTTGACTTTTGGCTTAGAGGAAAGCACACAGCATATAGTTCTACGTAGTAGCCACCAAATATCGTAAGCAATGTGCCTGTACACGGAAGGAAGGATTAATCATAAAACAATTTTCTTAGGTAAAGATTACTACTTTGAACAACTTCAACTTTTTTCTGTTTTTAAAATCTTTTTTTCTGAACCCCATGCTTGCTCCTTTCCTTGCCCCCAAGTAGTTTTCCTGATTCTCTAGAAACTATCATTTCCCCTGCTAACTATGTGCTGGCAAGTCTGAGTTAAGGGAAGGCTAATTTTTTGATACTTTTAACTTAATTCTACATCAGAATTTGTAACCCAAACTGCACACCACTATCATTTGCTATGGGTTACTCTGATCATGTTAACAATCTTTTACCATTAATCCCTGCAAAGTTACTCTAGGGATATTCTCTGAACTGTAGAACTCCTACACAAGCAGCCACTGTTTCTCAGTTAATACTCAGAGCATGGTATTCTGGGATGCCACTTTGGAAATCCTGCCATGCCCGGAGTCTGCATTCTGTACAACAGGTGGAAAACTGCTCCCTGCAATTTAGGAAATCTTGATTCATTCATCTCCTATGAGATTGGGTCATGGTTCTCTTTGTTTGCAATTAACAATTGAGACGAATCCAGAATAAAAAACCAATCCAAATAAGACCCCAAGTTATAGATTATTCAACAATCACATCATTCACATCATTCTATAATCTCAAGGGAAACATGTTGCAAATTTTAGGATCTGGTTCGGGTGTCAAAGTGGAAGGGGAGAAGAAAGATCACAATTATCTCTCTTTTTTTAAAGTATAGTGGACATACAATATTATTCACAATTATCTTTGAAAATGAGGAAATTAAGCCATCCTCTCCTCATAACACAATTGATTACCTACCCGACATGTTCCCATTCTCATGTTTCTTTAGGTGTCTGTCTAAGTTGGTTTGTTGACCAAAACACCTATCACATAAGTGACACTTAAAGGGCTTCTCCTTATTGTGGATATTACGAACATGCCTTTGCAAGTTGGAAGAGATGCTAAATGATCGGTCACAGTATTTGCATCTGAAAAATAAACACAGAGAAAATATTCACAACTAAATCGAAAGGTATTTCTCAAGACTAGAAAGCCAGATATCCAAAGTTATCACCCATAAAACATTTTAGAGAAAAGGCAGAGGCAAGAATCCTATTCACAGAGTCAAGATTTCAATTCCCATAGATTTTGATTCCTTTAAAGATTTTCATGACTTTATGAAAAACCATAAAAATAATAATAAAATATTGGTGATTGGATCGCTCCAAAACGGATTAGAGTCATCAGTTTTCATATTTTAGATAAACCTCATGAAATTAAGGACATTAAGAAACAGTAGCATTATTTTATCTTCTGCTTAGAACAATACATATAAATCCTTCCTAAACAAACATGAAACAATTCACGTAGTTTTCAAATAAAATACAAAAAGCATTCTTAAATTCAAAATTGCAGAGTCTGATTAAATAGTTTCTTAGTAAATTCACTTTTTAAATGGATAATCCTAAAGGAATTTCCATTATATTCTCAAAAAGAGCAGCAACTCTTCCAAAGTTTTAAAACTTTGTGAATAACCGGTTCTGATACTAAAGACACTGATTTTCATAATCTGCAGCAATGACAAACCCACAGAGCCTTTACTCTAATAGACTTCAATCTTTTAAAAAAAGAAAATAAGAGGGGCGCCTGGGTGTCTCAGTCGGTTGAGCGTCTGACTTCGGCTCAGGTCACGATCTGGCGGTATGTGGGTTCGAGCCCCGCGTCGGGCTCTGTGCTGACTGCTCAGAGCCTGGAGCCTGTTTCAGATTCTGTGTCTCCCTCTCTCTCTGACCCTCCCCCGTTCATGCTCTGTCTCTCTCTGTCTCAAAAATAAATAAACGTTAAAAAAAAATTTTTTTTTTAAATAAAAAAAAAAAAAGAAAAGAAGAGTGGCACTAAATTCTCCTTTTGGAATAAAACAAAGGTCTTCATTAATCTCCATTCTTCCTATTGCCCCCAGTTTTCCATTTCTATTTTTCTGAAAGAGTTTGTGGCATTTCTGAACCAGGTCAGTTTTCCAAGAAAGCACTTATTATTAGTTGGCTAATTGTTTTTGCCTCCCATGGGATTAAAAAAAAATTCATAAATTATTTTAAAGTTCTCTTTTAATCTAAATAAAAATGTAATGCCTCCCCCTCCCCACCCTCAACCCCCTAGCTCTTATGGATAAAGAAGAAAAGCGGCAATTTATGGGGTATTCTCCTTTGGCATTTTAAAGTAAATATTGCATGATTTGTTTGTGTGGGGTTTTGTGGGTGTGTGTGTTGCTTGGGGGAAAAAATTAGCTTTCTCCAGATGACTTCTAAGTGAAACTTTCTAACTTAGCAGCCAGAAAATCTTGAACTTATTCTTCCATATGCGAAGGGCCCTTGTCCTCCCACTTCTAAATGTAGACTCAGTGGTTCGAGTGCTCTACATCAGAAATCACCCCATTCCACTCGAAGTGTTTGGGTTTCCTCGGCTGTCTCTACGTGATGCCAGAAGTCTAGTCAGTTCAGTGAGGAAAATAAATCTGTTAAACTAGTTACTTTGGCATAGTATCAATAAACCAACTCAACGACTGATTTAATTTTCCCCCTTAAATGCCCTGGCATGATGAGGTTCCCCAACTTTCTTCACTTATAATATTAATTTAAAAGTGTGTGAAACCCCACATTCAGTGTAGTTATAATATTTTAGCCTCTGCTTTTGAATATATATATATATATATATATATATATATATATATTATATATGTATATGTGTGTCATGGGCTGCTCTGTAATAACTCTGTTGACTCCCAAAGCCCACTACAACGAGAATAATGATACAATAAGCACAACTGTGTTGTACCAAACAGAATAACCTAGAAAACACCGCTAGAGAAAACTTATACTCCCATCAACTGCTCTAAAATTTTTTCACTCTAAACATTTTCTTCATACATCATGAGTTGGACAGATTTTGTCTTTGACATGCTTCCAACTTTCTGCTCGTATGCAAAGGGGCTTTTCCAAATCTAATACACATCACCCACTCTAATATAAATAAAATCAGCCAATAAGAAAATTTTACACAGTAATCATCTGTTACTTTGTATTTTTCCTCTGCTAACGTCCTAGCCAAAGGTTTGAGTGCTCCTGAATAAAAAATCATTCCATTCTGCTCCAATAAATTAGTAGGTGGTTAACAGTCTAAGTTTCAAAAATTCCTAAAATGAATACATAACGCAGTCATGAACAATACACAATTCAGAATTTGGATGTAAACATGGGGATCATGGGAGCCTTTGAGATCATGGTGTAAGACAAAAACTCTGACATGGGAGCTCCATGACTGGGTTTTAATTCTGGATCTTTTAGTACCAGACTTTACAGAAGGCAGTTAACATCTATGCATCTGAATTTCTTCCCTTGTGGAACAGAGGAGCTACGTAAGTAATTGCTTATGATCTCCAGCTATGCAAAAATTCTGGCTTGTTTTTTTTTAAATATACATACAATAATAGCACCATTTATGGGGAATAAAACCAGTAATTCAGGTGCAAAGAAAGAGTAAAATGAGCATGATACAGTTGCACATCAGATCCCTGGCCATAACAAAATGTAAGTGTTGAAATCTTTCTTCCACTTAAGCAGAATTCCTGGAGTCTGAAAAATTTTCTCAAAAAGGGAAATCACCTACCACCTGCCATTTTTCTATCTCTCTGAAACTTTTTATTTTAAGTCCATTCTATCACATATAAATTAGAAATATCATATAAAGGCCATTGTATCACATATAAAGTAGAAATATGACTTGCCAATAGTAATTTATAAAACATGTAAGAAAGCAAAGAATTTAAGAAAACACTTTATTTTCTGAATTTAAGTCCCTCTGGTTTTCTCTTAAAATTTCAATCCTCTCCACATTAGCATTCACTGTCCTGATCCTTTGCTTATTCTTATATGTAAAAAAGTCTTTGGGGGCCTGAGTGGCTCAGTTAAGCTCGGTTTAAGTTAAGCTCGGTTTAACAGTTAAGCTCGGTTAAGCATCTGACTTCAGTTCAGGTCGTGATCTCACAGTTCATGCATTTGAGCCCTGCATCAGGCTCTGTGCTGACAGCTCGGAGCCTGGAGCTTGCTTCAGATTCTGTGTCTCCCTCTCTCTCTGCCCTCCCCAACTGATATGCTCTCTCTCTCTCTCAAAAATGAATAAACATAAAAAAAAATTTTTTTAAACCTTTGAAACCTGAGAAATTATTTATTTTAATGTGAAAAGTGAGCATGCAGACAAAAATAATTTCACACATATGCAATGCATAAGAATTTCAAAGCAGAATCAAATTACAACATGATTTAAGATAAATAACATTAATCCTTTAACAAATATTCATGAGCATCTAACACTAGGCGCAAAGCATTGCACATAAAACAAGTAGATTATATCGTAAAAAGGAAGATGATGTTGATGATTTTAATTCTTTGGTAAATAATAATATTATAATTAGACACATGTCCCATGTGTCAGATCGCTGATCTTTACATTCAGCAGAATAAGCTAAGAGGTAGTTTAGAAATTGTTGGTAGAATTGCCCCTCTTCCTACAATATATTCTATTTGATTTTTTCTACTCCTAGTTCCACATCTTCTTCTTCCTCTCCAGGTTTAAAGTTTATTCCTTAAACCTCGTAATGGGACCTGGGGACACTGACTTAACTGTACTGGGGAAACAAAGTTATACATGGCTTGTCAACTCAGAGTAGAGATTTAAGGCTTGAAAAGGGAGGCTGCAATGTTATGATTACTGTCAGTTAATACAGCACTAACTATTGAGAAGAGAGCACTAAAATAAATTTTTAAATAATTTTTAAAATGGCTAACATTTCTAAAATGCTTATTCTGTCCTAGTTACTGCTAGACCTTTTAAACTGAGATGCCGGAAGCCTTGATTTAAAACATTAGGACTCTTCCAATTTTTATCCTAACCACTCGCCAATTCTTCTTTGACTCAAAACTAAAAGGGCATACATTCAGGCATGCAAAAAAGTAGCCTCCAATTAGAGGGAGGAATCCATTCTAACTGCTATAATATTTACGAAGATATTTAGTAAAAATCATTGTCAAACCTGTAAGGCTGCTCTCCTGTGTGGGTTCTCAGGTGCCGTGTTAAGTTCGCAGACCTTGGAAAAATCTTGCCACAGTATCTGTTATGAAACATGTTTATAAGAGAAAGTCAGCACAATCGACTTTATTTCACTCAAACTGCATAGAAGCCAGATGCGTATTCCTGATTTAATTAATCTTGCATGGGAATCACATGTCTTTGGTATTTAAAATTTGCAACAAAGCCATTCTACAGATATAAATAACTCCACAAATAAAGGCTGCATTATGAGATCTGGTTGAATTTGCTCATGCATAAGCAAGCAGTTTATGAAAATAGACTTTAGTTTTGATGACCCCCATACGCCTCTTTTATTAACTCTGTATCTTTATAGTCACAAAACTGAACCAGACAAGGGGATAAAAAAAATGACAAGAGTCTGTGATTCTGGGTTGATGTAAACAGATTTCAAATGTTTCAACTCATTTTATATGTTAGCCACAGTGACAACTCTGTACATTGAGTGGTATCAGATCAGACAAGATTCTAA
The DNA here is from genome assembly GCF_024362965.1 of Panthera pardus. Classification (NCBI taxonomy): domain Eukaryota; kingdom Metazoa; phylum Chordata; class Mammalia; order Carnivora; family Felidae; genus Panthera; species Panthera pardus. Next base: position 95,919,432 of record NW_026526721.1, on the reverse strand, counting down.
GACCTCATCCATCAAGGTATGTTGCTATAAAAGCTTTTCTGGAAAGAAAGTGACACATTTTCCAAAGAGCAGATAAATTGATATGCCTGAGTCAGATGTCACAAATTTCTGAAGGCAATTCAGAAATTACATGCACAATTTATTAAAGAAAAAACAAGCTTTACTGTAATAGTGATGGGTAACAAGAAACTTATTAACTAGCTTTCTTCACTTATCGACCTTATTCGTCCTTTGTTAATGGCCTTATTCTTCAATGCCATGACAATTAATAAATGTATGCTTGAAGACAGTAGTATTATACCTTTGCATGAAAATAATTAACTATGAAAGAAAATTCATAAATATCAAAGTGAAACAAGTATTTGGACTGTTTCCAACCTCATTTATCACACCCAAATGGCTTGTGTTCAAATTCTCATTTAATAATAATTTTTTTAAACCACCACTTTTATATCTCCCTAAATAAAGAGTACTTTGAAGTACTTGAGATCTATCATGGTCACTCTTAATCATCCAGTCACGAATAATTTCCCAAACAAATGGAGGGGTCTTTTGAAATCAGAGGGGAGACGTTTGGAAAGTCAGCCACAATTGTCTTAGCAGTTACCTGCACGTGTAGCGTTCTTTTCCTTTCCGCAGGAGGTTCTCTGGCAGGGCATTGGGAGGCGCTCTGAAATTGAACATGGAGGGAACTGACTGCAGAAGTTCACTGGCCTCTGGTTTCAGGGCACTGAAGTTCTCGAGCTTCTCTGCCATGTTTTCAATAGCTGACATCTGCAAGGCAAGAGCATAAGACCATGAAGGACTAGTCTGACATCTTTTCTTCTGTAATCATCTCTAGCAAATCAAGAAATCATTAATAAAAGGGAAGCATCAAATCTGCTGAAGGCAGTAGACTGTAGAAAAAGGTTGTAGTGGCCCAATATTAGACAAACAACAAGAGGATTCGTGGATTTAGGAAATAACTAAGGTAGAATCATGCTTATACAATGCTGGGTGAACTTTTTCATAAGACCATGGTTAGGCCACTTTATGACCATTTGATATACAATTGAGCAATGAAACACATGAGCAATAATAAAGCCAAATTAGATGTTTACTACGTTAAGAGACAGCATTAGTATTGTGTTACGGATATCAACAGTAAAGTGGAAATTATAGGGAAAGGTCCTGCACGCCTTGCCTAGGTAATAAAAACCATAGGAAGCATGGCATTCCATGAAGAGAATTCACAGCATGGAAAACATCAAGTGTTCCAAAGTTACAGTTTAAGCCAGATGGGTGTACTGCAGAAAAAAAAAAAAAAAAGAAATGTGTAAGAGGTGTTTTGCCTATGGCTATGTTAATATCTGGATATACTAGATTTTTAAGTGTGATCATATACAAAGAATTTTGATGAAATATTAATTTGTTCTGGATTAAGATCAGGTTGAAATGACAGTTCATGATAGATCATGTCGTATAACTTGGCATGGGCATTAATAAGGGGGGTAGTTAGTGTAACCTCACTCTTAGAGAAATAATCTTGAAGAACTACCCTGCCTAATTCTTCCCCTCAAGCATCTTAACTTCTTTGCCTTATAATCTTCAAGTTTTTGTCCACTTGCATATGTATTTGACAGTCACAATCAGAGGGTGGCATTTACTTTGATCCTTACTGTCCTTAGTTAGAAGGACTCGCCCCTTTCCTTCAACTCTCCCCAAATGTTAAGTTTCCTTAGGGCTCATATTTTATTTGGAAGCTGCTTACTACTGAATTTTTAAGTAGAAAAGCAAACTCTCAGGCCATCCTGTTAAATCAACTCACCCATTATTTATTTGGCTCTCAGGCACTATGCCACCAGAGAGCTTGGAAAGCTGTTAAGAAGGTGTTTGCACTCTATATGCACTCTGTGTGTTTCTCAAAGAGCTGGGGTGTTAGACCAGGAGACTCCACACAAGGATAAAAATGGCAACAACCGCACATTCCAACAACTGTTCAATCCAAGAGGATGATTCTTTCCCTGATGAAATGGCAGGACACAATTGAAGGCCTAATTTATGAGCTCAGGTTAGAAAGAAAAGGTATCACTTCCTACTCAAAAGGAAAATTAACAAAATATGTATTCCATGGCTGGGCAGCTGGATGGAATACCACTGGCTCCTTACGGAGAAGCAACCTCTTAACAGAATGGCCTGACCATGATGCTCTTCTTACAAAGAATATAGTGCACGCCTGATTCTTCAAATGACTATTCATGTTGTAGTTAGCTCTCTTTTTTCCCTTTATCCTGGAGTCTGCCCTCTCATTTCATGCCCGGACTCCTAATGCTAGCTACAAATTGCAACGTACAGGGTACCACTGCCAATTTGCCAAATGTCTTTCATCAAACATGGTGCAAAAAATCTCAGAGGAAAGTCAAGATACATTTACTTGTCAGACGACAAATGTGAACGCGTTGGGAGGCGGTAGGGGCTATAAGCTCAGGGGTTTGATTCATAATCACTCAGCTGCTAAAACATTCTCCACAGATGCAAGTGGACAGCACATTTGTCACTATGAAGGATTTTGACACATACTGATCACAGGGCAGAGATATGGAATTGATGCCGCTGCTCAGAGAGGTTGGCGGAAATTCTGTCCCTACAGAATACGGTCATTATCCTCCTCCAGCCAGGGCATTAGCATTTTTGTCTTGCGTGGGGTTTTCCTTCTTAAAAATCAATCCAGAAATATTTTATGACACGATTTTATTTGCATTTATTCCTTCTAATTGTGTCTTGCAGAGAATCATTTGGATATTCCACCCTCCATGGAATAAACTGTCTGAGTGAAAAATGACCTCTGGCCTTCAAGCTGATTAGCAGAAACAAGCAAGGGTAAGGGTCATGATCGCATATATTTATTGGGAAGAATAGCAAGTGCATGGGTGATGATTATTAATGTTTTATTTATGTACATTTAATATTGGAGTAAAGTTTCATTATCTAGTGGTTTTAAATCATTCGAGTGTCCGCCCCGCTGACACTGAGATTCCTGTGGCGATATATCTTCTAGAAACACTTTTCCTTTTATATGGAAAATAGTTTACTCATGACTATTATTCTCGGCTTTCATCTATAGCACATATAAACTACAAGCCCTTCAACTTATTTAAGAGCAATTGGCTGTTGAGAAATGTGTCTTGCTTTAGTAGCAGCAAATATCTCTTTTTGAAGAAAGATCATTGTGATTACATTACTTCAAACTATTTCAATTTGGGGAAACTATCAAGAAACAAAAAAATACACTATGGGCTTGATGACTAAACACTGGCATTCTTAAAGATAATAAGAAAAAGAATAGGGGTGACCCGAACGCTTCTCTTATAAAGCCACCCCCACCTTTGGCTTCTGGTGTCAAATGAAAAGAAGATTGAACTGGAGTGGAGAGAAGGGAGAGAAGGAAGATCGAAAGTCAACTGAGGGTACATATTGACACCACACACACACACACACACACACACAAACACCACTTTCTGTCCAGCTAGCAAACACTCCAACTAAAAGCCACCATGAATCCTCCCTTTCATCTTCATGAGATTTGCTCTGATTGCACTTGACCTCAGTTGAAAAGAAGACGTTTCCCCAATAGGACAGATAGAAGTGACTTAGATATCTGCCAGTTGGGTGGTTTAGCAATTCTGTGCCCAACATCAGTCTGCCTATATCTTGGATTAAGGTGCTGGATTAAGATGAGCTTCATCTAGGGGCGTCTGGGTGGCTCAGTCAGTTAAGCGGCCGGCTTCGGCTCAGGTCATGATCTCACAGTTCGTGAGTTCAAGCCCAGTGTCGGGCTCTGTGCTGACAGGTCAGAGCCTGGAGCCTGCTTCGGATTCTGTGTCCCCCCTCTCTCTCTGTACCTCCCCTGCTAGTGCTCTGTCTCTCTCTGTCTCTTAAAAATAAACATTAAAAAACAAAAGTAAAAAAAAAAAAAAAGATGAGCTTCATCTAGTGTACAGGTCAAAACTCTAACTTTTTCACTCTGTAAGCTGACTCATGTGATGCTCCTCCTGAAATAACATGCATTTTACAAGAGAAGTAATATGTTTTGACATTCATTTGAATGTCTGGTTTGGTATTTTAGAAGTGAAGGTGAATTGGGATAAATGGAACAGAATCTAGCTACATTTATATTTCAATTATGAACAATCCAATGAAGAGGGCAATGTGTACTACTATAAAAAAGAAATTTGCTGAGAATGGGGAAAATAAAGGAAGAAAAGTTAGATCATGTATTTTAGAAATGCATTTCCCTGTGTCCTATTAATGTCATACACTAATCTCTGATCAGTTAATGACAGGGCTTTTTTTTTTCCTATGGAACAGTAATTTTTATTTATATATACAATAGTTGTTGATGGTATCTGCAGCCAGATGTCTGGAAAAGGAAGTCATTGCACCCCCTTTCAGTCCCCAAGAGACTATTAACTTTATATTGACGCAAACTAATATTTAGACACAATTCCCTAGATCCTACCAAAAAATGTAGTTATCTCTCTAGTCAAATAAAGTTAGTATTTTTAAAAACATTTCAGCAGGCAAGATATCATCAACTGGGTCCTAAGCACTTAGCCTAACATTTATTATCTGGCAGCCAACAATTGATGACATAAAGAAGTTTCTCATTAAAACCATTAAAGTGACAACCTGATGATATGAAATGATATGTCCAATGGCACCATGAATTATGTGCCTTAATGTTTTACAAATTAGATTACACATGTCTTTATCATAAAACAACTAACTTTTCATAAATAACTTATGATGGGAAAGTTTGTAGATTTGGGAGTTTTCTATATTTATTCCCTTGATAATCATAAGAAATCTCAAAATTGTGGCCATTTGGGGGAAATGTTAAGTATTCACATTTTACAATTATCTCACTCCACGTATCACATTCAGCAGTCATGATTACGAAACCCCTTAGAATTTGTTTACCACTCAGAATGATATACTTTAATATTTTAGTAGTTCCCACTAATATCTATGTTTTATAATAAGACTATAAATCATGGCTCTGAAAACCCTATGATTCAGGGAATGGATGTGTTTCCAAAGCACTGAAATGGCAGTTGCTACCACTGCATCACCAGGAAAGGGGGTCTAACTTAAAATCTGGATTAGCTTTGTATAATTGGTAGAACCATTGGGCGTGCTATGTAGGAGATAGCATATGACAAATAAAGCAGCCAATGACATAGATATTGTCAAGCAATATGCCACCTTATAAAGGATGAGGACCCTGAGGCATGATACTCAGGATGGATCTCTGCCAGGAAAGGCAGAAGAGAAACACTGGAAATACAGGTCATGGTCATCAAAGCCCAAGCCCATCAACTGCACAACTTTGTCTAAGGAAGTCTTAGTCTCTCTCTCTCTCCCCCTGCCTCCTTCCCTGTTCCTCTTTCTCTCTTCTTTTTAAATAAATGGACTTTTGAAATAAATGGACTTAATCCCTGTCTATCAAAATGAGAAAAATCACAACTCATCCCATAGTCCACAGAAGAAATAAAATGGAGGAATTTCTGGTAAAGAAAATCTAATGTCAGAGGAAATAGGCAAGTGCTAAAGTGTTCCAACTTGAACTGATTGATACACTTCTATATGGTGACCAAAAAAATTGACCCATATTCCAAGATTTTACTCATATCTCAGAATCAGAATAATTTTGAGTAAAGAAGAGAATGAAGGTGTAGAATTACATATGATTAGAAGAAATTCTGTAATATGTGTTATTTATATGTATTTCCATTGACCCAAGGTTTATTTGAGAGTGAAAAGTAAACAAGCAGTATTCTTTGCATTTTGGACAAAAAAGAAAGCTAATACCTAGCATCACTACCTGACAACTGACTGTATCTGGAAATAGAAACAAATTTGAGGAAGTGAGACCCAAGGCTAAAAGATCCATTTCCTAGTTAGACATGGATTTCTAAACATTTAGTCTTATTATTCCAAATAACCAGAACCAAGTTCTGCCCTGGGATATACGGATGTGGATTCCAATGTCAGCTTGTGTCTACGTGTAGGTTCAGGTTTTAACCTTTTGAAGGCTTTATCAAAAGCATCTTTAACATGCTGATATAGGCTCCCCCAAATAATGGTTGTTTCCACTTAGTGACCCATTTCGAAGGCTGTTTTAACAACATGCTCCCAAGTGCCGAGAAGGAGTTCTACATCAAGGTATAATTACATGGAATGGGTCACATTTATAAAATAAACTTCTTTCTGTAAACAATTTCTAGCACACTAAATGCCCAATTAAAACGGAAGGGATTTTGCAGCTTGACCAAGCGGGAAAACTATCCGCTGAAGCCATATCATTTAATGGAAAGTGGCTCAGAATCCTTTATCATCTGTACAGCACTTTATAAGTTGTTTTCCTTTTAATGCTACATTATTTGAGTCAAAAATATAAGTAGGAAACTTACCCAAGTTCTCTGATCAGGCAGTTGGAACTGGGAGCAAAATTGAAACAAAAACAAAAAATTACTTCTGTATCAGTATCTTTATTGCAATCTATCCTTTGAGAAATTAACATTTATACGGACTTTGTAATTTTTGATTATCATGTAACTGTACCTTGAGTAAAGGCTTTGGAAATGAAACTTAAATGTTTTTATAACACTGCTGGATTTCCTCTATTTACCTAAATTAAATTTTAGAATCAAGGTTATAAACCAGACTGTTCTTTCTTCCAAGAAAGCCAAACACTACCTACTACCACCAAATCTTAAATAGCAAAGTAGACACTTCCTTTTTATTTGTTTTTACTCACTGTAAAACAAGATTCCTAAACTTTAATAAATAAAACTTAAGCAATTTCCTGAAAAAAAATCTAGTCTCTTGTTAATAAGAAAGAAAATAAGAGATTTACTCGAACGTGAATTATTAAGTAACAACAAGGTAATGTGCTGGGAAATGCACTACCTGACTTTTACAAGCATGGGACTCAGACCATTAGCAGTCAGAACACATAAGGATATTAATTAAAAGTTACCTATGTCAACTTATGACAAGAATCACTTGGGAAAACTTCAGTGAGCTGGGAGCTCTTCCAGGAAACACAAACGTTATATCCTTAAAGTTATCATTTTGCTTGGGTAAAGGAGCTATATCTTGCTTTTATAAGTTATGGTGTCTTTAATAAGGAAGATACATAGTTTTTTAAGGGTAAAAGATTTATTGAAGAGGAAATCTAACAATAAGAAACACTTTGTCAAAAGCAAAATAGAAGAAGAAGGGCAAAAGACTTAAGTAATTTTCACATCAATATATAAAAGATAACTTGGAAAAAGACTAACTTTTTCCCAGTTCTATGGGATACAGTAACAGGGTAGTCAGACACTTTAAAAAGAAGAGAATAAAAATGAAGGCATAAAGGACAGAAACAGAGTTTCTGTTGCAGATATACACAAAGCCAAACATCTGGAAATAAAATGTACTAATAACCAAAAATATATTTAAAATATAGGCAAATCAAGGAATAGCCAGTTTTACAGTAACACAATTACCAAATGATTTCTATGGCAATTTGAAAAAGCTAGCAATGTAAATGCCAAATACCTAAAACACAAAGTAGCCAATGAAATGGACTTTCCAGAGATCGCAAAATAATCCCATCCCCTCCGTCTCACCTACTTGTGGCTGTCATTCTTTTTCTAAATTATAATCTAGACTAAGACTCCCCAAACAATTTTCAACCACATTTCTAGGAAGAACATCTATAGTACATATTTGTACCTTACATTTAACTAACTTATTTCTAAAAGAAAAACAGAAATATAAATAGTCCTCTAGTGGCCTGATACAGCAAACATACTTCTTAGAATGAAATGAGTGAGGACTTTAGACCCTGAAAATGAAAACAAAAAACAAAACAAAACAAAATAGCAATTATCTTTTAATTTTGGTGTATGTGTTCTTATATCTTATAGACATTTTTGACAAGATTTTTAAAAATATGTATTATTATTCCAAAAGTCAGTGAGATGGCCTAATAATCTTTTAATAAAATTCAATAAAATATCAATATCGAATTAAAATATCTATTGAGGTGTTCACCTTTCATTGATTAAGAATTGTGCCCTGGGGAGGAATATGCTGGGTAGAATACAAAGACATACAAAAGTTATAAAATCAGACTTGCCCAGAGAATACCCCTACCAAGAATTTATATATATATATCTATATACCTATATATAGATATAGATATAGATATATAGATATAGATATTTCTATGTTTTCTCTAAAGCATTAAGAGTATGTGTTCCCCTTGAGGCACCTGGGTGGTTCAGTTGATTAAGCATCCGACTTTGGCTCAGGTCATCTCACGGCTCATGACTTTGAGCCCCTGGTCAGGCTCTGTGCTGACAGTGCAGAGCCTGCTTGGAATTCTCTCTCTCTCCCTCTCTCTCTGCTTCTCCCTTACTCATACATGATGATGATATTATTATTATTACCCTGAGAAATACATAGGGAAAGCATTATTCTCATTTGGAAGACAAACATACAGAAGCCCCAGAGGGACCATGTGATTTGCTCCAGTGTACTTTAAATTGGAAAATGAAGTAATGAATAGTCTCACCCGAGCATTTATTTAGCTACAAAATAAAGGCAAGGCCTGGGAGCAGAGGCAAAGCCTTCCATTTTGGCCTTCTGCTCTGTGCCACCCTTACTGCTGCCCAATGAGGCAGTACCAAGAACACATTAAGCATCTTTCCAAGTACTTCTAGACACATCAGAGCTCCCCTAAAGAAAGTGGGCTCAGGGGATGGCAGGAGGTCATTTTACTAACGTTTCTTTACATTCGAAATGGGATACTTCCGCATTCACTAATAATGAGAGCTTTTCCTCATTTAGGTCCTTCCACTTGCCAGGCATGATGTGTACCATGTTATGCACATTAACACGAACCCATACAGCCACCCAGGTAAAGCTGGTGGGGTGTGCCCATTACGCTGATAGAGAGGCTCAGAGAGATGAACTGCATTGGTCCAAACCTGAGCGTTTTTGCTAATAAGCAGCCACAAAGCAGTCATTTTTGCCCCCAAATCCTGGCAGGTTGTCTTTGTTTTGTTTGCGTTCATTTATGGGAAAGGAGATCTTGAGGCTAGGATGGAATTGATAGAGTACTAGAAAGAACAGAAGAATTCTGCTGAAACTTCAGGACATTTGAGGCAGATTTTCTGAAAGAGCAGACTATTTGGTCTGAAGGCTTGATGGAAACAGGGTGACCCAAGCTTCTCCCAGGTGACAGTCTTTATTCCACCTGTAGCCCAGTGATATACGGCCATTACACATGAAAACAGCTACGATGTTTATAAAAATAATAAAATATTTCTGTAGTAGTTGGTAAACAGCCTCTGCTCCAAGAACCCTGACTTGCCCCCCTACCGTCCTGGCCTCATCTCAAAAGACCCTTCAGACAGCCCACCAGCCAACAACTGCGGCATTAACATTGGTGCAGCAAGGACTTCCAAGATCCTGCTCCAGAATTCCAGGAGTCCATTCGGATTGGTCAGTATTCATGACATATGAGGTGTTAAATATGTTGATTAGCACTCATGGGTCCTGTTCTAATAGCAGCAATAGGCAGTCACTTCCACCAAGACTTGACATTCTGGAAACACACACTGACACTCTGTTCCTACAGGCATGTTTGCGAGGCTCTGAGGGAATGACTGCTGTTCTCCAAGTATTGCACATACATCTCATCATTTGTGATCCTTCACTCACTTTGGAAATAATAAAAGATAGCACATTTTCTTATATTATGTGATTAAAAATATGCACATACTGTAACACTTGTATGCACATGTAGAGTTATTGGTAGGCAAAATTGTTCATCTTATGAACTAGGAAATTTACTTTGGCTAGTTAAAAATCTGAATTTCAGAGAGAATAGGGACTTTACACCCAACTCCTTCATCCTACAGATAAGGAACTAAGAGCCAGATAGACTGTCACTCAAGGACCCTGATCCCATCTTTTTTTCCATCCGTTACACCATGTACCCATAGCACTTCGTTTTGAAGTGATTAGTTACTAAATTTTAAAGATATTAGAATATGGAAACAATTTGATTCTTATAACTAAACATATATAACTATAATATCCCTGTGAGCATTCAGTTATAATCAGAAAGTAACTATCAAAAAGATACACTTTTCGTACAATATCTGACACAAAATGCATGCAATGTTCATCTTCCTTAGCCCATGAGGCCTAAAAGTGCAATTTAAATCAACCTACATGTAAAATATAAATACCTGATAAACACTTATTATTTTATAACTCTTTTCTTTTCCATAAGGTAATTATAAAAATCATATCATTCCTTAGCCTTTCCACATAAAATGAATAGTGACTGGAATATTTCTAACCCTTTTACTACTAAATCATGAATTTCCTCACTTTGAAATAGAGAGAATTTTTGAACAATGATAGATTTCTCCAGCTAACCAGAAGATAGTACTTCAGTTCTCATACTCTGTTATTCGGGATGTTGGGAAAGTACTTGAAAAATGGACGAAAAGGTAGCAGAGGGGGAGGGGGTAGAAGGGCAGGGAGAGTCACATTCCAAGATAATTTAATTACCTCACAACTTTCTATAAGACATCTTGCATAAAATTCCACCAGTTTTATTAGAGGAGCACAATTTTTAGTTTGAATATGTTGAAACACAATAAATTAGTTCACTGATTTTAAGCATTTTCATAAAAATTTTGCTTACCATCTATAAAGACCAGAGCTTATAACCTTTAAAATCAGAAATAAGGAAAACAAAATATCAGGTTAAAAAAAAATGTTTAAGATGTTTGTATATTTGTTCTTTCAATACAATTCTCTACATTTTGATTGATAGGTAAACCAGTTTTTAAAAATAACCAAATACGTAAGGAGATAGAAATGAGCCAATTAGATGGCACTGCTTTGTATTCTTCTTGTGATGAGAAACTGTATATATTTTGATAAATGGACACAGCCCCATTCAGCAAATAGCTCTGTGTATTGTGGTAAATTCTTGTGCAATTACAGAACTTCGCTGGAATGCCTAGTGGTCTCTAGATAAATTCCTTCACCCTCTATGGTAACAACTTGTCAGGTAGACTCATTTCCTGTTTTTTATCTAAGCACTAAAGGACTTCAAGGACCTTCATGAGTTTGGGACGAGTCACAGTCTGACCCATCTCTTATTATCAGTAATTTTTAAACACACACACAAAAAAACTTCAATATTTATTTTCTTAACTGAATTTTGTTCACTCCAAAATATACTTTGGATCAGTAAGTAGTTAGCAGGAGACAATAATTTTACACCCCAAAACATGTTATTTTTCCACATATATTAATTTTTTTCTTTAAAGAGTTTGGGTTTTAATTCTGCTAGAATTTCCTGTGTTCTTCCACACCAGCGTCATAGGAAATCCTAATGTTCTCAAGATTTCTTTCATTTCATTGCACCTGCTTTTCAGGATCAACAAGTTAGTTTACAAGCTTGAAGTCTCAAATTCAAAATACTTACTTGTGGGTGAAATAAGAATCCTGGCGAAGGTCTCAAGTATTTCTCTTTTAAAGCTTCAAGTGGGTCAGTTAGTTTTCTTTTCTCTACTCTGAAAGGTTAAAATTAGTTTTTGAAGATGAATCAGTCTCATATATCAATCGCTACATAATTACTGACATTTAAACAGCTAACAATAAAACAAATGGTAGATTTCTGGGAAGCACACTAATAAAAATATAAAGACATCTGTTCAGCTCTTGAAGAATACTCATGGCACTTCTAGGCGCTCATAGAAAGAAGGTCCTATTCACAATGGTAAAATCCTATTGGGTGACTAGTAACAATAATAATGAGGAAATATAAAAACTGAAGAGTCATGAAACCGGAGGCTTGGTTACAGATTTGTACCTTTCCATTTCAAATGCAGACAAGAAGGCTTGATGATTTTGAAATCATGAGGACAGAGCTCATTCTGAAAATTAAAGTCATTTTCTGCCAAGAAAGTGTTCCCCTAGACATTCGTTATATTTCCCCCATACTTGCCAATGAGGGCAGGAGAGTTTCTAAGCACCTATGCATTCTGCTCCCCTCTCTTTGAGGTCCCTCTTTTGGATGCCACTGCTGATAAACAGGGCAGGCAAAAGGGGATGGAGGGAAAAGGAAGAGGAACATTTTGAAGATAGAGAAATATAAAAATTATCGGCATATCCCTTCTGCTTTCTAAATGTTTGTTATTCTATTTTCTATTAAGTATGCAGGAAGTGACATCATGGATTAAATTAATTTATTTTACCAACTGTCGATACATTTCTTTTTAAGAACCGCTGAATAAGCACGCTTCTAAAATAGAATCAAAATTAATAAAAACAGCTACCACTTCTTGAAAGTTTATAGATGCTATGTTTTGCATACACTATGTCACTTACTGAAACAGGTCCTCTTATACCCATTCTATGAAGTAAAAAACAAAAAAAGAACAACTTTAAGACAAGGGAAAGCTGAGATTTCAACTCAGGTCTTGCACTAAAACTGGTATTTAGGCATTTCATGACTTGGGTAGAATGACAGGCCTAGGTCCTTTATTCGGATTGAAACACCAGGGAGAAGACTGAGTTTTGCGTAAGCAAGGGGCAGAGAGGGTTAGGATATGATGGAGAAGAGTGTAATAGGTGTGTGGCGGAATTGGAAACCCATTGCCACTGGGAGGGTCTGAGAAAAAAAAAAAAAGTCTAAGGGATTATCTTCACAAAGGGCTGAGATGTATCACTGAGTTGGAAATACAACCTCACTGGCAATGGGTAACACACAATCTACACCCCAAATATGGAAGTTCTGTTTTCCCTTCTTTTACCTCTCTTATGGAGACTGCCACAAGAATTAAGACATAATAATTGGGAAAAAGTGCACAGGCATGGTACTGATGGCTTGGAAAATATTTTTGCGCTGTCCTTTTCAATCCCCTTCAAGCTGGGGGGGGGGGGGGCGGGGAGGTGGGGTAGCGCTTAGCATACCGGCAGTATTTCTTAGTTAATGTATTATAGATAATACAGGTAGAAAAGGAATCTTTGGTAAAAAGAGTTTGCGGCTCTAGTACTTATTAAGTAATAGGAACTCAATGAGTACTGTTGAATGAAAGAGTAGCACAAACTTGTTCGTGAAAGAGAATCAGGCAAAAATACGAAAATAGTCTCATCTTAAACAAGTCCAATAAGCAATTATCCATGCCTTCCATTAATTCTTGACATTGTTCAAGACTTGAATGAGAAAGTAGATGTGAAAATGCTTGGTAATATTTAAAATACACAATAAGCATAATTACTATTATTCATACTTTTAAAGAAAGCTGGTATTTAAAAAATAAATAAATCATTCTGAATGTCAAGTGAGTGTTAACAGAATACTGTCTATGAGGCTTTTTATTAAGCATATATGTTTCCCCCCCGCAAAGAACTTTTGGATGCATCAAAGAAAACTGGATAACGAAGGTATTAAACAGTGACGTGTCTTTCAAAACCAGCCACTCACATTATACACAAAACATTTTTGTGATTAATATTTCACTTACTTTGGCTTCCTAGGAGATTTATTTAGAAACAGAATCTGAGCGGTACTTATTAAGGATGTGTTGGTCGGTTAACAAAGAGAAAACGCATGCTGTTCTACACCCCACCTCATTCCAAATATCCTGACCCGCTTGAGTACCCACACATATTTGCATTAATCCTTCAGGAGCCTCATTCTTCTGCCACTTGACAGCTTGCTTTAAATATGGCTTTCCCATATTTTCCACTTAAAAAATGTGTTCAAAAATAAATTTATTGTCAGGGGAAAGAACTCTGTGGGCCTCATCCAAAACCCCAAATTCAGAGACATCCAAAAATAAGTCCAAACTTAATGAGTTGACCGTCTGAATAAAAAATGAATTCACTAGATCAAACAACTTTACTCTCTGCCTTGTAATAATAACAAAAATGGTTTGTTAAAAGCCATGGCTTTCAACTGTAAACCCTGCCCTTTGTCCACACGTCGTCCACATTTAATCGTCTCCTGTCCACCCTTACCTGTAAATAGGGTCCATAAAGAAAGGAGTGGGTCTAGCATGCTGCAAGGAACCATCTGATGCTGGTCTTGGTTCAATGCCGCTTCCTTTCTTTTCCCCAAACACGTGGTTTTTACGAGGCTCGGTCAGCTTTGTCCCACTGGCTCTACTCCTACTGCCCATACTTAGATCCAGGGGCTGGTCTTGGCTTGTGGCAGGTGTTGCTGGAGGCTTGGAGGGGACTGGAGTCAAGGGCTTCTCGTCCTTTCGCTTAGTGGTGAGATCAAAGGGAGACTCAGAGCTTCCCTTCTGCAGTTTCTTTACTTCACTTGGTGATTGGGGTTCCATTTTCAAAGGTAACGATCTCAAGTCTCTATCAGGAAATGGGTACATTGATTGAGAGAATGCTGGAAAAAACGGGAGGGGAAACATGGAAGGGTAAGGTAAAGCTCCAACTTTTTTGTCTTGCAGCCCCACCAGTCCTGTTGAACCAAAGTATTTTTCAGCAATAGAAGCAATAGCTTTTATAGAATCATTCACAGCTCCTGACACCGCAGTTTGCTCCTCTAAAGATGGTGAGAAAATGGAATGATTGCTGTATTCTTTCTTATTATGTATTGAAGCCAGATTCTGAAGAGGGCTTACTTTGTCTTTGAACATTTTACCATTTTCTTTAAATTTCTCTTTATCACTTTCAATGTCACTTTCCAGATCAGAGCCCGAGGTTGTTTCCAGGTCACTGCCACTTGGCGTACTGACATCATCAAGGTCACTACTCTCTGACTGGTCACTGATTTTCTCAAGGGGCCTCTCTTCAGAGGACCTCTCGGGCTGGAGCTCCACTGGCTTATTGTCCCCTACAGGTGGGTGTTTAGATAGTGCCTTCAAAATATCCTGTGTAGCTGGCAGTATCTGAGGATGTGTCATGAGGGGACTTTGACTTTTGTTTGTCTGTTCAGTACTTGATAGTCCTTTAACAGGAGAACTAGCAGGTATCAAAGGAGGCCTGTGGTACAAGCCGGAAGGAAACAGACCAGGGAAGCTAAAAGAAAATCCAGGAGCTGTTGGAAAGGTAAGACCAGCAGGATGCCTATTGGCACCAAAATAGTCAGCAAGGCCCGGGTTGGCATGACTCATATTAACCATGGACGTTTTATCCATAGCTGGGGTTCCAGGAAGTGAAATGCCTTGGCCAAAAAATCCACCTGCCGCAAAATGGTTCTTGCCCTCACAAAACCTCCTGTGTTTATTTAAGGAAGACGTAGTGCTGAACATTTGTCCACAGTCTTTGCACTTGATTTGGGTTCTGCAATCAGCATGCATGCGCTTATGACGACAAAGGTTTGAAAACTGAGTATAGGATTTATGGCAGACCTCACCTGTGTGCAAACAACAAAAGAGAATCTCAGGCTTTATGGCAATTGCTTCTGAATTTAGCAAATATCACAATTGGTTTACCCAAAATTGCAATTAGGAAGCCAGGAAAAGTTGTTGGAGGTACGAATCTGGGTACTCCCAACACAGAAAACCCCATGTCACTAGATTCCAAAGCAAGGCATCCAACCTGACAAATGTCTTGAGGCAGCACAAATATTTCATATATAAATATATTTAAATATTTTGTCATCCCCATTGCAAAATATTTTTTCATCATATTTGTGTACTTAAATATTTATAGCAAAGTCCAATTCCAGCATGCATTGACTTCCCACCCCATTGCTACCCTCATAGAATCTTACAAATTCAAGTCTCAAGGCGTACTGAACATAAAACATAACAGGAACCCCTTTAAAATTTTAGACCACTTAAAGACTTCTAAGTCGTAGGCACCAAAACAAAATAAAACAGCCTTTCCCTCGACCAGAAACTTTACCTTCATTCCCTCTCCCCCTGGGGAAAAAGCCTGTGACTGCCCTACCATTATTTAATTTGTATTATATCATATGCTCTCATCATTCACACATCAAAGCCACACAACAATGCACATTGTGTATTCTGAGACATTTTTAACAATCATTTTCATGATTTGAGAAAGACTGACATAATTTACAATGGCTCTATTTTAAGCCTGCAAAGGAAGCTAAATTGAATGTGGTCCATCCTGCATTGCTGGTTCCCATGAACTATGATCACGTCCTCTGACTTCCCCTCACACCAGTGGTTGTGCTAACCTTCCTGCATTTATGAAACCCCCGTCCTTGGGAAATACGTCCACTTGTTGTCATATCTTCGCCGGTTATCTCAGGGCTTGACTTCTATGTGGGTTAGCCAACTATGGTAAGCAGGGAGAGTGTTCTGAGTGCTCTAATCCAGAAAGAACACATCCAGAAAGCAGGGCACGGCTGGGAAAGAACCCTCTTCGCGGAAAATTTGCCAAAAAAGTAGAACATCTTCCTCCTCACAGATGAGAGAACAGATCTAAGTGTATTTTAAGACCAAACTTCGTAACCTTTAAAAACTCCTTTGCTGGGTAAGAATTCCCCTCACTTCGCAGTCCGGCAGGATTATAGTATCCATTTCCTAAGCATCACATTTTTTTATCTGACTTTAGTAGAGGTGAATCCGCTTTATGTGTGAGCTTACTTTAACAATCCCGTGCACGTTTGATACATGCAGAAACATGATATGCCTTGTTGGTGATTACTGAAACAAATTTATATAAGAAATTAAATTGAAGACAAAATACGACATTTATTGCTTTCATGTGACGGCTGCCTTTGAGCGCAGAGTGGTTGAGCTCCTAAGTTAAAGCAGTAATAGTTGAAAAAAAAAAAACTCGAAGGAGATTTTATAGATGTTCAATCATGCAAAACTCACCCAAAAGTTGGATTATCCCACACACCACCAAACAGGAAGTACCAAGTGATTCCATAATATTTCTTTTACTACTAATGATTAAAATGCATTGCTACATATATCACTGCACGTAGTAATAGTAAAGGAGCTTTCAACTGTGGGATGATTCATGACATTATAGAGGCTGTAACATGCATTTTAATGGGAAGAGAAGATGTGAGTGATTTCTTTTCAAATTATTCTACTGGAATATATTGACCAGAGACTACTTTAAAAGTATATACTAGTAACCATACACAATAAATACACATGCTATTTAAATTCTTTGATACACTAATTAAAACCATATGATGTAGAGGGTAGAAACATGAGGCTTTCGCTGGTTATACTAATTCAGCTATGAGCAATAATAAGAAATAGTAAATAAAATGTCATTGGAATTATAAAAGTTCACTCATCAAGAAAGTAACACCTCTCCTCTGGGCATTAAAAGGCGTTGAGAAAACGTCTTGATGGGTATTCAACCACGGCATAAACTTTTGAAAGGTTTGCAAGTGTTTGGCAAAGAAATGTTGCTCTCTATATTCCTTTCTTATACCTGGATGGATTGAAGAAAATCAGGAGCTTCTCTGTATCGGAGTAACAGAAGGTGCATTAGACTTTCCTGGTTGCCACCCCGTGTTACACAGATGAGCGATGTCTGTGTCAGGTCTTAAGAACAGAGAATCTGGGATGTTTCCTTAGGCGGAGGCTTTGTTTTCCTCACTTGAATGTCTGGCCTGGCCCACCGCTAACCACCAGGCCTCCAGGTAAACGGCTCAATTGATGTTGAAGTCTATACTCTACTGTAATTTTCTCAGTAATAGGAATTAGCCAGCAGTTAACATTGCATTTTTCTACTTATTAAACAAATTAAGAGGTATTTTGAATATGTTCAGCCTATTAGAGCATGTGGTTTCTATTTGGGAAGGCTGGAGGTTTCTGCAAAGGCAGTGAGTAATTACCTTAGCACTGGTGACTTTGGGCTCAAGCTTGGCGGTACACTGTAATAAGAGACAGTTGCCATAAACACACCAGTGGGGGTAAATCGTGGTGTGTGGCCTTCTGGTGAGAAACAGATATCAACTCTAGGTGAACCTCCTCCACTCCCAATCTCCACACCAACTCTCCTCTTTTGTTCTGAAATTACATGGCTATTATTCATAATTACCCCATGGTTCTCTGTCAGATTTTACATTTGAAGAATTCCATCTGCTATTTAAATTTACCAATAATTACTGAAAATCCATTTGTGGCAAATAGTTGTGCAAGCTGATTGGAAAGGGACACCCTATAGTGCTTTAAAATGAAACACTTGATTTCAACACAATTAAAATTCCAGATCCCAGAACCTTAGATAATAGGAATCTATATTTTCCAACTTTTAGCTTAAATAATAGAGAAATCATTAAGTCATTAAATAGAGAATCCGTTCAGTCTATTTTTTCCCACCAAGACACAATAAACGTACCAAAATTTGTTTCTGAGGAATCAGAAATACATGAGTTATTTATGCCTGTGACACTACGAAGTACATTTTTAAGGGCGTCACGACCTAGAGTCCGAAACGCCTTTATGAGACAAGAAGTCTAAAATGTCTATTGTATACTTTATTTCCTGTGATTTCTAACAGAGCTCCCCCCAAGGGAGACTAGAGCACCCTTTTGTTTATCAGCTGGTCATCTTCACTCCACCCAGGGTACAGAAGAACCCTGTAGGAGCAAAACAAGACTCTAGTTTAAGCTGGAAAGGGGAAAAAAAAGCTCTCCTGTTGCTTGGAAGCACAAAAGAGGACTGTGTCGAGCTAAAAATGAGGAGAGTTAGTCTCTGGCATCTGTGGGTTGGCACCAAAAATTATGTTTTTGCCCATCAGGTCCTGTAGTAGTGTCTCATATACCTACTACAAATTATTGAGTATTTGTCAGAAAAAAAAATGTTTTCTAAGAGTTCCCACGTAAGAGGTTTTGCCAACTACTGAGTATGCCTCGATCATTTCCATGCTCATCTGCATACAAAATCAGTCTTAAAGTTTGTAGCGCAACTCAGTGAGTCAGTGTTTATAAGCCCAGCTGAGCAATGGATCAAAAGAAGTCTAGAGTCATTGCTCAGATCGACTGAAAACAACTGATTTGCTTTATGAAATATTTCAGCACAATACAGGGAACAGGAGTGGGTGGACGGAAGAAGCAAATGAGCGCGGAGTTTTACTTTATGTGGAGTGTGTTACTAAAGTGCTCTGTACAGGGACCTTCTAGGTAGGTGGTCAGATTGGATGTCTTCTGAACACACACTGCCAGTAAATTTGCTTTAGTGTAGTGGCTTATAGAAGCAGCGTGTCCACCATCAAAGTGAAAATGTTCTGCTTTTCAAGTAACTGGTAGTTCTTACCAACCTGCAGCCGGTGATTGGTAACAATGTGTAGATTAAGGGGAGTCTTATTCCCCCCTCCCTCTCTCCCCCCCCCCCCACACACACTCACTCACTCACTCACTCAGAGTCACAGCCTACTTGACAAGTGGGGCTCTTCCAGCCTTTCTGATCCAGAATAGGTTTTTATCACTTCATCTTATTTATGGCATTTGCCTTTGCTGTTTTACAAAGCCATGACCATTTTCAGTGGAAGACAAATCTGGTTCTCTCTATTAAACCCTACAACCTGGAGAGGCTTCCCTTTCATTATTTAACGACTTCTCTTTTCTCTACTTGTTATTGATTTCATCTAATAGAAAACACCCCAGGAATTATAAACAAGATACCATGGATCTGGGTGTAAAAGATGTTCTTGTAATAGAAAAATAGCCCAACTGGATTGGACCATAAACAGCTAATGCAGAGACCCTTCTATGGCCATGCGGCCATCTCCTGATCACAGTGCCTTTCGGATGAGAGACAGATGCAGGAAGGAGGGCTGGAGTGTTAAAAACTTACAGATAAAGGGCTTCACACTGCTGTGGATGTGCTTGTGTTGTTTGAGGCCCGACGAAGTGGCAAACGTTTTGCCACACTCCGGGCATGCGTGGGCCCGGGCACCAACATGCTGAGAGCGAATGTGCCGCTGGAGGTTGCTAGGGTCCGTGAAAACCTGCTAGGAAATGAGTACTGATTAATCAAGAAACTTAATTCAAGGACACAATAACGAAGACCAGGAATGACTCAAGAAGGAATTTTGTTTATTTATTTTGTTTTTGTTTATTTGTTTTCCCCAAAGACCAAAAGAAAGTCATATTCCCAAAGCATGAGCTCCTCTCGGAGAGGGACTGTAAATTATTCAGATCTATATCCTTAGCAGGAAATGTCCATCGGTATCAGTTGAACGAAATAATTAATGGCATGACAGACCACAGTCAAGATCTTCTTGATCCCATTTAGAGTGATTAGGGTTGAAAAATAAAATGCCAGCCAAGACATTATTTAAAATGGTATGTTACTTCCATCCTTTAAACCAAAACACACTATGTACGAAATTGGGGGGATTTTTACGAAAGTATCTCAAATCTATTCAAGGAGTTCCCCCAGGGATAATGCTAACACTGTTTCAAGCAAGGTACCATTAAGCTAAAACCATTCCTTTAAACATTGTACTAAAAAAAGAAGAAAAGAAGAGAAGAGAAGAGAAGAGAAGAGAAGAGAAGAGCAAAAGTCACCCACACTTCTGGGAGCAAAGCATCTCTAAAGATAATTTCAAATATCACAATTTCCACTGGCATGAAGAAAGATATTCAAATGCTATAAAAAGGTTTTGGAAATAGAAATCGACTTCAATGACATCAGCGCACCTTTTAGTTAATTGAGAGCCATGAACATTAAATGATGTGAACTACTGTTTCCATGTTTCAGAGTCATGGTCAAGGTAGAGTGCTTCACTGCACCCTTATGCTGCTCAGCAGTGGCCACTAAGGCAGGCCACTAAGGCACTGTGCTCTTAATTAGAACCAAGTCATGATTTATGGTGGGGACTTGGGTGGAAAAATCTGCAAATGTAGGAGTCTCCTATTCTTTCTGAATAGGCATTCAGAAACTTTATGTGACTTCCTCGCAAACTGCTATTAAAAGAAATCAGTAATGTGCATTGGATACAATTTTCATTCTCCATAAGGCTATAAAACAACCCCACACTGGCAAGCCAGTAGCGGAACCAGGAATTTACCAAGGATGTCTGACACCTAGTTCTGGAACTCACCATTAAGCCTCACTTCCTCCCTTACAAAAATAAAAGGGTACCCACTAAGTGTTTTTATACACTGTACTAATGCCTTTTAGCATACAACACTCAGTCTACTTTTCTCAAGATATTTATAGTTTCCCCTCTCAAGGGTTGTTTTTATATATCATAGCAAGTGATGGATTAAGAGAGAGCAGGATGACAGAGAGAGGCCAAGTAGTCTACAAATTCACTGTACCTTGGCACAGTTTTCACATTCATAGTGCTTTCCACTGTCATGTGACATCTGGTGGCGAATTAAATTGGACTTCCAGTTAAATGCCTTGGGACACTGATCGCACTTGTATTCCCTCTCTTCAGTATGTGACAACATGTGTTTCTCCAGGCTGTTAAGAGAACAATTGGTTCAATAAGACACGGTGACAAAGGATACATTCATAAACAGAATGTCATTTTATTGCTAATCCAACTGGCAATTAAAGAAATGAGAAGGAAAAGGAGTTGAGGTGAGAGAAGAGAAGAAACAAAGAGAAGAAACAGGCTCACAACAGATGAAAGACTACTTATTCTTCCTAGACTGTGTCCTTCACTAACACAGAGAAGTACCCCTGTTGTTTGAAAATAAATCTGAGATAGCTATCAGGGATTAGTTGCCAACTTAGAGGCACGATAAACGACTAGCTACTTGCCCAGTTCTGGATTCACCACACCATTCTAAGGGCAACACACATTGCTAATACCCACTTAATTCAAACACAAACACTGAAACTGAAGATCTTCAAAACATGCTTAAGAGCATGCAGGCAGGTATCCTTTCTAATATATAACCTCTAGATTCAAAAAGGTACTTTTGTTTCTACCCATATCTCCAAGTGGAAAAGTGAGTCGTAACCTAACTATTCACCAGGCAACTTCCCAAAATAACCCTGAGATGGATGGATGAATGGATGGTCCTGCAGATGAGTGATGAATGGATATGTGTATACATAGATATAGAAGCATATGTATATAGCGCCTATGAATTAGGGAGGAAAGAAAATGTGTAATAATATAAGTGGATGCATTATTAAAGCCCTTCAAAAGAAAAACGGAGTTAGAAGTTTCTCACAAGGATAATTTTTCTGTTTTCAAGCTTAGAATATTTTTGCTTCTCAAATATTTCCATCTCTTTTCTAAAACTTGTATATGAAATCTGCATGGATTTAATGAAAAGCAAATATTATAGATAATGGATTGCTGTGATAGTCAGATGTTTGAACATATTTGTTAATTAAATATGCACAGATAACGCACGGGGATACTACCCCTAAAGTAACCAGAGCTTCTTGGAGAAATAGCCTGTTTCAAACTTGAAGCCCAAGATACACGATAGGCCTTGAACATCTTGTTACGGCAAAAAGCAAGAAAGTTATAGAGCATGTCAAAAGAATTAAGGTACCAACGTGAAAAAACAACCACTGACCAAAGATGAGGAAATTTAGCATCAATAAAAATAATAATTTCATCTTTTAACAAAAACAATATTCAAAATCGCACAAACAAAAGCTCACGGGTCACCCTTGGAAGATTCTGAGAAGCAAAATCATTACTCTGAAAACTAGTAAGTAAAGAGAAAACTCACCCACATGTCCTGCCCTTCCTATATGAACTGTACTTCAGGGTGAGCAAATAAACAATGAGGGGAAGTTTGTCTGCGTAGAATTAACAGAGATAATAAATAATGAAAGAACGATAGAAGTAGAAAACATCCATTTTACAGCATGTAAGCAATTAATAAATGTAGGCAAGTCAGAAATAAACCTTGTGCCTCCTGAAAGAAATAAATCATAGCATCAGTGAGGTATTATTCTTAAAACAATGAACCTAAATCTGATCAAGGCTTGGGATGTAACTGTGAGTTTACAGGAAGTAGAGAAGATGGAGAAAGATGTTAACACCGAGGGGACATGATCAGTAGAATCCAGACTAGAGGAAATGCTACAGGAAAAAACACTTAGTTTCTTCTATAAATAAATTTCAATGAGGGAAGGAGGGAGCAAGGGAGGGAGAGAAAGAAAGACTGACTTTGACTGAAGGACCTTTTATAAATTAAAAGAGACATAAGAGGGGCACCTGGGTGGCTCAGTCGGTTAAGCGTCCGACTTCAGCTCAGGTCATGATCTCATGGTTTGTGAGTTTGAGCCCCGTGTCGGCTTCTGTGCTGACAACTCAGAGCCTGGACCCTGCTTCCGATTCTGTGTCTCCCTCTTTCTCTCTCTGCTCCTCCCCCGCTCACACTCTGTCTCTGTCTCTCTCTCTCTCTCTCTCTCTCTCTCTCTCAAAAATAATAAACACTAAAAAATTTTTAATAAAAAAATTTTAAAGAGACATGCCAACAAATTGCAATGGCAGATCTTATTACGATCGTAATTCAAACATAAAACTAAAAATAATGAGATAACTGGGGGAAATTGAACACTGACTTTATATTTGGTAATATTAAGGAATCATTATTTTTAAAGTGTGGTGTAGAAATTTGTGTTCTAAAGAGTCCTTTTTTCGACAGATACATACTGAGCTATTTATGAATAAAATGACATAATGTCCAGGATTTGTTTCAATAATCTGAACAAGTATAGCTGAGACAAGACTGGCCTTGTATGATAATTACTGAAACTGAGCATATGGGGGTTTATTACACCATCCCTCTCTAGTTTTGTATACTTTGAAACTTTCCACAGTACAAAGATATTAAGAAAAAAAACAACAACTACTACCAATCCTGCAAGCACTCTTTCTTTGCCATGTTCTATTTTTCTGCGAGATAAATACTCTAAAGTTGAGTACCAGTAAGACCCTGTGCACCTAGAATATACCCAGTAGTCACGTACGCTGTGTGAATGGCAGGGTGCGTGACAAAATGGAAGTACCCTTTCTCCTATCTTGATAAATCAGAAATGTCTTTCCCATATTTTTTCTCCTCCACAGCTTCCCCTCTACAACTCCATTCATACTGGCATATGAACTTATTTTTCCTGCCCCGTGAGTCAGTCGACTTTGTAATGCTATTCTGTTTGAGCACAAATGGTGATATCTCTGTGAACAAAAGGTACCAGGAGAGTACAGGTGTGTGGAGTCACAAGAACAGCCCTACCTTTATCTACAATATGCAATCCTCTGTTTGTTACACGAGTTGAAATGTTATTAATAGAGTTAAGAGAGAGATATCATAACATTGAACTGAGTCAGGGACATCTTCCGAAATCATGGCACAGATTCATATACTCACTGTCATCCTCAGCCACTCAGGAGGGCATGCCATTTGATGACATATATTCCAATATGTACGTCAAATCATAAACTCTGAAATCTAATGGGAGCGACAGGCCTGTACATTGAGTCTTATTCCTGTGCCCTTACTCCAAGGATATGATAAGGTTTCAAGAATATAGTACATGGCATATAGGGGGAAAAATAACTAGCAGTGTAAGAGGAATTCTCCTTTCTTTTTCTTCTAATCTAGCATAAAATCCATATTGTTCTATCACTCAGTGATAGAAAGAATCAAAAGACAACTGGTTCTTACAAAACCAAATGTGTATTTCTTTCACAGACACAGAAGCCAGCCCGTCAGCTGTTAGGGAGGCTTCTCCACTTCTCATAGAACTTCATCCTATTTTATAGAGCTTTGCCTAGCCTTCTGGGTTCTTTGCAATTTTTGCATATTAACCTTTGGTCCTTGCCCTTTTGGGGGGGGGGGGGGCAGGGGGTATTTTTTCTCAACATTTGACAGAAAAGATACAGAACAGAATAATTATCATGTCAAAAAAATTCTCTCATTTGTTTAAAGTATAAAGCAACAAAATAGGATTAAATAAAGTGGAAAATATTCGGGGAATGTAAGTTCTGCACATGAATAAATTATATAACCAAAAATACCACTTATATGGTCGACCTCAGGTTGCATAGTGACATGCTATATCCGTCTGGCTGAGCTACCAAAAAGAAAGTTCTGAGGGTTCATCCAATACCAGATAATTAGGTTTCCTTATTGTTTCCCACTGAATGTTTTTGACTGAAGGAACCAAACTGGCAGTTGGTTTTGGCATTAAGTAGAGTTGACTCAGCCTCAATCCCAGAGCCAGTAAGAAAAGAAACTCTCTCTACCTAGGTGTCACCATGCCTTCTAGTGGGCAGTAGGAATTACATTTTAGTGTCTAATCCACCATTTTTTATTTTATAATGCTGCCCATTATTTTTGATAGCAAAATTGAAGGAAATAATACTGAATCTCTGGCATCAGAGATACTGCTTTACGGTAATAAATACTTTCCTTACCCACAGGTATTTATTCGTTTCATTTTATTTTTTAATTTGAGCACAATTACATTTATGAGATATGCTCTGACTTTTTTATAATACAAATCTAAGTGTTACCAAACATTTATAACAGATTGATTCTCTACGTGGATTTATATTAAATGGTAAAGATGAGTTTAAAGGGTACCGGGAAAGCCCTCTTATTCCCTACAATGTTTTCCCTCTAAAAGCTAAATCTTTCCAGCCTAGAAATTTTCAAGCTTAGAAATTTATCCTTTTGACTCAGTCTCCTGAAGGAATGGGTCATCCTTGATGCTTTTTTAAGTTGTTTATCCATTAAAATCAATGACTACTGTATGAAATCCTTTCCTGTAAGAAGCCTAGACAGAGAAGAGGATGCAGGGCCATCAATGGAGGTGGAAAGGAGAGAGAAGAAGGAGAGACACTGAAGAAAGAAAGGAAATAAAATGATAAACTGAAACAGGTGGACTGTCCAAGGTAAACCATGAGTAACTCACACTCTTAAGGCCAGCTGATACACTACCATAACCATTTAAATACAGGGTTATGTTCACTTGAAGTTCTAATTATAGATTCCAAGGATCATTTCTGGATTTAAAAGCAAAGAAATGAGGGGCGCCTGGGTGGCTCAGTCGGTTGAGCCTCCGACTTCGGCTCGGGTCATGATCTCGCTGTTCGTGAGTTCAAGCCCCGCGTCAGGCTATGTGCTGACAGCTCAGAGCCTGGAGCCTGCTTCGGATTCTGTGTCTCCCTCCCTCTGCCCCTTCCCCACTCGTGCTCTGTCTCTGTCTGTCAAAAATGAACAAAAGTTAAAAAAATAAACTAAATAAAAGCAAAGAAACAAATACAATTGTTAAAATTGTTTGTAGGCCACGGCAAAAACCATTAGGTAGAAGCACACGGAAAACCTATTAGCTGGTTCTGTATCTCTGATCAGAAGAACTATTTTATAGCATAATAATCAATGTAGTTATCAAAGGGGAGGTTCCAGGGTGGCTGTTTGCTTTAATAGAAGTAAAAAAAAAAAAAAAAAAAAGTTCTTGAATGAAGTTCAAAAGCCTATAAAAAGTTACCATATTGCTGATACATGATTTTCACTTTGTTAAAAGTAAGTATTAAAGAATAATTTCATTTAGATCATGTTTATTCTTTCCCTTTTGGGAAATAAAACATTTTCTTCATTGGGCATGATTTTCTTATTCTTTTATATATGTGCCGTTTAAATAGTTGAAATTAAATCCATGGGTTACACTGATCTACCAAAAGGTCATCGATCTTTCATTAAGTGTATGCCAGAATCAATCTTTTTTTTTTGGTCATCTAGGTGTTTCTGGAACCAGCTTTACTGTTTGGCACATGATTAGTTTAACTGGCATCAGTGTTGCTCCGGCATTCTTGATTCTTCCTCTAAGTCATAGTTTGTGCTGTCATGCAACGCTTTCTTTCAGTTGCCAATAATACTACTTAAATAAATATAAACATATTATTTTCCATCTAGCGTCAAAATAACTAATTCCAACTTGCTTGTAAACATTTTACAGATAAGAATTTCCAAGGAAAACTGATTTATGAACATGTCACTAACACACTTGTCAGGTTCATCCCAGTTCCAGATTTTCCATCTGCATAAATTCTGAAAATTCAGCATAACCACACTTCACTGCAGAGTAAATAAACATGTCTCGTAGTGCAACATGCCATTTCTAACCTTTGCAAATCGGGGAACACTTGGTCACATTCCTTACACTCCTGGATCGCATGTATCTCTCGGAGATCGTTCTCACTTTCGAGTTTTTGTTGGAAGTCCTCTTCCACCATCGAAAATGCTGAGTGAGGGGTGCTGCACGGGAACTTTTGGTGATCTGCTAGCTCCGCCTTGGACTCGAAGAGCTGGTCACAGTCCTCACAGCGATACTGCCGTTCTTCTGTGGAAATAATTCAGGTGTTACCAGGACTGGGCGATCAGAAGTGTCACCACAAACCGGCAGTTTTTATGGAAGACATAATGGAAGCTATTTAGTTGTTATTTCTACCACTTTGATTTTAATAGGAATTAAAACTAATACACGTACAGGACAGAGCCTAGCACGATAACGTGGTGTCTGTGGCTACAGTATAGCCTTCTTACCAGATAACACGTTACGGCTTAAACCCTTCCTGGGTTTAATATTCACAAGACACTAAAAGTAAGAATGACCACTTACTGTGCATGATACAGTCCCTCCACCCTGTTCACGGATGATTGATATTTCTCAAAACCTGATCATGAGAAATTACATGTCATATTTTTATTCCGACTTCACATGAAGCTATTAAAGCTCAGGGAAGTTCAGAAACCAGTCAGGGGTTATAGAGCCAAGTGGTTGTGCCAGGATTTGAACCCATCTCTGTCTCTCTCACACACGTCTCACTGTGCCATGTGACCCGGAGGGCACATGGGACACAGAGTCGCTATCTGAGTCATGCTTACACTGGTTAGCATCAGTAAACTTGGATGTTTCATTACATTCGTCATTACCACCTAATGGACACAAGATGTTTTTAGTACCCTTCTAGACTAATTTATGCTACCCTAGGGTCAGGGCTAATTGGCAGGGCCTTGTTAAACAGCCAACATATCATGAATTTTCCCTTTGCATCAGTAAGATAAATAAATGGTAATAGTGGGGACTAGAGATAACAAGGTTATAAGGTGCCAGGCAGTGATGGTATTGTTCCTATTCTTTCCATCTCAATAGCTTTTTGCCTGCTCATGAGGCTATACGATGCACAGATCACACAGACACAATCACAGAAGTCTTAAAAACAGCTCAGAATGCTGAAAAGACACCCGGGCAGCATGATACATAATCCCTGTTTTATAGAGCTACAGCCAGGACCTATGGCCAGTTTTTCATTGACTGAATGTTTTGGGGGGAATATTTTAGTCACCAACAAATGCTAGGCATTTTGCTAGGGAATGACTATATAAGAAACTCAAGGGGAAACACATGTGAACAAATAGAGTGTGATATATTTTATGACAGATGCATGCATGGGGCCTAAAGGAGCCCAGAGGAACATGTCTAATCCATCTAATCTGAAGGAGAGAGGTTCAGAAAAGGATTTGTAATGAGCAAGCATCAGCCAGGTGAAGTGGGATGAAGGAGGATGTTCCAGGCAGTGGGAACAGCGTGGACCAATGATAAAGGCCAGGAAGAACATGGCAGCTGGTGGAAAAGCAAAACTGTAGTAAAATAGGGCGAGTTGATAGGGTACATGTAGAGGAGCTAGGGGAAGTGAAGTCAGAGAAGGTAGCAGGTCCCTAGGGGCTTTGGGGGGGTCCATGCTGAGAAGGGAACTGAAAGCCGCTGAAAATCAGAAAGCCTAGCTGTGATGTGAGAAGTGAAGGAGAGGTCAGAGGAGACACCACTGCTAAAATCCACATACAAGACAGGTTTCATTTCAATTAAACCAGTAACAGCGGGGCCAGAACAGTAAAGAAAGCAGTATGTAGATTTAATAGAGTGTGTCAACTTTGGACCGTAGAGGGTTAAGGAAGGTAGGGGTATTCTAAGATAAATCACCTCAGCTCTAAAGACACGTTTCTCGATGACATTAACCAGGTAATGGAACCATGTAATATAATCTGTTATACTCTTCACAATATTTAAGATCTACATTTAGGATCTCACGAGCAGGCTGAACACAAACAGAATCTCCAAGCCATAGAATGGATGGGAAAGGCCTAGGGTTTACAGACAACAAGACCTCGGTTTGAAAGTTAACTACCACTCTCTAGTCATGTGATCTTGGCCAATTTACCTAGATCTAAGGTAAATTTATCTAAGTCCTTAGATAGCCTCAGTTTCTCTATCTGTATAATAAAAATGATTCCTCTCTTATACGTTTGATCAATGTGTAAGACTAAATGAGATAATAAATGGAGAGCATATAGTATCTGGTATAGTGTGTGTGTGTGTGTGACACAATGAAAATAAAAAGCAGCTGATGGGTTCAAGGGTGTTGTGAAGGCAGGTAATTTATGAATCGTAGCCCTAAAAGAAGAAGAATCACTTCCACTCATGCTTTTAAGAATAGTAAGCTAATCACTCATATTTCTAAAAAGAATTGCTTGAAAACCTTTTTTTAGGTCTAACATTCACCAGTGAAAGTTGCCTTGCACTAGAGAAAGCTAGATTACGTTTCGTATCCTATGCCCTCATGCTTCGTCTGTCCCAGACCCCATTGGGTAAGATTCCTTATTCAGGCTTAAGCTCTACCAGGTTGGTTGAGAACACTGGGTTTCTGAGAAGAAAACAATTTCCAAAAGGTTCCCCAAACTATAACTGGTATAATCTACAAAGAGGCAGAATGCAGCTCAGCCAAAGGAAAAAAATGTTCAAGTAAAGAGCCAGCCAAGACTGGTAGCTTCCTTCGCAAAAGCTACAGAGAGCAGAGGCTGAGGTTTTCCCATCCGGAATGCCAAAGGGATGGGAGGTGGCTCCGTCTCTACCTGTCAGCTAAGCTGGGGTGAGTAACCCTTCCCAGTGGTCCTTCCAACTATAAAACATTCTAAAGACACCACTAGATTATGTTTAACCAAATCATGTTATATTAGGAGAAAGAAATAGGAAAGAGAAAGGAAAAAGTACTAAATTCTCATCCCAATGGTAACACTTCAATACGGATAGAATTATCTCTTCATCTGTCCTATACATGCAGAACTAATAATTATAATTCTTTTGATACCCCCTTCATTTGATTTAGAATAGGTCTCTGGCAAATAAAAACTTCTCTGGCTGTAAAGTTTCCTCATGTGTATTTTTCTCCTAAACCCCTTCCCCCCAGCCCTCTCCCATCTTGTCGTGCCAACTAGGATTTTACTCAAGGAGACATACTTTTTCCAGGAATAGAACATTAGATGGGAAGAAACACCCACCAGACTGATGAAAGCCCAAACTGAGCTTTCTGAAATGACTTTTGTATAGTGAAAGGATTCTCACCATAGTCTAAGGTATTGACAAAAAAGTTTCAACGGTGGGATATCTCAGTTGATATATTCAGAATTCGTTTGGCCTCCACTTGAGGGAAGACCTCTGCTTACTCAAGATTCACAGTAACATTAGCCAGATGTCAAGCCAAGAAAAGAGTCACTCAGAAGAGAAGGAGTTTTGTGAAAACTGACACTGAGGAGCCAGGAAAACTGACAAATGCCATGTGTGATGTCCCCACGCAGATGCTCCGTCACGGCGACCGGATGAGGGCGCGGAGGATGGGGGTGCGAACAGTACTAACCGTGAATATCCGGCGCCATAGTTTCATGGGGATAGTCTTCACTCTTCATGAACAGCAGGAGCTCCTCTCCTGGTGCAATGTCTGTGACTACTCTATAAAATATCTTCAAAACACCAGAAAGGGTTGGGTGGGAAGAGAGAAAGAAGTGAATATTAAGAAAGGGCAAGATATGCACTAATATCTGTACATTTTCTCATAGCATAAAAAAATATTTCCTTTTATTTTTGTCAAAAGAAGTGTGACTTCCTGTTTTATGTCCTGAAAATTGGCCTTCTGTTGACAAATGGAAAGCTGTGATTCTCATGCCAGTTCACAAATCTTTTCTAAATCCTACCTCACCAATCAAATTGTCTTAAGACAAGGCTTACCGTGTTGCATACACCTCTGTGTAATGTTTAGCAAAGAACTTTCCCTTCTCTGAATTCCTCACTCTAGGGAACCACACACGTATTCACAGAGCTGAATGCGTCTGGCATTATCCAGCATAGCCTCGCTAAGGGTGGCAGGGCACAATTGCCTCCCTCAGCATGTTCTCAAAAGCAGCACCTTCTCAACAAGGTGTTTTTTAGGGAATAGGTTAGAAGGACATGACACAAAGAACCGGTCTGTAGAGCACATAGTCAAAGGAGATTATTTTGTTTTTAAAAAACTTAATCCCTCTCTCACCAATCATCAGTACTCCCAGATCCAGGACTTGACCTCATGCCTCAGCTCCTGATTCCCACTCTCTGAAAGCAGGCAGTATGCCTTTAATTGATTCATTTAGCAGGGTAGTAGGGGGAGGTGTTTATTCCCCTGCTTTCTAGAAAAATTCTGAGGAGAGAAAGAATTGAATCAATCTGTTAATGACTGACTAAACAACTGTGGGGCAAGCGTGGACCTATAATTTCCTAGAGCTGCCTACTTTTACCCCCACCTTGACCAGCTCTGTCAGCTCTGTGACCTTAGGCAAGTCATTGTCCAACTTACTTGTCCAGGCTTCAGCGTTTTTCCACTTATAAAAGCATTTAATTCACACAAAAAAATACAAATATCTAATTCATTACGTTACACACCTGAAACTAACATAATGTTATATGTCAATGATATCTCAATAAAAAAGCACTTAATCATGAAAATGTTTAAGGTGCTTATTCATCTTATCACAAAAATGTTCCTAGTTTTTAAATTTTATTCTAAGATTATTTGTTACATAACGACCAGATAGAGGTTGTCGAAGAAAGAATGACGTTATACAATTAACTGGTGAAAATGAGACCAATAACAGTCACACGTGCACATACACACACACACACACACACACACACCAACAGAAGCAACAAAGACAGCAAGTAAACTAGGGTTTCGATTCTGCTGTCTCAATCCAAGGGGGAGAAAACTCACATCATACAAATTATTAAGAGAACTTATGAGAACATATTTTTAGAAGACATTGTTGGTTTCTTACAGGATATTTGATATTTCAAACTGAGAAAAATTGAGTAGGTTAATATTTTAAAAGATCAACAGAAGTGTGCATAATTTTAATTGTATTTATCTATTTGTTTATCTTCTGAAAAGCAGAGGACATCAAACGTAAGTATGTGCCTCTTTATTCCAGTAGGTGGCTCTAAAGTCCAATTGTTTATTTTTTTCTATAAAAACATCACAGCACAAAATTGTGCTAAATTTAAAAAATAACTCAATGAGGAATGTTTTCTGTTTAGTTTCTTTCCTGTCAAAATAAAATCATCCTTTTTCATTCAACAGTAATTTAACCAGGTGAAACTGGTTTACAGAAAATAATGCCAAACATAAAATGCTGCTAGAATATGTTAGAATATAACCTAGGATGCTTTCTATCCACCCAGAGATAGACTCCAGACTATCTTAAGAAAATTATTCCGTGTTATGTGCTATTTCTACAAAAACCAGAGAATTTGCAGTTTGTATCTTATTAACCCTAGCCTTCACGTTTTCCTGTTTCTGGAAGTGCACTGAAAGGAATAGTTCTGTTCAAAAAGTTATCAGATTGAAAAAAAAATGATTGTGCATTTGCTCTTTTCCCCTAAACTTTCCAATTAAATGCCTGTAAGTACCCTATTTCATTCTGGAGTCCTATTTCCCCTTAGAAAACAATGGACTTCTCTCAACAGCTTGAATCACCTCTTTTTTTGGCATCTCTCAAAGGTTTAACTTATTAGCTTCCTTTCCAACAACATGTTGACATTTGAATTGTGACATATTAGAACTTTTCGGTGGCTTCTCGGAAATAGTGAGGTTAAAGAGACAATACCCTGCAAGACCGTAAAACAGTGCAATTGTCTCTGTTGGGGAATGCTGCTTAGACACACATGCCAGATCATTTCAAGAAAGTATCATGATATCATCATTTCTTTGTAGTCCACTATTAATCATGTCTCTTTTAATTCCATTTTAGATTTACTCAATCCAACGTGAACAGCCCAAGAAACAAAAGAAAATGATAGGTACGTTGTAACTATATATTATAAAGACAATTCTCTTTGCAGCGACATAGATCACTACTGTAATTTCCCTTTAAGTGTACAGATCGTCATGTGAAGAATATTGAGTGCATAAAAAATAAAAGACACGGAAGAGTGTTGATGTTGGCTTTATTTACTGGAGGTAAAAGGTGACATTCCAGGCCATGAAAGGCAAGGCAAAGCAGAGTGAGTTTTAACTTCAGGGTGTTCTTTTCGATTTTAAGTGAATTTTTATGGTGCTCATGAAACTGAGGTTTGAAAAGAACTGGCAAGCGCCAGACGTAATGAGGGCAGATTCTGGGCACGCTTCCTCACACAGCAATAAGAATGTGCCTCAAAGTCCCATCTACCACACCCTTACAATTCTAGAGCTTTCTTTCAAGGTGTTGCTACCACTTGCGATCCTCTTTATATCTCATCTCTTCGGATCTTAGATTCGGCAAAATTCTGCTTTTCCACCTATGATTACAATGGCCCCCAAATCTAACTTGAATACTCGAATCCAGAGCTGTCGACATCTAAAGTTAATTTATGTTCTAGCAATACTAATACACAGGCAGGCCTTTGAGAGGTGAGAGGAGTGGTTTAAACAAAAACATAATGACAATTTGTTGCCTCAAAAAAAGTGGCGTGGAGGAATGATGGAAAGGAATCTTGGAGGAATCAAGCCTTTCGAAAGTAAGATATCACATCTACACTTTTGTATTACAAAACAGGTCTTTCAGCAAATAAAAATAAAATAAATAACAGAAGTGATTTATGTAGTTTTTCCCACAGGTTTGTATCTTAAGTATTCTTGGCCATGCTCTTAAAAAATATAACCATAATGTCTTTAAACCCGGTATATTCTCAAAATCTCAGTTCTATTGCAGTCCTATGAATTATATGTCATCGGAGTTACATACCAGAAGCAGAGATCCTACCAATATAACCTCTCTGGTTTTTGTGTTGGAGAAAAAGGGAAGGGAATCAATTACTCTGTTAAATTCCATAAAAGAAATGATCTCTTCTCCCATCAGGGGGTTTTATGGAAAAAGTTATCTGGATCCAAAATAAAAATGTCCTGGGTCTGGGATTTTGTGATGAATTCAACTCAAGTATATAAAGGGGGACCCCAAAGTCTCAAACACTTAGAAAAAGTTCAAATTGATATAAAAGGGTTGTTGATTTATTATTTTGTTGTGTCTCTCTCGGAATGCTTTATTAGAGGGAAAAATCTCAATTCCTCACAATATAAGTTGAAAGATAAGAGGAACAGGGCCTTAGAGTATAAGAAAATAGGAATATATAAAAATTCCATTCTTTTAAAAGTCATGATAAATATTTTTAAAATGTGTTAACTCCTCCAGAATTTTCTCTTTGGTAGCTAATAACAAATTCCAGAAATAAAACATGTTATGACCATGATCTAACTGTCCATACATTTGACACATTTGAAAGTTAAGGTGGTTTTTTCATTTTATCATATAAAAAATTTTAATTTCCCAATATCTTCATGGGCTCTTTTTATTTTTCCAGAAAGCTATATTTCTACCTTGGTAAGTGTGGATAAAGATCTAGATCTCTGGATGCCTCAATTTATAAGAACAAATATTTATAGTCACTATCTTAATAGATCAATTTGTATTTTTTTTATTTTTTAAGTTTATTAAAATAACACAGTAGTGAAATTCCTGAAAATGTTTTTTAATGCTAAATCTTTCGAGTATTTAAAAATAAAACTAGAATTGCCCCAAATTACTCACTTTTACTAGTGGTAAAATTCACAATCTAAGGCATAAATGTAATACCACACACGTATATAGGAATTACTCTAAACATAATTATTATACTTAATGTATTTTAATCAAACCTTGAAACCAGTTCCAAATGCCAAAAGAATATCCATTCACTTAATGTTCACAAGGCAGAGCTAGGGACAAAAGGCAGTGATGACTGGATTTGACTTAACAAATTTTAGATTTCCAAAAATATATTTTCATACAGTGTTATATATAAGTATATATGTGCCCAAGCAGATATATTTTATATGTGATGGATAAACGTGGCAAATTACACACCTTGGAGAAATTTTAAATTTGCATAAAATATGAGCAATCTCATATTTTAGGTATTAATATAAATAAATGTTTAATAGAATACACTTAATTCATGTTATATATCATGTCAGTGATATGTAATTATATGGTATATTTTATATAGTATATTGTATATAATATATGTTATATAGAGTTATATATTATATGTAGTTGGAATTGGAATTAATCATATTTTATTAAACATTTATCTTGCTTTGTTATTTAAGTCCAAGAGCACAAGCACTAAAAAGAGTATGGATGCTTATAGGCATTCCATTAGGAAAGTTAATAGGCTATAAAAGACTTTAGACGAATTCTGTTTTATACTGTCAAGGCCTGTGTTCGACCTAATCCTCCATCAAATAGACAATGCTACTATTTGTATTTGTAAATGGTAATAATATGGGTCCTTGTTTATTATCCTATAAAATAGAAAAATCTAGAATCTGTCAGACCAGACTTACAGTCTAGTTTGCTATGCTTGGATCAATTTAAAGTATTGTGCTTGTACTATTGAGACAGAAGAGAAATTCAGTGCACAGGGGGGAAAACAAAAAAAAAAGAAAACACATCATTTACTTTTAAAAAGATGAACAAGGCCTCATTGTTATGAATCCCCGTTTATTTTTCCTGGTCAAGCACTGAAGTTTTATTTATGCTTAATAGACTGCATTTGGCATGTCTAAAAATGACACAAGTGTGAATTATGAATGACCTTCAACCTATTCAGGAAGTTGTAATAATTGAAATAATAGAGAAATATACTCCCTACAGAATCTGTACTGAGAGACAACTTTTTCAGACTATTGCTGTCCTTCTCACTTTGAAGTTGACAGTTGATTTCTTCCTCTTCCAGTTCCCAAAATTTACCCCGAATGCTTTATTTTCTATAACTTCATGCAATTTACCAGTCAGAAGACTAGAAAAAGCTGAATGGAACTTTAACATTTGGAAGGTAGGTAGGAGGGGAGGAGGTGACAGTTTGCGTATCTGAACAAAGTCAACATTAGATATGAACACATCTGTCAGCCTTGGTGCTGCAGAGAGGTCACATCAGGTCCACAAAGACAAAGTGTGCATATGGGCTGGCTTTAGAAAACACAGTCTGGACCCCTGATCTACCCATAGTAATGTGGGAAACTGCAATGTTCAGGAGGACAGGAGTAAAGCCAAGTTTTTAGTCTCTATAAGAAGGACTCTTATCATACTTTCTCGGCCATATTGGTAAGAGATAACAAGAAGTGTCTTCGGGAGACAAAGAAATTGATGACAGAATGGAAAGATACTTGTCCAACAGAATAGATCCTTTATCATGGCCAAGTTCTACCAAAGCAAACCAACCATAGTTTCCTTAATTTGTCCAAAGAGATAGTATACTATATTTGTCTTTAGGATGACAGTCTAAAGACTAAAAGATATTTTCAGAAATATAAGGTACTATCTCCCTATATCGAAAAATATGTATCCACTGGTTATTTTCAGGACAAAAATATTGTTGGAGGAGAAGCTTCCCCCCCCCACTTTTATCTCTTTGTTGATAACATGAAGAGAAATCCAGGTATAATTTATTGGAATGACACATAACAGAGAACTGACCGTTGGTTTTAGTTTGTATAAGTAGAACAAATGATAAAGATCCACCTGCTATTATATCTGGAGCCTACAGTGTACCCAGCCTGGAAGTCTTGCAAATTTCAGTTAAATGACCTCTAAGGATCACTCTACAGACTCCACAAGAAATATCCACTAGCCACCTGTCTTTAATGTGGCCATTTCATCCGATTCTATGAAAACTGGTCATTCTGCATGATTTCACAATGCCTGGGAAGAGTTCCATCACTACATGATGAGGAAGCTAAAGATCATCTTTGGGTTTTTTTTACTAGGCTGGAGGCTTTTCTTGTGTCTTTGACCAACATGTTTTCCTCCTTGATAGACTGTAATGCACTCTGATGACTATCTTTTTGGCATCATTCCAGAAACAGCAGAGTCTCGTATGGATGTGATGTTTTGAGATCTTCCTGAATGAAAGGCGTTGTATACATGCAAACACTAGTTACTCAAAATGTGCACAGAATACTGAAGGTCATCCACTTATTGAACTTCTGTGATTTGTTACTCTTCACAAAATTCCTAGTCTGCGTGGTGCTATGGCTGTCTTGTGTCCTGAGTGTCATTACACAAGGGAAACTTTTTCTGGGTGGAGGGAGGGCAGTGCTGTTTGTTTTATCATGTGAATATCAAATGGAAAACTATGTCTGAGACAGTTTCATCTTCGGGTGAAGGAAGTAACTTATCAGCCAGACAACATCCCCACCCCCCTAAGTCAGCTTAGGCACCGTTCACAAGGCCAGTCTCTGGGTATTGCCAGCTGGCATTCATCTTAAAACAGCAGAGCATAACTTTGGTATAAAAGTGGAACTTGACTTAAAAGGAAAGCAAAGAAAATGCCCAAAGCCAATAATAATTTTAACATCAAAAGAGGTCATAGAAAATGTGGACAGAAATCCTTGTAAAGGAAGAACAAATTAACAAATTACCTGACAGTTGATGCAAACATTTTTAAAAAGTGGAAAGAGGCAAACAAATTACATTTTACTTTTTACATAGCTGGTCTTCCCTGCTTTTTTTGCACAAATTACATTAATTGAATAATTCAGGAAAACATTTTTTTCTCAGTAAAAAGCCAAAGAAAATAACTTGATAATTGAGCCCATAATAAGCTTGCAGTTATAGTACTGTTCTAGTGTCACAGCCGTCTGATTGAACCATTGACGTGGACGTAAGGAGAGGAAAAGTGGGTGTGCCAATTCAGCCATGATCGTCCTGGAAGCAGTTAAAACTTTATAAGGTAAAGCACAAACGAGAACAATGCCTGTTCCAACTGAAAACACTGTAGAATCTTGCTGCCGTTCATTAACCACAAGAGAGCTGGCAGAATCTCCTAAGTGAATGCTGACCTTGATTTCTCTGAGGGGCGCTCGTTCTATATCTTATTTCTTCAAAATATACATCAGGCATTGGATAATCTCTTATTGACACATTTCTTTTTACTCAAAGTGAACAGCAGACTTCTCTTATTCTACTTACTAAATACCAGCTGTCAAGGGCCTGTTTAAAAATGAAAGGACTTATCACCTTGTGTAAATGACAAGATTAATAATGTCTTGGGTTTCTGAGAACTTTATTCCAGTTATAGACCATGTTAAGGGAAGGCCAGGAGTTTGAATGAAACCGTGTTCCTTTCCATGACGCAGAATACATACACACGTATAAAATGTTACCCCAAAGCACACACCCAGCTCATTCTAATTATCATGAGTGGAAAGGCAGGTCTTAAGTCTAAAAAGTCAACTTACACAACTTGTGCCTTGGTGACCTGTCTGATTACAACCAATATGGTTTCACCATGAGGTAGAAGAGGAAAACCTGTGTCCAAAGAGCTATTGCATAAGTGCCTCAAATTTATGAACATATCATAGATGACAACTGGCCTTGTTTGAGGTGGATAGGGGGTCTATGGGTCATCTTGTCTTTGATCAAGGTGAAAATACCGAAATGTGGAGGTCTGAGGAAACTTCTTAAAGGATGGAGGGAAAGGCAGGAGTGGGTGGGACCAAATCTAAAGCAATGTGCTACACTCACCCAGCAGAATGGTCTGTAAAGATATCTACAAGACATCAAAGGAAAGGACATCAAAATATCCAGAATAAAAAAGAAAGAAAGAAAACCTAAGCAAGCCGTCTAGATGTTTGCTTCCTTAACATTAGACACATGGGTGAGTCTAGATGTAAATGAAACTCAAAGTAATTAACTGTTTTCATGCTTCCTCTACATATTTGGTCCTCCTGAGGACCTATTCTGGAAAGAGCTGTCATTATCCAACTCTCTGCTTTTGCTCCTGCCCTGCTCCACCTCTCAGTGCCAGTTCTTGCTCCTGAAAACAACCAGGGACAATTTCAGACTGTTAAAATGTAAAAATATCGAAGCATTGTCTGTCTCAATAAAAATATGCGGCTAAATGCTGTACCACAACAGTGTGGCTATGTAACATTGTACAGAAACTTTAAGGAATATGGGGAAAATAATTAGGATTTCAAGGATAAAGAACCTTTGATATTATAATGGATCTTCTATTTTATGACCTGAATGTGTTCAGAGCTTAATTTACTAGTGTCTTTGGTGTGGCCTTCTTCTACAAAGATAAATTACTATAGTTAATATAATATTTTCAGGGAGCTGGTAAAGGATATCAGCCAGAAGCTGCAGCTAGTTAGAAATTATGATTAAACGCTCATGCCAGTATTTCCGAACTCCTATCTCCAAAAGCATCACTGCAATAATTTTGCAAACATGAAGAGACATCTAAAAACAACAAACGTGAGTCTTTCTAGGAAGCAGTAAGAAAGAAAACTGCCACAAAGCTCACTCTGGCCTGGAAAAAAAAACCTGAAATAAAATAATTCACAGAAATCTACTGGAGAATTTAAATTTAAAAATTAAAATCCCCTCAAATAAAATGCTTGCACAGAGGTATTAGAAAAATGTTAATCAAACAGCCAGATGAACCAGATTACATCCTTTTCCAACTTTACTTGAAAATCAAAATCCATGCTGTTTCTAAGTACTTCTTCACCCCCAAACAAACCAAATATGGGTTTTATTCAGTACACGTTTTGACTGTCTCACTATCATCAACTGTATTATCATCTTAGCAAGAACATTTATTCACTTTTATACCACTCCTCTACATCATTATAAAACTGATCCACATTGATTAAGTTTGGTCTTTAATGTCAGAATTTCTAAAAATATCTACCTTCCCAAAAATAAACTATAATTTCTACACCCTTGTTTTGTTCTGGGCCATCTTTTCCCTTCTTTGTTAGATATAATAATTATTACAATGACCAGGCTACAGTGGAAAGATCCATCTGACATTCTTCCTCTTTATAGTCCAAGAGTTAATACCTGTCGTGGTATTAAAATTCGTTTTCTAAACTTGCGTTCTATCTCAGAATTGGAGTGAAGAGAAACACCTTTTTGTTTTGTTTTGTTTTGTTTTTTACAATTTCTCGAGAGTGCTTCATTTACTTTTGTGTTGTGCAGGTGAGCTGTTGTTTGTGTTTAATAATTGCCCCTGATCCAGAGTCCCTCTCTTTATGGACATTAAATATATCTCACACAATGGGAGTGTTCTTATGTGATGAGTTGTGCTTGCTCACCACTTGTCAGCTCTTACTCCTCATGGAAAAGAGAGCGAAAAAACAGACCTACAGAATCTCTTTAGTCAGCTCTTTTTTTCATTGTACCTAGTCCAGCATTCACATTTCAAAGCTGTCTGAAATTGCAGTCTTAATTAACTTTTAGAACTATGCATACAAGCTTACAGATGAATACGTTTATAACATATGCATACATTATCTGAGTGTCTGTTCTCTTTTGTCTTGTCAACTGGGCTAAGCAGGATTGTATGCATACATTGCCTATCACACAAATCTGACTTTTACCTCTCACTTTCCTGTCTCCTT
Source organism: Panthera pardus (assembly GCF_024362965.1). Taxonomy (NCBI): domain Eukaryota; kingdom Metazoa; phylum Chordata; class Mammalia; order Carnivora; family Felidae; genus Panthera; species Panthera pardus. The sequence goes on along the minus strand of NW_026526721.1, from coordinate 95,878,677 downwards.
GTTTATGGGTGAACTTACTTGACCATGTAATGTCAATTTCACAATGATGTTATTTGATATGCACTCTGTTACCATCTTAGATGTCTGCCAGTACAACACATATACTTAAAATGAGTGCTTACAGCAATAATAGGTGTGTGTCTAATATTGACCTTTTATGCTTTTCCTGATTAACTATTTTCCCTGATTCTTCCATTAAAATACGTAAACATGCTATTCATTATATGCTGGTATGAAACCAGCATATTTTCTTTGGAAAGCAATATACCTCAAACATATACCTCAAAAGTAACTGTGTTAAAATTATAAATGCCTACCTTAATAAGCAAGCTAATTCAGAGTCAGCAATAGAAAAATAGTTTTGCTTTTTCAATGTAATTAACATTCCCAATGACGAGTGTATTTACCGTAAAATATTAGACACCTAAATATTAAATGAAAAATGTATTGGCCAAGAGTCCCATTCTTACCATCCTTTCACTGATCCTACAACAGTCTGATCTGTCCAATGAGACAGCTCTTATTGTCAGTAAATATGAATAGCAAATAATTATTATGATATAAATACATTATTTCATCTTACAGCTCTCTTTTGAGGTCCATCAACTCCTTTATTTTAAGAAACATAGCATGAAAAATTCATTCATTTATATAACACCTATGTATTTCCCACATCTACAAATAGTGTGCGCTCAAAAAGTGTTGTTGATGTGACAGTAACTCATATGACGGACTTAGGATATTTTCTGCTCTCAATCAATAGCTAATTTAATAATGTTTTCATTTGTCAATAATGCCTCTTGTTTTCTTACAGCAAAGACAAAAAAACCCATTGATTGGTTTATTATTTTTGATATATGTTGAAGATTTTTAAATGATTCCCATTTAAACCTAATTTTACAATTTACTACCTCATACAGTTTAGTCAGTAAAAATTATCTGGTAGCTGGTAAAATGCCAAAGAATAATCTCATAATGATGATTGAAACAGAGTCTTTGACCATATGACGCTAGCATTACTTAACAGCTTTCAATTGGAAACATCTAATTTAAACTTTTCTTTTCCTTGGTGGTGATTTTCACAGTAAATTTGCCAAACAACCATTTTAATATGGTCTTTGAAACATATTTAATTTAGGTAACCATTGGGTTAAAAGAAATAAATGATGGGTAACATAATTAAATTCTAACCCAGTAGTGTTTATAAAACAAAAAATTAACAGGCTAAACCTCTCGTTGTTTCAGGTATTGTCATACAAAGTTACAAGATTCATAACCTAACTTTATTGAGTGCAAAATATGCTTCATGATATTTTCATGATCTTATTTCATAGCTATTGTTATTACAGTTAACCTCACTACATGGGCCTCCATAAAGCAATTTCCAGCAGTGATATTTTTCTACTTTTCACATACACAAAAAAAAAGAAGTATTTTGATTAATCTAAAAGTGTTTCTCATTTGTAATCAGGCAAGTCAATATAAAATGCATAGTCAGGTAAGTCCACATATAGATCATCCATATATATATCTACCTACTACTTCAAGTAAGATCTATATAATATTTCAAGTGTATCACTTCCATTTTCTGCACAAATTCATAAAGTGTTATTGAGTACCTCAATACTTTCTATGAATGTTTCCCTATTATGATGGTAAAGAAAAAAAGGTAAAGAACATCTAGCAATAAATAGTGCTCAGTGTTTAAATCATCCAATCACATTCAGAAAACTAGAACATTTATGAAGTTTACTGTTACAAAGTGAGTAAACCACCCAAAAAAGTAGCACTGGAAGAAAGCAGTGCTGCAAATAACTTTATTCTGCATCTTACTTATATTTGTACATTACCTTTCACCCTATCAACAAACAGGCCACAAGGGTCTACTGCAACTCACTGTTATTTTTATTCTTCAGGCTTCACTGATACTTTAGTGCTCTCAAAGAAAAGACAAGAAAATCTTTACAACGTACCTGATCATTTATCTGGCATGCAACGAGGTTGTGCTGATCATAACAGCCAGCGAACCTGATGTACTTGAGCCAGCTTCCTACATCTGGTTGACTAGCATCTACGCAGAACTTCACATTGCAAAACTCATCTAAGATCTGGAAGGAAGAAGATGAGAACAATCAGTTTCCATATCAGTTCATTCATTAGAATAGTTAATTGCTTGAAAATATTTTACTCGTGTGTAGTCCTCCTTTAAATCCTTTTTTAAAAAGTCAGACAGCATGCATATTAATAAAGGAGGTATGATAATAAATTATCTTAGAAGCAGCAATGTACTGTTTTTTAAAAGAACAAAGCGATTGTAAATTATTGCAAAAACTGATCAATTGATTTCAAAAAACGCTTGTTTCCTTGTTATGCATGAATGAGTGCTATTGACTTAGTTCTATTCAATGTGATTTTTATTAAAAAATAATATTGAATAGTACATATTAACATAATATTTCTAAACTAAGTTGTCAATGTTCAAGGTTCAGATTGTCTTCCCATGAAAGTGTATACTTTCACATTTTTGTCCTTTAAATTCATTCAATTAAAAAAACTTTAAATATTATTAAATTCCTTTTCACTCTGCATTTCACTACCATGAAACAACTAAATCATACCCTGAATTGAAAAAGATAATAAAATTTGTCTCATAGATGTTTCTGACAAAACTTAAGAAAAACAAATGAAAACAAACGATTGATACACACATGCAAAATATGGCAACCTAACACATGTCAATGCATGTTTCAATTTTATGTTTAGTAAGCAAAATAACAAAATTGGCTTGTGAACAAGTAAAATATATATATAATAATACTGTGACAAATTGCCATCATTAAATATGTTTGTGTATTGTTATTTTTCATATGATATTACATTTGGCCTATCCTGAATATTAATCATTACTTAGGACACCTATTAAACAAAAATCTAAATGGGAAACATCTATTTTTGAGGTTTTGCATACTTAAACAAAACTATTCTGATTCACTAGCAGCAATAATGTTTTAAACATCAATATTAAAAGCTGCAGAGTCGTTGACCTAATGGGGAGTAACTAGAAAGGCTGGTAATGTTAATGTCAATCAGTTAATGCAAACTTGAGGAAGTTTCCTATCACAGACTAAATAAGACACTCTAGAACAAAAAAATCATTAAATAACTCCCAGAGAACCTTGCTGTATCCACACCTATCTAAAAGTAAAAACTAAACTCTTGGGTCCATAGACCAAAAGCAATCTTGCATAGAATTCAGGTATTCACCTAGTTGCAGATTCAACTCATTAACTCACCACAAACTTCAAGAAGAAGCCCAGGGCTCTGAGAGCTCTAGTTAAGAGGCATTATGAATAAGCCTTTGGCCATGAGGCAATTAAAGGGCAATAAGTAGCCCCACAATTTAAAAAAGAAAAATCAAAACAGAAGATAGGGATAGTAATTGCTACACACACGTACACACACACACACACACACACACATCTTTTTCAAGACACCTCTTCACACTAACAACAACAGAAAGTTTACATTAAATACCCTCTCTAGTGAGAAAGACAGATTTTAACAATCTCTTATTTTTTAAATTACAAACTTTAACTTGTTTTCTTCAACTCTCAACGCTGAGTAACTCAAATGGCAACTTGAGATCCCCCTCCCAGATGTCTACGAGAAGCATAAATAACAATAGCAATACACATTTTAAAATAGTAAAAAGTTGGTGTTTTTGTTTTGTTAGTTTTTTTGGCTTGTTTGGTTTCTGGTATTTGTTTTCTTGACTAGCAAAAACAAAAAGGCAGTTCTACTGACACAGGAGAGAAATATTTAATGAAGGAAATAGAGTGAAGTCAGTGAAATGCAACACCAGTTCCATTTCATATTTGCAGAAAGAGGTGGAAAACTTGTTAATTTCAAAGTCAAGCATCATCTATCCCCTTAGCTTTCCAGCATTCCCTTTTGCGGGGGGCAGGGAGTTAAGTATTGCATATACTGCACATAAAAATTCTAGGTGTAATTTTATTCCGTGTTAACATTATTGCCATTGCCACTGTCAACAGTGAAATTAATTTAAAAACAGGTTCATTCCCAAAGAATGTCTTTTTACATATATGTTACATGATTATTCAAATATTTCATCAACATATTAACTTTCTTACTCTCAATATTCTTGCCCCAAGACAAAAGCTGAACTTTCTCCAGAAACGTTTCCCCCCCTGGGTGAATTATTCACTTTTGATTTGCTAGCAGAACTGCATTTGTCTCCCAAATGTCTTAATCGTCTCGGAAATCTCGAATAAAATAAAGTAACAACACATCTTCTGTCATTTCATCTAACACACTGCTGTGTTTTTAAAGGCTGTCAAGTTCCAAAGATAGCTTAAAAAAAAAAAAAAAAGAATTCCCTTTAGGTGGACTTTAGAGAAAGGCCCTTTCAAAAACCAACAGCAAAAGGAAAGAAAAAAAAAAAAATCCCTACATTCTAGCCAAAGGGTCCGAATGTGACTTTCTCGCGAAGCAGCACACGATGTTGGACAGCAAAGCTGTTACTTGGCAAGGTGGAACTCGGCCGAAAGCGGCTCCAAAGTCGCGTGGCCGGTGCCAGGAATTCAGATTTTGGCAACCCCACCTTCTGCGTCCCTGATACCGACGGACAGACACACGGAGGGAGGGGAAGTAGGAGACGAGCGAGAGGGAAAAAAGGCCGACAGCCGGGAGAGAGACCCACCGAAGGCCGGACGACCCACCCCGGAGACGCGTCCAGACCGCACCGTCAGGAGGAACAAGGAAATCGCCAGTCCCAGCAACGTAGATAAGCAGCAGGGCTCCGCGAGACTGCGGGCAAGTAGGAAAAGAAGGCTGGGGGGGCGGGGGGTGCCCCGGAGAAGGGGTGCCAAGGCAGAAAAGTGTCCGAAGTTACAAACTATGCACATCGCCAAGACTTTTTTTTTTTAAGTGCGTTCTCTTACCTTAAGATTTCTATGGCCTCAACTCAGCAATAAAAGGCAATCACAGAAGAATTAAAACAAACAAAATAAAATAATCAGCAGCCCCCAGCTTTCCTGCACGAAAATCCTTTCAAACGATCCCGAACCACATTTCGGGATGTTTAAAAAAAAAAAAAAAGAAAAAAAAAAGAAAAGAAAGAAAAAGGAAAAAAGAAAGCCTCGCGTCTCGATTTCCGAATAGGTCTCTGATAACTTTGTCCGTTTCTAGGATCTGCTCGCCAGGACCACGCGTTTCAGATTTATTGTCCGCCAACAGTGTATTTTTAAGACCAGAAATGAAGTCTCCTTTCGTCTGGGTGACCCGGGTTTGGTGTGTTTTGGCTTTTTTTTCCCCCTTCCTAAATGAGCTCGGAGCTATTCCTTCTGGTTCACATCACCTCCCTCTTTTCTCACTTTCTCTTGCTCTTATCAGCCCGATGTGTAATGAAAGTTATCTGAAACCCACTAAAACTTCTTCCACTTCTCTCTCCCAGTTCCAGGGGGGGGGGGTGGGGGGGACAGGCAGGAGGGGCAGAGTTTGAAAAGGTGGGGGGCCTGGGGAGGCGAGGGGAGCTCTAGCCCTCTTTCAGATCCTCCGTAGCGCCTTCCCCAGTCCTAGACCCTCACGGGATCGTCCCCTTTCGCAACTCCAAGCGCAGCCGCCGGGTTTCTATTTCATGAACTGTCTCTTTAAAGAAGATCTGCTCGGCCATCCAGAAAGAACCCGGGGCGAGGGAGAAAGGGAGCTATCTCCCGCCGCCCAGAGTGTCGGAAGCCAGACGGGGCTCCTCTTTCAGTAAATTTTTAAAGTGACAGCAGCCTCCTCTGGCGGGAGAGGTCACAAAAAGGTCGCCAAGACCCAAGTCCTATAGGGACAGACTGATTATGGATACACCATCCCCCTTAAGCATGTAGATTTCTCCGGGTAAACAACCAATGGGGAGATCTCGCCAGACAGGATTTCTTTCCCTAGGGAAATATCCTCTGTTTAGGTGTCCTGAAAGCACAAGTGTAAGTGTGTGTGTGTGCGTGCGTGTGTGTGTGTGTGCGTGTGTGTGTTGGAGGTGGGGGATGGGAGTGATCCGGTGGAGAAGTGCTTTGGGGGGGTGTGAGGGTGTGTGCACCAAGCCTGGGGGTGGGGCGCTGGAGGGGGCGAGAATGAGAATGGGGTTTAGGGTGAAGAGACACTGGCTCATGCTAAACCTCATAATTAGTTTAGAAATTCTCAGAAAACAACAGCCTAACAGTGAAAGTTGACATGTCCATTTCCAGTTTTCTGCTAAGCATCTTTTTAAATGATTATTATTGAAATTCATGCTCTGTTCTCTATTATTATAGTTAGGTCAGCTGAAGAGCATGCTACTTTTTCAAATCATGTTTGTCTTAAAAGAAGTAATTTCAAAATCTGAAACATGTTTTGCCAATAACCTGCCCAAATAGCGTATTAAGGTCTTGGAGAGATTGACAATTGTCTGGTGAGTTTTTGCCATATTCTGTAATACATTAATTAAAACACCATTAACGACCAAAAGTGGAATTAAGCAGTTTGACAACTCAGGTTATTTTTAAAGTTTTAACATTATAAATACTGCTTTGGGGGATCAGTACTGTACGGTGATTAATAACTTTCTAATATAAATGGTCACTTTTTATCAAAACATTTCAGAAACAGCACCGGAAGAAGGAATATAGGAATGCGTGACAAAATAAAAGAGTCTACGGATTTACCTATAGCCAACCTTTGAAATTTTAGTAAAACCCAACGGTTAAATGGAAATAATTTTTTTTTTTATCACAAAACTCCATTCATAAAAACAAATGAACAAATCCAACTTCTCAACTCAACAATGGAAAGTTAAGCAAAGTAAGCCGGTCGAGGGACCCTTGAGGGGGAGGGGCGGAGGGAAAGGCTATGGAAAGCGTGCTTATGTTGAACTTTATCAGCGAACGGGGACAACGCCAAGTCCCCTTTTTGTTTTCTCCAAGTGCAAATAGACGTGTAAATCTAGTAGATGTATATTTCCCCAAAATGCTGATTTAAAAAACAAAAATAGTAACAAAAGGGAGGGATGTGGGAGAGAGAAAATGACAAGAGGTGGTGACTAATTCGTTTCGGTGGCCTGTTATCTGTGACATTGAACTGTTATTTCAGATAATGGCCATTGTTTGAGGAAAAATCGCACAGCAGTGGTAGGTAGGACAGGAAAAATCCTTTGTAAATAACCTAAAACCCGGTCAGATATTCCCATAGAGTTCGGCGCTTGAGAACCTTTAAGAGCCCCCGGTTTGCTGCCATTGATTTCCTGCCCTTCCTCAACTTGCCCATTGTCGGAGCCCTTTTTTTTTTTTTTTTTTTTTTTAATTTAGCCATAAATTGGACCGGCTCGAGCTATGAGCTGTTCTATTTTCTTCCTGTCAGGATGAGGGATTTGTTTTATGATGCATTGTGTATTAAATACAAGTAATCTGGGGAACCGATTGCTTCAGACAGTGCGGCCTGATCAGGGGGTCTGAGAGCTGAGCGCCCCAATCCCCCGCCCCAGCCCCGCGGCCCCCGCCACCTTGCCCTTTACAAAGCGGCTCTGAAAAGGAGGAAATGTCGGTGGATAAACAAAAGGTCGGGTAGAATCTGTGGCACGTTCTGGCTAAATTAGGATTTCGTGGAAAGGGCCTCGGAGTTTTTTCCCTTATATTGGGTTCGGGTGGGGGAGGCGGGGCGACTTTCAAGGTCTGGGTACTTGCAGATGTGGCTGAGGCCGGTAGATGGCGTTGCACCCCGAACTAAGGCGCTGCGGCTGCGGCTTCAACCACCCAGGTGAACCCCTGCCTTCCGCCGGGCGCCGGCCTCCGTCTTTGCCCTGCGCCCAGCACGCCGGCCCGCACTTCCCGAGCTTCTGGCCGAGGGCACCCTGCAGTCCAGAACCGCGGACACCCGCCTGAGCTAGGACTAGTTCCACGTAGGAAATTCTCTTCTCCAAACAGAGCCAAAAGTGTTAACGCCTTCTCTCTGAAACCTTGGAAGATTTATCTAGAGAGATGGGGGATTATTTAGCCTCATCATTATTTTATCAATATCATCATCATCAGTCTTGCTCTCTGCTGAATTACTAGTGAGAAAGACTAAAGGAAATCATCAGAAGGACCCGGGCAAACAAGAAATATCAATCTCTCTCCCTCGCTCTTGCTCCCCCCACCCTTCGCTCTCGCGCTCCCGCTCTCTCCCTCCCTCACACCCCGCCCCCTCTCTTTTTTGATTATATAATAACTTCGCGGAAAGACAGAGTCACCCCACTTTTCTTCCCCCGACGACGCAGCTTGAAGTTTACAAGTAGGGTCCTGAAATCCCAGAATAGTTAGATGGGCCTTGTTTCTCAAGAAAGGAGCCTCTTGCTATTTCCATAATAACCCTTTAGGAGAAGACCCTGACCCACCTCCTCCCGTAAGAAGTGAAACAGAAGAGGAGACGGAGCACTGGAGAAAAAAGGTTTTTGCACAGCGCTTGTTTTTCTCCCTGGTTAACTTGCTTTACATCAGGAGGTTTCTAAAACAATAAATAAATACAAGGAGCCAAATACCACCACCAATTCCCTTTATTCCTTGGGATTTCGGGTGAAATCTGTTTACAGTAGTTCCCAGTTACAAATTAATCTGCAAAAGCCGCTGTCTGCTCAGCAGTAATCAGTAACATGCGTGTTCTGCAGTGTTTAACGCTGCCCTTGAAATGGGCTATTAAAAATAATGGTTTTACTATAATCTCAAACCAACTTTAATTTGCAAACATGTATCAGGACAAATGATCTAAATATTAAGGGGATGGAATGGAAGAACATACTATAACAAATGTATAGCTCTGGAGAAAGCAGAAAATAGACTGATTCATCACCACTGTTTAAGAAGAATCCTACTTTAAAAACATTTTTTTCCAGAAGGAATTATTGTTTTTTCTGTCCCAGTCTGTTAATTGTTGTTTACCAGGAAAAAGGCATTGGAAAATATGAGGTTTGAGTGTGAGTTGATAGATTTTCTGGGAGCTGTAAAGATCCCCCTTTGGCTGATGGCAGGGCTGGGGTGGGAGAGGTTAATGTGTTTTCTTCCTGGTTTGAAAAGGGCATAAACCCTCCTCAGGCCCCTTCCTTCCTCCCCCATCTGCGTGGATTGCAGAATCTTTAAAAGGCTCAAAGATTTCCAATAAGGCCACTGGCTCTGCCTTCATTGTGTAACTGTTTATTTAAAATAAGTCAATATATTAGTTAAAGCAGTAAGAAGTTAGTGCTTCAGTATTCAAGTGATTCCCACAAGACTGTAAGCTGATGCCTCTTTTAAGCCTTCAACTTCATGGCTGTCCCAGAAGTAAAAGTTCTGCTAATGGAGACCCTATGGGCATGGTACATTCCAGCACATCATTAAAGGAAAGAAAAGCAGTCCAGCCAAAGCCAGATGAAATGACTGCACTGTCCACTTTTAATAGGCTTCCTGTGGACAAACAGCCCTGTAACACTCTGCAGAGGACAATATTTAAAAACAAGACAACTTGCTGGCAGTTTTCAATACCATAAAGTTAATAAAGTATGTTCCCATTCACCCTGACATTATGTTTTTAGTTTATAGAGGAAGGCACTTTATAACCTCAGCCTAAGTAGACTTCCCTTAATTCCACAGCTTTGGGTTTCTTGAGGTGGCTAAATATACACTGAACTTCAAGCCTGACATTTTTGTTTTAACACTCTTTTTTTGTAGCTTTTCAAGAACATACAAGTGCATTTTTACATTTCTCAAGTGCAGTTTCATTCATGGAGATCCTGTTAAATCTTGTTTCATACAGTTCATGTCAAGAAGCATGAAATAATCTGAGAAATTGACATTTGGCTGAACAATAACTGCTTGCTAATTAAATTAGCTTCATGTATAGATATTGATGTGTGTTTAAAAAGAAAATCGATGCTTTCTTTTCCACATCAGAACAGGATTTTGTAAAATCTAACTTAGCTGAGACTAAGATAAGAAAAAATATAGTAAGTACGTCTTTAGGACTCAAGAGACTCCCCACTGATTTTCCTATAAATATTTTTCCCAATACAGAAACTCCCAATTTGTCTCTCCTTCTTCTTTCCCTCCAGATTCTTGACCACCTACAAGTTCTTCTCCCAAATCCTTTTACTTAAAGAGTAAGCCTTGTAATGAAGCATAACATCTAGCCAGAGAAACTAGGTCAGAAAGCCAAGGAATCAAAGGAATATTTTGTTTAATTTTAGTTTATATGTTTTAATCAGGGGCGTATTTCCCAAGATGGGCCCCCTAAATTTGAAGGTGAATTCTGTGGTGCTGGGTAGGTAGACACAAACAAAACAGTCCAGCACAGTAAGTTTACAAACAAAAAGGGCTCGGAATGTCTATAGTCACAAACACACATCATCACTCCTCAGGAGAGATGTTTCTTGTCTCTCTTGATGGACTTTGTTTTTTGTTTTGTTGTTGTTGTTGTTTTTAATCTATGGGTGGGGGGGGCTGTTGAAAAAAAATGAAAAAAGGAAATTAAACGTAAAAAAAATGTAAATAAAAAATTTCCCTTGGTCTGGAAATGGGCCCTACTGAAAGCATGTTAATCCCCACCTCAGTAATTTGGTTCTCCAGGAGAAGACAGAAGCCCTGCTGCTGTGCCCTGCACTTCATAAATCACATCTTTATGTGGACAAGGTCAGGGCACCTAACAGCTCAGACATGGGCCTTTGCAGTGGCTCGAGGATTCAGGCATGTTTACTCTCCCGCTCGGCTCTCCGAGGAGTAGTCCAGCACGCTTCTAATTACTTTTGATTATTTTCATTTGCTGGGGTCAGTCTGGCTTGCCAGGACTGCTGGAGGCTTGATTTCCTACAAATCTCGATGTCTTTGTAGGACGGCACTGTGTGCGTGCAGAATTAGCACCCCGTTATTGTCCCTACAGCATGGGATCCCTCAAAACAGATACTGTGATATAAAAGTTTCCCCAGTGAACCATTACCTACTTCCAATTTATTAATTAACTACACAAGCATAATCACCTAGCTGATCTTTTAAAAAATGCAGATGACTTTCTTGCCATTTGAGTATTTTATCGTATATTTGGCCACACTGAAAGTGAATTTCTTTTTTTTTTTCCATTTTTTTTTTTTTTTTGCTTTACTCTAAATATATTTAGTAATGACTAGCAGCCCTTTGGAAACTAAGATGAAATACTTTGCTGAGACAACAGCTCTAGTGAATAAATTATTATACTCAAAGATTTATTTCCTAAACTCCAATTAAGACTGCCATATTTAAAATATTTTTTGTTTGGCTATTTTGATGTATTTCAGTCCTAAGCTATTACACTGAGTGGTTATTTTGTGGCGAAAGCACAACAACAACAACAACAAATTCATACGAAGTTTAAATGAAAACACTGTTATAAAATAAAAACTTTAATAAAATATAGTAAAATTTTGGTAGAGAAAAAGAGATGAAATACCATTATTTTTCTCTTCTTTATCCACCCAAAGTAGAAATGTTTAATGCTCTGACGTATATGCATTAAAAAAAAAACTAAACAAATAAATATTCACAAAAACTGAAAAATAAGTAATTGCAAAAAACATACAACACATCAATCTGGCTGTTGAGACAATGAACATTTTTAGGTCACCAAGCAAAAATTACTTTTATCTTTTTCTTTTTTAGATGATAACTTGGATCATGATTACAATTAGTCTTCAAAAGCCAAATTCCTCATTCTTCCTAACTTTGGATCAAAGAATGAATGTACTAAATGCTTTTAGAATTAACTCCAATTCTGTTAGGAATTAATTTTTAATTATTTTATTAATTTTAATTAATTCAATCTCTCGAGACACTATTCAGCACATTATGCAATAACTTGAGGGTCAGCTTCTTCCCTGAGGCTATGAAAACACCGTTGCTTTAGTGGTTGTAGACTCATAATTTTGTGGGGAAAGTGAGCTGGAAGACCTTTCTCTACTTCTGTCTCCACCCCTAGCTATGTGCCTTTGGGTAAGTCACTTAACCTTTGAGTTGGTTTCCATGAGAGTTTCATAATATCAGCCTAACAGGAATGTTGGGAAAATAAATCGGGTAATATGAGTGTGAACTGCTCTGAGTTCATGGGAACAGGTCAAAATACTATAAGCTTCACAGTATTGGTGTTGGTATAATGGGTTAGAACAGACTTACATACACACACAATGAGGAAGATAGTCTAGTCTGTATTTTGAAGAATGGCAAAATCGAAGTATTTTTCTATCCTCTTTCTTCCATTCCAATGCCAGTTGCCCTAATCCTTACCCTGACCTACGGAAGAGAAGAATTTTAAGAAAAATGTTTTTGCTCTCTCAAGCTGTGCTACCCCTGAAGATGTCTGTCTCTGTCGGGCTTGCAGCTTAGTTTGTTCTGTCCTACCCACTGCGTTCTCTGCCAATCAGTAAGAGGGAGAGCTCTGAGGCAGAGGTAAAATGTCATTGAGGTTAAGATCCCTAAAAACCAGGTTAGGAAGCCATCCACACACATATACACACCCATACACACACATCTGGACTAGTTTTAGGTCAATATTTATTACCAAGGCCAGTAAACTTATTCTCTACCATGTCCTCTGGTAGACTTTAAGTGCCAGAATAGCAGGGATTGGGTATATTTTATTTGCTTCTATTGCCCAGAGCCTAATACAACACCTGGAGGTATTGTACCTCATATGGTACCTCATATGGAGGTATTCAGTAGATGTTTGTTGAAAAAATGTGTGAGAATCTTCCTCGCTTTTCATTCCCACCCATGGATGCCCAGCTTAGATGCCTGTTACCTGTTGTCTGAATTATTGCAATGACCTCTTAACAGATCATCTGACCACAGCTCACCTTCCCACTAGTTGATGCTCAATACTGTTCATCTTCCCCAGCATCAGCTCTTAATCACTTTTCTGTTCAAAATTCTTCAATGGGTTTCAGTTGTCTAATGATTCAGTATAAACTCATTCCATTTTTTGACAATTAAATGAAGAGATGTAAGTAAATCACTTAGAATCATGCATGGTGCATACCATATGGTCAATTAAAACAGCTATTATTATTATTGGTATTACTAAAATAATTGTTACTCTAACCATTATTGTTCCTCGGCCTATAATCCATTTTGCCTTGATTATCTTGGATGAAATCTTATCTGCCCTTCAAAGACCCCCTTTTTTATGCCCACTGATTCCTACCAACCAAGTCTGACCTTTTTTCATCATTCACCCCAAATCATCTTTGCTTCAATTCTGGTTTATAGCCAGGTCTACCTTGCCTTACAGTAGTGTTCGTTACTAAAGTCATTGCTCACTGTTCATTATTAAAATCATCAAAAATCCTTCTTAAGGGTCATTGTAGCTTAAATTCTTAAAGATGGGATCAAGTTTCATTCATACTAACATCTTCAGCCCCATCTTTTCATAATGGGCTAAAACTACCTTTGAACTTCCCTTGTAAGAGTAAATTCATTATGCCTAGATGTATGAGGAATTGCTATAATAGCCAAGAAAACTGGACTATTTAACATTGTACCCCCATGGGAATCACCTGATGCCCTGATAAGTCTCTTTTAGGGAATTTAGAGATAGAAACTCCTGCCACTGCTAATGTCCAGAAGCAGCACGTTACTGCTCCCTATCACTCATATTTATGTTTCTGTTCTATCTGCCCTTTACCTGAGTGCCAACCCTGGACAACATCTTGGACTCTTTCGTTTCCCTTATCCCCAGTAAACAGTCACTGACTTGGTCAGTCTGTTAAATTGTTACTACAGAGCCTTCATCTTCCCACTGGCACCGGCCTAATGAAGGCCCTTGTCATATTAGGCCTGAATTTTATGGCATCTGTAGACCAAAAATTAGCCTTCCTGAAATAACAAAGGTATAACAATGTTTTGTTTTACCTAAAAAAGAAAAGAAAAGGTAGAAAACAAAGAAAAAACACACTAATAAAGATTCTGATGGATCCTAACGTGCTAGAAAATAAAGCCCCTAATTCCAAACGCAGTCTCCTCTCTAATTTGATGTCAAATTTATCTTGGTAGGCCCATATCCTCGTTCTTCCCTCCAAACAGGTCCTTAGTTCTGGTTAGCAACTAGGGATGTGAGCAGAAGTTCTTGGTCCTTTAACTGTGTTCATGCGGGTCCTTCACATTTTCTTACAGTCACGGCATTCAGGAGATGAAACAATGGAAATACTAGCACTATTTGTCGAGCTCATACACAGCCATCCAGGCACCCTTACAGTACTTGTTATTAAAATCATTCACTAGTCAGTCATCATATTTAGGGTCATTTGTAATATGTTATCTGCCAATTTACCTATAGGCTGTTTAATGGCCAGAAACACTCTTCACGTGAGCATTTTCTAACCAGTGACTTGTTAGGCCGTCTTCCCCGAGAATGTGTTCTGTGGTTAAATAAGGTAGTAACTCCCTCTTGGGGCCTCACAATGAACATCAGCACGGTAAATGCTCTAAGACTCTAAAAGTTTAAGAAGTACCGCAGGAAAGAAACCTTTTGACTTGTTTAATGGGGCATCAACAAAAATATTTAAACATGTACAAAATCCCCTTGCCCCTTCCACTGGGACGCCTAAGGGAAGGAATTTTGGAAATAAAGCTTTATGTTATTTTGCATCCATTTCAGCAAAGCATATAAATATTCTTCGAAATATTTTTCTATCAGTTGACTTTTTTTACCTCTTGATCAAAAAATGTTACAAAATAGTAATAGATGAATAGGGACAAAATCAAGCCTCGACTTTGTTCACATTGAAAGCATTTGGAAAGTCTATCAAGCTCACAAGAAAAGTAGGTTATCAGCAAACTCTAGCCGATTGATCCTCGCCCTGTGAGCTGTTGTAATTGTATTTGAGTGTATGGTACAAGAACCTTCCAAAGGAATGTCTCTAATCTCATTTCAAAATCAAACCACACTCTCCTATCCTCTTCTATTACAAGCTCTCCTAAAGCACGGATTTTACCATGGGGTTATTTACACACAAAGTTTTACATTATTTAGGCTTTTCTTAATAAGACTTGGCATTATCTAGATCTTCATTTCCCCAGGAGAGAAAAAAAGCAGTGAGTCAATCTCAGACTAAGGATGCCTGAATTAAACATTTAAGAATTTGCCTTTTTTTCCAGTTTTTGATATCGGATTCATGTGTCGTGCCAGCCGATGCCTGCCTGACCACTAAACTACATGGACATTAAGTCAGATGGCATACAAAATTACAGGAATTTGATCTTGAGATAAACCACAAACCTTGATGAACTAGCATTGTTCCAGATGAATTAACTCATCATCCTGAAGAACAGAACATTTCACAGGGGTGACCAAACAATCTTCTCTATAAAGAACACTAATGACTGTGATTAATTTGTAATCTATTGAAAGTGCTTTCTTCCAACTAAAGAGGCACACACCATATTGGGGGAGGGGTGGTGAGGCAGTTCTGGCCCTAGAATTATCGCTCCACTCCAAAGCTCTGACCTTAGGTGCTGGTTACCATATGTCCGTTACAGAATTATTCAAAAACAATCAATATGTTAAGTTCTTATCAATGATTTAGTGAAACATTTATCTTTTCTCTATGTTGGAAATCCTAAAATTCCATTTTATTACATCAGTGACCATAGCCAGACACTTAAACAATAAAAAAACAAAAAAAAAATTAAACCCTACAGTGCCAGGAAAGCATGTTAGGTTTTTAATCCATTGAATGGGTGTCCCATCTTTTGATACATACCAAAGGTAAAATGTCAAAATATTCTAATCGTTGGTTAAAGTATCAATAAAATCTCAGTATCATTGTGAATATATGGCCATTGATTTCAGCCATGGTTTTAAAAATATCTTTCTATAAATTTTGTGGAGTCAATTCTTCAGCTTCAAATAAAATCCTAATATAGCCTGTCTATAAACTCCAGAATTAAGTACTGGTCAACTTCCAAGATGCATTCTCAAAGGTATTTGTGCTTTGGTGTGTAGTTCTTGGCTGGAAAACAAATCCAGGTTTGCTAATGCAGTGCCCTACAACTAGAATGGAGAATGCCAGAAAGCATGTGAATGGAAATACCTAAAGAGGAAAGAAAAATACGCACCCTGATTCACACATAATTTATATTCCCATATGATCTGGACTATAAATTTACAAATAACACATGGAACTCAGTCAGAAGATGGAGAAAACTGAAATTATGAGCCTAGGAAGAAGGTAAGATGGAAATGACTACAATTTTAAATTTTAAACTCATGCTTTTGTGTGATATCACACTGCATCTTACACACTTTTGTACTTCTCCTCCCCACTTCCACTCTTGCGAGTAGCCAGCAAAGTTCCTACATCCTCCAAACAATGGTTGGGTGAATCAAGTTTAAATGATTCACTGAGTACTTTAGCTATGTAATGTGTTTGTATTAATTTTCTGGCTTTTGTTGTTTCTCCAAAAAGTATCATAATAAATGTGTACCATTTCCTATGTATATCTCCTTGGTCGTCAATTCTAAAATATTTCAAGAAAGTCATTTAAAGTCTATAAATGTATCTTGCTAAATTTTAATCTTGGAAAGTACAGTGGCATTGGAACATATACATACTCAAATTACTGATGTTCAACTATTGTGAACAGAAAGAAAGAGGAGGAAGAGGAAGAGAGAGAAGAAGGGGAGATTGAGAAAAAGAGACAGAGAGAAGAGAAAGAGAGACAGAGAGAGAATAAATGATCTTTTATCCAGAAAAGAGAACAGGGGGATACATGAATCATCTGTTCCCCGGGTAGAAATCAGGGATCAAATGCCTTTTATTATGAGTGTTTTGTTGTGTTGAGTGTGTAACTCTCAGTTTTAGAGATAGGTATTTTTCACACCCTGCAACATCTGAATGAAAATACTGTACATCACTTTCTCTGATGCTCACCCAAACCCAAGGTAACGGGTATCAACACTGGTAGTTTAAGGGCTGAGCAAGGGAAATTTGGACTACACTTGACTCCCAAATACTCGCTTGCTGCAGAATTTTAGCCCTCAATAAAATAAACTGACTGAATTTGGTTTAGGTCTTGAAAAATATTTCATACCAATGACAAAGTAAATAATCAAGACAAATAAATTAATGTATCCTCTACCCATAGTATTTGTGGAAGGGAAAGCAATGCTTCTTTTCTCATTCTTCCCTGTCCCTCCAAATTTTGCTTACTGTTGTCCAGGTGATACAGTGGTTCCTACACGACTCACATGACCCAGCCGTCAAATCACTCACACCTAGGATGTGGTGGCAATAGTCTGTTTTCACAAACAGCCTGCCTCTCGTGGCCTTTAGTAGGGAAGGTGATGGACTGAATGTGGTAAGCTGCCATAATGAAGTAAGAAGAGCTTCTTCCCCTGGCTCAGTAGATCACAGGTTCCCTCCCTGAAACTATGAAATCAACCGGACTCATGAGACATCAGTCTTCTGCCCAGTTCCGGCTAAGCTGTAGACTTCTGATGCTGGAGATGTTGATGGAGTCTGTGTCTAGTTCTGTGATACTGAGAGAGTTGCTTAAACTTCTTGATGCTGTCTTTAAAATTATGGTAATGAAACTTCTATCATAAGTTATCAGAATTAAACTGAAGATAACATATATAAAGGACTTGGTATAGGGGCCCCCCCGGTGGCTCAGTCGGTTGAGCATCCAACTTCAGCTCAGGTCATGATCTCGCAGTTCGTGAGTTCAAGTCCTGCATCAGGCTCTGTGCTGACAGCTCAGAGCCTGGAGCCTGCTTCAGATTCTGTGTTTCCCTCTCTCTCTGCCCCTCTTCCTCTCATGCACTCGCTCTGTCTCCCAAAACTGAAATAAACATTAAAAAAAAATTAAAGAACTTAGTATAATGCCTGGTACATAGCAGAGACTCATAAAGAGGAAAAAAAATAGTGTAATGATTAAAAGCACAGACTCTAGAGTGTGACAGTCTGGATTTAAATCACAGCTTCACTATATGCTAGGCAAGTGACATGTGCCAAGTTACCTATCACCTCAGTTTCCTCATCTGTAAATGAGGATAATGATAGTATCTCATAGTATTGTTGTATCCTCTGTTGAGAGGATTAAATAAAACAATCCCTACATAGCACTTAGGTCAGTACCTAGCACATAAGCACCTAATAAACATTAGTGATCATTAAAAGGAGTTCTAACTCTAAAAAATAGTTGTTACCTTCTACATAAATGCCCTCTATGGTTAGTTTTTTGCATAGACTTCCTTACATTAGAAGACAAACAAACTGGGGCCCCTGGGTGGCTCAGTCGGTTAAGCGTCCGACTTCGGCTCAGGTCATGATCTCACGGTCCATGAGTTCAAGCCCTGCGTCGGGCTCTGTGCTGACAGCTCAGAGCCTGGAGCCCGTTTCAGATTCTATGTCTCCTTCTCTCTCTGACCCTCCCCTGTTCATGCTCTGTCTCTCTCTGTCTCAAAAATAAATAAACATTAAAAAAAAATTAAAAAAAAAAAAAGAAGAAAAACAAACTTTTTTTTTCTCCTAATTTATTTGTTGTCCCTCAGGCAAAGGTTGTTTCTGAGAAATAGAAATGGAAACATAGAGCACCAGAGAAGAATAACCAAAAGAAATGATATGAATGCAAATTCATTAACAGCTAAGCTAGAAGTCCCAATGCTAGTGAGGAGAAATCTTTTTTAAGATAGGAATATCTTGGAGATAGGTAGAAGAAAGCACATGAAGAGAAACAGGAGTCTTTATGATTTTCCTGGAAGTGATACATGTTTTTAAAATAAACCGTGAACCCATGGGGGAGGGGAAGGAAAAAAAAGAAAAAAAAAAAAGAGGTTAGAGTGGGAGAGAGAGCCAAAGCATAAGAGACTCTTACAAATTGAGAACAAACTGAGGGTTGATGGGGGGTGGGAGGGAGGGGAGGGTAGGTGATGGGCATTGAAGAGGGCATCTTTTGGGATGAGCACTGGGTGTTGTATGGAAACTAATTTGACAATAAATTCCATATAAAAAATAAAAATAAAAATAAAAAAAAATAAACCGCGAACAGAACTTTAGTTTGAAGTACAGTTTAGTCATTATTTGAAGTAAGCTATTAAAAGATGCAGTTGTTCAAAATGTGGGGAGGGGTGGGGGATGGGACAGGAAACATTCAAGGGAAAGGAAAGAGGATACGCAGAGTAGGAAGTCGGTGTGAATCCAGAGGATCACGGTAGAGGTAGTTCAATTTGGGGTGTGTAAGTTTGTTCTGTTGGCTGGGTCCACATAGGTGAGTGAGTGGGTGTCAGAAGTGGATCTCCAATGCCGGTGAAATATTCAGGTGACTGTAGCCACCACCTTAACTGTAACCTAATGGGACCATGGGCCAGAACCACCCAGCTAGCCAAGTGGCTCCTGAATTCCTAAACCATGGAAACTGAAAATAATGAACGTTTATTTTTGTCTTTAGCCACTAAATATTGGGGTAATTTACGACGGAGGAATAGGTACAAAATACACCAGTGAAAGCTCTTTGGTGGATATGGAGAATTCAATGGCCTGACCTCTTCAGATCATCAGGGAGTTAAGGCCCATGAAAGAGCACTCCCTAGCCTGCATTTGGCCGCAGTCTGCTGTCGTTCCAAAGGGGTGCTTTCACACTCCCATCTAACAAATACTTGCCTTCATTTCTGCTCATGAACCGTTGCTCAGTATAGTCATTAGGACATCCCAGGAGCCATAAAGTTGAGATGCATTAGTGACTAAGACTTGATAAGGCCAAGTTATGGAACGCTTTCCAAAGACAGTTGGAATTTAGGCCATACTGAATTGAAAATAGGAAAACGCAGTCATTACAAGTTTCAGAGTGATGACATTATGACAACACAATTTCCAAAAGATTCGTTTCCTGGTTCCAGGGCCAATCACATAGCCGATCATGGTTTGAGGGCATGTACCAAATGAAGGTTAGTTACTTTGCAAATTCAGACTGATTTTTGTTGTTGTTTATAAAATGACTAAGATGCTGATCTTTGAACAAAGAAGTGCCTTGCTAAACTGTTTACCAGGAATTAGCCCAACTCCAGTCCAAAGCCACAAGACAATACAACCTTATCAGTGCCAAATGCATCAATGAAAAATAAGCTAGCGATTTGTTTCTTTCCCGTTCCACCCCTGCCACGGACTAGAACCTTGCCCCTTGCCTGTTGTAGCAGGACCATTCCTAGGAGCCACAGCCACTTCTGATAAAGTGGCTGTTGGCTGCCATTCCCACAGGTTCCCAGAGAGATTGCCAGGTTGGCATAAGTACCGACCAAACCATATTAAATGTGACAGAGAGCATTGTAGGGATAGCACGTTATCCTTTCCAAGAGATGTCTCTTCCTCTTAAATTAAAGAAGTCACTAATGATACAAAACCACGAAAGCGCATGACAAGTAAAATTACCACCACAATAAAACTGAGCAAGGAGATGCAGACAGTAGACAACTTGCCCGAGGTCCCGACAGTAGTTAAGTGCTAGACCCGCAGCTGGAAAACAGAACTTTTTGATTCCTAGGGAACACTTTCTCCACAGCACCTGTGGTTCTCCCCCTATCCCGGCAAAGAGGCTGGATTGATATTTAAGTTTGTTTCTTTTACAGAAAATCTGGTAATTTTATTTAAACATTTTCTTCAGAGTCTTTCAAATCAATTGCAAAAATAATACATGCTTGTTTTCCCAACCAAACAAAACAACACAAAAGTGTTTCACCATTCAGAGGCAGTCAGTATTCAGTCCAGGGTGTTTTTCTTGTGGTATTCTTTGCTCACACAAAACAAAGAATATATATGTGTATGTGTTGTTTTTGCCAAAATAGAGCTATACTATCCGTAATTATTCTAGAACTCCCTTTTTCGAATGTGGCAAGATATCACAACCTACAAGTTCGAAGGTCTATGCCTAATTTGAAATTCGTTTTCTAATTTCTGTGTGCACACATACAGTCACATGTACATACATGTCCACACGCACATTTGGCACAGACTCTTGGGTTTCGGAATGGCTCTGGAATATTTCATCAATCGCACACCACTTTCTCTGATGCCTTGGCTCTTGATTCACCGGTTGTAAATGACCAAACTGACTATGCTGCAGGATAAGGTTTAGAAGACAGAGGGAATAAAAAATTAATATAAACCATTGTCGCTGCCGTTACGGCCCATGCAATCTATTTAGAGAGACAAGAATAAGCTACTTGAAAGAACACCAAATAGCACAAGACTGTAAGTCATTAAGTACTAAATTATGTGGCTCAAATGGTAAGTGCTGTAGAGATTCAGACAGGAGGGAGATGTGTGAGGGCTGGCATGGCAGGAGAAGCTTTCTAGGAGAGGTAAGACGTGCACTCAGAAGCTGGGCAAAAGTGCCCAGAGGCTGGGCAAAAGTGGAAAAGAATATTCCTGGGGATTTTACCGTGTGCTGAGCTCAGGCTAAATGTATTTTCAATGCTTGCTTAATTGCTTTGATAAAACTCAGCATCCTATTTTCTTCAGGTATATATAATCATCCCCATATGTTCTAAAATGAAGGATTGTAGTAGTTTAAGCATGTGTATATCCATGTGTGTGTTCTAAACAAAGAGATTAATTTTCCTGATGGATTCTAACATACCAGACAGATTTATACTCTATGCTGGGTGAATCTGTTACATAAATCAAAGGAACATTGAAAAATAATTGTTCTGATAAAATCTAAAAGCAATGGATAAGCTTATGAAATTTCTAGAGTAATTTTTTATTAACCTAAGAATAACTGATAACATACTCAAGGTACATATCCAGGCATAATGCTTTGTAGACAAACCAGAAACATTTTATTTCACAGAGTGGGTCTTTGCATTTTCTTCAACAACCGAAGACACAGTTTCTCCATAGTCAACCAGTTTGCAATAGTAATAATAACAATAACAAAAATCACAAATCACTTCTAAATTGTAAGCATAATGCCTAAATACATATACTCCATTGCTGTTTTTGTGTGTGTTGTAATCACTTAAAACTCAACCCATGGATTTAACTGTTTTGTAAATTGTTTGGTTTTGATTGGAATTGTAGGCAAAAGATATCCATTATGTATTTTGTTTCTAACATTAGTCTTGTTAACTGTGCTCCTTGATTCATTCAGTCTTGAAAGAAATCAGACATGGTCCTTGCCAAACTCTCATCTGTAAACACCCTGATGGCAACAATGTGGCAAACGAATTGGGGTGGAGCATGTAGTTGCTGGGTGACCAATTAGCAAGCTGGTGAAGGAATGGAAGCAAGAGATGATGGTAAAATGGTAACAAATAATGATCACAGAGCGATCACTTATGAAGTGCCTCCTCCATGTCAAGTGCTTACTATGCATCGTTTCACTTAATAATTCACTAACAGTCTATAAGGGATTATTACCCTTGTTTCACAGATGACAAAACCGAATTCAACAAGACTGAGTAAATAATTTGTCCCAGTCACACAACTGTTAAGTACTAAAGATGGGATTCAAACCCTGATCAATATGACTGTATATTCTGCCATAATCCTTTCCCAACGCTGCACTAGCTCAGACATAAAGACCAGAAAGATCGGCCTCCTAATTTGCCAAAGACATCATCCATCTGATACTGGGAGTTGGCATTCAGGGTCATTCTGAGCCAACCACTGACTGACAGGGAGCCTAAGGGATGCTAACCTTGGTGCAACAATACACGTTAGATAAATGAAGGAAGAACACACAAGGGGAATTTTCAAAACCAGTTTAGACTCCTGAATCATCAGTGAATCTAGATGGCATATTCGTAATTAATACAGTCATTTTGTGAATTGAACACAGAGGCCAGAGAAGCAGCATGATGCCCCCAAGGCTCAATCATAATCAGAGTGAGAACAATTTGTACCAATGCTTGGTTTATGGCATCATCCCGTTTTTTTCGATTACCGTCCCATTGATGAATGCATTTTAATGGTAGTCTGTTAGGAAAAAACACACGAAAAAGAAATTCAGCACTTGAGACAGGGAAGAGAAGCACTTCTTGGAAGTAAAATTTTAACCTACTAAGGTTCGCAAAAGTCACCTTACAAAAGGTATTACCTATCCTCATCTCACATTCTTCGCTTAGAGTTGTGTAAAAATATAAAGGTAAAAATAAAAGAAGATGAAACAATGTATTTTTGTGTCCACAAATAAGAATGTGTAAAAACAATGAAATGTGATGGTTAACATTATGTCATTAAACGGTAAGTACATCTCATAGCCCATGGAAGTGCGTTTGGGGTTATTGGTGGCAGTTTCCTCCTAGAGTCAGCACACCTGCCCTTGCTATTGGCTCCCTTATCTGATTATTTACACTGTTTGAAACTTCCTTATGCTTTTATCATCAAAAACCACTTGTGGTCTGCATCCTGGGTGCAAGGCACTGACCCCATGTCATATTCCTTGTCTAAACCACATTCTTAGTAAAGGTTCCTGACAAAAGCTTTGTCTACATAGTAGCCAACATAAGTTTTGACAGGAAATAAGTAGGTTTGTAGAAGTAAGTCTTCCAGTGGGAATGAGTTCCTCTGTTTCAAGATACCTTCTGAAACTGCTTACTAAGTTTTCCTAAAGATTTTGGTGAAGACACACACTCGTGCATGTAACCAGAAAGCAGCTAAGATTTCACCTCTTAAAAACCTTAGGTAATAGAAATAAAGTGTGTGTTGTACCATTAGACAACAGGCTTCCAAACTGTGACTATGGTCGGGGAGCATGCATTCTAGTAAGAAATAACATGGAAATGCATTAAGAAAACAAGGTGAAGTCATAAAACTGATTAATTTCAGTAACAAAAGGAGATATAGTGTAATCAAAATGTTGCAATTGTGCTGGATGGTCAAGCCATCTATAGCATAAGAGAAGTTTGTAATTAGACTGTGTTTTTCATCACTAGGAAAAAAATATGTGGTTTTAGATATCATGTTTAAAGCACCTAAAGAACCCAAAGTTGTCATGCTAAATACAAGAGATCTAAAGATCTGCTGTTACACATCCATTACATTTAGTGAGCTGTCCTACTGGCTTTTTTGAAGTGCTGTATACATGATCTTGCAAGGCGAAACACTTTATGTACCATACGAAATTTGAGGCATAATGTTTAATGTTCACAAGATAAGTTAACAAAACTGTATGCTGGTGACTTTTTTATTTCCCAGTTT
This sequence comes from Panthera pardus, assembly GCF_024362965.1. Classification (NCBI taxonomy): domain Eukaryota; kingdom Metazoa; phylum Chordata; class Mammalia; order Carnivora; family Felidae; genus Panthera; species Panthera pardus. Next base: position 95,854,475 of record NW_026526721.1, on the reverse strand, counting down.
TATGTCCTTCAAATACTTTAAGGAAAGATAAACAAGAAGGTAGGAGAATAAAATGTGCCTTTTCCTTCTACCTTTTTCACTCTCTTTCCTAAATTAAATTATAACTGCTGATTTGCACCCAAGGAAGAAATCACGTTAGAATATGCTGGTTTTTTTTTTTTTTTTTTAATGTTTAGATAACAGCTTTCAAAACACAGCTAAGTAAAATGTGTTTTGAGATGGAAAACATTTGGTCTTTCTTTGCAGCTTTCAACAGCTTAAGCAAAGGGATTTTTAATGTTCCCAAACAGCTGGGCCATACTATGAATATCATGAATTTCACTCTCATTGAAGGACCCCATCTCCCACACTGCCCGGAGGGGGTCCCCTTTTTCCCTCCCGTTCTTGCCCCTTGTTCATCTTGATAGCTTCCCATTATTATCACAGCTTTCTACAGGTCATGTGTACAACAGTGATTGCTAGGTGAACTTACCCTTGAACAAAACATACAATTTTTCTTAAAAATTGTTTTTGGTTTTCTATTTATTATGTGGTGGCTATAAAAAACAACAGGTTCGTGTACATTAGAATAATAATAACAGCAGGGTGACAGAAAAGGGAAGATTGCATTCTTATTTTCAGTAGCTGTCTCAAAGGTGCTACTGAACATTCCGGTACACATGATCTGAATTGCCTACATTTTTATCACTCTCTCAACATCACTACAAATATAATGTGCAAAAGGCGTTTTTGCAGAACAAGTAAATGTTTCACAATTATTTTCAAACCCTTCCCAGGAAAAGGGTTGTGCACACATGTGTCTAGGGTTCAGTACTTATTATGCGGCTATAATAAATAAAGTAATAAAGAGGGCGCAGATGGCAATCACATATAATGCCCATTCAACATGGCCAAAAGTAACAAATGTAAGAGAAACAGCCAACATATTGTAAAATAATTATTTAATGCAAATGTCCTGAGGTGAGGTATATCCTACATGTAACAACACGTTTACTGTTTTATATCTGAAAGAGTAAAAACAATAGTTCCTAAGTTTGCATACACTAAATAGGCAAACCATGCAAATAAATTATGTTTGTAAATGTACATAAATTATGTGAGCTGCTGGGCGAGAAATAGCCAAAGTGTCACTGTCTACTTTTATAACCTATTATTGATTCTTTGTTTTCTAGCATGTTTTACTTTTCTTTTTTTTTTTTTTTAATTTTTTTTAACGTTTTATTTTATTTTTGAGACAGAGAGAGACAGAGCATGAACGGGGGAGGGTCAGAGAGAGGGAGACACAGAATCTGAAACAGGCTCCAGGCTCCCAGCTGTCAGCACAGAGCCCGACGCAGGGCTTGAACTCACAGACCGCGAGATCGTGACCTGAGCCGAAGTCGGCCGCTCAACCGACTGAGCCACCCAGGCGCCCCTAGCATGTTTTACTTTTCATCGATTTGTCTCTAATTTAGGGAATGAATCAGATGGAATGCATCTGCAGCGGCAAATTCAACTCCTCTAGTCCTTCTGCAAGCCTTCGAGCTTTCTAGCCTTTTCTGGGGTGGGGGAGGGGGCAGCCAGCCATTCCTAGGTGCAAAGGATGGACAGTGAGTGGAAGAAGAGGGGTTTTCTCCATTATATGACACATCTGATTGGCCAGGGAACTCGAGCTCCCGATGGAGTAGAAGAAGATGCTGTGGTGTTTATTAGCCATGGTGAAGTTCTAAATAACAAACAACTCTTAATATGTAAGTATTTCAGATGATTAACTAATTTAAACTGCTTTCACAAATCCTCTACGAGTGCTTTTCACCATGGGTAATCTCTACCCTCCAACCCCTCCTCCAAAAAAAAGTTATTTTGTTCTCAGATAATTGAAAATTTATATGTGTACATAATCTATACTTGCATGAAGACGTGCAAGCCTAAGGCAAGAATATGATTCTGTATGTGTGTATATGCACACATGGCTTCAAAATTGTTTTCACTTATTTATTATTTTTTAAATGTTTATTTATTTTTGAGAGAGAGAGGGCGCGTACGCAGGGGAGGGGCAGAGAGAGAGGGAGACAGAGGATCCGAAGCAGCCTCTGCACCGACAGCAGAGAGACCGACGTGGGGCTTGAACTCACAGACCATGAGATCATGACCTGAGGCAGCTTCCGACTGAGCCACACAGGTGCCCCCAAAATTGTTTTCAATAAAACTTAGTTTTTATTACAACAAGAATGTTTAAATGGCTTTTAAGTACTTGCCATCCCAGTTTCCATACTTCAGTTAACAGGGTTATTATTCCCCCAGCTACTGACTCTGATCCTCTAAGAGAATTTGCCTGTAAAATATTCTCCGTGAAATGAAATGAATAAAATAAATGCAGTAAGGAAAAATTCCTGAGAAATGAAAGAGAATGGCAGCTTATCACATGAAGACATAGATGGGGTGGTGGGAGGTGGGTAGGAATTATAATTCTATCATTAAATAATTTGATCGCTTTTAGTAGAAGTTTTGAAACCACTTTTAGACTTCTATAATGAGTTTTTGTTGGAAATGCTTGAGATTCCAGAGCTAATGCTGATAATTTTCTACCTTATGGTATCATCTCTTTTTTTCCCATGCTGCTTTAAATTGAACTACTTGGTTCTTTATTAAATTATGGTATTATTTTATTTTGGTTTGCCTGAGAGATATTAGGTTAAAGAATTGTAGCTGTGAAATTGGTGAATATTGCCAGGTTGTAGATTAAAATCCTGCTAGGTCAGATTTGTTAACATCGATTACATTATAATTGGTTACGGGCAAACCAAAAAGATTCTAAATTCATTTCCTATGTCCCCTTAAAGGTCTATGTTGACCCTATATCTAATCTTTTTTTCCATATCAAAACTGTCTTGGGGACCTCATTAGTCCACTTTGTTAGATTCTTGGTGCTTAAAGCTTATACTCAGGCTGGGCTATAAATAACCAAATAGTACATTGGTTTTCTTTGTTTCTTTTTTCTTTCTTTCTTTTTTTAATTTAATTTTAGTTAGTTAACATACAGTGCAATATTGATTTCAGGAATAGAATTCAGTGATTCATCACCTACATACAACACCCAGTGCTCATCACAACATGTGCCCTCCTAACACATATCACCCATCTGGCCCATCTCCCACCCACCTCCACAGAAGAATGAAGTTGGACCACTTTCTTACACCATACACAGAAATAAATGCAAAATAGATGTGAGACAGGAAACCATCATAATCCTAGAGGAGAACATAGATAGCAACCTCTCTGACATTGGTTTTCATTGACAGGGCTCTCCCCACTGAAACCAGACAATTGGCAAGTCACACGGAAAAGTTGGAATATGAAGTAAAAAATTCAAATTTCCACATAAGGACGTAACTTCTTTAACATATATAAAAATTCAAAGAATATAGTAAAAGCAAAATATTTGTGATTTAGAATAGTATAAGATTCATCTGCATTAAATGCACACATAGTATTAATAAAAAGTTGTCATGTGGGTAAAAATAAATTGTATTTGCTCAGGTTTTGGTTTCTACACTTTAAAAAGTTACAGGTAATATATCCTCTTCGTCTGGCACAAGTTTTCTCCCTAAGCATAGACTAAATTAAATTAACAATGTGCTCTAGCTGATGAAAATAGCTATCAAGAAGAATTTTTTTTCTGTATTGTTATTTAACATAGGGGGGAAAATCACACACGATTTGTAGACGAACTATAGTACTTAATATCTTATCCAGGGTCACAGGTGAAATCTTTCCCTGACTCAGACATATAAGTAGAAGAAAGACTTTATTTATGATAAGATAATCAACTGTGATAAGAAAATCAACAAATGGAGTTACCAAAAGTAGGTGAAATTAATCTCATTAATTTGGGCCGAAATAATCAACATGCTCTAAAAATTACCCATAGATGGAAATGATGGTAATTATACTTCCAAGTGTGTTCTGCTATGTTCTTTGCAAACATTCCAGAGTCCAAGTGGCATACTTTCTCTCATATTACTGAATGTTTGCTCTGACCTCAGAGTGTTAACACAAATAAAAATATTGACATTTTTTCACACTTATTCAATATCCACTAAAAAGAAACCTAAAGTATCATTTAAAACTCAGTACCTCTTGTACTTTAAAAAATTAAAAAAAAAAAAAGGAACCTTCAAAATAGATTTCTAAATGTAAAGTAATATGCCCCGGATCGCGAGAGAAAGAAGTAGTCTTTAGTTTTTCTGGACTATTCCAACTTCCTGCTTAGCCATCTTATCAGAAGTTTATCTTAATAAACAGAGAGGGGCAGAACGACACTCTGTTCTGTTTAATTCTATATGAGGCCAGTTCTACTTTTTTTCATGGGAAAGAAGAAAATGTCAGCCAGCCTAAATACAAAGGCCAAGATGATATCTTACTACTGGCCCAATGAAGTAATATTTTAGGAAAATTATATTTAGCCATCTATGTATTTCATACCGGAAATGAAATCCCTAGACTATCACAAACTATTTCATACACATGCCTAATATTGCAAACCCTCTTGTGATCGAGTCATTCTATTTTTACCTCTGTTGATTTAGATATCTATTTTAAAATCATTAAAATTGTCCAGCTCAGACTTTAAGAGTCAACACCAAGCCTTTCTGTTCTCTCAGAAGTAACTTCCAAGTTATATTGTTTTGCAGGGTACCTAATTCTACCAGGTCAACGAAAGGCATAATTCAAAGGTATACACACTATGGTGGGTGACAAAAATATGAACTTGGCCAGTTTTGTTTTTTTTTTTTTTTCCATTCAGCACAGAGCCAAAGCTATGATAATTTCTTGACTCTGAATTAGGAGCCAGCTTCCCAATTCTAGAAACATTCCACCACATTTCACAGGGAATCTACCCCATAATTTACCTAGGATTGGAAGACTCAGTGTCTCCTCAAATAAAAGTAGCAGCTGGGGATGTTTTTCCTCTCATATTACTGAAGAAGAGTGCACTGTTAAACTTGGCAGCTTAACAAGAAAATCAAACTAACTGTAGTAAGCTATTTTTAATAAACTTACAGGTGCTTTTGAGATTCTACCCATATGTCCTTTCCAATGTGTCTCGTAGACTTTTGATTCTCCATTCTGAGGTCACAAATTCTAAACTAAATGGGCAGTGTCTCATTTGTAAATTACAGAACAGTCTTTTACACATATAGGATAAAATGCCAACATGGATATTCTGCTTTCCACACTGTTAAATTAAGAAGAAAATTTCAAAATGTCCTGATGGAATTTGTTTCTATTTTTATATCACTGTGTGCTCACAAATGCCTTGCATTATTTTAAGAATGTTTTCTCTTCGAAGGATACATGCATAATTTAATTTTAAACATGTCAATTTTCTAACAGAAAACACTTTTATTATGATTATTATTTTATTTGTTTATTTTTAGCAAAGAAGAAGCAGTAGAAAAGGTTTGGAGAAAGAAGACATCACAAGTAAAATGGTACTGTATTTTTCTATTAGAAACATTTGCTGAGATTCTAAGAATGAATTAAACTGCTTTGATTCTCATTAATAACCAATAATAATTAAGGTAGATTGTTCAATATTCCTTCATCCTGAATTCCCTATTAGTCTTTGTTCTTCTTGGAGACAGGACCTTTGTTATTTTTATATCTCTTCTAATGCCTAGTCCAGTGGTTCATACAAAGTAGGTACCCAATCAATACATGTTGCATAAAATGAAGCTTGAAATATTGTTTTATAACAGTTATTAAACTCTTTAACATTTCATACCATGGCCATTGTAGTCCTTTAAAAAGAGAAGTGTAAAAATGATGTTGAACTGTATTTAGAAAGTGATCCAGAAGAAAATGAAAATAATTTTAAGTGAAATAAATGATTATTGGAATACATAATTTGATAGTCATTTGCCAAGCACTTACCGTATGTTACTCCGAGGCAGAGGAAGGAAATGATGAATATGTGTAATAACAGGGATAAGAAGTTATTCCTCAGCTATTGTAAAATGGGAAAGTTCATTGAGAGAAACAGGGAAACTTGCCTGAGAGAAGTACTAGAGAAAACTATTGAGATGTAGATGAAGCCGGGGCACCTGGGAGGCTCAGTCGGTTAAGCATCCGACTTCAGGTCAGGTCATGATCTCATGGTTCAGGTTGGTGAGTTCAAGCCCCACGCCCATCCGTGGTGGGATTCTGCTGGCAGCTCGGACCCTGCTTTAGATCCTGTGTCTCCCTCTCTCTCTCCCCTCCCCTGCTTGCACTCTCTCATACGCACTCTCTCTCTCAAAAATAAATAAGCATTAAAAAATTAAAAAAAAAAAAAAAAGATGTAGATGGAGCAGTAGGGCAGGGGAACTACTGGCCTTGGTTTTCTAAAGGGAAGCCAGAGTATGACTCTAGCAAAATAGAAAGTTCCCAAGAGAGTAAACATTAATATGAAAGGAACACACCAGGTCACTTAAGAATGAGCAATAGGAAACTAAACCAACATTCAATAGGCTCCATCCAAAGTACAGTATAAGACAGAGGAAATTCATATGAAATCTAACAGGCAAAACTGACAAAGAAAACATTGAGGAATGAGAAACAAGAATTCTCTTTTTTGTTCTAGGTGCTATAAATTTTTACTAAGAGGAATATATGCAAAAAAAAAAAAAGAAAAATGTTTTTAAAGGCTGCCTTTGGTCTGACCTGACACAGATATGCTGTTCATGTTTAAGAACCTGGATGGCAGATACCTCGTATCAAATAATGCAACCCTGTCACCTCCCAAGACCTGGATTTAATTTTTTTAGTTGTCTTACACAGATTATTACCTATTGTTTTAAAGATAATGTTTCCCAATATTCTACAAAATCTTGACAAAAGTCAATTTCTTTTCTTTCTTTCCATTGGATTGTATAGGTTTTTACTTTATTTGCTCCCATAGATACCTTTGTAGGGTATTAACTAAAGGCCTAAGCATCTAGAAATTATCCCCCAAATAAACTTAATCTCAGAAGAAATAAATTGTAATTGCAAATTTCTTTCTATGGATGGAAAATGGAACAGAAAAAAGATAATATAAAAATGGTAATTGACATTTTAATGATCGCAATTTTATGAATTTGAAGATTTTGTTTGCTAACGACTAGGAGGAAAATAATAAACCTGAAGAAGACTTTGTGTCCATAGGCTGAAGGACTACACTATGCTGCATCGTGTTTGGACTCCTGACTTGGTAATGTGAAGGCCCAGTGGGTCGAGAGGCTGAGGACACAACATTGTGCTGTCCAAGCTCTAAGGTTCACCAGCAGCTAGCCTTCTGGGCAAATCACTGAGCCTCACTGTGCACTGGCTTCCTCAGTTGGAAGATGGGGAGAAATCTAAGATCTCAGTGCTTGTCTTATTGGATTCACGTGAAAGTAAAATGATATTAGATATCAGTGCACCTAATAAACTCGTAGTACTAGGTAATTGCCAATTAAATGATTGTTATTGTAATTATTTTATTTATATGTCATTGTCTCCCCATAAGTTACCTTAAGGAGAGGACATATGTTTTTCTTTTCACTTTGGCCCCCATTCATAGCGTACCTATTTCTAGCATTAGCAAACACGGTAAAAAAATGATCATAGGAATAAACATAAAATACAGGTGAAAATTACAACATTTGCCACTAATAACCACCTCCTCCTTGAAATGGCCTACTTCTTTGGCACTGATGACTCATTCTTCCCTGACTCACCTTCTACTCCTCTGGATTCTTTCTTAGGATGCTCCACAGAGTCATTTTCTCCCCTTGCTGAGTAAACACTGGGTTTCTCCCAGGGGTTTGTCTTCAGCCTGTTTTCCTGTTAACATGCCCACTAGGTTCTCTTCCAACCATTTGCAAAACTTTAATCGTCCCTCCCTCCCTATGCTGATAACTCCCTGACAATAATATCTACCCACAGTAATGTCTATCCCCTCTGAACTCCAGACTGGTATACTCAGTTGTCCCAGAGGCATCTTAAATTCAGTATGGCCAACTCTAAAAACACTTTGTGTTCACTCTCTTTCTCTGGCCTGCGCGATCTTAGACTCTATACCTCTCTCATATCTCAAATCCAACCAGTCCCCAAACCTCATGAATTGTATTTCCTAAATATTTTTCATGTCAGTTGCTTCTCACTATTGTTTATCTTCTCCATCTTTAACCATCACACTCAACTCCTTGCATCCAGACTTGTCCACATTATATCCATTCTGACTAATGCAGCCATTGATTTAGTTTGCATACAAATCAAATCATGTTAATTTGCTGCTTAAAGTCTTTCAGTGACTGTCCATTACTGACAGCCTGGAGGCCAAGGAACTTAATATGACATGCAGAATGCTCCATGTGGCCTCCACTAATCTTCTCAAACTGACATCTCCTTACTCCTTTTATCATGCTTTGCAGTCTATAGGTACAAACCAGATTGTAAGTTCTTATATTCACCCTTATGGTTCATGTTCTAAGCTTCTGCTTTGGCAGGTCCCTTTTTCTCAGAATATACTTTCTACCCATTACTTACCTGGCTAACTCACACGCGTCATTTTAAAGACTTCATCTATAGAAATGCGCAACAAATCCCAAAATTCCCAGTGGTGGGCATTTTTCTATGCTTCCACAGCCCCATTGGCAAACATCTATGTCCATTTTCTTAAAAATACCTGTTTTTATAGTTACCACTAAAATCAAATATTTCCAAAACTGGATCATACGAGATGTTTAATTAAACAAAGTAAATTTTGAACAAATTGGGATTGGTCCTTCCAGTAAATGTTTCCTTCCAGCATTATTATAATTACTAGTGTAAGGAACAGGAATGAATGCATGGCACCAAAATTATAAAGGTTTCATGTTTTTACGTTTATTTATTTTTGAGAAGGGGAGAGAGAGAGAGAGACAGAGACAGAGACAGAGAGAGACAGAGTGTGACCAAGGAAGGGGTAAAGAGAGAGGGAGAGAGGGAGACACAGAATATGAAGCAGGCTCTGGGCTCTAAGCTGTCAGCATAGAGCCCAATGTGGGGCTCCAACTCACAAGCCGTGAGATCATGTCCTGAGCTGAAGTCAGACGCCCAACTGACTGAGCCACCCAGGCACCTCTAAAGGTCCCCTTTTTAATGCTTTGGACTACTGCAAAGGACAGGTAGGTAAAAAAAAAAAAAAGTAATAATTATAAAAGTGCAATGCAAGAAGAAGCCTTGATAAAGACATCGTTTTATAAAGAAAAATCTAAATGATAATTTTATGCCTGAAGTATCAGTCACATCAACAATGCTTCAATTATGGACAATTTTTAAAAGACATATTTTACCAAATCAGGTTAATGGCAGAGATTTTTTCTTTCTAAACTATGTCTCCTTGTACCTTCTAAGGATAGAGATTCTACAAAATGGTATCCAATTGAAGGTACATTTGGAGAAAGCAATTTATCAACACAAGACAGGGTCATTCCTTTCTTATCTTCCCTTCTGAACCTGACACATAGTATTTTAAAATTAAAGCTGCTTCCCAGGGATTTATGCAACCATCTGGCACATTACTCAGATGACCACTGCTGACAATTAAGGAATCAAGCACAACTTCATTCACAGAAACCATGCATGAAGATCAATTTTTTTTTTTTTTTTTAACTCATGCTTTTAAAAGCAGACTCTGCTCTTCTGGTAGCTACTGATGGGCTTTTCTATCACCTTCACTCACTGGTTAAGTATTTACCTGCTTTGGTGTAGAGAGTAGACACTAGAGTCTGAAATTGGACAGACCTGGGTCTCAATCCTAACTCTCTTTCTATTGCTACCTCTATAATCTTCAAGTCACTTAACCCTTGCAAGCCTTTTCTCTCATCTACCCAAGGGAATAACAATACAAGCCAGCACTTACAATGTGCCAGACATGGAGGGCTTTGTGTATATTATCTCATGTAACTCTCCCAATGATCCTAAGAAATAGATACTATTATTTCCAGTTTACAGTTGAAGAAACAGAGGGGTCCCGTGGCAGATTTGAGTAGTATTTCTTAGAGTTCTGGGCTGTAGTTGTTTCTCTCCTCATTTCAAACTCATTTCAAAATGTCTGTATAAAGATCAACTATGTTGATAAGAATAAAATGTTTGTGATGGATAGAGACTCAACAAATGATTCCTTCTAACTCTTTTGGAGATTCTTCTCTATCTTTTATGTCAGTCCCTTCCCCAAAGAGCTAGACATGGCTTTAAACCATAGGAGCTAAACACCATCAAATGAGTAAAGACGACTGATAAAGACATGTGAAGGACCCAGAAGCCACAGAACCATGTTGGACTTTCATGAAATCTTTAAGTCTAATTTCTACTAATTTGCTTCTGTTTTATGTCTTCGGCATATATTAAGAGGCTCTAACTTAGAGGAAGGATCAGAAAAGTCTCCTTCAAGACAGGATGTTTAATATGAGACATGAAATATAAGAATGAGATAGCCTTGTGCAATAGAAAAACAGTCTGAGAGAACAGCTTTTATAGTTATTTGTTCCATGTCTGGCTTCCTGACCAGTTTATAAGCTTCAGGATGGTACACACCATGTCTGTTTTACCTTCTGGCAAAGTCCTTAACAATCTATATGGCTCCTGGCACAGTCGGTATTTAAGAAATAATGAATGGATATGGGCACCTGGGTGGCTCAGTCAGTTAAGTGCCTGACTCTTGATTTTGGCTCAGGTCATGATCTCATGGTTCGTGAGATTGAGCCCTGCATCAGGCTCTGAGCTGACAGCATGGGGTCTGCTTGGGATTGTCTCTCTCCCTCTCTTTGCACCCCTCACTACTCACTGGCATGGGCGCTCTGTCCCTCTCTCTCAAAACTAAATAAACATTTAAAAAATAATGAATGGATAAATGAATGAATGAACGAATGAATGAATACAATGTGTGAGAGCCTGAGGCCAAGTTTAAGAAACAGAGATGGCAGAAGGGTGGAAAGAAGTTGCAGGCTGAAGATTTTGCAGGAGCAGATGATGCAGGGCCTCTTAAGTGATAATGTAAATTTTGAACTTTGTCATCAACACAATGGGAAACCATCGAAGGGGTTTTGATATGGGAGAGACAGAATCAGATTTTTTTAAATATTACTTGTGAAATTGGTGATGTGCCTTAACCCCCAAACAGAGCAAAGTCAAAGTATCCCCATCAGAAAGGACCCAGGTCCCTCAGAGTCCATTCTACAATGTTTCAGAGTGTTCTACAGGCATAATTTGGAAGCCTGAGGCTTAGGTGGGGAAAACAGGCTCCCAAAGAAATAGAAGATTCTGGCCATGTGTTTATTGGAATCAATGGATGTTCATCAGCTAGGATGTCATTCACTAAGCTCGTGTAACTTTAAAGCCATAGCGCCCACATGTTAGTTTCTCCCATGTCTGATACTTCAAAATGAATTTTAAAACACATTCAGGGATGCCTGGGTGGCTCAGTCAGTTAAGCATCTGACTTCAGCTCAGGTCATGATCTCACAGTTCGTGAGTTCGAACCCCGGGTCAGGCTCTGCTGACAGCTCAGAGCCTGAAGCCTACTTCAGATTCTATGTCTCCCTCTCTCTGCCCCTCCTCTGCTCACACTCTGTCTCTCTCTGTCTCTCAAAAATAAATAAACATTAAAAAAATTTAAAACTCAAATGAAATAGAGGAAAATAAAGAAATAAAGAAAAATATTAAAACATATTCAGTTCTTTCCATCTGTATTCCTTAATTTCTAGGTAGTGATAAATCCTAGGACATGTTATACTAGATATCCAATGCCAAAGCTTTGTTGTTTTTTTCATAACTCGTAAGACTTTAAATCTCCTTGGAAACAATCACTGAACTGTCCCTTTTGTGAGGTTGCTAACCTTTAGTAACACTGACCACCTCTCGCTGCACAAAGTTGCATGGGACATTCAGATTAGGCACTATTAATCATGAAATTACAGTTTGTTAAACATCATGAAAAGTTTAGTTTGGGATACATTATACTCATACTATTTATTTAGCAGAGTAATAAAACATAAAAATTAACGAAAACAAAAGGGTGATTAAAATCTCTTTGACGTGCTCTTGAAAGGCAAAAAAAAAAAAAAAAAGAGTTTTTTGTAAGAGAAACGCACTTTAAAAAAATACCTAAGCCTATTCAAAGGCTTTCTTTTCCCTATATACAGGTCTATTTTGTCACCATGCCTTTCTTTGCAATTTATGTTTAAACACATTTTAGACACCACAAGCAGGCCTCTACTCCATGAAATAAACTGTGAGATATTAATGCAAAAGCTATTGTGCTGAGAGCTTGGAAACCCTACACTTCCACTCTCAATGTCAGCGTGTTAAAAGAGATTTTAGTAATGGCAGAGCTAGTCAACAGGGAATAATTAAACTCAACTTGTCTGAGATTTGCTGTGATGTGTGGAATGATAGTTTCCAAACCAGCTGCTGCAGAAAGTTTGCCTAAGAAGAAAGTGCGGTTGACCAGGGGCTGCCGTTGGGAAGAAATACAATGAAAAAGCTCCTTGACCTCTGAAACAATGGGTGGAGCTTACTTGAATAATAAAAACCAACACAAAGTCAACAATTAAAGCCCTAACAATAGGGCCATCTTGGTAGCTCTGAAAGTTTTTAAAAGAAGGGACTTACTTGAGAGTGAACTGCCAAATATCTAGGCTTGGCACCTTTTAACAGCAAAGGAAGGTGTAGACTGTTTGTGACCAACAAATCCCTCGGTAGGACCTCGGTTCCTTTTCCTCAAAAACTTCTCCACATTCAACTCATTAAAAGATCATATTATATTTCCCTTAGTGGAGCAGTTGGTCTCTCTTTTTTTAAGCTGTCAGCCAAGCAGCCACAAGCCCTCACTGATAGCATGGTACCTCTTGAGTCCCGCCTCCCACCCCATCCCTGTCCTAGCCCTGCAGGCCAGCTCAAACTAAGCAGCATGAGTCCTTCCCTGTGCCACTGAGTCGTTGGTAACGTAGTCGCTATAAATCCACCACACAGATGATGAAGAAAGACAATCTGTGAGCCAGTATGTTGTTTTACGTTAGGAATTCCTTTTTAATTTTACTAGTTTTTCCATTGTCTGGCATTTATAATACGGTCACAAAGTAAAAAGGCAATTATTTACCTCTCTTTCCTATCTACAGTACTTTAAACCTCAGGTCTAATATGATTTCCATTTAGAAAAATATTTGTATAGCCATTTACAGGGCTTTATAAAGCTAAGGCATGCCAAAGTAGTTCACATTTTCAATTTATTGTGGCTAGACTTTGTTGGCACTAAATGAAAAGGTTTTACTATCTAATTTTAATGTCAGTTTTAATATATATACACATACACACAAAGAGACACACACATACATACTAAATGTGGTGTGCAAGTGTCTTTACGTGTGTCTGGTTATTTCGATACGGACCGGCTAATAAAACTCACTGCAATCGATTTATAATATGCCTGATGAGAAATCATTTCCTACTACTTACGTGTGTCCTATTAAAATGCCCTGCCCTTCCTTAATCACCTCCTCCCACATTTTCAAACTTGAAATGGACTTTTTAAAATCATGGTATTTGAGTCGCGTGGGACACGAGAGAATTTTATTTTATTTTATTTTTTTCTAAGTATTAGAACCTCTTCACCTCCTTTCCTTCTCATTTGTCTTGACAAACAGACTTTTAATTTCCCTGTTCTATAGCTGAGGAAGTGAAAGCACTTTCAGAGACTCTCCAGTATTCTCTCTACACATGCACATCAGCCTATGTATCAAAAGTCCTAAATCTGAGATTTCAAAAACTTAATTCAATACATATTTATTAAGCAGCTAGTATGTTATCAGCACTTTTGAGTAGATTTCAAGTCACAGAAAAGGCAAACAACTTCAAATTATTAAGGAAGTTGAACTGAAAATAATAACAGTCAGGGCACCCGAGTGGCTCAGTAGGTGAAGCGTCAGACTTTGGCTCAGGTCATGATCTCACCATTGGTGGGTTCACGCCCTGCGTTGGGCTCTGTGCTGACAGCTCAGAGCCTGAATCTACTTCAAATTCTGTGACTCCCTCTCTCTCTGTCCCTCCCCTGCTCACACTCTCTGTCTCAAAAATAAATAAACTTTAAAAATAGTCATAGTCAAAATAATAGCTACTATCATCGATGAGACCTTACTATGTGCTAAGCTTGTGCTCAGCACGTTTGCATAAAACTGCTCCTGTAATCCTTACAAGTAAGCTGTGAGGCACCTACTATTACCACTGCCATTTTATATTTAAAGTAATGGAAAAAAAAAGCTGAATCAGGTAATGTGCACAAATCACACGGGCTTCAGATTTGAATCCTTCACCACTCAACATTGCTGTCTCTCTGTAGACCCATCTAGGCCTATGCTGTCCAATATGGCGGCCACTAGCCACAGGTGGCTATGTACACTTAAACATAAATGAATTAAAATGAAAAATACAGTTCCTCGGTCATGCTGGCCATATAGCTGAACAGCCACACGTGGTTAGTGTCAACTGTATTGAGCAATGCGGTGTTCTTCCCTAGGATATAGCCTGAGAGGAGGATTAGAGACGTTCTGTCGGCATACGTGCCACAGAAACGATTCTAGTGGTGGCGTTACCCACAGGGCCTGGATAGGATGCTTTAACTGTAGCTGGATCTGCACCTATCAAGAATGAAGCCAAATGGGGTGAAGCAACCTGGCATAGTGAAGAAAGGCGTGATTATGGAGTCAGGTGACCTGGGCTCAGACTTCAGTTCCAGCTCCCTGCCTCCATGACCTTGAGCACGTTAATTAAGCTACTGAAGTCTTGGCTTTCTCATTTGCAATGGGACTAATAATGTGTCCTTTGTGGGGTCTTATGAGAATTAAATGAGACACAGGTAGGGCTCCTGCTTGGAGAAGGTCCTCAGAGACCTACTTATGCATATTTGCAGATAAGAAATGCAAATCAGAGCTGAACAACAAAATGAGGAACGGTAGGAAGAGGGATCACTTGGACAGGTGATAGAGCTGTTTGCACGGAGTCAAAACATTTACAGAGCTGAGATGCTTGCGATTAATTACTGCAGAAGGTCCCTAGCTGAAAGGCATTTGGCAGGGCGCAATATAAAACAGAGCTGCCAAGGCTAACAGCTATTATTAAATGTCTGCATGCTTTAACAGCCATGCTCAGCACTTTCAGTTCCCCTTTATTTCAAGGACCATCACCGCACGCCTCCGCACTATGCTTCACTTCAGAGAAATAAGCAGGTCTCAGGCTTTGCCCCAAAGCTTCAAAACCAAGAGACCTGAGGCTAGGGATAGAAATCTGCATTTTAAAACAGAACCCCCATTTTTGACACATGTGGCCCGCCGCACTTTAAAAAATACTCGAGATCCAACTTGTTTAGCACCGTGAAGCACGCGGTGAGTGAACATCTGCTGGAAGCTATCGGACAACGTCAGCTACGTGAGACCCTGGCAAGAACTCATGAGTGTAGGAAAATTGCCTTTAATTTGGACGGCACGGAGGTTAAGCCCATGTACCAGAGTTTATGCACTTTTCTTAAGAGAGAGTCATTCAGTGCCAATTTACTTTGATTTAGGACAAGAATCTAATAAGATTGGCTATCTGGTTTCCTAGAATAATGATTTTTGTAAAGTTTTCCATCCTTTATGGTAACATTATGGAAGCCACCAGGCTCAAAGAGGTGACCTTTAGACACCTAGGGAATTTGTTTCTCTGGAATTCTGACTTGCCTGGTTTGCATTAATGAAGGAGGTGTCAACCCGAATACCTGTGCGTATTCAGATATTAGATCCAGAAAGTACTCAGCTACACAGAGCTTGTGGAGACTGAGCAGTGAGAGGAATCGATGTCAGGCTTGGTATTCAGACAGACTTGAGTTCCTACCCAGGGTCCACAACTTCCCACCAGCTACAAGGTGTTATGCAAGTTAGTTCACCTCTCTGAGCCTCGCCACACCCACTCTAAGGTGAAGGCAATGACAGTACTTGTCTCCCTACCTCTCATGAGGTCATTCATGTAATACGGAGAGCACGGTGTTCGGCAAGCACGAGGACATGCTATTGTTGCTGCTGTCACTCCAGCTATGTGATGGAGAAGGAGAGGACTCGTAGAACCAAGTAGCTTATATGCCCTCCGCAGGATAAACACACAAGGCAAAGGAACGGACAAAAACTCTCATTGCCACAGTTAGGATTTCTAAAGAAAATGAGCATGCCTTTTAGTCTTCAATCATTCTCCTCTGAGATACATTCTCTCACCCCACCAATTCAGCAATGAATCGTGGTGGATTTTACTCTATGTGATTCATACCATGCTAGTCTGAGAATCTCTGTTAGACCCCTCTCTCCCTGACCCTAGACCTTCTTCTTTTTCTCTCTATTCTACACTTGACTTTGGGCTCAATGACGTTAAACACCTAAATTGCATTCTTGGCATTTCCCTCTTTTGCTCAAAACTGTCCTCTGGCTTTGCCATTGTAGCAACAGCAGCAGGAGGAGGAGCAAGCAGCCAGAGGTCACATTAACTGAGCAACACTTCTTGCATCACAGACGCCGGGCTACCAGTATAAGTAAGACTCATTCTCGGCCGTCCGGGAGGCCACAGGGGAAGCAGTATGGAAGAGGGGCAACTGCTGTGTTAAGGACTGTAGAAGAGAGCAGGATTACACAGACTACTCTCTAGGGGACAGCTATGAGGGCAAGATTTGAGGCGAATCATCAGAAATTTACCAGCTAGAGAAGATGAAGAAAATAGAGAGCCAACGTGGGGGACTTCTAAGCGGGGAAGATCAGCACAAACAAGACACAGAGTGGTGCCAGAGCACAGTCTTTCAGGAGAACTTTGGGTGAATGACGATTAGGGTGAGGGGTAAAGAAACGGAAGCGAGGCAGCTAAAGAGAAGGTTTGGCACCAAATCATGAAGGGCCATGTTTATCAGGCTACAGAGTTCAATTTTCCAATTTTCCAAAGTTTTTGGCAGCAGAACACTTTTTTTTCCCCCCAAGCAAAATCTTACACAAAACCACAAATATCAAACAAGTAAAAAGTGGTGTTGCTTTGTTGAGGAAGAGGTGGAGGGTTAGGAAACGCGACTCATTCAGCTTTCCCCTCCCCCAGTGCTACCGTAAGGCATCTTTAAGGGGTCCAGTGACTCAGCAGAACATAGTCGAAAACTACTGCTGTGGACAATAGGGAGGCAAAGCAGTGCCTTCAGCAATAAAAGAATATCTCAGGTTTGATATTTAGAAAAAAATGATCCTGAGTGGAAGGGAGAGCATTCTTACAGGCAGTCTTGACAAAAGATGGTAAAGCTCTGATTCAAGAGAAAAGCAGTATGACTTGAGAGAATCAAGGAATATCTCTCAGTTGGGTATGAAATTTGGCAAATCTCTAGACGGGCGTGATGAGAAAAGGAATGCAAGTAGTCAAGGTAAGCTTTCAAGTTCTCACTTGAGGAGCACGGTAAAAGATGAAGCCATTGACTCCAAATGGGAAATAAGGGAGGAAGAAGGATGGATTTCACTTCATCTGAAGTGGGGTAGCATACTCAGGAACAGATGTTCAGCAAGAGGACGGAATTGTAGATTCGGAGCCTAAGGTCACCCTTTGGGAGTCCTTAATGGATAAATAGATGACATCTTCAGGTGGCTATCCTGAAGAGGGGGACCCAGCAGCGAGTGTTGGTCCTGAAGCCAGAGGAGGAATGGGAGGAGAAAATTGTCCTGAGGACATTATCGTGGGCCAAAGACTAAAACACACCCTGGATTTGGCAGTTAGGAATCACTCCTGCCTCTTCAAGTGTTGTGAGCAGAATAGAGGTTGTAGTTAAGAGGAAGGCTGAATGAAAATTGAGAAGATAGAGACAGATGGTAAAGACTATTTGCTCATGGGGAAAAGGAATGCAGAAAAGTACGGTCCACAGATAGGCTACTCAACTTTCAAAATCTTCCTTGCCACCTTCTTTGCTTACCATGGCCCACAACGACCTCTTTCCACTCTGAACCCCGAGAAGTTCATAATCTGTATTCTTTTAGGGAAGATTTATCATGTTATCATTCACTACCTTAGATTATTCTATTATCATTAAAGGGTATTATCTTGTAATCTTCATAGCTCCTAATAGTGTCTTACAAGCATCTAATGCCTCCTGAATTCAATTTATCTTTAAAGAGAATTCATCTCAGTATTTCTCTCAGTACACTCTCAGCCCTCCCACACTCATACTGAACTTGTCACATCCCAGGCTGCACCATGCGTTCTCTCACCTCTGGGCTGATAGCTGAACATTCTTTTCTGCTACCATATAACTCCCCTGCTCCATAATAATGTTAATTATCCTTCAGGTGTTGGTTTAGATACATTCCCTAAAGGAAACCTTTTCTGACTCCCTCTAGACTTGGTTGTATATCCACCCCCAACCATCACACATACCTAATATCCTATACCTTCGTCATGACAGTCAGCATTGTACCAGTTCAGTTAACTGTACCCCTCATTAAACCTCCTGAAGGCAGGGAAGGAGTCTCACTTAGTAAATGGTTTATTTCCAATACCTAGCCTAGATGAGTAGAAATTGGCTGAAAATACGGGTTCAAGTATTTGAGGAAGAAGAGAGGAAAGGAGAAAGAAATGAATAAAGGAAAGGGAAATGAGAGGAAAAGAAAGAGAAAATGAAAGGGAAGGGAAGGTTGGAAAATGAGAGGAGAGGAGGGGAGGAGAAGGGAAAAAAAGGGGAGGGGAGGAGAGGAGAAGGAGGGAAGGGACAGGGAGGGGAGGGGAGAGAAAATTATTTTGCTTCTAGTCTCAGCACTGCCAGTAACTAATGTGTGACCTTGATCACATATTTTGGTTTGTTAATCTACAAAGCCATGGTATTTTTCTAACTTTCTTCTAGAATACTTTCCATCTCACAATGAAATGCAGTTCGAAAACAAATCTAATGTTTATTTACACGGTTCAGATTCCTGGATAGCATTTACATGGTCTAGATTCCTAGAGAGGATAACTGCATATCTATCTATGGTGGCTCTCAATAACTTTTAGGTCTATATAAAATAATATTAACTGTTAAACTCTTCTCCTTAAAAGGTGACTATGCTAGAAGTCTGGATGAATTTATTCTTACTAGCTAAGTGACCTTGAGCAAGTCACATAGCTTTCCTCTGCTTCAGTTCCTCTACCCAGGGGCAAAAACGGCAAGTGAGGATTAAATGAGAGAGGTAAGAAGAATGACTTACGAGCTGTAGTTTGCTTACATAAGTTAGTCATCAGATATTATTTGTCGATGGCCGGCTTTTAGGTCGGAGTTTCATTTATAGAATAGCTACCTTGATTTAAGGAAAGTCACTACTTGACACATTAGTCACTTTTAGTGCAGTTCCGATCAATATTCAATGTGTAGTTATGTGAACAATTTAATAAAAACTTAGAGGTTTAGACTTATTCCCAAGCAGCAGGAAGGTAATTTATTTACTGGTAGGTACTGAAAGTCTGACTGCACAATGCGTTTCATGGGAACCCAGCACATACCGTGGCTCTTGTCATAGTCTTCGGGAGGGACTGGTACTTGGAAAATCAGAGTAGAAGTTTCCAATTCAAGAGGGTGCCTTCTCACCCTTCAAAGAAGTCACAGATTTTAAGAGTCTCTTCCTGGCTACGATCAACCTCTAGCCTTACTGACAGTGTTTCAATTTAACCAAACCTTACTGTAACAAATGACCACCCCACCATACTGTTTCTCATTCTTTACCAAGGAGTTAAGTTTCACTTAGCAGAACATTCATCAATGAGTAAGAAAATGTACACAAATACAAATAAAAATGGAAAAGCCGACACCTTACAGTTTTTTGCCTTATGTAAGCTAAATTTTCTTCCATTGGAAACAGAACTACTTGTGCAGGTGGTTGCTAAATGCTACCAGCTGCTCTGTGGCAATATAGGTTTTGAAACAGAACCCTGGAAAGAAGGATGGAGAGGGGAAAAATAAAGAAATGGGTGTGGAATAAGGCTCTGTATTGAACTAATTCCCTGGGTAATACAGGAGAGGGGAGAGCAACTTCAGTCGTAAACAGTAAGCAGAATTTCCATTCAGCCGGCCTGCAATAAATTTATTTTTCCAAGAAAATGAAATGGAACAAGAGAACAGACATACCTGCTTTATGTTAAAGAAAACCATGTATGAACCTAATACAGGAAGAAGTTGTTTAAGACTGTACATCCTTGAGAAAATATTACCTCCATAATAGTGCCAGGGTCTCTGTTAACTCGGGTTATCAGCTACATAAATTAGACGCACACTGAGGCAGTCTCACTTGTATAGCAGTCTGCAGTGCTCACATAACGTGTACTTTGCTCCATCATTTGCTTCCTTTGTCCTCCTCTCTACTTGCTAGGTGATTTTTTTAAAGCCTTGCACAAATACGTTGTTAACTATCGTATTATTTGTGTTGTACCAGTAGAAGGAATTGCTGAGAAAACAGTGGATCCACTTAGACTCCGGGAATAAGATTAGTGATGCCAGTGCAAGAATTAGAAGAGAATTTCAATGCACTGTTACGAGGAATGCGGTTCTCTCCTGACTCTTTCCTTTAAGCACGTTCTTGACAGTACCAAGGAGAGTATTACTCCCGTGATGCTTCATGTCAGCTCATCTCCTACCCTGATGGAGACGGCAAGAAACACTACGACGTGGGGAAAGAAGAGGGGGAAAGGCAAAGGAAAAAAAAGAAAAGGAAGGGAAGTGGAGACAAGAAAAAGAAGAAAGAATGAAAAAAACGAACAGATAAATAAGAAATTGTGGGTCTGGAAGGAGAAGAGAAGGAGATGGTAAAGAAGAGAGCAAGGTCAACTTGACATAGACATGCTCAGCTTTTGTGCAGCTTTTGGCTTGCTGAGGAATTTCAGGTAACTCGAGAACTTTATCCACATACAGAAAAATAACCGTGCCGCCAGCATCAGTACTCCCCGGAGCGTTTCTGAAGAGCCCCTGGAGGAGCGAAGGGGGCCTGAAATTATAAACACAGGGCTGTGGTGCCATCCTTGCTGGCCCACCACTGCCATGGCTCTGTCTTTGTGCTCATTGTGAAAGCAGCATCTCACCAGGAGGAACACCCACCCCCCCCCCAATCTCATTTTACCAGCTTCGCATACTAATCCACAATGGGGTATAACATCCCCACATATGGGTTTTTAGGTCATCAATGAGGCTGAATGAAACCATTCTCTTGCTAAGTATGGAATTTAAGAACCAAACTGCTGCAAGTTGAGACATCAGTCACAGGCTCTCAAAACATTATGTTACAAAGGCTGTGATGAAGTCGAAGCACTGCCCATATTTCCCGAAGTAATGACACTTCATCTTAAAGGCCCACTCAGTTATGTCACATTTGTATTTGCATCCTATAATGTGAATGTATTAGCTCCAAATTGTTTGGCCATAAATCATCATCAAAGAAATATGTTTATTTTTATTTTTAGTATTCATGACTTGCATGATCCTAGAACAACATATATTTAGTACCTCAGAGCAATGAATCCATAACTTCGAGAGAAATGGCTTTATAGATCATTAAGGCCTATGTTGCTTTAACAGTTAATCACATTTTCACTAATAATATGACATAAGTCCTTTACCTAAAGAGTGAAAAATGAATGACTCTTTTGCTTGCACTCCAAAGTCCTCTACTTGACCTTTACCAGGGGCAGAGGGAAATCCAGTATAATCACTGAAAGCTTTTGCTACAGCAGTATCAATACTTTCATTTAGCCAACAGATTTAGCCTTCGGTTCAGGCTCCGTGGGTCCCCAAACTACAGAGGGGGGAAAATCCTTCAGGACTCTGCTCTAACTTTGAACCTGGGGTCATGTGGTGATGTCCCAGTGAGCCCTCTATCTTCTGCAGAATACCTCAGATAGCTGGCCAACAAAGACAAATATTATGGCAACGAAAAATAAATCTGCCATTTTTAACCTTTTCAGGGAAAGTAATTCACTTATTGGCTTTAGTTAAAACGTCTTACCTTTCTTCCCCTTTTTGTTGTATCTGTGAGTAATTTCTCCAGTCACATTGTTTATAGGAAGTGAAGTTATTCGTAATCATGCCTTAAGAGTATGTACACAAACTGGACATCCTAAAAGACCACTATGTATTAAATTCCTGATTGTTTGACATAAATTCTCTCTCTCTCTTTCACTCCGACAGGAATCTTCTCATTTATTTACGAATAGGTTAAGACCTTCGCCTTGTTTCTAACTGTGTTCCTAAGTGCTAACATATATTAAGTAAATTTAGAGCCTCTTCTGCATAGGAAACAAATTAAATTGGTTAAACACGGAGAAAGACTGAATGTAACCCATCTCTTGTCATGTTTATGACATCTGAACTCATCTTATATGAATGTTCCAGTCTGGCTGTTGTAGCAGATGGGCTGCTTATGATAAACCATAACTAAAGACACAGAATGTGATAATATAAATCATAAAGAAGATAAATAATGAAATTCTTTTAAAATAACTCTGGTTAAATATTTAGACAGTCAATTTTTAAGCTTACTCGCACACAAAAATAGTATTCACATATCTAGGCAAGGAAAGAATGGTACTCAACTGTAATATAAATATAATTTAAATCTAAACATTCAGGACTCAAGGTATTTTAGAAATCTGGATAAATTTTTAGGGTAGTGAACGATAAAGTAGGAGGCCTCTTCTTTGAGAGGTACTCAAAACAAGAAGGGGCACTTACAAATACCTCTTTATACAGACACCCATTCCAAACCCCATTTCATAATTCCAGAAGTAAGTAAAGAACTATTTCTTAGGCTAAAGAAAACAACATGACTCTGGAGGGACAACTTCATGCCCATGACTCTGTTGTCAGCCCCTATCAATTTGTGACCTCATGGTGCTTGGAATTTACAACATATTTTCACATGAGTCTGATCATCTCAAGAACCTACACATGGGTCAGCCAGTTTCCTGATTGCACAGATGAAGAAAGTTCAGTTCAAAAAAGCGTCTTGTTCAAGGTCACATCACAACCGTGCTCAAGATTAATATGTGACGGAGTCAAGATTTAAACAAACTGTCTTGGCTCCTAAACAGGTGTCAATTCTGGTACCTGAACTGGTACCTCAGTCAGTTTATAAAGAAGGTTAGGATTTTTATCTCAGGAAAATTTGGAGTAGATTTCATGGTGCAGATAAGCAGCATAGGCCCTCAGCCCACAGATTGAAGATGGCTAATAATAAAGAAGCAAGAAAGCAAAGCCAGTACAAATGACCAGTTCAGTAGTTAGGAAGTGGGCCCTGGGGCCAATCATGTTTATCAATACAAACCCACCTTTCTAGGAGCTGTATCTACTCTTAAGCTTTCAGCATGTATGGAACTGGCTGATTCCATAAACACAAAGTCTACGATTTGATGCACAGTTTCAGCCACTTGTAACAGTGGGGCCCGTCTCCATCTGGAGGGCTGACTCCTTACCCATCTTTACTGAGATTCCTGCTAGGTGGCTGCACTCCATCTGAACATGCACTTAAGAGAGTTGTAAAAATTATTTTCTATAAAACAGCATTATCGGGGCGCCTGGGTGGCTCAGTCAGTTGAGCGCCCAACTTCAGCTCAGGTCATGATCTCACGGTTTGTGAACTGGAGCCCCACATCAGGATCTCTGCTGTCAGCCTGTCAGTGCAGAGCTCACTTCAGATCTTCCGTCTCCCTCTCTCTCTCTGCCCTTCCCCGCTTACGCTTTCCCTTTCAAAAATAAATAAATATTATAAAAATTTTTTTTTAAAAAACCAGCATTCTCCCTCTATCCCCTTTTTTCTTGTTTCCTTCCATTCTTATTTTTTCTTGAGCTCCTACTATATGTAAGCTGGAAGACCATAAGCAAGGAAGCCACAGGCCTGGATTTCACGGAGCTTCCAAGGTACAGGTAGACACAGACGTTGTGAGCAAGTGCAGTCAGGTCTGTGGGAGCACATTAGAGGATCACCTGCCTGTACCAGCGATGGGGCAAGAAGGCCAAGGGCCTTCCGCACATATTCAAGACTTCCTGAGTGAAGGCAGGTCTGAGCTGAAACCCAAAGAAGAGTAGGAGGGTCTCCTAAAATGGAGAAGAGCGGTGTCCAGTGTTAAAGGCTGGAGGTGGCACGGAGAATAACATGTTGGGGTGGTTTCGTTTGTTTCAGGGTGGTTTTGATGCGGTGAGGAGGAGTTAGTCAGAGGGAAAGGAGAAAGACGGAGAGGAGCAGGAAAAATATCCTTGTCACGTAATGAGCCAAGGAGAGACATGAGTGAAAGCACCAAAATCTGATTTGGTAAGATTTTGTGCACTGCAAACATGTTGGATTGCTCAATAAAATCAGGGAAAAAATGCATGTGTGTCAGGATTAAAGACTAGGGGAGATGAAATAAGTCTATAACTGCAATTTCAATGACATCAACTAGTTTTCATCTCTGTGATTCTGTCTGGCCTTAGAATAAAAAGTTTTACGGACTGGACTCTTCAGGAACCTAAAAATGAACAACTCCTGGCATAAATTTTGAGATCCTATCCAAGAGTTTATTATAGACCTGAAATGAAGTCTCAGTTTTTTCACTGACAACTCAAACTCTAGTGTTTGTTTGTTTGTTTGTTTGTTTGTTTATATGTTTCTCGTGGAAGATGTTTTTCTAGAAATATTGCATTGGAATAACAAAGCCCAGACCTTTGGTAATAATCTTGTAAAGTATGTTTAATAAGTCAAGACAGTAAGACATGTCTGTGTATGGATATAAAATATATTCATATATAATTTATACATATACATAATTGTTCTCTCAGAAGATTTTTCTTACCATTTTCGAAAACCTCAAATAATTTTTCACCAAGTTTTTAAAATCTATACTCTCATGCTTCCATGCAATGAAAATTATGAGCAACATGCTGTGTTCTAATATCTTCTAATTAGTCCAGTTGAGATGTTACAAAAGAATGTCGACAAGAATAGGCAAAAATACATGCATGCACATTCCTTTTCATTTTTAAATTGCCAACTGCCAAACCAGTATCTTGCCATCATTGCTTTGGACCGTGTAAGATTAATCAAGAGAGTTTAAGTTAAATTAGTCCAGCTCACCAAAATTAATGACGTCCACTGAATGACCAAATTGTCTCCTCCCATTGGCTGATACTTCAAGATAGTGTGAATGTCAATTTTGCAATTACTGTGCAATTTACCAAACCCACCTAAAAATCCATCCTGAATAACTATTACCTATACTGTTACACAACTTTGGAATATGACATCATGTATTCATCCAAGATATAAAAGTAATGTCTTGTTGATTCATTTTACTGATTGGAGTCTGTTGGATATTTGAGCTCAAGGACATGCAAAGAGGGTAATTAATGGCTCAACGGCAACCTGGAAATTGCCCTATTCCATTCAGACTTTTTTTTTTTTTTATCAGTGATTTGGATGCGGGGTGGAGGAGATGACAATAAAGTGACATAAGCCTCAGGGCAGGAGTAAGCCTGAGGTTAAAGTAGAAAGATCAGGAAATAAGAGAATCTAAACGTCAGATTATCTTACTAGGTCAGAGCTATAAGTCTAAATATTTTTTTTTTATTTTATGGACATGAATATCCTGCACTTATGTCTAAGAAGTTAACTGCCTGAATACTGAATGGAGAAAAATCTGACTTAATAATAGCTTACCAGACACAGACATAGGGATTTTAGTTGACTGCAATTTCCAAAGCTCAGACTGTGATACGATCACCCATAAAGCTGCTACAATCCAAGAGTTATTCCTAGACATATCATGAGTGTAACAAGGGAACAAACAAGTTTTTTTGTTTCTTTGTTTTGATTTTGGGTTTGTTTGTTTTTTTCTCTGCATTTCCTGGACAATCTCTGGCATTAACAACAATTCTCAAATGGGCAAAGTGAATAAATCGTGACGGAGGAGTTCAGCTCTTTGTGTTGCTGCCTTTGGATCATCCCTTTCTCCTCTTTACATTTTTCCCTCTAACTTAAAATAAATAAAGATTGTATCCTAAAACATTTTACAGAGTAAAGAATTATCCATCTAAAATTTTTTACAAGCACAAAAGAGGCCTTCAGTTCTTACACAAACATATGTGGAAAAGGAAAACAAATCAATGTAAGACCCTTAAATATTTTCACAGAAAAACATCTGAAGAGAGAAATATTAAATAATAAAATATTTAATGTACTTTCCAAGCATAGCAGGGCATAAAAGCTAAGGCTTATCTTGAATTTTTGGAATGTTTATCACCCATTGCAAAAAGATTTTAGAAATCTAAACCCATTGTTATAGTCTAGACACCAAAAGCATTTGTATTTGTGTACAAATAAAGAGAAATCAATATCAGTTGAAATCGATCTAATCCATCGGCAATCCTTTTATTAAATCATTTTCCTTTTTTTATCTGACTTTGTGCACTGAAAACACATAATAAAGGACACAAAACTTTTCCTTAAAAATACTAATACTATATTGACAAATGATTGTCACGCTTCTTTGTAAAACTGACTGTATTTTATTGTATCATTACTCATACATCCCAAAGATAGTGAGAATGTAGATTATAAAACCACTGATAACATTGCAAGATGAGTAAGCAAGATTTGGGAAAGTGAAATTTCCCGATAAATAACCAAGGACATCTCTTCCCTGCTCAATGAAGCCGATTCTTCAAAAATGCCTCTTTATAAACATCTTGATAAATAACAACAAAAGCATGAACATGTATGTAAATAATATTTTTTTTCTTCTGAACAGCACATCTCAGGAATCGTTGGGGCTACTCTTCTGGGAAGCTCTATTTGTGTATTTCTCACATGGACACTATGAAGAGACTGTGCAGTTGGGTGCTACTTTTGAGATCACCAAGAGTCCCCATGCCTAGCTGAGCCAGAAATGTTCCACTCCCAGTTGCAGTCATTCTGCCTCAGAATGAAATATAGCATCAGCCAATGTAATATCAGACTGAATTGCTCAAGTTGCATCGACCGTTAAAAACTCACTCATTACTTACATTCTGGGTGCAAGTAATGTGCCATCATTTGAGAAAGCAAATAAGCAGTTAGCCACGACCCAGAAAGAACACAGTCCACAAAAGTGGTAGAAGGGTGCAGTGGGAGTGCCCAGAAGTGGACCCCTGTCCCATCTCAGCCACATACAGCCATATCATTCTAGTCCTATGAAACCTCTTTCAACCTCAATTTCCACATGTATTTACTAGGAATCCTTATAGCTCCCCTGTTTGAGTGAACTTTTTGTGGGCATCAAATGGGATAACGCATATGAAATCGCTCGCGTGAACTTTGCGACATGAATACTCTGTTGGAGCTAATCCCTGATCCCACCTCTGCACTGACACTGTTCCACTGTGATGAAACAAGACTCTGCATATCCTGAGTGAAAATGAGCCCCACTGTCTGGCCAGGTAGGTCTGGCCAGCAGCGCCTTTTCCTTGCAGGGACAGTGACCACCACATGTAGAATCCAAACCTTACCGTTGCAGATTGTGGAATACAGCTAAAAGCAGAAACCTCAAGCATAAGCTGGTGTGTGTTCTTCTTTAGTCTATTCTTAGAATTAACTGACTTTATAGGAACTTAAGAAACAGCCTACGATTTTATAAGAGAAAAAGGTGTAAACACAAAAAGCGTACAGCTGTGTGACAGATAGTTTTTGACTAAGCCCACAATCATTTCTCATCAGGCTGCAAAATAACTTTTGTTAATGCCAATTAATTCCTTGCCCAGGCCTGTGTCACTTTCTAACCCTCTGCTTAAAAGAAATCAATTGTCTGAGTTCAGCTGAGAAATAACCATCATAATAGATGTTTTTGCTCTTGCCTTTACTTTTCTCTGATAGCCCTTAAGGTGGTCAGAGGTAAAAGCTAAAGATGCATTGTAGCCTGAGGGATGATTGAATGAAAAAAAATGGGGGATGGGAGCAGAACCTACTCGGATAGACCAATTTCCCACCACTGCGAGCCAGAGCAATTGATTGATGAATCCTCGCTCTGTCAAGAGGCAGCCTTCAGATTTGATCACATAAATACTCATTCAACTCAAATTCTGCTTGACAAGCCTCAGACAGCTTTGTTCTGTCACAGATATCATTGGAAGGAAAATGCTCCATTAATCATCCTTAATTAACTTTACCATAGTCTGCTGAAACCAATATGCTCTCTGGCTAAGCCTCCTACTTAGCCAGGATTCTGTAGGTCTCAAATAGAAGAGAGCCGCTCAAGTTCCTTCTCTCTATTGCTATTAACTAACTATAGGGATTCAGCCTGAGTGGCGTTCACAGGAAGTCACGCCCATTGATTACATGAGATAGCTTATCAGTGGGTACATTCTTCGGTAAAGGAAACATAATTTTAAATATGACTGACCTGCATGAGATGGCATTTTATATCTATATCTCACTTGATGCTCATAAGTTCTAATGTTTCCTTCCCAATTCTCAGGTATCCTACATCCTGAGCTATCATTTTCTAAGTAAGGGGAAAGAAAAACTTAAAAGCAACAACAATAATTAAGCCTTAGTTTGAAAAATAGAGTTGGCAAAGACACAAAATGGTTTGTGACAAATACATGAGCGCACACAGCTCACATTTTAAAATGCCTCGTGATTTTCATAAAACTTGAAAATGAGACGTGGTCTTGTTTTGATTGTTGCTTGGTACACACATTAACCATTTTTCTTATTTTGGAATTCCTTATTGGGAAGTTTTCATAACAAGGATCATAAGTCAGTGGTAAGAAGGCCAAAAGAAAAAAAATGAGCAGTGGTCGCACTCTAAAAATAAAGGGCAACGTGTCAACTGTAAGAAATGAATCGAGTCTCCAGTACATCCCAGTTTACTTCGCATGGTGTCTGTTCATCCACAGACTTCATAGGCTTCCAGACAGATTTCTTAGCAGCTTTGGATCATAGCGTGTTCATGTAAATACAAAACTATTCCAACGATAGTGTTAGTGACCGCTTCAGACTGTGTGCTCCTAAAGCCACAGTCTATTAGGGTCACAAGAAACTGGAATTTACATCTCAAATTCTCTAGGCAGATAGGTGCTTCAGAGAACTAGCTACAGAAAGAGAAATGAACTTGCAGAGTGATGTGGGTGTGCACACTGACTTTAACTGTGCAAACTAAGAATATTATTTAGGTTTGTCAGGTGATGAGCTCAATAAAGACTAAGGGTCAAAGAGTTCTAAAAATGACTGTCCCTTGATCAAAACCCTGATTCCACATTATGCCATAGCAGACACTATATTTTGGCCCCCACCCGAAGGAGAGGTAGCAATGTAGTATTATGATATGCATGTGATTTATCATGGACCTTTCTATGGCATTTCTCATGAACAATAATTTTCTAATAAGAGTAAAAACTCCATGGCAAAGCACATCTCTGTGGATGACAGATTTGTTAAAACAAACACCAAATCATGTCCTCTTTGTGCAGAATGATGTAAAGAGCATGTCATCGTGGGAATTCTAAAACATAGATTTCATTCACCCACATTAAAGTAGATTTAAAAATATATATATGTGAATGCTAAAAAAAAAAAAAAAACCAACAAAACTTGATGTTAAAATATGTAAACTCCTTATGATTTATGACAGTAGAAGATGATGGTAAGTTGCTGAGACCAATTCAAAACAACAGATGCCTTCTTTATTACAATGGCTCAATGTTTTATATTTACTTATTACAAAATCAGGTTTTTTCTTTGGGGAAAAATGTACATCTTAAGTCCAACTTTTATGCCAAACTCTCCCTTCACTTTGCTCACCCCTTGCCTAGAGGGGATAAAAAGGTCAGAAATGAAAATAAGTGAACAAAATCCTCCTTGTTATGTTTTTTATTTTAAATTCTGGTTACCATTCTTATGAGTTATTCTTTGCTTCTCCTTCTGTTTACCTACTTCCTCCCTCTGTTTTGATGCCATAATTTCTTCCATGGTTTAGGCATGACTGTCTCATTGCAAACTCTTGATTTCTCTTCCCCTCGTGCCATTCCAAGCATCTTTTCCTTTATCTAATTTCTTCCCTTGCCATGGACTCTTTCCTCTGCAGACCTTACCCATTATTTTTTTTTTTTTTTTTTTTTTTTTTTTTGCTCTTTCCAGTTAAACTCTACTTCTGGCCATTCTTCCTTCTGAACTTTTTAGGTTCTGGTGCCTATTTGCCAATCTCTGTACTCAGCAGTGGGAACAGAACACCATCCACAAAATACCTGGACAGTGGAGGGTGTAGACCTTGAACACTGGATCCCAACAAAATGTGATAAAAGATATGATGGAAATTTAGTGTTATAGTAACAAACAGTTGGAACATAATTTAGAATGCAAAGTCAGGAAAGTTCTTCCTGTCAAGTTACAATCAATTGGGAACCCAACCAACAAATACGAGTTTTTTAGACAAGGAAGAAGAAACTGGGGGTGGTACGTATACAAGCCTAGATGGGGTTCATTTATTCATTTGTTCACTAAATACAAATTGATTGTCTCCTGTGTGCCTGTCTTTTATGTATCTTCTATGTCACTGTAGTGGCCTTTCATTTGATTTAAAACTGTGTTATTTTGGAAAACATGGAGCATATTTTTTAAACTCCCCAAAATATATCTGAACTAGAAATAATTTTAAAAATAATGAAGAACAACATGAAAACCAAATTTTAAGTTACTGTTTATTTAGAGATTGCTTTGGGGATCCTTCTGTGCTTTCCTTTCTGTCTCTACCTTAGCAACAGCCAAGTGGATTCATGGTTGAATGAAGGTCTTCCTTCTTCACACTGCAATGGTAATTGGTAGAAAAGGAAAAATAATGGGAGGAAAAGGGAAGAACGAAAAGGCATTCTTTCTGGTAGCAAAGCGTTGTGATGCAATTTAGAAAGTCTATCCTAAAACTCTATGAGTCTAATATATACAACAGAACAGCCCCCGTTTCTGGGTCTTATTAAAACCTGGAAGGGGAACAATCAATGATCTTCTCAACACAACCCCAAGGGGATCTTGCCAAACTGTGCCAAAGGGATTTGATTAGGGGTTATTTCATGGAAAACATATATACATATATGTTTTAAAAAAAAAAGTATGCTCTAAGTATCCCGGGAAAAGTTGTTGACAGCATTCATTTATGAAGAATACAACTTCATTTATGTTATTCAAGATATTTAATATCAAGCTATATTAAAAAGATCTCTATTTTAAGTAACAAAATGAGTTAAGTAGATGCACATGTATGGAGTGGCAGTCAGAGAGGACCATGAATGTCCTTCCTCATTTCAAAGGTCAAAGACAGCATTAATTATTTTTAACTAATGTCTATTTAACCACATGCAAACTTAAATCAGTTTGGGTCTGACCGATTCAAAGCCATTCTTTGGTTCCCTGCTCTGCTGCAATAATTGACTAGGTTAGACCTTGCAAAGGTCAAAAGAATGGACTCAGTTCATATTATTTTGGCTAATAACATAGTTCTTAAATCAAAATTTGAGAATTGATCTTTCAAAGTCACTTTTCCTCTCTCTATTCATATGTAATTTCAAATTAAATGATAGATGTATCCAAACCTCACTTTTTATTTAATTACTTTTTAGTAACAGAAGACACAGTGGGAGGGTTTTTTAACAAGATCTAGGTCTGTCTTAAAAAAAAAAAATTCAAAAGGGAATTAAGAAAACCATGGGAAACTCGGCATTTAGCGAAGTTCTAATGAATGCAATTGGATGTGGGCAATCTGAAGGAAAAAATTTAGGCAGACATAATGCCAAGCAAGAGAGAAAATGAAAACGATCTTAGGTGAAGTTCAGGCAAAATGTAGAGCACAGTAGACTCAGGTATTTTGGCAGTCAGGTTTCACAGGACTTTGAATATCACACTAAACATTAACATCGTAGCTTTAGCCTAAGGTCTTCCTTAGATCACGTGGCAGCATTGGCCCAGGCCGGCCCTTCTTGTCGACACCATAGTTTCGTCCTAGTTTTTCCTTCCCTCTCCAGGAATGGCCTGCCCACTCTGCTGTGCCGGGCTTGCCCTGGACCGCCATTCAAATGGGACATGGAATCTCCCTATTACTCAAAGATTTTCCTGACGAATGGACAGTCAGATGGCAACGTCTCCTCAAGACTCCCTTATCTAACCTTACGACCCCCACAACTTGCCTTACTGTCATCACTCCACAATATACATTTCCCCCTTGGCCTGGAGATAATGAAATCTTTATTGAATATGTACATCTGCTCAATGTTTATTCAGTTGCATGTACATCTTTCAAATGTATTCTGTGACAGTTTTATCTCTCACACCTTAGAGGACAGAGAATATATTTACTTAATGCTCTTTGCCTTATGCCAAGCGCGTCACCAGGTGTTGACAATATTCAATAAGTGCATTTGATTATGATATATTCAAATGTCATTTTAGGCACACAGGACTTGTGCATGTGTGTGTGTGTGTGTGTGTGTGTAGACAAAATAAAATTCAGAAAGAGAAAATCTCTTCCAAAACAAAATTCAATTCCTGATTTAGCTATTTTCAAATTGTATCCCAATACCACATTAACAGAGCCAAAATGAAAGAGAAATAGAGTTATATTATTATGCATTGTCTGTAGGGTCAGGTCTTTTTGTCTGAACTAAATGGTTCCTTTTTCACGAGCTAATTTACAAGCCCTTCACCGCCACCCCCCCCCCCCCCAAGCCATAGTAATATAGATCTGGCACATTTTAAAAAGGAAGAGTTTTCAAATCAAGGTTTGTATAAAGTTTAGAGATGCTTTCAAAACCTAGTTGTAGATTTCCATAATAAATATATTTTATGGTGAATATATTCACCAATCATTCAATCTACAAAGCATGCTGACTATATTTAAACCCGGATAAGGTCAATTTTTTTCCTTGTGTCAAAATGCCAGCTTGGCTAAATAATCTTACACTTCTAACCATGCTTAAAGAAAATCAAAATTTATGTATGGGATGAGAAAGACATTCATAGATAATTTTTCTGGCTTCCATACCAAGCACATTCATATTTCTCTACTAAATCTGAAACCAAATGTTTGGTTTCCTAATATTTTTCCTGTCTACTGGATTTTTCTTTCCTTCTTCTATGTGGTCACTTACAGCCTGGCCCTTGTGTATTCTCCCAAGAAAGAATTGTTTATTTATATTAGCAGTCCTTTCTGGGGCTCCCTGTAGACTCTGTTTCAATCGCATGTGGAGTTACTAAGCTTTTATTGTTGACAAGTGGTAGGTGGGATCCAAGCTTTTGTGGTTAAATTGTTTATTGATAATTACCTGTTAATTACCCCACCGCCTAACTCCTGTAATTTACTATAATCATTACTTTCCTTTTTCTTGAAAGCCATGAGCACAAAAACCAAGAAGTGAGGACAAAAAATATACTTCCTTACCACCTTAAAAAATAATAATAATAAAGTTGGTTCTTTAATTAAAACCATTTAGAGTCAGAACATTTCCTCATTGTATAATATTTGGAGTTGGAAAGGCAAACCAGTGTTATTAATGTAATTATAACTATGCCTAGTAATTGATTTATAACTGGTAAAAATAATTTGGGGTGGCAATCATTACATTAGGTGTCACAGAGTATTGAGTCATTAGTGTTTTATTTTACTATAGAATGTTTTCCTTCCTAGAGTTGGCCAGAAAAACCTTTGCTAAGTTAAAGGCTTGAAGCAAAACAGACTAAACTCCACATTATTTATTAATATTTGAAGCTTTTCTATATCAAGTTTCTAGCATCCAAAGTTTTATTCCAATGCAGTTATATGATACCCTGAGTTCCCAGAGATATTCATAGAAAGGCCCTTATACTTTCCATAGAGTTGTCATTGCTATGGTACAGTCCCCCCCCAACCAACCATGGTGGGAGAATATATATATGTCCAGGGAGATAGTGTACAATGAATGAACCGCTTCAATTTGCACATCTCAAGAAACTCCCCCTAACCCTTGCTCTCCAAAGCTCTTTCAGTATGAAGATCATCTGGTAAAATATTTTCTAACTAAAACTTAGAGTTAACAATTAAGTCCAACTTTCTGAGACTCCAAATTAGCTCTGCCAAGCCAACAGATGGATTTATTAGGCATATAATCTGAAATGTGATAGCCAAGGGGCTGCAAAGGATGATCGAACAAAATTCTAAACGAGCAAACCAAAAAAGTCTTGGAATAAACACAGCCATCATGCTACCATTTCTCCCCAACTTCCTGCCATTTCATGCCTTTCCACTATTTTTCTGGGCATCTTCATGTTATGTTGAAGACATGCATGATCAAAATGAACTCATGAACTTTGTTGTAGCCAATCAAATTTCAGAACTGTCTGTGCTTTATACCATCTACTCCACCTCAACAGGAAGCAGCACAGAGATGAATAGCAAGGAATGTTGATATGCATTATGCCAATTGATCTACACACATCTTCCATAGGACTCCCTGTGCTAAATGCAGCCCTTTAAAAAAAAAAAAACAAAAAAAAAAACAGGTCATTTTAAAACCACAGTGGAAAGAACATGGCATTTAGAGTTCAAATAGCTGGATTGCAGTATAGGTTTGACACTTACTAGCTATATAAACACGAACAAATCACTTAACCTCACTGAACTTCTTTTCATCATTTAAAAAATTGGGATAAAAAATAATATTGATCCAACTCATTTCTTGAAGTTCTTCTAATGATGGCAATGATGTAATGATATAATAATGCACATGAACACACTTTATCAACTGCAAAGCATGGTATGATTATAATAATCATTATTAATCATGAAAATAATAAACACCTTATTAAAAAAAAACCTTTACTGGCATAGAGAATAAATAGAAGGTCAGCCTTATTTGAAAATCTAAGTGAGAGTGTCAATACACACACATTACAGCATTTCAAGAACTATTTTTCCCGGGGAGAGATTAAAGGCAAGAGAGGAAATGGAACCGCTTCAGCTGCTGTCATTGCATTCTTAGTATTTTGCTTGGGAGAATGAGCCCTGTCAAATGGAAAGGCTGAAATGAATACATTTCTCAGCTGCTTAGCAGATATGTTTTCCAATATAAGCTAAACATTTCCACCAACCTCATTTCCATGTGAATATTTGCACTCCGGAATAGATGATGGGAATGTTAAGGGGAATGGGTTGATCTTGGCCTTGGAATTATATGGCCTAGGTGTAAATTTATTCTTAATCTTCAGCCATTATGTTTTAACATTCCTAGCTGAAATTTGGTTGAGCTATCAAATGGTTCAAAGGCCAGTTCATGCCACAACTCAAGAACCACCGCTGGGAGAAGGTGGAAACCCCAAACCACAACCAACTCCATCCATAGGGTTTTTCCCCATGAAGGTTACCACAACATACTTAACATTGTTACAGACAAATTGTTACCATTACCAAGCCAAACAATTGTGTTTTTATGTTTTTAAATAGTTTTGGTAGCTCCTTAGAAACTTTACAGCTGGAGAGGAACTACATCTTGATGGAGCTACATGTATAGAATTTGGTTCTATGCCACTTTTTCATTTGTTTCCTGATCTAAACAATAGTCCCAATTTCCAGCTGCACATCAGTTGCTCATAGACCTGGTCTGGCTCTATGATTCAGCCAAGCTCTGCACAATCGTCCCAGCTCCCAATAGTTTATCATCATTGTTTTGTATGATTGGAAACAGAATTATTTATATGCCACTGCTTACTCTGCAAGCAAATTTACAAGGCAACTGTCTCTCTTAATCTGGAGTAGACCTAATGTAAACAGTAATGCAAAAGAGTATTCAGATTTATTACATTGCTTCCTTAAAGATCAATACTGAAAACGAATACATATTGTGCTAATTTAAACATGCAACATATCAGGGAGCTATCTGCACTAGAAATTTACAACAGTCTAAGACATTTTTATACTCTATTCCTACTTCCTAAAAATACCTTTTCTCAAACAGAAAGAAAGAAAAAAGAGTTACAAGTTCAATGTTAATTAGCCTCATTTATAAACGTTCATCTAAACCTGTAACCTCAACAGACAATATATTAAGCTATTAAAAAGAGAATTAAGGTCACACGGAGTGGGACCCAGACAAGAAAACAAAGCTGGGTCCACCCTACGCAGTACGAGATGTACAGTTCAGAGCAGACAATGGTAAGGGATTCTGCAAAACAGAGCCACAACCTGCCGCTCTTAGAGCAGCTATTTTAGTTTTACTCGGCAGTTCCTAGATTCTGTGGGTTTAAATCACTCCCTCTCTTTATTTAGACCTCATCTTGGAACTTTGAAATAGTATCCCTTTGACAAGAATCTGAGGTCCTTCAGACCTAGCATCACGTCAAGCTGCCGGGCTGAGACCTCACATGCCAAGCCCCAGCCTACGATGAATTTTTATAAGTGAGTTATAAACCCCTCAAAAACAGGGCTTATAATGGAAATGCTGACAGACTCTTAACTATCGAGTTTCTAGTGGGTTCCTGTTTAATACACTGTATTTCTTCCCCTTGAAGATATTAATTTACTTTTTGAAATGTTCATTGCTAAGATTAAGCATAGGTTTTTGAAATGTGTTCATAGGCAATTTATGCATGAGTAGAAATGTACTCTTCTCCAGATGTACAGAATACTAATTTGAAAATGATTTATAAGCTACACCGTACTGTACATTCCATTCCCTCCTGAAAAGTTAAAACAAGGTTTTCCTCTGACATAACACCAGGATTCTCTATACATTGTAAATACAGCATATTAGCGATAGTTGCATAAATCCTTGAGATGTCAAATCTAGGATGGGTCAGAATAGAAAGGTAAGCTGCCAGGGCCAATGGAATAAGGAGGAAAAATTGGAAGTTTCAGGAAAATAAAAGTCAATTAAGCACATACTCAAATAGCAACTTCCCATCTTAAGGGAGTATTTTTGTGTTTTGTCCAAATTAGTCCTAGAACCTTAGAATGTTAGAATTGAAAGAATTTTAGAAATCATTTAACCCAGATGTTGCAAACTGGTGGCCTGAGGGCCAAATTAAGCCCCACAATACGAATAAGGCACATAAAAAAGTTGGCATCTAACGATGTCAATAATAAGTAATTGGAAAATTTCATCCCAAAGGGGAGAAATTCTATTTCTCTTTAAAAATGGAAATATTTGGCAACACTTAACTTGCATTCTCTGATAGAAACAAGTGGCCAGGGGCTGAGCAAAGGCACTCCTCTTTACAACCGGAGGGAGTCCTTTTCTGGGCCAGGGTCATTCTTTCGATTTTACATATTCATGTAAAACCTGATGTGTTTATGTTTGTGAATCCTGTCTGCAAATTACCTTGCCCAGGACTCTAAGCTTGTTCATAGTAGGGCTGAGATGAAGATTAAGGCCATATCTTATACATTTCCCTCTTGGCACTATCAACACTTTATCCTCCAACATACTTCCCTTACTTGGTTAAGTCCCTGTGGAGAGAAAAGTGACTCTAGTGCGAAAATAAATGAAAAACTCTAAAAATCAGGATCATCAGCAACTATGGCTTTATTTACCTCCTTGCCATTTGACTTAAAGAGTACCTCATTCTAGACTTCAGTAACTCTTCAGAGGTACAAGATAAATTCCATTATTTTAAAGGCTGTGGTGTTTTCAAGCTGGCAAAAATTTTCTGCGACTAGAACACTGGTTCTCAAACTTTAGCTTCACCTAAGAATCACCTACAGAGTGCTTAAAATGATTAAGCCTGGGCCCCACAACAGATTTATTAAATCAGAATTTCTAAATGTGATACCCAGGCATAATACTTGAGAAAAAAATTCCCCAGATGATTCTCGAGAATAGGTAGGGTTAACAAACAGTGGTCCAAAGGGTAATTGATGATTGTCTTATATTCAAATGGAAATATGACACATATTTTGGGGTAATGAAAATAATGTGTAATAGAAAATGGCTTTAAAAGCAGTTTTGCACTTTTCTAGATACACAAAATGATGGTAGAAGGCAAGGAAAAGATCTTGAAACATAGTGACCTCTTGCCTAAACAAAATAGTTCTAGGATTACCCACAGCTACTCAATTCATGGGAATGGTCTTTCATCACTGAGGAAGAAAGGTCTTCCTAAAATAGTTGGGAAATAAACAGTGAGCATATAAATGATGAGGCAGTCAGCGGGGAAAGGTACAATATCTCTGAAGGATGACACAAGATGTATAGGAGTTCCAGGTTAAGAATAGTTCTCAATGTTTCCTGGAAAGGAGTTCCACATCCTCAGGAAGAAGCGACTATCTCAGAATATCCCATTTAGATACACAGAAGACGGAAGTCACATTTACAGTAACAGCTGAGCTTCAGCAGAGAATAAACTGTAATTAATATCTGGTAAAATCAGAAGAGCAGCAATTACTCACATAGGAAAATATAAAAAATATAGATATTATGTAAAAAGAAAGACTTTTAATAGTGTAACAGGGCCTTTTATTAACTTTGAGAATCCTGGTTGCACAAGTCCTGAAAACCTACTTAATTAAGAAAAAACCCCCACAAAACCCAAAAACCCCGCCGCTAATTTTTATGTATGGATATACATTTTATATGCAGGTGAGGATCGATATCAATTTTGAAGAACAAGAGAATGTTTTCTAGTGTGGATGTTAATGATTTTTCTGAATATTCGATTTCAAAAGCTTGGAAAATCACAAACTTCACAGAAGGTTTAGGTAATGCCTAATGGCTTATGTCTTCTGTTAAATCCATCAAATGCTGCCTTGTCATTGAAAAGGCTGTAGTTTAGAATTCAGAGCTAGTGTACTTCTTTTAACCAGTATCTGCAGTCCTTTAGAAATTCAGAAGCAGCCTTCCTGGTTCCCTCACTGGCGCCCCGCCCCCCATGCTCACAATGCTGCATGATAACAGAAGTAATAACATATAGAATTTCCACTCTCATATTTGAGCCCCTCTAACAAGCCATGCGCTGCACTAGGAAGTTTTTATATGTTATCTTTGAACCTTATAACAAGATAGAAAGGTAATTATTACTTTACTTCTTACAGATAAGGAAATTAAAACCCAGTGAGAGTAAGGAACTTGCCCAATCTCATATGGCTGACTGACAGCAAGTCTAAGATTCAAAGCCCACTTCTATTGCAAAGCCCTCGATCTTTCTGTTTTAATGCATTCTTCTAGATATTATTCATATATATGATATATTTTTAAGCAAAAGAGTTGGGTTTATATATTGAAATTTGTAGTGCCGCTTGTAGAAAGCCTCCCCCTGGTTATCTATCTATAAAACAAAAGTTCGTGATAGCCTCTATTGTTGATTCAAGAAGTCATTTATCAGAAAAGAGACAATGGAATTTTCATAATAGATGATGTCAAGTCAATAGCATTGCTAAGTTCTAAGTTAATGATGTCAGCACTTAGGAACATATCTAGATACATTTTATTTAAATTACCTCATATGTTAAAGTAAGGATCAAAA
Source organism: Panthera pardus (assembly GCF_024362965.1). Lineage (NCBI taxonomy): Eukaryota > Metazoa > Chordata > Mammalia > Carnivora > Felidae > Panthera > Panthera pardus. The sequence continues at coordinate 95,814,975 of NW_026526721.1, read as the reverse complement.
TAGTCATGCGAAGGTGAAGAGGCATATGTCTAAAGGCACAGAGGCATTACTCTTAAGGAGTCTATGGAAAGTAATCTATACAATATACAATAGTTATCAGCAATTGAGTGACATATTGACAGACATAAAACAGTAAAAAAGAGTTCTCAAAGTAATCAAGAAGGAGAATATCTTACAAATGTGATAGGAAAATGACTTAGGGCTAAAGAACCTAATCAGCAGAAACAGTGATCTCACTTTCTCTCAATCAATCAATCAATTTTATTGAGATATAATTCATTCATTTTAAAGGAGTAGGTCAATAACCTCTGACAAATGTATATAGTCACATGACCACCACTCCAAACAAGAGAGAACAGTCCCATCTCCCGAGAGAGCTTGCTCGTGTCCCTTTTCAGTCAATTTTCCCTTCTCCACAGCCCACTCCAGGCAATTATTGACCTGTATAGATTAGCTTTTCTATACTGATCAGTATAGATTCATTTCCTTGTTCTAGAATTTCATATTAATGTAATCAGAGAGCCTATACTCTGTGTGCAGTTTCTTTTGCTCAGCACAAGATCTGAGAGATTCATCCATTGCCTGGCATTTGTGGATAGTTCATTCCTATGCTGCTGAGTAGTATTCCAATGTAGAAAACACCAAATTTGTCTCATCATCCAACGATTAATGAATATTTGGGTAGTTTCCAATTTCTTGATATCACAATTAAACAGTACAGTAAATGTGTGTGTGTATCTTATTGTGGATCCTGTCCATTTTTCTTCGGTAAATATCTAAAAGTGAATTGCTACACTATATGCTAAGAAACTTGTAAACCGTTCCCCTAAGTGGAAGCACTATTTTGCACACCCACCATGATCTCATGCTCTCTCTCTTTTGAGACGTATTTTTCTACTTTCATGGGCCTAAATGTTACCCCTTGGGGCTTGGGACATGAACTCAGTGATCACATTGAGATGAGCCAAAAACCAAAATCACAAATAAACACTCCAATGAAAACCTCGCCTACCTATCAACTGTACCAGTTATCTGGCTATTGGATCTGCTTGTCTTCTCCTGTCTCTGCCTGGTGGAAAAGAGAGGGGTTTTCCTCCATGCTTCTGTGTTCCCATCAAATTAACCAATCATTACTCAGTTCTTGGATTCCATCTTCCTCTGCAGCACCACTGGTCACTACCTCTATCTTAAAATATGCTCTTCCCACAGACTTGCATGTCACAACACTCCTGATTTCTATTTCCCAGGGAGCTTCTACTCTGTGTCCTTTACTACTTTGACTGTTGTAGTGTATTTGAGTTTAGGTTTAAGCCCTCATCCTTTCTCCACACTCTCTTCCTTTTTGTTTTTTTTTGTTTTAAGTTTATTTATTTATTTTGAGAGCGAGAAAGAGTGTGTGCCAGAGTGGGGAAGGGGCAGAGAGAGAGGGAGACAGCATCGCAAGTGTAGAGCCAGATGTCGGCTTGAACCCACAAACAAACCCCTGAGATCATGACCTGGACTGAAATCAAGTGTCAAAGGCTTAACTGACTGAGCCACCCAGGAGCCCCTCCATACCCTCTTCTCGAGAGGCTCCACCCAGTTCCAGCACTTTAAAGACCATCCACGCTCATGACTCTCAAATGTATACCTTCAGTCTTAACCTCCCTTTTGAGTTTCAGATCTGTATACCCAGTTGCCCCCTTGACATCTCCATCTGAATGGTTTGTAGATATCTCAAACTTAGTTTCCCCCCCACAGAATTCTTGAAGTACCTCCCCCCCAACCCACCCCTGGCTAACACTCTTTTCTCAGTCACCCCTACCCCTAAAATCATTCTACTTGTCATCCATTTTCTCAAGTCAAACACAGAGGAGTTATTTCAAGTTCTCTTTTTCTTTCTATCTGCATCCAATGTATCAGAAAAGCTTTAAGGTGTGTATTCTTTCAAATATATCCAGAAACTGTCCATATTTCTGTCTCTCTCCCTCTCTCTACACGTCCACCACACTCCTCAAAGCGACCACCCTTAATGCAGCAGTCTACAAGCTAACATCTTTACAACTGGTACTCCTAACAGCAACCAGCGATCTTTAGATAACACAAATCAGGTCATGTCATTCCCCTATGAAAACACGGATGGCTTTCTCCTGCATCTAGAATAAAATCCCAAACCCTTATGCCAGGACCTATACAGCTTTGCCATATTCACATGCCTATAGAATAGGGGTTACAGTTACCCGTTTCAGTGAATAAAAGGGATAGGGTGAAAATCATGTGTTTAACTGCTTGTAAGGGGATAAACTTAACAAGTGACCCCTTACACTATCTTTTAAAACAGTGTGAAGACATGATAACACAGCTAACCCAAATACATTGGCTACCTCCACTTTGTGACCTCTACAGTACCAGTGCTAGCTTCCACTTAGCCCATTGACCTCAATTGTTCTACTCCCCACTTGCTTACTGTGCTCCTGGCCTTACTGATGTTCCACAAATAAGACAAGCTTGTTCTTGCCTCAGGGCTTTTGCCCCTGCTGTTGTCTCTGCCTGGAACCCTCTTCTCCCCGGTTTTCGCATCAACAACTCCTTCTTTCATCCACACCTCACCCAAATAGCCCGTCTTCAGGGAACCTTCCTTCACCTCCTCCTTGAAGTAGCTCCTCATCACAACACTCACTCTCAGGCGCCATCACGTCACCTCATTTTGTCTCTTTCTTTGCACTACAATTTGCTTATTTATTTCCTAGTAGAACTTCAGTCTTCACCACAAGAATGGAAGCTCCATGAGAACACAGATCTTGTCTATCTGCTTGATACTGGACCTGTAGCCTGTGGTCATGTTGTAAGTGCTCAAAATGTATCTGTTAAATTAATGGGCCTCTATAGTAATGGAAATATGCCTATGAAAAGTAGAGCTAAGTTTACTTCCAAGCACATAGCATTTGGGCAGATCAAGATAAAACAAACAGAAAGCAAAAAAAAAAAAAAAAAAAAAAAAAGGAAAAGACTATACGAGAGCTAGGTTAACTTTATTATGTTTTGGCTTTTTAAACATTTCCTTTACCTCCTCTTGAAAAAAAATGTCCCATATGAACTAATCCTTTTGACTCTCCTGTCTCAACTTTCACCATATTGAGACAGTGACATGGGGGTTCATTTTCAAATAGGGACACACTTGGAGAACTCCAAACCAATGAGCCTGGACCTCTTTTAAAGAGCATCAGAGAAGAAAATACCATAGGATTTTTTTGGTGTTTTAGGCTTTTTGTTTTTGGTTTTTTTTTTTCGATAAACTTCTCTCTCTCTCTTTTTTTTAACGTTTATTTATTTTTGAGACAGAGAGAGACAGAGCATGAACGGAAGAGGGGCAGAGACAGAGGGAGACACAGAATCGGAAGCAAGCTCCAGGCTCTGAGCCATCAGCCCAGAGCCCGACGCGGGGCTTGAACTCATGGACGCAAGATCGTGACCTGAGCTGAAGTCGGACGCTTAACCGACTGAGCCACCCAGGCACCCCAATAAACTTCCCTCTTAAAGCAAAAAAAAAAAAATTAAAAATTTAAAAAAGCCAAAGTTGTTTTTGAACTCTTTAAAAACTGTCACAACCTAATGAATTTTTTGCCAATAATACAAGATTAAATCAATTTGTTTGTCTAGAGAAAATGAAGTTTTTATTTGAAAGAGGGTCCTAAAACTGAACCAGAAGTTTCCGTTTATTTTACCAACTGGGACCCCGACTTCAGCAGTAAACACTTCCTGCTCCCATGTCTGAAGGGCTATATATTATCTGAAATAATTTCTTTAGTCTGTGACTGGAGGAAGAAAAGTGACTTGCCCTTATTTATCTTTTTTAGGGGCTACATGGATTTTAGTGTCCTTGAAAACAAGTGATTGAGAACAACGAATTAGCAATAATACACATCTGTATGATACCATTCATCTAAAGATCTCAAAGCATTTTTGAGTATCTACACTGCCCCCATCTTTCAATTGCTAAAGCATTTTGGTTGAAGGCAGGCAATACAGCTATATTTGTTCCCCTTTGTGGCTTTGTACAAACCAACATTAAAAAAAAAAAAAAGTAACATATATGGGTGTCAGTGGGATTAAGCAGGGCCTCACTCAGCCAGCAGCTCTAACAGCCAAAACTTAAACTTACACCCAGGTGATGCCCAGTATGTAGTGGTCAAATTTAATTTGAATTAGGTAAGCAGGTCTTTAATATTAAATAATGGAAAGGACTTATTTGAAGGGACACATTGATGTTTGCAAACAGAAATAATGGAGACCTGGAACACTACATTTATTCTTAAATTAAAAAATAACTAATGCAAGGAAACTTCGTTTTGATTAAAAATTCACTCTTAAATATTTTTTCAGTTATAGCTTTCAGAAGCTCTTGGTGACATTTCAATGAGGGGAAAAGGTTTTTTTTGTTTGTTTGTTCATTTTTAGCTCTCTGTCTCTTTAGCCTTTATTGTAGGTGATCGGATACCTTAATACTAATACATGTTATGAAGTAAGTAATTCAAAGTGAATCTTAATAAATGCTTGGAGGATGATTCTGAAAACCTTTATCTCTACCTGGATTTATTGTTAAGTATATTTTCATTAATTACAGATGACAACACAATGATTATTATTTTCTATTACAATTTTCTATCATTAGAATAAGTCAGTCTGAATGTTTCCAAAGGGAAAATATTCATTAATACCTAAAGCATATATTATATATATTACAAATCTATGTAGAATACCCTCTGCAAAAATCAGAGCACGTGAAGGTTCAGAAAACCAAATGCCCAGGCTTCTCTTATAGAAGTTTGAAAACAGGAGTGCGGTTTTTAGGAAGCCAGGATCACTAACTGAAAGTAGCCATGTTTGTTTAAGTTCGCCTTATATCGCACACTATTTAATTATTCCTTATATAATATTTTGAGGATTAACGTCTTCCATAAATAAAGAACAAAAAAACTAATGTGAAAGGAGACTTATGAAGTATTTTCCGGGAGACCCGCTGTCCACCCCTCCCTTTTCCTTTCTTGAAAACAGCAGACTTTCTTCTAAAAGAAGCAATTTTACATGGTGTGTAAAACCGACCTTGGACAAAAAATGGAACACAAAGATTAATCACTTATGGTGAATTTAAACATGAATCCGTGGAAATTCTCCTTTTCTGAAATCCTCTATTTCTTTTAAAACATGCTGGTAATAAATTGCTGTGAGTTTTTTGCCGTATCCTATGTCCTTACTCACTTGGAACTATTGATGCTTGGCACCCATTCAACGATGGTTACATACACTTGTAAAAACAGGAGCCGGTTCAGTTTCCCTTTCAGAGTCATTTAGTGAAGTTATGCTCATTGATTTTTACTCTCATTATTAAAATTCCTCATTAAACCTGCCTGAAAACTGAGTGTGATTCCTTTTACCTGATGTGGCAAAATTCACCCTCACCCCTCCCCGGGACCATTTTATTACAAAAGAACAATAGATTTCCTTGCAGGGTAAAGTAAGAGCAGTGTGACTAATGCACTTTCTATCCTACAGAAGGCCTAATATTGTTAATTTACAAAATCAATTCAAGGGAACCACTTTGAAGGCAAACTCGGGTCGTGCATATGGATCTCTCCAGAAATGATGTGTCAGTTCCAAGGCTGGCATTCCGCCTCAGCTGGCATCTTGCAGTTTTCACTCTTCCAGGCAATTTGGCCCTTGATTTCAAACAAATGCATCCTGAAGGCCTAATGCCAGGAATAGTTTGATATGATTTATGCTTCGTATTTTCTCACAACCCAGAAAATTTTAGACCTAAAAGACATATTTTTTCATTATTTAGCATTTGCTCTGAGTCGTATGTAAGCCAAAGTTATTTTAGTGTCAACCTTAATTTTTCTGGACCTCTGAGTGAAGTCAACTCAACAGTGTTTCCACCTCTTGTTTGTTGCACAATAAGAAAGTTTGCTGGCTGCTATCATTGATCCCTAAGTTCCAAGTCTTTCTTTTCTGATGGTAGGATGGCAAAAATAACATTTGGTTGCCATTGTTTAATGTCAAAATGACCGCCATTTTAACTTTTTTTCCCCCAAAGAATTTACTGTTTCAATCAAATTCACAGCACTACTCTTACTTATTCAGAGCTTATGGGTATGGAAAACTTAGTTAGATGAATTTCTTTGGAAAGTAAAAATCATCTCTTGGTATCCTACCAACACTAAATAGAAATCAGTTGTGTTCTTTCTAGCAGTGCTTAGGTGTAGGTATATCTTAAAAGCAATAGCTGAAATGCTCCCAGATCTCTTAAATGACATTTGACCACTGGCCACCAGGTCACAAGTGGTTGAATGTGTGGTTTTCCACCACGCTTCCTGCATTCATTTTTTTGTTACTTCTAAATTGAAGAGAAGTCAGTGCACTACTTATTTAAGCAAACCTTCCCTCTAAAAACAAACACAAAATGCACTTTAAGCCATCTCCATATCCACTATTTACATGGACTACTAAAAATTGCTTGAAATAGAATAGATATATTGCCCCATAATTTAAAAGTCATAAAAATCCACCATAGGTTAATTTAGTCACTAGTAGCCACACTGGTACCATACAGAATAATTGGCAGGATGCCCAATCCGCATACAGGAGGATGGATTATCCACAATACAGACAATGGGCACCCGCGATTTACAGGATGAACTCGAGGATGAACTCATGACAGAACAATGTGGACTGTGATGCCTCAGTACGTACTGACCACCACGTGACTCTGTACTCATTTCTATTTGATCTTCACAGATAAGATTTCTCACCTCTTGTCTATAGCTAGACCTGGATTTATTTTCCTGGGGTGTCCCTTTGATTTTTGAGAACATGTTTCTGTGGATGCCAGAAGGTATAAAACAAAAACAGGAAAGATTTGGATACGGGGTTACAGTATGGGTTTGTAATACACTAGAACATTGTACTTCAGAACACGGCTGGTCAAGTTCAGATAAAGTAGCAAAATCTTTAGCCTTTTAATCAATTGTCCACAATTAGTATAAAGTCACTACCACTTACATGAAATACTTAAAGCTAAACATAGTGCCTGTAATTTAAAACTTATTAAAATACCAACATCGAGTTGTTTATCTCACTCACTCACAAACATAAGAGGCATTTTACAGCCTGGCCCAGGCACTGACAATTTCATATACATCCTAAATTCTGATGTCTCTGATTAAACACTTTTTTTTCTTCTAATAACCGTATAGTGAAGTTAATGCTTATGACAGTAATAATTTGACCACTATAAATCATGCCAGGCTAAAACTTTCATAATATAGCCTGTAGGTTGAGGATTTAGAAGAGAGATTACATTTTAATGATGAAGGAAAGAAGAGTCTTACTGTGTGCTTTTAAAATAAAGTATTAAAAAAAATCTAGAAATTCAGTAAAGTTCCAAAAAAATGATCCATTTAATCAAAGTTGTATAACAGGTTGTGACATTCCGAAAACAAGATCATTGTAATATAAGAAGATAACATTTTCCACAGAGTAATCATTAGAGCAGGCTCTTATTTAACTTGCAGTGAATCTTTTCAATCTTAATGGAGAACCTCAAAATCAGGGGTACGCATGCCCTAAAAAACTTAGTGACTCGCCAATGTAATGGAAAGTTACTTTAGGCAATGATCCCAACAATACCACGACTTGGGTGGGAAGTTTACAAGGAAAAACAGGAAGTGATGCCAGGGATCACAAAAGGACACTTCCCTTTTGATTGGAGTGAGTATTTTAATGGCCCAAGGAGTGCTATGCAGCCAGGGGGAGGCAGGGGGAGGCAGAGTGTCTCTCAGATAAGTGGTCTCACACTCGGACTTCAAAACCTGTGGAAACCAGGTCAGATTAGGAAAACTTCCTATTTTGCGCTCAAATACTACCGAATGAGGTCCGTATCGCCATTCTCTTATTTCACCCTTCTGTACCGGGTATGCAAAAAGCCCAGCTACTTCTTGCCTGACTTCTGGGAATTTAAATTTTCTCCCTTTAATTACTTCTACAATTTTATTTTGACTGAGAATGTGGCCACTGTATTGATCTTAAATTTATTATTACAAAGGTTTGGATGGGATTGCAAATCCAGCAGTGAACACTCTTCTCACTCCTTCCACTCCAGCCACCCACCAGCCCCACACATATAGCTGCATGTAGTGTGTTTCTCTTCAGTATCCTGAGCTCTGTCAAGTTCCTGTGTGTGTGGTACCTGCCCTGCCGGGTCTGTAGTTCACTGTACCACCCAGTGTCCTGCTGTGGTCTTTTTTTGCAGCAACTATAAAATTCAGCCCATTATCCTCACTTGCTATAAAAACAAACACTCAAGGTCCACAAAATCAAAGGAGTCACTTGAAAATAATTTTATAAGCAGAGGTATTTTCTGTTTCTGCCTCCACATGAATATCACTGTATATCAAGTCTTTAAAAATATCTTAAGATCATCTCCAGATTCTAATGTAAATTTATAGCTAACTTTCTTCGTGGGGAAAAAAAAATCAGGAGGCTTAATGGAGAATTAGAAAATAATTCATTTGCTTCTTTTCTCAACCATCACCTGTTTAGTGAGCTTACTTTCCTATAGTTTCTACCTGTCCCCCAGCTGCTAGCACTTTATTTTCTTCTTCCTTGCTTTACTTTTTCTTCATAGCACTTATTTCTACATAATAAGCTACATGTTTTTTTAAACTTGTTTATTATCTATCCTTACTAACGGAGGGAGAAGTCTCAGAAGGAAGAAATGTTTGTCTGTTTTGTTGGCTAGTATATTTCCTGAGACTAGAATAGTGCCTGGTTCATAGTTGGGGCTCAAAAGATATTTGCTGAATGACTGAACAAATCAATGAAACTAAAGACAGATATGAAGGAAAGACAGTATAAAATAAGCTTAATGGTGTAGATTCTGGTTTTAAGCCGTTTGGATTCAAAATCCACTTCTGCCTTTCAGTAGTTGCATAAACTTGAGCAAGCGATTTACATTCTCTCCTTCATCCATAAAATGTGGAAATTCCAGGACTATCTCATAACATTGTGAGGATTAAATAAGAGAATCAATCCTTGTGTAGAAGTCTCTTTTCTGAGACAGTATGTAATAAATGTGTTCAGTTGTTATTATTACTATAATTACCATCATCATAACTATCATTCTTGTCGTAATTTTAGGAGGATAGCATTAGATAACAGTAACGATTGGTTACCTAAAAATACTTCAGTAAATGACATTTTAGAATAAATTCACAAATTATTTGAGTTTCTCTGCACATACTTTTGTATGGCTACACAATCAATGATCCAGCTATCCAAAGCTTCTTCCCTCCCCAACTTCCTTCTGTGCAAGGATCTGAATTATGGGCCCGGAAACTGTCCATTCACGGCCTTTGGCCATCTGGGCTCATGGGCTTTCCTGGGGCTGAAAGAGATGTTTCAGGGAGGGTCAGCGGGCAGCTTCTGGAAGTCTCGTGGTCCGGTTTTGGGTGGTTTGGGCAGCAAGAAAAATCATTTAAATTTCTTGTTTTCATTTATTCTTTACCCATGTATTCATTGCACTCGTTCATTTATCCATTCCTTTGTTCTACATATCTTGGCTCTTTACAAAGGTATTATAAAGGGTATGAAGCATCTGTGTCACAAGGCAGCTTGGCTCCAGTGAGAGGCAGACCAGAAGCCTGAGTAAAGTGCTTTGGTTGTTGTGGTTTTCTGATAATTCTAGTCTTATCTTACAGTTGCCCCATAGACGTGCCACCCCAAATGTCAACAACTAGCCTCATGTCGCTATTTAAATTTACTAATTAATTAAATTAAAAAATTCATTTTCTCGGGCCACGATTTCTCAGAGCCACATTTTAAGTGCTCAATAGACACATGTGGCTAAAGACTACTTAACTGGACAGCCCAGATAGAGAATCATCATGGAAAGTTCTATTGGTCAGCGCTGCTCCACAGAGTATGAGTTACTGATCAATTTATAAGTAATAAAGAATTTTCTGGGGTCCATCATTACCCAATATTAGCTAGCTTATTAAAGCAAACGTAATTGAAATGGCAAGCAATAATCATTAGCAGAGATTCCAAATTCGTGTAAAGGTACCTATGGTTTTGAAATTAATTCCAAACATTGGCTGCCCTCAGCGCCTTGTTACAGCCTCTTATTCCTGCCATTAGACAACAGCGAACCCCACATATGGTGCCCTGACTGGTCACATGATTTTTTAATATCCACATGATGGCACTAAAATGGCCTATTAGATTTACAGTGTCATTAACCTTCCAAAATAAAATGAGAGTCTGCTCTGGCAGGGGGAAAAAAAAAGTGTGGCTGCTGTTGGGTTTTGGGTAACCAGTCTGTGAGGAAATGCTGACAGGGGTCAGTGTGACATCATCTTTCATCCGGCCCCAAAGCTGTCAGGTCCTCCCCAGATGTCTGAAACGCAGATATAAATTTTCATTATCCAGCAGCAAAGGGCCAGAGGTACACCAAATGAATTTTTTACCAATCAAATTATAGCTCGTTGCCAGATTAAGTGTAAACGCTAATTTTGTGAAGTTTTCTTCTGGTCATTTATCTACAACTCCACAAAGTAACCTTGCTGAAGCTGGAAAGATTTCTAAATCAAATTATTGTTTTTATAATCTTGTTGTGGACACCACAAAATTGAATAAAAAGAAATTCCATTAAGAACGAGTGGAGCCTTCTTCCATAGAACAATTAGATTTTTTTACATTTTTTTTTTTTAAGAAAATGCAAAGCCAGGGAATATTAAAGAATCAGAGTAGACAAGACTTCACCATTCCGGGCCTTGGTTTCTCCATCTATAAAATGGTGGGACTAGATATGGTTATCACTGATTCTGTGGTATAAGAATGACTATAAGGATCCAAGCTTCTATACTAGAGAATTTCAAATCCAAAGTCTTATGTTTTTAATATGAGGTTTGGGGACAAAATATCTCCCAATTTAAAAAATTGGGTGGATCGCATAAATTCAGCTGTATATTTATTGCTTGGAAATTATCATTTATTTTCCCTTATAAACAATATGACACATGGTACATCATAGTAATATTTGATGTGACAATAAAATACAGTTGTACGATAACAGAACAAGTAATCTACTACAGCAGTAACAATACTGTAGTATCCAACCACCTGATTCAACAATACGTATACTGGAAAGACATTCATGTTTTACTCGGCACATCAGAAGCTGCATCGCTTCTGTTTAAGATTCTGTAGCCCTTCTCTCTTCCTTCAAGTGCTAACCCACTAGGAGTGACTCCCATGACTTCAGGTAGGACCTCCAGCAGGGGAGGGTCCAACCAAGAGAAGCAAAATAGTGGAAATGGAGGGTGTGGTAGGGGAGGTAGGTAAGGGAAGTTCTGGGCATGGGAAAGAAAACACTGAGGGAGACCTGGAACTCCTGCCAGGTATAAAACCCAGAAGCTCTTCTCAAGAAAAAGAAAAAATAGTGAATCTTACTTTTTCTTCTGAGCCTCAGGAATGCTCTATTTGGTTACTGTGCCCTAGGGTTCTTACCAATTATTCCTTTTTTCAAACACAGACACCTTGTAGAAAAAGACAAAGACCACATAGGCACCAGGAATACCAAGTTTTTGCCCCCAAACATTGAAAGGCTATATTTCAGAGATAAAAAAGAAGTCATGCACACTGACTCTGGGCCTTTGCATCTAGGAGGGGGCGGGATAGCTGTGCTGAGAAGCATAGAGGTTAAGGAAGAGAATAATTTAAGAGATGATAAAGAATGTCAGCTCCCACAAGGCGCATTTCCAAGTCTTCCTTCCCCTCCGCCCTTCACCACCAACAATATTGCTACCTATGTTTATGTTTTAGACTGGCAAAAGAGTGTCTGTAGGAGAACAAAGGCCCAGCAGCAATGAAGCCTGTGAATAAGAGGTGAGTGGATGGAAATTCAAAGCAACGGCAGGAAGCCAGGTGTTCACCCAACACTGAAAGCCCAAGTAAGTTGGTTTATTGCTTGTATGGCTTCAGGGGGAAGCCATGGCATCTTAGTGCTCTCCAAACCTAGTCCTAGTACATTTAACAAGTCACTGTCATCCAAACACAGAAAAGCATAGTCCTACCGGTGGTAGTTTTCAGTGGAAAATGCTATGCCTCAGCCATCATATTCCAATCTACCTCAACAAACCCCACAGTAAAAACAGAGTGAGGCCACTGAGGATAGGATGAAGGGAGAGAAATAATTCCCCAACCCTTGTAAATACTGAGATAACCCATTGTTCACAGTGTGACTTAATTTTAACATGGCTGGACTGAGTTTAAAATGTACGATATTTGTGATCCACCAGGGATTGAGAAGCAAGGCAATGGGGGCTACAGAGAATCAAGAAACCTGAAAAGTCCCAGGGGCTGTAAGGCCATCCAGCACTTGGCTAACAGTGCAACAATCTGTTGAGTTGAGCATAAACGAAGGATACAAATTAGATTTCCCCCGAAAGCCACAAGATTAAACATTAAGGGGCAAGTTCTTGGCAAAAATGTATGCGTGTATTTTCCAAAACCAAGTTTTATTAAAAAAAAAAAAAAAAAGTTCACAAAGTCTGTTAAATACATCGGTCAGATTTTCACATACTTAAAATGTGTGCTTAACACAGTAATTCAGGTAAATCAAGACAGAGATGATACTGAAAAGTCTAATGAATTTGATCTGGAAGACTCTAAAATGAGTTTTATAGAGAGATGGTATCGATCAGTATCAATGTGAATTTGAGTATGAAATCCACATTACTATATGATATTAAGAATATATAAACTATAGGGAAAATTCAAACTGTTCTAAATATAAGTAGAGAGACACGGAGATTTCATTGTCAATATCCCATAATCTATATGTTAAGAGCTAATGTTAACTAAGGAGGGATTCTACTGCCCCAGCTGCTTAGAAGAGCATGCCTGGACTTCCCCATCTCCAGACCACTGAGGATGGAGTAGGTGAACTAGGTCAGTAAGTACGGGAAGGATTGCTTGTGTTCTGGAAGCACATACGAGAGAACAAAGCTCTGGGCTGGTGGTCTTAGCTGTATCTTTTACCAAGTGTAAAATACCAAACCCAAATGTAAACTATCAAAAAATAAAAATAAATAAAAAAATTAAAAACAAAACTAAACCCGGACCTGTACCCAAGGGTACCCTATTCCGCTGGCTTGTCTTGCAGATGCAGATGAAATACCAGGTGGCTTATCCTAAAACCATTGCTTGAAGGGCCACAGATTGGTGAAGGAAATTAGGAGCATACAATGGAAATGGTTCCATAAAGTAAATTTGAGATAGAAAAGGGGAAATTGCCACAGGGCACCTGATTTCAACATGTAATCTTCCATTGTCTCTTTTTCACCTATTCGTTAAATGAACCGTTTCTGAGCACACATTCCATCAGGCGCTGCCCTAGATGGCCCATTATCTCCTTGTTCTCTTTAAGGTGTATTCCCCTCCACCACCACTCCTGCTCCACACTTCCTTTTTAATCCAAGTGCAAGGAGGGTGAAATGAATATTATGGGTAACCATGAACCCATTAAGGGGATCATTACAGCTAATTTCACTTGGATAAAAAAGAATAAGGGATAGAAGCATAGCTTGATTCTCTACAGGACCCATAGTCCCTCAGGGTCGTTCTGTTTCTAGAACTATTAAAGAGATGAATAAAGCAATTTGTGAGAAGTACATGTAAAATATTTTATCTATTTAAATGTCATGAGTTACATAGCTTTTATTTCCTAAACCTTTGTAACTTCTTCATACTGAGTCTGTGCCTGCAGCTGATATCGGGCATCTACTAATTGCCAAGAAAGTGGTGATTCTCCCCATTTTACACATGAGAGAATCAAGTAATAGAGAATTTAGGTAACTTGCCCAAAGTCATAAAACTAGCACTGTAACATAGTGCTCCATTTTCCCCCTTCAGACATTTACACACAGTGTGGATGTATTCTTTTTATTTAAAAAATCATGCATATATGCAATGATCAGTAATGATCAGTAAAGGGGAATCAGAATAGTTCTCCAGGGTTCACATACAGAGATCTTACACAACGTTCTTATTGACTGCAGGAGTTTAACTGACTTGTGCTATCCTCAGAACTGCACCAAAAGCAGTTCTATTTCCCCATTTACCAAAGAAAAACTTTGTTTTGTATACAAACAAAACATACATGGCAATGTCTACATGGCAGTGAGCAGAAGAATGGATAAGGTCATTTGGTTTTGTGGGAAGATGGTCAGAGACTATAAAAGGGAACGTCTACCCTACATGTAAGAGGGATCTAACCTTATCAGTCTTTAATCACTTGACTTTGTGACCTTAGGGAAGTCACTTCCTGGACACTGCAGCTTCCTTCTTTGAAAAGATTATTTGGACTATTTAGTAAAACTCACTGTGTTATCTTATAAAATAGCCCATGGTGATAGATTGCTGGGGGAAGGAAGCAGTAGGTTAAGACCACACATAGTATTAATCAGCAATCATGTACTAATGGGAAAAAAGACTAGATAGTTTTTACAGAATGACGTAAGTTTTTTTAAACGCTCATGATCTGAACAAAATGCAAGTTCTCTTTTTAATTCTTTTATTATAAGATATATGCAGAGAGAAAGGGAGAGAGAGGACACGTATAAGTGGATTCTGAACTTGACAATTCTTTTAAAAATTCTGTCCCATCCTGTTGTGGTTTTGGTACAAAATTCTCTTTTGGTACAATATCCAATTGCTCCTAAACTAGGAATGTATATACCAAATGGGTAAATTTTCCTATGGGGTGAATGTTTCCAGCTGAGAAATTCTGTACAGAATTTTGCTTCTCTTTACCAGAAGAACTGATAGCTATTAGTGCAGTTGGTTTTCTGGCTATGGGGACGGGGATGTCATGAACAGGTTCTGACTCCAACCAGGACGATAAAGGAGCACACTTGAGTGACGGACACTTGTAAGATCTACTCTCTCAGCAGCCTGAGTGAAAGTTTTGCCATTTCTGACCGGCAAGAGGCACAGAGCCTTTTGCCCGGGAAATGTGCTGTGGGGGCAGGGAAGAAATATCTGTGAAAAGTTATCGATATAGAGGCGGCACTGTGCAAGCCATGCGATAAAATGGCTTGTTTTGAAAAGGAAACAAGATTAGACACATGCCGGTAATTCACGATGAGGCACATCCAAGATGGGAACCAGCATGCAGCAGGCAAGAGGACAGTATTGCCAAATTTGGGACTGTGTCACTGTGAAAGTGAGCCCAAAACAAAGGGTGGGTTTGCAGCAGTGTCCCCAGTGGGAACAATTGTTTTTTCATCTGAGATTCTTTCTCCCAGACCTCAAGAACAATCGACACAAATGTATTCAAAGGTCAAGGGAACAGACAATGCTGGGAACGCTAGAGAACCCAGTGACAAGCCCTTGTGCTTCCGTCACCTCAGAGAAAACAGACAACAAGCAGAGTAGCCTGAAGCAATCTGATTAGCACAATCTGACAGCGTTCCTGAGCAATTTCTGTGGTTTTGACGGAGTTCCTCCTCTACTGTAGTCTGTGCCACAAATCTACCACAGATTTGGCTAAACAGATGATTTTCTTAAAAAGAATTATCTATGGTGGTTTAGCCATACTTCGGGTGATACTACAGTAGGAAGTCGTAATGGAAATGCTAGCACGTGACTTGCTTCTCCTAACCTCAGTACAATACCTGCTGCCACTTGAATTTGATCGTTGAAAATCAGTCACTGTGCAGGGGGATGTTACCATCAAGGAATAAAAAGGAACTGAAAAGTAGCAGAGGACAGATTACTGTGCTTTTATAAACTATAATTTATGCAGCGACCAGTTTTTCAAGAGGCTTGAAAAAAAGGGGAGGGGGGACTTTTGTAAGACTATAGTAAACTTTTTCAAGAAAGTAGTATATTAAAAATAAAAACAGGATAAAAATAGAAGAGAAATTTATGAAGGAAATTCAGAGATGTGATTATAGCATCACACTAATGACATTACAATTAACCTCAAAGGCATTTCCATGCAAACTTCCCTTTCCAACATAAGTCACTCCAGCCAAGGAATAATCCTGTCAGACTGAAATACTGCAT
The DNA here is from genome assembly GCF_024362965.1 of Panthera pardus. NCBI lineage: Eukaryota > Metazoa > Chordata > Mammalia > Carnivora > Felidae > Panthera > Panthera pardus. The sequence goes on along the minus strand of NW_026526721.1, from coordinate 95,798,868 downwards.
ACTTGGTGTGAGTCTAAAAGTGTTTCGGCTTTTCTTCATTTTGTTTTTATTGCCAAGTTGGACAGCATTAGACAGAGCTGTTCTGGAGTTAGAAGGATACAATAGTCTGCAGTTTTAAAAGTTTAAGGTTTTTTTTTTTTTTTATGCTCTCAACTCAAACGCACCTTTTAAATCCCAAAGTGGGCCACTCTTGGAGCCCACGCTGTGCACTCATATTTTGGCTCACTGGGTGTGATAACATTGGACATAGCGAAGATGCTAAACAACGTTTTTAAGTAAAACACAAAATCACTTGATAAAATGCATGCTGATTATATAGCCCTAGCTTTTCACACTCACATATATGTGAGTGTTAACGGCACTGGCTTGGAAACGCTGCTTCTGGCTTTCTGGTCAATGGTCCGTTTACTTATACTAAAATCTTCCAGAGGGGTTCCATAAAAGTCTGCTCTACTTGTTAAAGAAACTGCCAACCTTACCAGCCCCTTGGAAGGAGCTGACGAGCTTCCTTAGGCCACTTGGGGATATAACACGCTTAGCTAGGAAGTGCCATCCACGTGTGTGAGATGGTTGGTGACCACACAAACAGACGTGTGGAAAGGTGGTCAGCAGACGCTAAAGAAGCTACAATAGCGTCTTAACAAAAACAAAACAAAACAAAAAAACAAACTTTGAAAACAAAGTCTCAGAAATTATGTTTTCTGTGAGCCATGGCATCTCCTGCTTGGCCTTCTGATCAAACTTTCCAATGACTGGGGGCGGGAGAGAGGGTTAATCCTGGATCCACAGAGGGGCTAAGCATACTACTCCAGGTCAGTGGAGGTCACCACACAGGGAGTTATGGGAGGGTCATTAGAGGTGAAAGTGGCCCACTGAACTGACCAGGGCCTGGGCTCTGGATGTGGATTCCATCTCTAGCACTCTCCATAGCTCCTGGTTCCCTCCTGCAGATCACTATGAAAAGCTGGCCTCTGAGTGGTTTGGCTGCTCTGAATATACTGTGGAACCAGCACTCACGAGAGTGAGGTATTCTGTATCTCAGAAGCCTCTCCAGTCAGGTACTGTTGTGCTTTAAATCGTATGAATATGAAACTTATATGGATCATATGATCACTTATACGGATTCTCTATTCCTTCAGCTATGATTTTTTTCATGTCATAATCCCATGCGGCTCAAAAACGTTTGTGAAACATGGAGTTGATTAAATACAATAAAAACTAAACAAAGAAAAGCCCAAATAGAAGAAGATCAAAAACTGCTAAAAAGCGCAACTTAATTACATTTTTGAGTTGTCATCCTCTACTGCAAAGCATTTTCTGTCAAGGAAGAATTACTTCAGGGGCCTCTTTATAGGTTGTACAAATGTTCTCTTTGAATTTACCTCTCATTTTACAGAAAATTTCTTTGGTGTCTGCAGGCAGCTACCTTTGCTCAGAAGCCACTAACTCACATACTCACCTCATTTCCCTCGAGGCCAGACCTTTGTTACTTACATCTGCCATCTTGGCCTTTCTCTGAATGTTCCCTTTTCGTACCCAGAAGAAAAAGAAAATTCTGTCTTGCAGGCTCTCTTTATCAAAAATACCAGCTCTTCCTTTCTTAAGATACATGGGATAGGAAGCATCTTGCCTCCTTGATGATGTGACAACGAAGCAATGATTGCATTTTACACAGAGAACCATCAGCTTTTCTTTGGGAAACCAGGTCAAAGGTTGCTTCCATGGGGGATGTTATAAATAGACCGCTCTTCCTAAAGGAAGTTTGGATGGATTTCCAAGATACCAATTCAATATCACTTAATTTCTCATTAATATCTATAAGGTATCAGTCTCTAGATTAAGTTTTCTCCTTAGAACCCCAGCTCTCATTCTTTCCTGGAATGGTTAAATCCTGCTCAGAAGGACCCACAGCAATAATGACAGGCTGGGTTGGCCTCAAAGATTTTGCTGAAAAGATAGAGTGGGACTTTTACTTTTTAGAGTTATAGCCTAATTTTTACCCTAGGCCTACTCGACGTTATTTCCTCCTTGGTCATTGTGATGGCCAATCATCAGCTCACTTTCACAGTGGACAAGGATAGTTTCAGGTGCTTACAGAATTATTTCTCTACATCCTCCCTCAAATAGGATCCTTAGTGACTTCTCCTGCCGTGAACATGATTTTGTTCTTAGTGTTAAAATAATATTTATTATGTTATAATAAATACAATATTTACTACATTGTATGTATTTTAACTTGCCTTTGTAACTTCTGCCTTTATAAAGTCATTATTCATAGACATTCTTTAAATACCCTTTTTTACCTTATCCTTAATTCCATCATAAGAAGTATTTAGTCTACAAGGGATTCTCAGAATATTCTTGGCCAAAATGATATTTCTTATAATTCTGGATGCTGTTGCATCTATCATCTTGATATCTCAAATTTCTCACAATTGTAGTCTTCTCTTATTTTTCCTTTCGATGTGCTCATTGAATCAGATTGAAAACTTCTCAAAAGAAACACAGTGCACGCACTAATGTATATATGTTTTTCATTCCTCCATTTATTCACTTATTTCATTCATTCATTCATTTATTCATTCACAAAACATTTACTGAACACCTACTTACACAGCCACCAGGCTAAGGACTAGGGATGAGGAAGTAAACAAGACACTCAAGTTTCTGCCTTTCAGGAGCTTATATTCTGGGCAGGCAGGAGGGGAGGAACACACCATAACAAGGAAATACATAAATAAACTAACAAGATACTTATGGCCTACGGTGAGTGCCATGAAGGAAATAAAACAAACAGGATGATGAGATTAGAAGAAACAGAAGTAGGAAACTTTAGACAGCTGTGGTCAGAGAAGTCTCTACTAAGGAAGTGATATTTGAGCCAAGACCTGAAGGATGGGAATGAGCATTCCATACAAAAAAGCTGGGGGAAGCACCTCAGAAAGAGAAATCTTTGAGGAGCAGAAAGGAAGCCAACATGTCTGAAGTACATGAAGTGAGTGAAGGTAAAAGAAAAATCATCAATGGCCCCATGGCCAGGGAAGAAATTTGGATGTTATTCCTTACAGCGAGTTCTCAATCAATATTTGTTATTGATTGTTAAATGAAATAATATGCAAATGTATATTTATTCTATGTACGTGGTCAATTTGGACAGGGCGCCGAAGTTCAGCAATAGGGGTCTTTTCCCTTCTAAGTTGTTAATCCTGTGTCTTTTTAGCATTCAATGTTTGACACTGGATGATGCCACTTGAAAGTCAGTCCTGCACAAGTTCTGAGCAGCCCAAGCCCACCGTGGATGGCGCCCTTGTGCATGGAGCTGACATTGCCCCCAACCTAATGCATCTAAGTTAAAATGACTGGCCAGTGTAGCTAGAGCCCAGACAAGATTTCAAAGCTTTTCCTCTTCTCTTGTCCAGTGAGAAGGAATTCAGTTCCAAGGTTCTGGGAAGTTCTTATTTTTCTCTTGAGTTTACCTTTTCGAGTTATTCCAGACTCTGGTGGGCTTTCTGAAAGACCATACCAAAAATTGCCATTTTGAGGCCATTCCACAACAAAAGTGAAAAACGACTTGGACACAGGAATCATGTCTTTTGAAATTTTCCAGTTCTACTACTGTAACCTATTATTTGCTGTCCTTCCAAGCATGATATAAGCAAACCACAACAAAAGCTTTTGTTAGGAGCCAACTTAATAGCTGAAAGGTTGATCTTTAAAAAAAAAAAAAAAAGGAAAGGAAAGGAAAGGAAAGCTTCAAAGAACTTATGTATTGCAACTGGCATAAGAATCACAACGAGCTGTGAATTTGTAGCAAGTAACATCAGGCACATCAATAGAGAGTAAGATGTTTACGGGAGGAAACGAGTCGCAGGGGGAGTATGAGGAACTATGGCCCCATTTTACATGGAAATCCAGTAACCATTTGAAAAACATATATATGTATATACATCGTTCTCAACTCTGTTTGTGGTGTGGTTTGGAAATGAGGATTTTAAAAATAAAATTCTTGAAAAGATTTTTTTTTAACCACACTATTCAAAGCTTCAATGAATATTTGATTCAGGCCCCAAACACTGCATGTTGCCAGTTTTTCTCAGCTTAAACTCTAGTACGTCCCTGTGCCAAGCTGATTTTAACAACCTCTACCTTTCTAAGCAGCCCTTTCATGTAGATTTACTTGAAAATGGCATCTCAGCCTCTTGTCACCTCATGTTCTCTTCCAGACCATTCACCCAGGTCAGTTTCCTGGCAGGTCCTCAACAAGCAGTTGGGGGTTCTTCGTAGACCGAGCTTGGAGTAATTATGCTCTGTAATTGTGGAGTCAGGGCCTGTCTCCCAGTCAAGATTAGAAATGCCAAGTCATTTCCTGTTTTCAAATCCAAATGAAAGATACTGACGTCTGATACTGGTTTTCCTACATTTCAATTATTGTGGGGCACCCTGGAGCTGCTTTTGAAGGATTGTCTTTATAGTACCTGGGTCCCCAACATAGTGCTTAATCCTGGACCAACCCCAGAGAATACAGAAAAGGATTCCAGCCATCACGTCTGATAACTTTTTAGGTCGTTCCGCCTAAATTATGGCAACCTGGGTCATCTGGTATTGGGAATCTCATCTGGAGATGGACTTATTATTGGGTGCTTTGTAGAAACAGGAGGGCATCTGCAGAAAAGGGAGGCGAAAGGCATTTGGCACAGGTTTAAGGGTAAAGCACCTTCTTCTTAATTGTACAGATCCTTGTATTTTACAGCACATTAAACTTTAAAAGGAAAGGTAGCAAAATTGAGCATCTGTTTCTTTCTCATATAAATTTAACTCCTAATAAATACTAAGCAGAGTTTCCTCAGACCCAGTTGCGGCCAGATAAGCAGTTCCATACACACAGAACTAATTGCAGTGCTCTCTAAACCTCGCTCGACTGTCTTTTTTATTTCTCTGCCAGTGAAACCAGCTTTTAGCAATTGGGTTTTGGGAAAGAGGACATCCCCCAAAAGCAGCATGGCCAAAATAAACAAGGTTAAGATGGAGAATAATACTAAATATTATTCCTATTTGTTCCATACAATACTGCCTTCCATTGTAAAGTGCCTTCTGCATCCAAATTAGTCACGGTAATACGATTTTTATGCTGGAAATGAACTTGTGCATGTCCCCCAATTTCCTGACTTGGAGGAGTAAAATATGTGTCGCTGGTTATCAGATTTTTAAATGCATTTCCTTTTCACATCCACTTATTTCTCTTGAAAGTGACACAAAATCTATAACCTAGTAGATAAAGTTACAACCAGCCTGTTACACTGTATACTGACAGCTGCATAACTTCCAGAAAACTGAAATGTAAATGTGTCCCGTCAGGTCAACTTCTTATAGAAATGTGTTTAAGGTATGATTTTCTTTAAAGAAGATGATGAGACAGATTTCGAGGTGGACACACAAGCCCTAACAATAGACACAAGCTTGGCGAGATGCGCATTTACCATCCCCCCAAGAGGTACTCGGTGCCATCCAAACGATAACCATTGAGAAAGATGTCAAAGGTCATTTGGCCCCTATCTCTGCTGCCTTCTCTGGGTTGGGAAAAATCAGCATTTTAGATGGCATCAAGATTTTTCAGTAATTTATATTAAGCAAATTGAGTAATTATTGATTGAGTCAATTATGTCATCAAGGAAATGATGGGAAGAGAAAGAAGGAAGGCTGGGGATAAGGGATACAAAGCAATCTAGGGGGAACAAAAGAAGAAAAGGAAAAAGTAGAGAAAAGCAAAAGAAAGAAAGGGCAAACAAGAAAAAGGAAAGAGAAGGAAATGAAGGAACACCATGCACTATAACAGATTCTTCGTTGGTTAAAAAAAATCTCAGAAGCGTATTAAAAATCTTTTAATTATTTGCAACCACTAAGTTGATCTGTTTGTGTGCAAATCGTTGATTTGCCATTGTGTAAGTAAGTTAAAACAGTAGCCCAGCTTCCACTTATTTTTTGTCATTGGCTCTTATCCCTGGCTGTATTTCACATTTCAACCTGCTCACCATATGTGTACATACTTACGCTTTCTTTGCCACTAATTGCTTCTTTTTTGACAACACCGTCTATATGTGCACAGTATATGGCCTTTTTTTATCACTCTAAACCTATTAATGCCCAGACTTAGGGTTCCCAGAGGAATTAAAATTAACCAGCTCTCTAAATATTGTTCATGAGTTGGAAAACTCCTGTATCTTAGAATCTCACTTCAGTTGTTTTTAATTGGTTTGCAATATTTCACCCTTCAGGGCTTGCCCTTAACTTTTCAAAGTCTATATTAAAAAAAATTTATGAGACTGATATGAAATGCAAAACTTAGGAAAATAAACACTTCTTTTGGACAATGATAGTACTTATTCTATGATTTAAAGCTTGATTTTATAGTTTGGTAGAGAGTCAACTCTTATTCACTTTCCACTGACTTCTATTGTCATCAGTGAGACTTTTACCTGTTAATAAGCTTCCAGTCTAACGTGCTTGATCAGCATAGGGTTCTATATAAAGCAAATTCTTGTTTTGTTTTGTTTTTTTTTTGGTGATTTTTTTCTTTTAGAGCTGGAGATCCCTGACATATTAATTCACTTTTTGAGTTTTGTTACAAAATGTTGCTGTTTATTTCTAGAATATGGAAAGAGACTTCCTCTAAATACTTCGCTTTTGAAGAATGGTCACTTTGTATGACCTATAAAACGAATCACTGACAAAATGTCCCTACACCACAAAGAACCATTTATTGCCAATGACAAATGCACACACACACACACACACACACACACCTCCAAGTATGCTAATAACGGTTACTATTCCTTAAAAATAAAGTGATAGATCCTATGGATAAATGACAATATATCCACATTAGAACTACGGGCTGCCATATTTCTGTTACCAGGTAGAGGAAAATATTTTCTTTATAGAAGGAATAAACGAATAAAAACAATAGTAGGAATATAGGTCATAGTCATATAAAACAGAGATCATTGACATCTTCATTCTTAGTTCCCCCAAATGACAAAAAAAAATGCTCTCTCACTCATAGGTTCTACTATCAAACAATTTAGCATTTTTAAAAAAATAAGTACTATCAAGGAATTTTGAGTGAGCACATAAACCTTGGAAAGGTTGGCCCAGCCGTATTTCAAGCAGAGACTTTTTCTCACGAGTAAATTTTCTCTTAGAATGTTGCAATAGAAGTAGACAAAAATGACTTGGCTTTCAATTAACGTTTGTTAAAGAAATGAGTGAATGGAGAAAGGAATAAATAAGTGAAGAAATAAAACCACGTGGAAGAATCAATCTGAAGTCTACAAAAGGATAAATCCATTCTCAGACTGATTTTGAGTAAGCTTTTTCATATCTTTCATGATCTGCCACGTGTCTATTTCCTACCCCTGACAAAAAGAAAAAGCTATTCAGAATTTCCCAAATGTGGGTGTTCTGTGTGTATCACGAAGAGCTATCACAGGAAAAGAGGAACCCTGACTGATGATTATCGATAAATGAAAATCCTTTTTTACTTAACGTAATGGTGCTTTTCTCTGTGCATAAATAGCATACAGTTGTATAATAACAAGTGGCACATGATTATTAATTGTGAATTCCAAGGTTATGAACCTTTGACTTTGTGTGCATGAATATTGAGATACTTCAGGGCACTCAGACGTTCAACAAACACCATTTGCTTTCATCTACACCGAGTCTGTCACTTGACTTTTGACCTTTCATTTGGCACTGTCCTGTCATTTCTTTCGTTCTGCAAATTTTAGCTTCTCACTTGACCTCTCAACTGTGACCTTTCACTTGACCTGTGATCTCATAAATTCTGAAATCTCATACATGTAATTGGGGAACAAATAAACAAAACATCTGGATGAAGCTCCTCCTAAATTAAGTCTGAATAGATGAAACAGAACCAAACACTTCAGAACTTCAGTAAGTAACGTAATATCCTCCAGGATGGTATGTGGAGAGTAGAAAATAGAAATAACTACGCTACGTCAAATTAGCGTAAGTTCATAACTGTTCAACTCAAGCAAAAGACTCAGAATTACCTTCCAAGAGAACATTTCTCTAATCTGATCACTAAACAGACAAGCAAAAACTAAATAGCTTCAGTTAAAATGAAACATCTTTAATGTCAGTAACACTGAATTTTATCATTTTATTACTCAAGCATGGGAGTCTGCGCTATTGACTAAGTAAGTACCAACAGATTTCACCCAGAGAAAGATTGCATAACTCACTATAATATTCAGTCTAAAAGTGGGCATATTTTAAATGCTAGCTGATCACTTTTAATCCCTCACTCTGTAACAGTTTAATTATCTTCACAGCACCAAATTAGCAACTAAGCTAATCTTTATTGATGTGCTGTGGCTCTCAGCTGGAATATAAGCTTCATGAGAGCAAGAAATGCGTCTGCCTTGGTTCTCCCGAGTACCACTACATCGGCACCTTCTAGTTGTTGAATGAACATATTTGTTGAACGAACAAAAGAGTATCCAGCATAAATGCAAGTATCCTCTCCAAACATTGCTTCACATAATTGTACAGCAAAACAAAAGTCTAAAGTAAATCTTACTTGCTAATTTTTAAGCTATAAATACAGCTCACTCGTGTTTTGTTTTTTTTTTTTAACATCCAATGCCCTTTGCAGTTTATCCTGGGGTTTTCAATATTAGCATCTAATTTCACTTTTAGTTCTCTCTACCATAAGATATGTTTCTCCTACAAAAACAAAGCTTCCTCAAAAAATCTTTCAAATTAATGCATGTTGATAATTATCCTCACATACCAGCTCCAGTATGAATTTAAGATTTAAGTAAAACCTCTTGCTAATTAGAATATAGTCATGTTTCTTCCTTTAGATGTCTGAATTCATATATTAGGAAGCTAGTTTAAATTCACAGTGATTTCATATAAAGAGTTATAAAATGTTGGAAAACATCAAATTTAATAATTTGCTACCTGAAATGACCACAAAAATATTATACTTAGGTATATTCAAGATAAAACGTACGATGCACTTCATATTAAGATAAGGCAAACCCAGCCAGAAACGACAAAACAAACAACAAAAAACCTACAACCATACCACTGAAAAAGTAATCAGTTAATGAACAATTTGGAGGCAATCCCTCCCAAAGATTTAGCTAGAATATCCCCTGGACTGTGTTATAAAAATTTGCATCAGACATAAAGTTGAACCCCATCAACAAATCAAATTAGAAAATCAACTGTCTCTTAAATAAGATCATCTATGGAATCTAGTTAAAGAAGTTTTCGTTTGAATATTAAGAAAGAAAAATGTGAGTTTTCACTTTCAAAATGGCGGTAAAACAACATTGAGAATGTTAACATCCACTATGTGGTCATGTAACAGAATATTATAAACTGACACGTACTAAAATCCAATACGATTGATCCTATAAAATTCAAACATCAAATAAATACCAAGAATGTCATATACTTACTTAAATCTCATTTGAATATATTACATCCTCACAATAACAGATATGTAATAAGAATCTAGAATAATAGATTAATAATAGATATATGTTGGAATGTAGAGTAATTCTCACCTTTTATGGGTTCTAAAATCCTAAACGAAGTGTTAAGAAACATGAATTGCTGTAAAAGTGAAATTTAAACTAATCACAAAACCAGAATTTCCTAACTTCCTCAAGTTAAGTTGAGTAAATGGTTCAAAGTTTGGCTACAGTTTGAGGTTCTTTCTTGTTTAATCCAAAGCAGTTCATTTTTCCTTAAAGGTAATCAAAATAGTCAGACATGGTACAAATCATTTTGTTGGAGGAGAATTATGTCTGTGGTTTATTTAAATAATGTAACACCAATAAGGGAAACTTTAAAGAATATTAGAGTATTTGAAATATAGAAAGAAATAAAAATGGCAAAACAAAAATATAAAAGAAAATTAAGTACAAGAGTTATTTTGTAGATACCACTGATATATTGGTCATACTGACAATATAATATATAAAGAATAAAATCTAGGTAATAACTATCAAAACGAATAACTTCAAAAGTTCACCTCAAGGGAAAGTTATTAACTATTTAGGAATATATACTAAAATATATTATAATCAAGATTTCAGTCAGAAGTGCTGGAATTTCAGATTAAAAAGTATGAAACAAGGAGATGTTCACCTTTTTTGATGCCCTAATAAATAAATTAGCAAAGTCACTATTTCTGAGTCATATCCTACATTAATCCATCAATGTAATTCAAGAAATGGTATTTTTCCAAATAAGTAAGGTATAGAAACACAAGCTACATTTTAAAAATTACAAGGAAATTAGTAACAGAAACATTTGTGGATACTGTAAAAAGCAATATGGAAATATTGAGGAGAAAAAAGACAGAGTATCTAAATCTATTGTGTTGATATAACAAAGCCCAGACTTAAAAATAAAAGCAAGGTTTGCTGGCTTTACTTATGCTTTAGGTAGAAGCTTTTTACTACAAGAATTCAACTGCTGAAGTTCATTTCCTGTCTTTAATTCTAAACGAGCAATTTGCTGATAATTTCCTGTCTACATTTTCATAAAGTAGAAAGAACATGACTGGTTAAGCTTAATGTTTCAATAACCAAATAAACTTCAGCAAGCATGGTTTAGGAAATTAGACAACTATCTAGAAACTAGTTTTATGATTACAAAATGTCTGAAAACTGTTTATCTCCCCCAAATGTTTGAAAATATTCTGAAAGCCTTTGTGATTGCCTCTTTGACCCCAAAACAAATAGAGCACCATTGCTTTGCCTCAGTGGGCCCAGAGCAATTAAAGTCAAAGGGTATGAATCCCCTGAACTCTTGAGCTGTTCTAACATAGATGAGGAAGAAATGACCTCTGGCTTGGTTTCAGCCCACAGCCCCCACCCCTCGCCCCACATCTTTATGCCTAAAAGTAGAAATGTGCTTAACTTGAACATTTTATAGACTATGCCTTTGGATTCATGATTATCAGCACTTTTTGGTCAAAATTACACTAGCACATCACTAAAAGGGGTGATCTGAAATCTAAATTAAGTTGTCAATTAAAGATGAAGAATGGCTTGTTATTATTGCCTTCAAATGAGGCACCCTCTTTCTTCTGTTGAGATGGCAAACATCTTCCATCCGAAATCTATTATAGCATCTGCAGAAGTGGATCTTAGGAAGTGTATGCTGTTTCCAAGGCTCAGAAGAGGGCATAATCCATAAAACCATGAAATGTGGGGACATCTGAAAAAACTTCGGGAAATGTCAGTCCTTTGTGCCACTACCCGCCTCCAGGTGCCAGCCAGTGGGAGAAAAGGAGTCAAATACTAATTACAAAGGGAGATTTTATTAGACAGATTTAAGGGGAACAGATGAGCCCAAATCCCCCTTTTTATTATCTACTGTACACTTAGCTAATGCTTTCTCCTGTGAGAAAGGCTTAAACAGTAAGCACAAATAGCACAATGAAATTGTAATACTCTCACAGTGTGGACCTGGATTATTTCAGCCACCAGCAATGTGAGTAGCTGCAGGTGTTGCACTAAATAAAGTAATATAAAGTGTCTAAATTGTAACAGTGGAAGTACTGTTTCAAGACCCTTGTCTGCTTTTTATTAATAGTCAGATTCCTTCCTATCAGCAGCCACAACTGCCTTTACCCTATTATTCAGCAACAATATTTTGATAGGCAAAGATCTATTAAAAATCACTGTTGATATTTTGGGACCATAGTCATTTTGGAGTTGAATAAGCGTTCAATCTTCTCACAGAAGGGGAGAACGTAGCCTTGTGATTCAGGAAGAGAGGAAACCAGGGGTTACAAAGGTGGAGAGGCCAAGTAGAATGAAACAGACCCCCTCCATCAAGTAAAAAACTTGGCAAGATAACTAGAAACAGACCAACCCTAAATCTTTGGGTTCATGAGCTCTTAGTAACATAATTAACTGAAATAAAACTAATATTCCAGTGTTAAGTTTCACCTTAACATACATCAGCAGTTATAAGTAATAACACCAGGTATAAAGGGTCATAATCAGAAAGTATTCATTTTGTTTATGGAACGTACCTTGAGGCAAGGGGAAACATTCTGTACACCAGTGTGATTTCTAAAACAGAGAAAAATTATCTATACATAGAACTGTCAAATTCGTCTTCCTGTTCCTATCGGAAAGCATTACTTTTGAGGAAGGTGTGCTGATCACTTACTTGAAATTTCTTACAAAAATAGAGAGTCCCAGATTTCCAGAGCATTTATTCTTGCGAAAAGAAGCACTAATACCTGGGGGGGGGGGGGGGGGGGGAATGTTGAACAGGAAATGTTTGACCAATGTTGCATCACAAGATATCAAAAGAATTTCACTTTGGCTACTTAGGCGAATCAAGTCAGGACATTCTTGATTTTTTCCATCTCTGAGCTTCTACAAAATAAGTTGAAAAAGAGAGGGATCCTGAAGTTTTCTTGTTTTTTTTTTTTTTTTCTCTAAAAGTTTCCAATGAGTGAAATAAAGTAAAAATCTCCTGGTAGAATAAAGTGTAAAAATGTGTTAACCCTGAGAAAGTAGATAAACAACATTAGTGATCTGTGAATAGCATTCAGGAAATTCCATTTATCTGATGAGCTGTTGGCTAACTGAGCAGTGTTTCATATGTCACCAACTAACTAAAGCTCCCCATTGTGTACATGGATTTCTTTTCAAGGCATTTTTAATGTCCTTTTGCACGTTAGGAGATAGCGCACTTAGAAATAAATGGCAGACCCAAGAAGGGAGTCTTCTTCCTTTTTTTGTTTCTTTTTTAACTGATGTTCCCTGGCCCTCCTCACATTAACCCCACGGATCCTTAACAGGATCCTTGTCATAGGACTGCCTGCGGCAATCAGCCACGGTTTCTTTTTTGAACAAGCTTTCTTTTAACACGTAAAGCCAGGGATGATTTAACAGAAAGTGTCTCAAGTCGGTGAGCTACAGCCCCCGTAGACTCTACCCAAACAAAGCTACTAATGTGTGGTCAGTTTCTTGGCAACTCCACTCTCGGCTGATAACGCCCCTGCCTGCTATTCTCTGAGGAGCCGGCTTGCTGAAGTCTGCTCCGAACCTCATCCCCTTGGTGCTCCTGATGCGGGCGACCCTCCGACTGCTCGGCGCCAACCACAACATGCTACCCACCGTGAGAGAGCAGGACGCGGGCTGCTCTACTCAGGACTTATCGTCTATCATACTGATTGACGAAACCAAGAGTGAGCAGAAAAAATAAACACGAACAGAGGCTGCAGTGTATGGGCCAGTCAGCTGGGAGTTTTAGTATTTGGCCTTGGTGATCCTACTCTCATGGTAGGTTATCTTTTCCTTGTGCTATCATTTATCATAACTTTGAGGGCCAGGGAGAGAAACAAACCTACAATTTTTCTATTGGTTACATTCATTAGACTGCTTTTTTTTTCCTTAGCACTCCTTCCTTTACCCCACCCCCCCATAATAATCCCATCCCCTCAATAGTATTCCCTAAAGAACGGTGAAATTAAATCTAAATACAGTTCTCCCCTTTTACTCCTATTCCAGCATAGATCATTGCAAGTAATTAACCTTTGTTATGCCATCAAATCTAGAATGTGAACCTGCATGTTAATTTACTTAAGTCAGACTCGATAATAAATCTGGTTCTATAGCAGCTAAACTCAATGAAGATCCTGGATGTTGCTCAGTTATTTGGATTAACCAACATCTTCTTAAATAATGGCACTTGACTTTTTCAGGCACAAACCATGTTTTGTATTGGCCTTGACAACCACTATAAAGTACTCCCCCAAGTGTCAGTAACAAAGATGATTTGTATGTGGCTTGCAGTCGTCCAGTGTTCTAATAGCTTTCTCATTCCAACCCAGGAACATGGAACACAAGGCAGCTGGTTAAAGCTGATACAAGCATTTCTTCTCTCAGCAGGCTATTCTTGCATAACCATTTATTTTGCAGAGTTTTAAAGTGCCTGAAGGATTTAATTATGTACATAGACAACCCCTATAAACTCTATTCTAGGGTTTTTATTGACTTTTGTGCTGGGCAGCTCTTAGGCATTTCAATTAAGTGTTTTTATAAGAAAAACTACAATATTGTAAAAAAAAAATTCTTTATAGATACTTCCAAACAGTTTTTCCCCTCTGATTGAATAAACTCTATTTAATTGACAAAAAAAAAAAAAAAAAAAAAAAAAAAAAAAAGAATCCAAGTTAATTCAAAGTTTAGTTTTTCCACTTTGGAAAAATGAGAGGATCTGAGTCCCACACAGTTTTGAGAAAATGGACCTGCCAATATCAGTGAAGGAACAAGGGCAGAAGGAGGGGGACAAGATTACTTTGTAACGTACTCTGAAAAGTCACAAGGCTACCTGTTACTGCGAAATTTACTTAAAACTCATAAGGGTAAAAACTGAAATGCAAAATTTTACATGTTCCACTTAACAAGTGCAGAATAATAAATTCCCAAATTCATTTGGAGCACCCGCCTGACAGGTCTAACCCTCAAAAGTCTCCAGGAGACCCCAAAGCCGCCTTTGTCTGCCTTCTTCAATTGCAGGGCTCAAGTATTTACAAGGCTTCGGCAAACCTGCCTTCATTATGATGTGGGATATTTCAGTCCCAGCAGGTGGCCAACAGGAGACCAGACCTGCCCGTGAAATATGTAATACTTTTTCATATACTTTAACCAGAAATGTGCCCCTCCACAACTCTCCTAACTGTTCTAATTTCCCTTTCTCCTCTTAATCTCCTCAGCAAGCCATGAGCTTGCATTAAAATCTACCTAAAACATTTCACCCACAGGCAATGTAATTCTGAAACAAGCAACCAACATTTCACAGCTCTGGAGTAATAGATTAATTTGAACCTAATGTTGCCGTCGTTTACTGCTCCAAATGTTCTGGTGTAGACATAGCCCCAAGGCATGGTGCTGTGGCATGCACAACTTTGGGAGCCGGAGCTACAGTTGGCTTAACATCTGTGCATCACATTTGCCATGTGCCTCATTATCCTGCACCCCACTGTGCCTACCTGTCCCCCTCAGCTTCTCAGCCACAGGCGATCCAATTTTTTTCCCCTCCAACTAAGAATCTTTGTTCTCCTTCTCACTTACTAAATTTTTGCGAGACCTCTGCACCCAAGCCGTGGGGGATTCGGTCCATGTGAACAGCTCGGGCCCTTTGGATTCTTAATTCTCCATTAGGAAGAGGAAAATCACAGCATTAAGTTTCTGACATGCCACTGCATAAATTGTGCCATTTGCAGGATCTACTAAAGTCTGTGACCAAACATGGGAGCGTGTAATAAAGCATGGCGTTGTTGGTTTTGACTTTAACAAGTTTAGTCGGTTTCAATTATCTGTAAGCAAAAAAAAATAAAAAATAAAAAATAAAATAATAACTTCCAATTCCAGATTTAAGGAGGACCAAAAAAGAAAGAAAAATAAAACCCAGAAAGAAAAGATTGTCACAACAAAAATTAAAAGTAAGGGTCTTGAGCTATTTAAGAAGTTAGCATTTCAAAACATATTGCCAAGAATAGTTGATACACACACACACACACACACACACACACACATGCCCAAAAAACAAGGCTTTAAAAATATATGTAGTAACCAGGCCAAACAGCTGCTTAAGTTTTAATCCTGCTTAAACAATAAAAAAATCTTATGACTCCTTTATTGGTTTTCCATTGGAAGTGTTTGGGACAGCCATTTAACAAGAGACAGAATAAAGATTTGGTCCTGCCAAAATTAATTAAAATATGCAAAACTTAAATAGTAGCTGTTGCTATTATTATAAAGCGTAGGTATTATTATCAATAATAGCATCAATAATGAAATATGCAAAAAGCAACAGAATAGCCACACTAGGGTTCGAATGTAGAAAAACCACCATCCTTGCCACAGACAGAAGAAAAGATTCAAACCAGAGGAGTTAGCCTCAAAAATACCAAAGCTACGAATAAAGAAATTTTAAAACATTATGTACATATTGCATTTGACAAGCTGGCTTTAGACGGTAATCAATACATAAGAAAGGTGGTTGAATAATCTTCCATTTTTTACTAGAGTGATAGGAAAATAATCTCCTGTGGGTGATAGGAAATTAATTAGTTTTAAATGGTCATTCTCATAGGATTAACAATTTAAAAGATAAATCAGATTCAAACAATTCCTACAACCCATCACTTAGATTTTTAATCCCTAGAGGAGAACAAAATTGAGGTTTTGGAAGAGAATTTTTTAAATGCCTTCTCCAAGTAGAAATATGCTTTGCTCTAGAAATTGTATTGGATTTCCACACTTCCCCACATTAATCCTCAAAATCTACACAGTACAGAGCATTGAGTCTTGTACATTTCATTATATGCTTGAATTAATTTATCCTATATGGAATTTGTTACCTTTACAATAAAGAAGTCACTATTCATTATTGAGAGTGGACAGATGGAACATGTTCAACTTAAGACATCAGTAAGAAGAGAGGGAAAAACGTATAATCTGTGTGGCACAGCCTTCTCCATCTGCTACATCCCTACTCGTCTGCCAAGACTTGTTTTTTGTTTGTTTGTTTGTTTTTCTGAAATAAAAGTGAGCATTTCTCTTTGGAATCAATGGGAATTCTTAGATATGGACCCTGAGCCTGACTATAGATAATATGCAACCATACAATTAAAATATGATATTTTGCCAAGGTAAGCCATATCATAAAAGAAAGTTTTGAGCCTAATTAACAACAGCAACAACGACAACAACAACAAAGAACGATTCATCTGAGAGCATTATCAGATAACCAAAACAGTTTTTGCTTTCATAAATCATGAAGGCTGTTGAACAAGTTATCCCATCCTTTAGCAAAATATATCGTAAGCTACATAAATACAAAATTGGGTGGTTAAGAGGCTGGCCGGAAGATTGTGTGTGCACATCCATCAGGCAGATGAGGCCCGATTGGAAAAGAAGAGGTTCCATTAACAGGTATGTCCCAAGCCACTGCGGTCACAGGAGCACTTTACTAAGATGCGGCACACAATCCTATTATCCTTTGAAATATGTTAAATCCTATCATATCCCTGTAAAAGTTAAGTTAATCCTGCCTATTAACTAAAACAGGGCATATACACTTTTCTTATGTTTACCTCTTCTCCAGTGTGTTTGCCTCTTATTTCTGTTGTCCTTTTCGTTGAGCTGACTCATTATTTAAAAGATGAGGGCCAATTCTTTGTTGATTAGTGTGTTAGCTGCAGGCCCACTGAAGGCTATGAGGAAACACACACCCATTTCTCCAGTGAGAGCCTTACCATTTAAGATTCTTGTATAGAAGAAAAGCTGTCTACCTAATTCTTATATCCAGGAGTTAACAAACACTTTAATGTAGCATGTTTCAAATTTATCCCTTAAAACAGTTTTTAAAAATTAGAGCAATTTAGACAATACACACTTATTAAATACTTACTATGGGCTTAGCCCACAACCCCTAAAATGTGGACTCAAATGTGATGGATATTCTATGGTGCTTTTGCCACTGAGACATTTAAAAACATAAAGCCTCCCGATAAACATTTATACTGAATCTTTGGATGCTAAGACTGTAACTACATAAAACATACTATTCTCTAAAATGCTTTGAAAAAAGTGGTGAAATTCAGTTTCACTGGAACTTGGGTCAATATGGTATCAGCTAGGTGAATTCTGACAGTTGCTCTATGTAGCTGCTTGATTCCTTCTCCAAAATGGGAATTATTATAATGATACTTCGCAGAATCATTGTAAAGGTTAAATAAAACAATAGATGTAAGAGCTTAATATTAAGTGCCTAGTATGCATAAAAACAATGTGTGGCTATTATTCTTATTATCATGTATTCAGAATTTTTAACAAATTTTAAACCGTATAACATCATGAGAATCATATTAGAATTATCTGTGAATGTTGCTCCAAACGAATGAATCTGAAGCTACAGGGGCAATTGTAACACGTAGCCAGAATTAAGAGCCTCTGATGAAGATGTGGAAATCCGGAAGATTGGAGACCCCTAAATGATTTGCTTTAGCTACTTCATGTGTCCTCCTGTAGCAAAGCCTCGCTCAGCGATTTGCATGCAGTAGACATGTGATTATCTAGTAAAGTAGAAAGCTGCTAAATCTACCTCTCAGCTTGCATTGCATACATTCTTGGTCTTGGAATTAAGGTTGTACGCATGGTACAACATGTTCCAGGATGCATTTCTGGGCATTGTTCTGGTAATGGCCTTTTGCTTCATGTCTATTTGACATCTCTCCAGTCGTCTCTTCTTTCACTGCTATCAGGGGCTGAATTGCGTGCTCCCAAAATTTACATGTTGAGTCTCTAATCCCGGGTAGCTCAGAATGTGGCTGTGTTTGGAGAGAGGGACTTTTAAAGTGACTAAGTTAAAATGAGGTCATTAGGGTGGGCCTTAGTCCAATCTGACTGGCGTTGTCAGAGGAAAAGAAAATTTGGACACCCAGAGAAATATCAAGGGTGAACATGCACAGAGGTAAGACCCTGGGAGCATACAGGGAGAAGATGGCCATCCGTAAGCCAAGGGCAGAGGCCTCGGAAGAAACCAAACCTGCCGGCACCTTGATCTTGTTCTTTGAGCCTTCAGACTGTGAGAAAATAAATTTCTGTTGTATAAGCCACCCAGCCTGTGGTATTTAGCGATGGTAACCCTAACAAATGAATACAAATACGCTTATCACCCCATCCATTGGCCTATCTATATGGAGGGCCACATGCTCCTCCTGTCTCCCAAATGCCCTACCTCCCAGCATACTCTACAATGTATGTGTATATGGCTGAAAGTGCACAAAACTAAGAGTTCCTAGGCTAGGGACGATCCAACTTATCCTTGTCTACCTAACCCCTACCATGCATAATCGCTGAATGAATTAACAAGTGAATGAGTGAATAAACGACCGAACACCTAAATGGCTACCAAGTCAACTGGATGAATAAAAAGTGCTTATAAAAAATGAAAGAGAAACTACCATAACAGAACCACTTCTGACTGGATCAAAGTCATCCCTACACCTGACATGCAGTGTCACCAACTAGGACTACCGATAAGCAAAGCATATGGATATAAGTATCCAAAGAAAAGGACATATATCCCACAGTTCTGTGATTTCTGGACTACTGTGAACAATTCAATCAACAAAACCTACAAACACTCTTTGCTTAAGCTCTGCAGAACTTCTGCGACACCCTGCCCAAGGCAGAGGTGTGCTCCCTCTGATTCAGGCCAATGTGTGTCCCTTCTACTTTAAGGGCTATAAAAATGTTGCCGAGATTTGAAAATCTGGCCTGATATGGCAACCGGCTTTTAAAAACTTTGATCCTAAAAAATCTGTTTTTAAATAAAGTTATGTGGTAATAAAATGTGAAAGAGTCTGGATTGCATTGATAGGGATTTATGGAATTGTTGATAAGCAATAACATTTTGGACGCAGTGACTTAGAGCATAGTTTAAAGCCAACCAGGAGCCTAGGATGCCACCCCAGTATTATGGGCATTTTATATCTCTCATTCATGGTGCAAAAAAGCCAGAAGGTAGCCCTCAGGAATTATTGGTAATGAAACAACAGGGAATTAAGGTGAACCAACCAATTTAAGTTCCACTCCCTCTTTCTATAATTGAATGGAACCAAGGCTACAGAGACAGCTTCAGAGTTTATTTTTAAAATACAATAAAACGGTGTGAGCAGACATCTTATGTTTATTGGTACTTATGTTCTGCATATGATTAAGCACAAACTTGCAAAGAATTAACCACTCCACCAACCCAAAGGATTTGTTATCAAACTCGCAGGAGCCAGGAGTGTTTCGAAGGGAAATGGGGGCGGGTGACCTGAAGCCCACTCCCTTGGGTCAGTGCATGCTGGGAGGGGAAATGAGCTACAGAGCAGACAATTTTCAGCTTCAGTGGTTTTACTTTCTTTACCAGGCCTCACGAAAACACACTGACAAAACAAAGGACACAAAATTAATGACCCATGCATTCTGTCAATTGACTCTTAGTAGCAGTGGCCAGTTCACCTTAATTTTTGTGTGCACATTGAACATGTAGCCCAAGGCATTGGTTAAGGTTCACTTAAGAATTCTTCAAAGGCATCACTTGGTTTTCATTAATTTGTGAACTGTAACTTCTCCTTTCTGCTAAGGAACCCACAGACCAAGTGTAGGCCTTTATACAAAAGGCAAATATTTGACCAACAAGCCCTTCTTTGCCTCCGGAGCAATCATTTCTCACTAGTGAGTATTAGAGTAAGTTATATCCATTGAATTTTTCTAGAACTTAAACTATATTTAAACCTTCTAAATTTTCTCAGAAATCCAAGTGTCAACTTTCAGCTATTATAAACAGATAAGTAACACTGTGGCTTATTATTTTTGTAAGTATTGATTTCCTTATTATTCCTGTGGTCTTTAACCAGTAATTTTCTGTGAAATCTAATTTGAGTATGCATGAAATGTGGTAAACTAAGTAAAAAAAAAAAAAAAGAATTCAAAAGGATGTATAAATGGAACTTAGTACTCTTATATCTGTGCAAAGAGTATATACCACCTGTAAGCTGATGGTAACACTTTATCTTGAAATTTTCTTCCACTTACTGGCCCATCATGGACACTTTGGTATTAGAGCACATTATTCTATTTGCTTAAAAGTTACAAAGAAGGTTTATCTCTATGAATATATTTTTTCATAAAATTGTTAAAAAGTTTAACTAGTTTTCCAAGAATACATATGTAAAAAGTACTTAGGCACCAAAGGTAGAGGCTGAGTTTTCTTTATCAAATTTAAAACCAGAATATAGGATGGGACAAGAGTTGCTTTCAAGCCTCGCAGGAAGTTGGTAGTTACAACGCTTCTCTTCGTTAAAAAAAAAAAAAAAAAAATACGCACGCACACACACACACACACACACACACACTCACACAACACATTTCTATCAAGATAGCTACTTGTGAAGGAGTCCACCATGAGGCCATTTGGTAGTTTTTAGCAAAGGAAATGGATCCCATGAAGCAAATGTACCATTCCTTTCTCTAAGCTTCTCAGACAGTTATAAAATATGATAGCAATGCTTGGTTGGTACAACTTCACGTTAGTTGCATCTGTCAGCATTTCCATTACAAACCCTTGATTTTCAAGGTTTTATAATTCAGCTGTGAAAAGTTGCTTTAGAAAGAAAGTTGGCAAGGCAGTCTTAGCCAGGGAGTTTATCAAATTGAACAAATCTTTGTTTAGCTATCTCTCAGTTCTGTGAGCCAAGGTCTACTCCCAGTTAGACATGCCAAACTTCCAATGACTTCAATGCCAGAGAGAGGTTTTTTCTCTCTTTAAATTTACTCCACAAGAGCTTCTCTCATTCTTGTTTCAGAAGCCGCCAGGATCCAGCTCATATCCTGTGTAACCCAGTGGGAGAGGAGCCACATCATATGTAACCCTGTAGGACATATGAATTGAGTCTTGGCCAAGTGTCTCCAGCATGAAATGTGGACAGCACTACAGAGAGACTTGGAACTTTTGAATATGTGTGTAATTAAAATGTAGGCATATCATACTACTGCTTGCAAAGTGAAATGGCGCTCACTTATTAAAATTCATGTTGACTGTGCGAGCATGTATGTGTTTCAGGGGACGTCTAATTACTCAGAATATGAACTTACTGCTACATTGTCTTTGAAGAAACAGATGGGGGGAAAAAGACAACCCAAACTGTGTATATCATTTCTTGTATACCTGTTGTATAGTCTTGGACACACAATTCTTTGATTGAGATTGTGATGTTGGAAATTCATATAAACACATTCCTGATCAGAAGTGGGTGTAGGGCAGTTTTAATCAAATATAAAGGTTTGCTACTTATGAACATCTAAGAAATTTAGAAAAGATGGGTCTGGACAAGATGGTAAAATAGTCCATTTTTAAAGACTATTAAAATATTTTGTAAGTTATTTATCCATGCATGCAACAACTTCCATCTAAAGTTATTTATTTAAATATAGTAGCCTAGATATCTTTGACACATAAGAATACACATCAGACAGAAATAGTTCACAAAATGAATTTTAGTTTGAGAGGGGAGAGAAGCTATACACACAGATAACCATAATCAATGATCTGAATGCTAGACAACAAAAGAACAGAAAAGGTGTTTTGGTAGATCAGAAAGTGAAGATTGTTGGGATATTCCCCAGTGCATATTAATAGTAAGAAATCTGTAATATAGTGGCTCCTGAGTGGCTCAGTAAATTAAGCATCTGATTTTTGATCTCTGCTCAGGTCATGATCTCACTGTTAGTGAGTTGGAGCCCCGTGTCGGGCTCTGTGCTGATGGCATGGAACCCGCTTGGGATTCTATCTCTCTCTCTCTTTCTCTCTGAGACTCTCTCTCTCAAAATAAACAAATAAACTCTAAAAAATATTTAAATGTTATGTAAATATTTAAATGTTTCAAATATTTAAATGTTACGTAAAACACATGTAACATAATTATCATCTATATTTTTACAAATAATTTATATATTTAAACATGAAAGCCATTGAGCTAGTAATGCAGTCATGTCTCAAACGCATTTCTTCCTCATTAGAAGTACACCCAGTGATGTATCATCACAACAAATCTGTTAACAAAGTTTAGGTCTATGAATGTACACTGTCAAGGTAGCTGGTCTACAGCAGCACTAGAAGACAGAAGACATCACATGGCAAAGCCAGGTGTCATTAACAGTTTTAGAAAGGCCAGTCCCCATCAAAAGGTTTTTGTGGACAGCAGGATAACAGATGGCTAACACCAGGTATGGTTTGGGTTTGTTCAATGTCTTAATCTATTCTCAAACTTTGAATTTGGCAAAACCAAAACCATATTTTGCCAAGTACTTTCTCCCTTAATTTTTAAGCCCATGTGCATTTGCAGTGAAATTTAATCCATATGTTTCTTTTTTATTTTTTACGCTTAACTCATCAAATATTTTTCTGTTAGAACTATTTGACATTCAAAAGCCTTGTCTTTCTTAAAACGAGAGGTTTTTAGCTTTTTTTTTTTTTACTAGAGGTTTTTAGCATCTTTCCTTCCTCAAAATAGGAAGTTACATTCTGCCAAGCATAAATGAATATGAACATGAACACAATATGCTAATCTAGTGCCAAAAGGTTTGAATTTAGTGGAGATTGCAACTTCACAAAAGTGCCCACAATTAAATATATATATATACATATATATGTGTGTGTGTGTGTGTGTGTGTGTGTGCCTTTGTGAATCTCTCTGCATCTAGACAGTGACTGACATAATTTGAATTTAAAATAATGAACTTTAGGGGCAGCTGGGTGGCTCAGTTGGTTGAGCGGCCGACTTCGGCTCAGGTCACGATCTTGCAGTCCATGAGTTCGAGCCCCGCGTCGGGCTCTGTGCTGACAGCTCAGAGCCTGGAGCCTGTTTCAGATTCTGTGTCTCCCTCTCTCTGACCCTCCCCTGTTCATGCTCTGTCTCTCCCTGTCTCAAAAATAAATAAAATGTTAAAAAAAATTAAAAAAAAAAAATAATGAACTTTATTAAAGCTGACCAATGAGAAGGGCAAGAAACATCTCTTCAGTGTGTCACAAAAGGAATTCTCAGCATGTCCAAGCAACTGTTGCTTCTTTTCTTCTTGGGTTATTAGATTTCATTTTCTAAAAATTGTTTGGAACACACACCAGGATGAAATGTGTTAATTATTAGAACCTTAAAGTTACATATTTTCATTGTAGGAAAACATGTATTTATATATTAACATATTTATTAAGAAAATGTTATTGCTTATGGAATACATCTATACATATATCTCCTATTACTTTCTGAATTTACATATTTACAGACCATTTTTTCCCAGATAGAAAGAAAAGCAGGGATAATTCTAATAGCTTAACACAACTTAATGCCAACATATAAAGTCAACATAAACACATTAAGAAAAGGAACCCCAGCAAAAGAGTAATCAAACAACCTACCCTAATCACATTGTATTCTTCTTTGTCCCCAACTATATTTAACACAACTAGGCTTATGATAGCACTCATTACATTCTTATTAGATCAAATTTAATTGAATCCAATGGCATAAGTGATAAGTCACATTGTAATGATCCAAAAAATAATGATATTGTAATTTCTACAAAATATTTAATACTTTCTTGTCAAAACCATTTATATAAGTTATTCCTCATAACTATCACGTGATGACTGTTTTTTATAAATTGAAATTCTCTCTGCTGAGTTCCCACAAACTTTATTGGACAATTCGGTTATAATAGCACCAAGCATATTGTTTTGGGGATGGGAAGGTGAACATCTCAGAATGAACATCTGTAACCAACCAGAAGATATTGTTGGGAAGCAAAATAAAAGCTGAGGTCTATGGTGTAGGAGGTCATCTAGCATAAACCCGGATACCTTTCCAGGAATGCATCCTCCCTGGACTTGATCCCTAAACCTACGCACTGACATTTAGTTTTTGCTCTAGCCTCACTGTCTGAGATTCGCGAGGTAAAAGATATTCCAAGAGTCTCTCCTACCTGATTCAGCAGATATTAATTTATTCATTTAACAAATGCTAGTGAGCACCTATTTGGTTCCAGGCACTCTTCATGATGAAAGTTCTTGCCTACTGAAGCTTATATCCTAGTGGTTTCACCACCTTAACAACCTATTCTCTCAAGAACAAAATGTTTTTTGTATATTTTATTTTGGTTTTTTTTTTTTATATTAAGAAAACAGTGAATAACACTTTCCTGAGCTTTCGTGTTAAATAACTGATGTGGATACATGAGAGTTGACACCTATTTGACTTCCCTGATAATCCAGTTCTTTCAGGTGTAGATAACTTGCCCGAAGTCACACAGCTACTATCACTTCACATTACTTACAAATGGTTTTCATACAACGGTTTTCAGAAGCAAACAGTGTAATTTGGAAGAGAAAACAAAGTGCCAAAGACACAGAACCGCAGTGTCTCGCTTAACTAACACACCAATCTTGTGAACTGAGTAGTAACAATTCTATCAGTCAAAATACTATGGTGCAATCCTTCCTGGTCAGATACACCTCCAACCTGCCAAAAACAAACTTCTCTCTGTGCTCGTATTGTCTCTCCCAGACACTAAGTATAGTCCCCTTTTCAAGCAGGGGACAAAGGTAAGGCTAGATTATTGACCTAAACACAATGGTGAAGCTCAGAGGAAGTCTCATTGACTAGCCTCTTTATTTTTCTGCTTGCTCCTGAGGTCTATAAACTAGAAGGAGTGCAATACTTTGATCTCCTTGGAAGCAAGATGCTATTTTAGAAGCTCAAAATAGTCTGGTCTTAATTCATTATGGCAGCAGAGACTTTATTGGTCAAGTTCATTACAATCATCTAGTGTTTGCATCAAAATCTTGTGCTGTTATGACAACCATTTTCAAGTACTGACTTCTGTATTGTGGCTTAAACATGATAAATTCCCACTTTCAGAAGACATCCAGCTGGTTGGGCCTACTTCGTCTGCCAAGATGATGTTCTACAATTTCCACATCTGCTTCAGCAACTCTGTCACAGTCTCATTACTGATTTTTTTCTTCATTTCTTAAAGAAATGGGATAACTTTGCTATCCAGGAGCAGGCCATAAGCGTATGCACATGATACATTTTTATTTATCAGTGGTTTCAATTTACAGATGAGATGTGTTTGTATCTTATGTCCAGAATAAGCCCTCGTCTGACTTTCTCAATGATTTGACTTTGTGACAAAATTTAGGTGATCTCAAAAAAAAAAAAAAATCCAAAGATATTTAACCCATTTTAAATATTCATTCCCCAGTTTTTCTACAATTCTGTCAGAAAATTCTTCAAAAATACTTAGCCTCATCTAGTTTCAAATCAAACCAATATAAATAATGGGTAGAATTACTAACCTGCAGGGAATGTCATCCTAAATTTCCTGGCGCTGACTATGTAACCATAAGCATGACTGGTGTATTTACTGGAGGCAGTATATACTGTATAATGTTCCCTGAAAACTCATGTAACTAATGCAATATGATAACCACTAGGGTGCTACTGTGACGTAAAGGATATATTACAATTTTATCCAATGCAAACAAGGAAAAAAAAATAGTTGACTTTAATGGTCCTGCCCTCTAAACAAATACATTGCCTGTTCTACTGAACTTAAAATTCCAGGTTATATATAAGTTATCCTGAAATAAAAATAATCCTGTGGCATACACATTCCAGCACCAAGATGTGATTTTACCCTTTGATCAATTATTTCTAACAGTCATTTCAAGGATTAAGTGTCATGACGGCCATGACTTTTACTGAGAGAATATAAGGGAAAAAATAAGCGGATTCAATAGCACAGATTTCCAGTTGGCAGAAGACGGAGCTAGTCTAAGGGGTGACATGTTTCCGCAGGAGATGTTGGACGTCAATATCAAAGTGTTTTAGGCTGGATCCTGCAGGCATGCTCAGTCATCAGCAGGAGGTTCACAAAGGAAAGTTCTGAAATATAGGACAGGAAAGATGGAAAATAGCGTCTAGACTCCCTGCTCTTGCCTTCTCATACCCTCATTTCAATGAGTTTACAGATGTGGAAACTGAGGCCAAGCACTGAGACTTGCCAGGGTCACGGTCCTAGCAGAGCCAGAGTAGAGCCATCTCCTAGCTTCCAAGGCTCCAGGATGCTGGGTCTCCTGAAATAAGTCCTACGGTAGCAAGAGCAGAGACAGCTTCATGGGAGGCTGTGGCGTTGACCACAGTGATAATGGACGTAAGAAGAATGACTCATAAGTGGTCCAAAAACGAGAATTCATTCGATTTTTAAAAATCTTAGAGTTGGTTAAAATCTATTCAACTAAAATGATGAGAGAAAAAGAGAGAGAGAGAGAGAGAGAAGAAAGAAAGAAAGAAAGAAAGAAAGAAAGAAAGAAAGAAAGAAAGAAAGGGAGCAAAGCCAGAGAAATATAAATAGCCTGGTGTAAATGTACCTGGCCTTCACTAAGGCTACAATATACATTATAAACACCAAAGAGTGTCAAGAGCATTTTAAGAAATTGGTCATCCCTTTCCACTTTGTGAGTAATACTTGGGAATGGAATAAAAAAATAATAATGGCCTCTAGGGAATGTTTAAGAATGAGGTAATTTGCATGTTTCTTCCAGAAAACATTAAGTATATCCTTCTGCTCTGCCAGGATAATTTTGAATTTCTGGCATCAAAGCTGAAATTCTCTACCAAAGTTGATCAATCTCCTGTTACCACTCTATATTCATGTTGGTGTAAGAGTTGATTCTACACAGTATTAGACTGGGGCTAGTAAGCTATTTAATCTTCCGATTTGATTCAAGGCCTCATTGAAGAAAATCCCTGAACTCTGTATCCACTAATTTTTGCACAATTTTTAGATTCTAATTCTTCCGATTTGAGGGCCGTGGCAACTCAGCCAAGAAGGGTGAAATGATTACTTCTCTGGAGAAAGACCTTGGATAATTAAATTTATTCCCCTCTCCCTTCCCTTTTTTCCTTCTATCACATAATATTTTGGTCTTTTTTCAATCAAGTAAAACCAGTGAGCTGTGGAGAAGCTGCCTGAATTGTGTCGATAATTGCTTCTACTTTCTTTAGAGATATAACCTGTATATGGTATTTTTCTTTGAAGGTCTAATTGGCTTTATTAAACAATTCACGAATTAGGCAGCATCTCATCTAGCAATCAGAGGGGCACTCCCTACCTGTTGTGTTTTGATACACACTTGCCTTCATATCTTATTTCATGAGAAGGCAACTAACATGTGCAAGCAGTGGTGACGCATTAAAAGAAAAAGTGGATTTCAGAAAACTCATGACGAATGCATCGTAGAAAGGTCGTAAAAACCAGAGTGTAGAGCTAGAAGTGACTTTAGGGTTGAATATAACCACACTTTTTTTTTTTCAGTTTTGAAATTGAAGCCCAGGGAAATGGGGCAACTTGCCCAAGCCATAGGTTATTTTTAATTGCTCATTACAAAAAGATAACTCTGAGGGCCACGGTGGTCAAGCAGGGAGGGAAGCGGACTGGCATGTGGCGGGACAGTGGTTCAAAGCCCAGGTGGGCGTCCAAACTCAGGTTTTTTTTCTACCAGCAAAAGATGAGTCCATTGGTCGCTTATTGCAGTCCTTCCAAATTCTACTGAATCAGTTGCCATATTAAACCGTGGATTAACATCACCTGCTCCAAATCCTTCCTGGCTCCCTTCTCTGAACTTTGTGCTTCTGAGTTTGTTGTTGCTCTGGGTATTTTTCTTTGTTTCTTTCTTTAAATGTTTGTTTTATTGTTGTTGTTCTTTTGATTAGGTTGTGCCAGCTCATCTCTTAGACGATGCTTACCTCAAGAATTATGTCTAGCAACTCTGAGAACACCCATACCAATTACCTGTAAATGCGGAATGATCAATATGATAGTGCCATTCAAAGGCACTAAATCACAATTTTGTCACAAAGCATTTAAGCGCCTCCACGGCCCTAAATAATTCTAACGCTCAAGTTTAGTAATACCAACTATTATCAGTCTTCAGTTAAAAGTACCTTCATGCTGCATTTGCATGTTTAATCTCATTGAACACTTAACCCCAATACAGTGGTTCTTTTAGCACTCCTATTTTACAGATAAGACTGAGGCCACACACTGAACCCTGATAATTCGGGATCCCAAATCTCAGGCTGTCTCTACTCTCCTGTGGGTACAGAAAACTCTTCAAGTTGAAGTACTGAGCTGCTATGGCCAACACTATCCTTTATCGAGGTCTCCCTAATAAGCTGTGTCATATTTAACAGGCAGGACTACGTGGTCAAGGGAGCCAAGACAGAAGCCAAGACAAGAGGCAAAAGTGTCCTACATTTTTTTATTTTGTTTTCTTAACTCCTGGCTGCTTTCTCTTGGAGAAACAATTCAGGCTCTCCTAATAGCTACCACTTTTCAACCCTCCATGGTTCAGTTTCTTTTTCCCACATGTTTTAAGGTAGTGACTCAAATCTTATGTTATCCAATATAACTAGCTTCAAGAGCAGTCCTATGAACATCATTTAGTACTGTGTTTAGGTTTTTTGGTTCTATTGGGGTCATGAGGTGTGTGTGTGTGTGTGTGTGTGTGTGTGTGTGTGTGTGTATGTGTCCTTTCCCTCAAAATATCTCCTACTTTTCAAAGAAGGGCCTACTTGAGTCCAGGACATATGGACTAAAAGTATTCACAAGGAATATGTTCACTAATGACAGGGCAATGTGTTGGGGACAGTCTCTGGAGCCTGATCGTATGGGTTCAAATCTCGACTTCACAGCTTATTAGTTGTGTGACCTGGGACAAGTTACTTAATCTCTTTGTGCCTCAGTGTTCTCCCCTGTCAAATGGGTTCTTATGAGAGTTTAATGAGTTAATGCATATAAAGTGCTTGGAATAGTGACAGACCCAAAGTAACTATTTATATGTTATCTATTATGAATAAAAGCAAGTGTAAAATGGGAAAATGTTCATTAATTTCTTATTTTAATCTCTTATTAGTTGGTATTAATAGGTTTGTGTCCCTTTATTTTTAGGCAACATTAGATTCCCTGACACTTGGTCCACTAAATGTTTCACCTATATTGGTTCCTCAACCGGCTAACTTATTCATCACATTCTGAAACTTGCTTTTAAAAAGAATATATCCAGTGACAGAGTTCTAAAGAACTCACATCGAAACTAACAAATAAAACTCATCTGTTGTGATATGTTCATTTTCATTAAAAAGACATCAGTCTGTTCTGTGCTTCCATTAGAAATAGAACTTAATCTCTGACAGGCGTTTCTCATTTTCCAGTTATTCTCTAGGGAGTATACATTGGCATGCTGGCAATGATTTTTTTTGGCTCTGCACTATGGTTGCAAATGGTGTCATTGTTCTTGGTTAAATCTGTGAAAAGTAAGCCTACCCCTCTCATTTTTTGGCTTCACGCTAAAGTAGCCTTCATGGCAAAGAACTATATGAGTTTATCAGTCTCTATTCTCTGCCCATATTCCAACATGATCAAAGTCTGCTAAAATAGCTGTGCACTGAGCTTTGTTCCTCCCCCTTTCCAGTTTCTGCACTTGTCAAGAATGATAATATATGTGAAAACAAAACCTAGATTTTTCTATGTGTTGGTCAATACAGGGTAACTGAGAGAAACAAGATAAGATAAAAAGGGATTCTTAAGTTTCCCGAAGGCAGAGGAAACAGGTTTAATTATCACTTGTTAATGAATATTGTTATTGTTACTGAGTATTTTAAAGTACTCAGTCATACTTAGGACAGATGTTTAACAAATCATTAATGAAAAGATGGCCCTTATTGTATGTAGGAATTCGGTGTATAGATAGATTAGTTCTAATGACTCCAAAGATGTGATGAAGGAATAATGATAACACTCCATGATCACGATCATAGATGACTTTTTCCCTAAGTAGTGTTCATTCCCTTTGGAAGCCTAGTTGCATGATTAATTTTCCTTTCAAGTCATTCCTTTACAAACAGTGTAACCGTTAACAGCCGCTGTCCAGAATATTAGCTCCTAAATAAAAGTTAAATAAATGTAACTTTACTTATTGTAAGAGACAACGAGACATCTTAGAGGACAGATCCATTTATTTTATTAACATCTATATCATTTAAATTTAGGTCTAAATTATTTTTCTTTGCCTCTTGTACAATGACAGATTTTATATGCATGGAGCACTGTGTTTATTGACTAATTGTGCACCATGTCAAATTATTGATGTAAGACATTCAAAGACCTGTGTAGATCAGCTACAGTCAGCTTTCTCCTAAACACATGTTACAGGTTAAGAAACTTAAAAAAGAGGCTATATCAGTGGCATAATATCTGTGGTTCTAACCACTTACTGGGCAGTACCCACCTCCCTGGTGTTACCTTTACAAGAAAAGCAGCACAGAAGGACACATTTACTTTCGATGTTCGAGCTCAACACTCATCTTTGACTGTAAAGAGACAAACTTAAAAGAATCAATTTACCTCTGGTTTTATAGTAAAAAGGAAACAAACATACTGGGCTGAGTCTTTTGCAAGTTGTTATTTGCTCATCAAATATTTATGGAATGTCTATCTCATGCCAGGCCTTGATCTGGGTGCTTGGGTAAGTCAATGAACAGATCAGAGGAAAAACATGCTGCTCTCTAGGAGCTTCCTTCATAACTACTACTAGCAACAGTCTTAATCTTAAAAATAATAAGTCTTTGCCACTCCTGGCCAAAGAATGCTGCTGACCAAAGGCATTTTAGTAATAACAATACACCTTTATTTCATGGCATACTGGCATATATCTTGCTATTTGATCGTCACAACAAGAGAATAGGTCTTTGGGACTAAAGTGCCCTTTTGACCAAACTCTTACTCAAATGCTTCCTCCAGGAAGCCCTCTCTGATGTGCCATGTAAAGAGTTACACAAGGTTTTTCTCAGACATCAAGGAAAACAACTTTCCCATCCCATATCAATTCCTGTATTTAATCTGCTAATTTCCCAGCTCTGCCTGCCCTGAGTGAGAGCCATGTGACTGAGCTTGACAAATGGGATATAAACTGAGATGATGGTGACTTCAGTCTGAACACTTTAGAGTCAGTGATTCCTATCTTTCTCTTCCTGTCCCAGGAAAAATTTAGAAACCTTGTGTTGCAAAGGAAACATCACAAGGAAACCAAGGTCCTCAAGCCTATTTCTGGAACAGCCCCCTCTGACCCACCAACCCGCACAAAACACAGTTTGAGCAAGACTATATAATTGTTGTGTTAAGCCATGAGATGAAGGTATTTATCTGTTGAGGGAAATGACATTAATTACTGTGACTAATACAGTGACAGAAAAAAATGAATTCATTCTGTTTTTGCCCCAAAGAGGCACATCTTTTACATGGGAGACAACTAGTGACATTAAAGATGTGTCAGCTTGCCATCACTTCTACCTGGACTGGGGGCTGAATTGAAGACAATCGCTCCTTTGCTCTGGTTCAGCGGCCTCTTTCCCTAATGCTTCCTCCTGTCTTTTCTCCTGACCCAAAACAAGAAAACCCATAAACTTTCCTTAAACAATGAACTGGATTTTACATTAGCTATTTGTTACTTTTTCTTGAGACAAAAGATATTTAAGTCCTACCACTGAAAATTGACAGAACAGGAGCTCCAACACGTAAATCACTTGCGATAATACACAGAACACTTTCTTCTCTCACACACATGCGCATGCATGCGGTCTGTTTTTCAGTTTTCGTTTACTCATGAATAGGATGGTTGAAAGAAAGGAGACATGTTAATTCTAGATCCCGATCAATGTCGCCACTGAAAGATTAAATACAATTCTGAGTTTGCTGTCTAAATAGAAGTTAGACTAACAGAGATTAATAAAGATTGCTTATACTAGCGAAAAAGAAGGACCCATTTGCTTGCATAATAATGTCTTCCCCCGTTTTAGCATGAAGGAATTGGAGAAAAGGGGGGATATGGGTACAAATCCTACACTCCCAGTGAAAGCTTATTATTAAGTAAAATTATTTTTGCTTCTTTTTAACATGTCAAATTTCACATGTTAGTGGAAAGATAACAAATGGAACTTGTTTTTTTATTCCATGTGGAAAAAAACAACTATTCTCCAGGAAAATAAAGTAAATGTTGAGATAGGAAAATGAACTGTGTTATTAATTAACAGATTGAATGGGAATGTGATCACTTCCACACAGGATAGATTCAGATGTTAGGTGTCCTAGGTCCAGGATTAATAGCTTTGGAATTAAAATCTGAAATCTAAGTAGACTATGCCAAGGGCTATGATATACCTAATTTCCACATCTCTGGGTAAAATATGAATATAACATTCAACATGGGAAAATAAACACCATGTGTCCTTTTCTCTTCCATACATTGGTGCTGTTGCTTTTATATATTTATTTATTTATTTATTTATTTATTTATTTATTTATTTATTATTATTTTTTTTGCCTTGGCCCCTGGGAAGCTCAGAAAGTATGTAGTTTCTTACACATCTCTTCAGAATTAAATATATTGCTTTCGTCCATCTTCTTTTACTTCTCAGTATTTATCTTATGTTGATTGTCTTTGTTGTCCCCCCCTCCACCCCCCTGTACCTATATTTTTGTTGAAAGCTGCCTCAAGTGCTTTCTGGAAACAATGAGGCTATAAATAAAAAAAAAAAAAATCAATCACTAAAAAATAGCACAGTATCAAGTACAAATAGGATTACATTTCTGAGGCTATCTAGTGATATGGAACCACAGAATGTTTGAAGGGAAGGGGTCTTGGAAGCTATTTAATCCAAAACCCTGGTTTAGAAAGCACACTCAGAGAAGTTGAGTAACTTACCTAAGGCACACAGATAATTAGGGGCCATTTCTGCTGCATCCTCTCATCGCTATTCACTGTGAGATATATCTTTGCTTCAAACACAATACCCAAATCAGCACATACCTTATTAGCTTCATTTACTTGTTTTACACAGTGTAAATGTGGAACAGTGAGGACTTAAACCTAATGTGCTATACAGACCTGCTCTCATCCTGCCAACCGACAGCAGTCCTTTCCACACACTGCTGTTCAGGCAGCTGCCAAGGGAAGGAGATTGTTCCCATGGACTCCTGCCAGGAGCCTGGCTGGGGACTGTGCTCAGGGCTAACTGTTGCTTTGAGTAGTTACATTAGTCAAGAGCTAGAATTGTCAGGATCTCTACCAATTAGGATCTACTTAAGCAGCAGCAAAACAAAAAGAAGTTAGAAAAAGCTTGGTTGCCAATATTCTTGATATATAAATCACCCCCGATTTGGAGGGAAGATTTTATTAACCTTATCTTGGGCTATGATATATGGTAAATAATGGCATCCTTGAGCTGTTCATTCTAAATCACTGCACCACCGGTGGGATAATTGCTAGGGCTGATCCTGGCCACACAGGTCATGTTGTGGCTAATATATAGGATCCCCTTCACAGGGCTCTGCACTGATAAGATATGGCAGGCAGGCATGATGGAATCCAGACAGACGGCCCTACATGCCATGTGTGCAGACAGAGATGGGCTCCAAAGAAACTCTGTTATTTGAATATCTATATATTCAGGATATTTTTGCCTAATAGCACAAATATGCAACAAATATCTGGCAAAGTACACTTAAGAAACTCTAACATATTATGAATACTAATTAATATTAATGTTGCTAACTTCCAAAGGTCCAATTTTCAAAATGGTGAGTGAGGGTTTGGAACTTGACACAGCAGTTATCACTGGAAGATTCAGGTTGACAAGCCTTGCCTTGAGGTCCTTCTCAGGTAAGAGATCTGAAGTGAAGGGATGTGTGACGTCAGAGAGCTGGGAACCCAAAGGCCCTTGGCCAGCCCTGGGTGCAATGAAACACCAATAGGAGAATAAAATGGTAAGTAGATGCATATCAGGTCAAATATTTTACAAAAGGCCTAATGGGAGAGGATGGGTTCAACCCCCATCATTGACTACATTTTCCCATGCATACCAGGTGAAATATCCAATTCTAATTCTTCACAATTCTTTCCCTTTCCTACGACCAATGGTACTGCAGTAGTCCGAGACTAAGAAGTCAGTAGCACTGAGCTGTAAAGCCATTCTTCACTTAGAGGACATGGTGACATTAATGGATTTTGGGGTGTGGGAGTCTTCCCACATTACTGCTTCTGGAAATGTCCTTGATGTCTGCAGAGGTCTCTCATCTGTAACCCATGCAGAACAAACAGTAAACGTAGAGTGTGTTCAGTTATAAGCTAACATGGCTGCCAGTCTGACACTGAGGAGGGAGGGCTTCTGCTTCAGTAATTTCTTACTCTAAATAATTATCTTACACGTCAATCAACATAAATTAAAGAAATTGACTCAACAAAGGAAACTAACTTTAGTTAGAGACAAATTCATAGCCAGACGGCACTCAAAACCAATGAGATGCCAGCAAATAAATCCTCCTCTGTGTTGCCTACAAATGTATCTGCTAGTAAAGTGATGTGTGAGTATGCTTACTTCCCCTCAATGGGACCTGGGAGGTTCTCTCATTGTGAGTCATGGTCCTAAGTTACCTACTACGGTATGTAATTTCAGGCTTTTAAAAATTGTCCACCCATTAAACATGCAAGGTGAAGTAAACAAACTATTTGCTATTTACGTCTAAATATTTAAGAGGTTTTCATTAGTTACCTATGAAGCGTGCCTGAGTGAAGTCAGTATGGTATTCATTGCCAGGCTCACTCTCAAGCCAAGGGAAACAATGGAAACAGTGTTTCACTGAACATGGGAAGCCAACGTGCAGGTCGGAGATGACAGTCCCTAAACTCTCCTCCCATTGTGTCACTCACATAAAGCAACCTGAATTTCTGGTCTCATGCTATGTTTGGTCTTTGCATATAGGCAACTTGAGAAAATACTAGTAGAGAAGAATATACTGTAAAATATTATACTTCCAAACCCTAAAATAATTGCTTTAATATACAGGGTGCAGGGACAAGAAGTTGTCTACCAACATCAAGTCTTTTTGATCTTACTAATATTAAATCAAATTTCATTCAGTGTATTATAGGGAGATAAAGAAGAGAGAGGGAGGGGAAAGAGGGAGAGAGAGGAAGGCAGGAAGGGAGAAGGAAGGAAGAGAGGAAAAAAAGGTAGAACTATATTTCCCAGCTTGCTTTGCAGCTGGACTGGTTCTGCTCAGTTAGACATAAGCAATTATCACTGGGTGGGGGCTTCCTGAAAAGCCCTTTAGAGGGAGCTGACTTCTTGGCTTGCACCATTCTTTCATGTTGTCCTTGA
Organism: Panthera pardus; assembly: GCF_024362965.1. NCBI lineage: Eukaryota > Metazoa > Chordata > Mammalia > Carnivora > Felidae > Panthera > Panthera pardus. The sequence goes on along the minus strand of NW_026526721.1, from coordinate 95,762,960 downwards.
CCTTTTTCTTCCTTAGTATATACACAGGATTGGGGCGCTTGGGTGGCGCAGTCGGTTAAGCGTCCGACTTCAGCCAGGTCACGATCTCGCGGTCCGTGAGTTCGAGCCCCGCATCAGGCTCTGGGCTGATGGCTCGGAGCCTGGAGCCTGTTTCCGATTCTGTGTCTCCCTCTCTCTCTGACCCTCCCCCGTTCATGCTCTGTCTCTCTCTGTCCCAAAAATAAATTAAAAAAAAAAAAAAAAAAAAGAATATACACAGGATGGCTGGCACTCTGCAACCATCTTGAGAACATGAGGATGGATGTCACACCCAATAATAGTAGAGCAGGAAGCTGGAAGGATCCAGGGTTCCTGATGACATGATACAGCTACAGTGCCAGTAGTTGCTTTCCAGCCTCCATACTTCTTTTAAATTTTAAGCCACTGTTTTTGGAAGTTTCTGTTACTCATTCAGGTGAAACAGAGAAGTTGAAAAAATATTGGCTTGAAGCTTGTTTTCTAGTACTTGCCTTTCTACGAACCCTGTGGCCTTTGAAAGCTCTCTTCCCATCTCATGACCTCAGTTCCCTTCTCTCTAGACTAAGTGAGTTGGGCTGGATGATCTTAAAGAAAAATCTTTCATTTCACTAGTTGTGATTTTTAACTACTTTTCCAATATCATCCTTAAATGCCTATGTATAAAAAACAAAAAAACAAAAAGCTTGATATTGGGTTGGTGAATTTTAAAACAAAAGAAAAATAAGAGGGACAAATAGTTATAAACCTTAGAATCCACAAATCAGCAGATGATCATTTAAACAAGTTTTAATTAAAGTTAGCTAGGGGTACCCTGGTGGCTCAGTCAGTTAAGCATCCGACTCTTGATTTCAGCTCAGGTCATGATGTCATCGTTTGTGGGATCGAGCCGCTTGTTGAGCTCTGCACTGACAGTACAGAGGCTGTTTGGGATTCTCTCTCTCCCAACCTCTCTGCCCCTCCCCCTGCTCATGTGCACGTGTGCACGCACTATCTCTCTCTCTCTCAAGATAAATAAATACGTTTTTAAAAAAATAAGCTAATGTTTTATAAATGTCATCAGTAACTGAAAATGTTTTGGCCTAACTCTCAGAGAATCTGATAGGACTGGTAAATAGAGGCAGGAAAAAGCTGTCCCTGCCCACTTCTATTCCACTTAGGAAAGGGATCTATGGGCATGGAGGTTGGGCAATAGGGAAGAGATTAACCTCAGCCCAAGTTGTGTCTGTGACTCATGCAATGGACCATTAGCCTATTCGAGGTTGCCCTGGGTCACAGTTGAATTCAAGGGGGTTGGAGCTCTGCTGCACTCGGCTGGAAAGGAGCCTCCCTTTTCGGTTTTCCCTATTCCCGCTTGAGTGACAGAAGCTGACAGAAGAACATACCTACAGCATAGCTCATCTTTGCAGAGCCCAGAAAGTTCTGCAAGGGTACACGAATCAATCTGTAGTTATTAGTCACCTACTGTGTACATGACACTTTGCCAGGGGTTGGAGAAACTATAGAAACACAAGCAAACTCAACCCTCATGATCCAGGGCTGCAGGAAAAGGCGGAGGTGGGGGGAGACTCATAATTTCATCTTACTCTCCTAAGTGAAGAATTTATTATCAACCTATATAAGCCAGAGGTCCCTTACTGCATTCTGGAAGATTTCCCCTAATGGCCTGGTTTAGGGCATACTGCAAATAAGTACCCCCAAAATCTCACAAAAATTTTCATAATCTTCCCTGTAGCAGAAAAAAATAATGCTGAAAAAATAAATATTTATATATTTACACCCCTCCCCATGACAGCCAATCGGTTTATTGTGTTATTCTGAAAAACAAAAATTATATCTATTATTAGGTCTATACAAAGTTGTTATGGTCCTGTCTGGCACTTAATATCCAAGCAATCTTTCTGTACCTACAGTGCCCTTTACCACAGTGAAACTAAATCATCTGGGATGGAAAATCTTTGATACACCTTTCATACCAACCTTGTGAAAAAAGATAGTATGTCTAAGTTTATGGCGACAAACAGTATCATTATCTCCCTTCCTCTAATATTTAACCAATCTGAACACTCAGGGGGAAAATGTTATCTGAAATCCAACCACTTCATATGCATTCGCTTGGTCTTCTTTTGACGATTCAACTAGCTTTTCTCACAAGTATCTCAAATACTTGTTTGGAAAGCTTTGCTCAAGTGGGTGTGCAAACAGGAGGAGGACTATTCTTTAGCAATCCCTCCTTCTACGCCTCCAACAACACTATCTTCTTGTACTTTAGTTAATGAAAAGATAAATATGATCTGTGCTATGCCCAGCTGTGTTTTCCTTGCCCAGAGGAATTCACAAAAGGAAAATTTTAAATCATACATTTATCAGTGAACAAGCTTGCTAAAGCAAATAGATTTCAGTCTCCTGAGTTTGCTTCAATAAAAGATTAAACGCTAATAGTGCAACTTACCACACTCAACAGATTTATGAATAATCAAAGTTTGGAAGAAGGCCAGGCAGTTTAAGAACATTACCTACCCAACAGATGCCAATAGTATGTAGACATCTTCTCTGTAGCTAAGCAGCCGTATTTCCTATCACACGATTCAATATTGACTGAATAACTGGCCTTTACAAAACATTTATTAAAACGCACCATTTACCACACACCCAATGCTTGTTTAAGAATTTCAAGCAGGGAGGGGGGCGGGGGAGACACACAAGTTCTTTCTAATTCCTAAGCAGATTTAATTAGTAAACAGCAGCAAGTCAGGTCTGGAATTGTTAGACTGGGGAACTGCATTGCCAAGGAGTTCTCCAAGGAATAAAGGCAATAAGCACTTTATCATATCCAGTTTTTGAATAACACTTTGCATCCGTGAGTCATGGGACTCGCAGAGCACATACGACCCGCCTTTCATGTGTTTATTTTGTGTTCTAATGCGATTTCTCCATGGCCAGGCTTCTATTACGTTACTCCTCTCCTTTTCTATATTAATACTTTCCGGCATGCAGAGTTCGTTGAAGCTCTATCTACCCAAGGTAGGATGCTGAGTTAATGATTAAATGCAGGCTGGAATCGCGAGATCAAATTTCTCTTTGAAAAAGATGGCTTATTTCTCTATCCTGTATCTTTATATCCATCTTTAGGAAACCTATGTACGTGCCAATTGATTCATTGTAATAGAAGTCACCTATCAAAAAAAAAAAAAAAAAACAAAAACAAAAACAAAAACCTCTTTGCAAACAAATTCTGAATACCATATGGACAAAATGCTCTATTTAGAATGCACTGAACTTAGTTATAATGAATTCAAAACACACTCGTGGTGTGACTAGACAACAAAAATGATCGCCATGTTTACTGTGACAGAAAAAACAACCACGTTCCAGTTAATCTCCCGCCAAATTAGAACATGTTTCCTAATTTTCTGGCATTCCGCTCAATGAAAATCCTAATCATGCTCTCTGTAACAGGAATTCTTAATCTACCCTCACCGAATGCCAGGAAAATGAAGGTCTCGTTTGCCTTTGGCATCAAGTATATCTTGAGTAGGTTCTCAACTTATTTAAGGTTTCTCTGACACCTAAAGCTAATTATTCGAGTTCTCTTTAGTTACAAGAAAACTTTGGTTTCTTCAGTTTTACCTGGACTTTAATTTTCTTTTAATGTTCATTTATTTTTGAGACAGACAGACAGACAGACAGACAGACAGAGTGTGAGCAGGGGAGTGGCACAGAGAGAGGGAGACACAGAATCCGAAGCAGACTCCAGGCTCTGAGCTGTCAGCACAGAGTTTGACGTGAGGCTCGAACTCATGAACCGTGAGATCATGACCTGAGCCGAAGGCAGAGGCTTAACCAAGTGAGCCACCCAGGCGACCCCAGCTTTACCTGGACTTTAAAAAGAGAGTAGGCTGGGGCGCCTGGGTGGCTCGGTCGGTTGAGCGTCCAACTTCGGCTCAGGTCATGATCTCACGGTCCGTGAGTTCGGGCCCCGCATTGGGCTCTGTGCTGACAGCTCGGAGCCTGGAGCCTGTTTCAGATTCTGTGTCTCCCTCTCTCTCTGCCCCTCCCCTGTTCATGCTCTGTCTCTCTCTGTCTCAAAAATAAATAAACATTAAAAAAATTAAAAAATAAAAAATAAAAAAAAAATAAAAAGAGAGTAGGTTTTCATTATGACACAGCTTGCCATTAAGTGGATTTGGAAATATTTTTGTTTAAATTTTGTCTTCATTTATATATATATATATATATATATATATATATATATATATATATCAATATATGAAAATACCCAATAAATATGTGAATATGCATTTATATATTACATACAATATGTAAATATAAATTTAAATGTAATATCATATATGTTTTATATATGATATTTTAGTTCACACTTACTTGGCCCAAAGTGTAGGTGTTTTGTGCATTTACCTAATAGTCATTTAAAAAGGAACCATTTTGCTGTGCACATTCAAGCACACCCAATAAAAATGGGCAATATAAAGTCCTTACAAACTCACTGGCCCCCTATCAGAAAGGGACAATGTTCCAGCCTCATGTCTGATATCAGAATCTGGATAATAAACGGTAAAGCTTTAAAAGATGAACTATATCAAAATGTGTGGCAGCTAGCTAGCTTGCTAAGTCAAGTTTATAAAAACTACAATGGAGAGAGAACAGAAGTAGACATTCAAACAAGGGAAAATCAGATTCTTAGTACATGAACAAATTGTTCACCTGCACAGATTACTGAAGCACATCACAAAGAAATTTCAAGGTTCCATGTTTTATCTGTATATATACTTGTATTAAGTTAATATGATTGGTGTATCTAACTAAAATTTTTTAATTTATATATTAAAATCTATTTTTAAATATTAAAGTCAGTACAAGTAAGTCTACTCATATGCTAGAGTATACTAAAATTGAAAATTTTTAGAACTCGTTTGGAAAGCAAGAAAAGAAATTTTATAATATGTGTAAAAATGTTAATGTGTTTACACTCTTTCTCTTTATAATTTTATTGTTAGAAATTTTCCTTCAACACATATCAATAAGGAAAAGCTACATTTGTTAGTTTGTTATGTGGTTTTATATTTGGTTTACTTGATATTACATTCCATGGCATAAAATTATAAATCATGTGAGTAACTAATAATAGAGGGAAAAGTAAATTATTGTACATTAATAGACTATTATTTACCATTATAATAGCAATCATGAAGCTAATGCAGGAATATAAGCCTACATTTATGGTAAAATATTATGTGAGAAAAAGTTGAAACTATAAGAAAGCTAATTAGGCAGAGCCAAGCAAAACTCGAGAGAGTGAAATTGCTTTCGATTTTTAAATTTTTTTGTAATACTATTTTTATGTTTTAAAAGTGATGACAAGAAGGTCAGTCCTTCTTGGCCACATTCAAGTGTGAGGTACAATCCTCCCTGGCCCAAGCACCCTCTCTGTGAAGCCAGTGGTAGGGACTAGTCTCATTTCTCCGATGGGAGTCAATCCCACACTATCCTCAAGCTATCCTCAAGACTATCCTCAAGGCTATCCTCAAGGGCTCCTGGTCGCAAGCTGCTTCAGGAGGACGAGTGACGCTCCTACAACCCAGGTCTGGAAATGACTCCGCCCTCCCTGAGAGCCACTCCCTCCGCATGAAAGGACTGTCCCTGTCAGGGCACACAGAGCGTGTGTAGCCCCAGCTCTGAGCACAGCCACATCTTCACACTGTGAAGCCAAATCGTCCTTGTTAAAAGGACACAGCCTCATCACTAGGCACCCTTTGGTTAAAGCGTAAACATCCCAATGTTGAAGTAGTCGAATAATCGCTAACTTGTCAAGCCCTACAATTGCTTATTGAGAAGTCAGGGAAGAAAAGACAGTTTTAACACTCCCAAGTTAGAGCAACAACAACCAGAAAGGACTTTCCAAGTTTATAATTTTTTAATGCCTGTGTTTTAAAACCAGATATTTATTGCTCTTTTAAAATGTCTCAGGGTAACATTTTTAGTTCTGCAACAGTGCTGCTAACATTCCAAGACCAGCTATCGTGCAACTACCCATAAAAAAATTAACACTACCAAGGCCGTTTTTGCTGTGCCGAAGCTCATGCCAATGAAAACTGCCCTATGGGCATGAACTTGATATTTCTGTTCACCACACATTAACCCAGAGTTCCTCGGGCTGTGACGCCCAGGTGACTTCTGTGATGCAGATTTCTAAAAATCTGGCTCGAAACTCCCCACTCACGGCAGGCTACAACCATTGATCTTCTCTGATTTTACCCAATCTGCACTTAGTCTTGGAAGATTAACCCATTGGCAGTATGAATTCACATTGTTAAACACAAAGCGAGTCCCCCCTGAGGCTTGTGAAAATGCCTTAGTCCCCAAAGTAGGACCCCAGGATGGCTGGAAGTCTGACATGATTCATGACAGGCAAAGACAAGAAGGGGCTGAGATGGGAGCTGGAGGGGAGACAAATGCTCTGGAAGGAATAGAATCACAGATTCCTGGAGCTAAAGAAAACCTTAGTGACCACCTAACATAGCCCTTTCCATGTGGCACACAACTAGTTAGTGACAAGAACTCAGTCTAGCTCTCTTTCCACTGTCCCCAAATATTTTAAGGTGAGAGAAATAGAGGGGGGAGGAAGCTGGCTATAGAGAAAGAAATTATCATTACATATTATTACAGAAAGAGAACAATAGGTGAAGACAAAATATGATATATCATCCCTAGTTATATCATGTATAATCCCTAAAACATTCTGATAAGGTCTTGCTATAATTTTAAAATTATCTCTGGATACCGAGGAGACCCTCCCAGAGGCTGGAGCTGGATGGTGACTTCACAGTGAAAGTGTCAAGAAAAGGGAAAGAATATCATTCACACACCTGGCTGCCCACTGCACCCCCTCCACCATGACCTCGGAAAGTCGGTGGCTACATATTTACTTTTGAGCACATACACTTTTGAGCAACTTCTCTTTGTCTGGCAATGTAATTCCCCACACCCCATCCCTCACACTTTTCCAATCGAGAGAAAAGGGTCACAGGGTGGGCACCAGGTGCGGGAGGTCAGCTCGCCCTTCCTCACATCTGGCAGGGGTAGGAAGGAGGGGAGGTGGAGAGGGCTGGGGGAAAAGCGGGAGCCGGGGGCAGAGGAGAACAAACTGGATGAAGAGAGGCATCTCACCCCATTAACTTCTGCTTGAAGCATCTAGCCTGAGACACAGGAATACAAAAAAAGGGTAGTCAATGGCAGAAGAGAAAAATTGCTTCCAAATATTTGTTATGCTTCTGCTGCCCACATGGTGGTTTTAGGTGAAACCTAGATATTAAAGCACTTTCCACATCGCCCCTTTGCCACAAATAAGGCATCGTTACAATTCAGAACATCTGTCCAAAAGGAAAGGTCTACAAAATGCAGTCGATGATGTTGTACCTCTGCCCCCACCAGCACATTTGACATCACACAGGTAGATCTGCAAGGGAATGTTTCAAAATGTTAAAGCCATATACGTTGTAGGGTCACTCGACCAAATTACCTTTGTCTCCGGCGCCGAAGTTCTCATGGAAGAGAGTGAAAATCATCATGCTTCCACATAGAAATAAGCAAACTGCATCAATGAAACATAGCCAGGAAGAGTAAATGAATACAGCCCCCACCATTAATACTAAAACTAGTCAATAATTGTCTAAGTGTTATCAGTTATGTTTTCTGTGCATCCTGGTTGGCCTCTAAGCAAAGAGAAGGAGCCCCTGGGCACAGCTTGAGAATGCTGCGGTTTCTCTATATGACTATTATCTCAGGCGGTCTGTGTGAAGAGTAAGGTGGACATGGCGTGCAATCTCCGTGTTTGCCATTTCAACATTCTACCTACTTCTGGAGAAACGTTGCTCATCCTAATCATTCAAAAGCCCCACAAGGGCAGCAGGAAGTTTCTCCTTACTGGCATGTTAGTCCTTGCAAACCCTGGGAGGAAGATAGGCTTTGTCACAGAGTGCTAAGTCACGGCTGTGTGGAGGCCACTGAGCCAGCCTGTACCCGAAACTCGATAGGCAGGAAGGAGCGGGTCACCCCTCTCCGAAGTTCCATAAAGATGAGCGAGGATTAATGCTCATTTTAAAATCTCTCTGATTTTCAAGAAAGGAGAGATGAGCGCTACATATGCAATAAATACTATTTGTTTAAATCCAAGTAATTTTGATCATGAGAACTAGAAATCTAAGAAAGCCATTCTGTAAACTTTTATAACATACTTCATGAACTAAACACGTTTTCCTGTTTGACAGCATTATGTCATTTTCCAAATGTAAGTTTTCAAAAATATTTACTAGCTGTAGGTAGCATGGTGGTTGGTTAAGCAGGGAAAAAACAAAACAAAACAAACTAAAGCCTGGAGAACATATAAAGGCAGGCAAATTATATCATGGTTTCATTAATTAAATTAACTAATGCTAAGAAGAGCCAAAGGGATAGATTTTCATAGACAAGGACTCACTAAGAATGTTGACGATTTTCTAGATCTCAGCGAATTTGGTAATATGTGATCTACAGCTGCACTGTCAAATACAATAGTCACTAGTCACAGATGACTATTTAATTGAACATTATTAAGTAAATAAAATTAGAAATTCAGTTCCTCATAGTCACATTCAAGTGCTCCACAGCTCCATAGGACTAGAGACTACTGAAGTGCTATTGGACGGTGCAGATTATAGAATGTTCTCATCACCACAGAAAGTTCTATTGGACAGCTCAGAATCCCGAGTTCATAATGGACTTCAAAGTGAGCACGGATATACGATACAAACTAAAATAAAAGGCCGTGGCTCCATAAAAGTGAGCAATAGGGAGTGGCATATTCAAACCATAAAAAACGTTTATTCTTGTTTTGGCCCAGTCCTATTTAGGGGGAAAAAACTTTGAGAAAACAGGCAGGCTAAGTAGCCAATTTACAGGGATAGTTCACACTAAAATCGTTCCTTTGACCTGAAAAGGTACAAATATAAGTGTATATAGTGCGTGCGTGCATGCGTGTGTATGTGTGTGTGTGTGTGCGTGTACATGCACAAATACCCTCTAGAGTATCCAAAACATGACCTTACAAAGAGAAATGCTCATCGTAGGATCTGTCAAAATGCTGTGGATGTCCCAGGGTAGTGATATTAAAGAAAGGGCTTTAAAAAAACAAAAACAAAAACAGAAAGTCAAAACTAACTGGCACCATTTGATCTGACTCACAACAAATTGCTTATAGGGAGGGTCATTCTTAAACAGAATAGAGCAACTAGACATTCTCTCTCTTTACAAGGTTAAGTGTTCAAAGAAATTTTTACCACTGATATTTACTCAGGATTGCAATGGTTATCCAAGTGTTGTCATTGGGTCTGTTTTTGGAAGGTCTCCTGCCTACAGTGTTTAAATTATGCTATATCTTGTGAACAGGAGGACTTGATAAAGTCCCAAGGTCATTCTCTGTGCTGGAGCATTGATATCCTAGTAAGTATCTTGGTTTTCTAGTGATACACAAATACCAATTTAAAATACACTATTTGATTTCACCATCCTCTTTTATTTCTTTTTTTACTGCTCCCATTTGATAATGTGTGTGTCCACAAGCTCATACGTGCAGGGTGGTCACATGGTTATAATGGCTGTACACAACTAAAGTTCCAGAAACTATACATTCAGAGTGAGTTACAGATTAAATGATTTGCAATTAACAACACGAATTTTTAAAGGTATACCTAACGCTAATTAGAACACTTGTAATAAAATAAGAGGGTGGTATTTAGTCAGAGTGATTATGAAACTTGAAAAGCATATGTTAATTATCATATTGAATTGATTCTTTAGTAATGCAGCTTAAATTCTGTTTTTTTTTTTTTTCAGTGTAGATGATATCTTTGTCAAAACTAAAGAATACTCACTGGTATATTTACTACTTGTGGATTCTCTGGCACCTTTACTGATAACTAAAATCCAGATATGGTAGCATCAGAGTGACTTGGATGTATAAAGCATTTTACAAACACTGTAACATTGAACACATTGCATTTGTCTGCTATGACCACACATTCAAGATTTTATGGCAGGTGTTATTTTTAAGTGAGGGGAAAATGATCTGATTGATTAGGTTATGTGCCTAAGAACTTCTAACCCCATATTTATTTCTAAAAATTAATTTCAAAAAATTAAAAATTTAAACATTTTAATTTTAACTCTACTAGTAATACATGAATAACTTTTTCTTAGAGAGTCTTATGCAGCATTATACGTAAGGCTAAAGCCCCTCTAACTACAACTCAATTCATATCCTCGGAGGCAACCACTGTTATCAGATGATGCTACTAGATCTTTTTCATTCTTTTGCAACCACTCACACATATCCAAGAACGCATTCATAAGGAGATTTGATGCAACATTGTTCACAGCAACAACAAAAAAGTTGGATAAATAAATATCCAACAACTAGGAAATAAACAAACTGATTGTAATTTAAAAGAACGCAGTAAGTGCATATTAAATAATTTGTAGTATCTAAAGTGCTTGGAAAATACATGGCACAGAGTGAGCACTATATGTAAAGCAGTTACTATTACTAAAATATTGGCGTGTGTGTGTGTGTATGTGTGTGTGTGTGTGTGTGTGTGTATTGAATGAAAGACACAAACTGCATAAACATACAGTAAGAGCCAATTTATGTTAAACACACACACACTCACATACACACACTCACACCACATATTATCTGAGAGTTCCAGATTGCCTTTTCTCCATGAGACTTCCTTCTCTCTTTGAGGTCATTGAGGACACTTTCAAACACCACAGAGTAAGACAGAAAACAGGTATATGTATTTGTCCGCCTCAGTGGTGTTTCTCTCCTCATCGTACAAGCTTCAAAGATGGTTCACTTTGTCCTTGACTTAAACATAACCCCTCCCCCAAAACAAAGTCGTGGATAACAGAGAAGAAGCCAACAAAATTGAATGAGCATGAACCCTGCCCTGCCAGGTTCTCACTCTTTTGTTTCCATGTGGAAACTTCTTGTCAGATAAATCTTAATTTATAGCAAAAGAAAGGAATTGTGCTCTACTGAGCAGAGGATCCAAGAGGCAAATTTTAGTCCCGCTCCATCAGTCTCCCAACTGGGTGCAGAGCAAGTCTCTTAACCCCCCTGCATCAGAGGCTTTCGACATAGATTCTTTCATTATTCTTGCATTGCCTAATGGAGGTCCTTTCTTCACGATCATGCATGTCCTTTACAAATGAAGCTTCCTTTGAAGACAGGCAAGAGATCAGATTAAGCCTTTCAATATATATTACTTCTGCTTCCTCTTAGTTCGCTGTTTTCCACAATGGCTAATTCTCAGAGGGCTTCCAGACGTGAACTCTGCTCCAACTACTAAATAAGACTATACCAAGGGAACTCACACCACAACATATTCTTCTTCACTTCCAACCAGGGTTTCTCACAAAGAGATGCCCCTGTACCATCTGCTCCAGGAAAATCCAAATCCATTCCATTAATCATGTCAGTCTCAGAGTTTCCTTTTTCTAACCCTGAAGAAATCTTAATTATTCTCCTGGCTCAAAGTGTTTCTGAGTGGACCAACTCAAGTTTCTCTTTGTGGTGAAGCATCACAGATGCTACACTTACAAACACAGTACCGTGCACAGTTCCTAGAGCAAAGTAAACTCTCAAGAAACACTTGTTTAACACACACTTTTACAAACGCAAGGTATAGGGATACCATTTGTGCATCAAATTTGTATTTTTCACCAAGCTCTGTACCAATATGTACACAAATACTCCATTATTTCTTGCTCTTTTTAAAGGACTACATTAGCCTTAAGCCTCCTGATATTCCCTCAGCTATCATCCAAATTTTGTGTTCATCCTGAGGCTAGTCTTCACTTTGCCTAAATCTCTGGTGATTTGGTCAGTCTGCATATTGGACAAGTTCAGGTCCGTGAATCAGGATTCAATCCTACGTGCCTAGAACTGGGGCCCAACTTATTTTTAGTGCTTCAATGAAAATTTTAAATTACGATATGCCAAATTAACGCAGTAAGAATTTAATAGGCTTCCAAATTTATTTTGAGAATTGTAATGTAAAAGTCAACATAAAAACGAAAAGTTTTTGTATAATCTCAGAAATGTTATTTCTAAGGGTTGTTTTCAAAGGTTCAATGGACAGTTTCATTTAGGTTCTTCCATACAACTATAAGACTATTCATATTAATTCTCTAATATTTTGTTTGATAACCAATATGCTAGAATGACAGATTACAAAATAAGCAAAAGATGCAGCTGAGTGGCCAAACAGAGCTGCTCTACAGCAGTCTCAGCCAACACCATCCACAGGGCGCAGTGAGGCACCAACTCATTATCCCTTGCCCTTTCCACTGCATTAGCAATGATTTGACCTTGAAAAACATGTCAAATATTGAGGTCTGTCTGATTCTTTCCAGAGGTATCAAGACGCTTAAAAAACACTCAGTACTTTGAAGACATGACATTCCAACCATGAACTATGTTGTAGTGCTGGCCACTCCCAACTCCCCTCAGGAGAGGGCCACCATGTCTTGGGCATGCCCTGTCTTGGGCAGGCTGAGTTAATTCTGAATGAAAGGTAGAAGACAGTCTTCACCCCCAATATTTGATAGAAATCTACATAAAATTAGATTAAGTGATCAGTCCAGTGTGAATTTAGTTCACCCAAGTATGTTTGTACCTTGGTCTCTCCTTTGCATTTCCCAGCATTTCCTCTAAATTGAGCAGGAGCTCTGTTTCCTTACACCTCATCCACCACCATAATAATCAGGACCTCAGCAACTTAAAGGAGGGCTGAGACCCAGCCACAAATCCCAATCTTTCTTGTGGTTTGAGTCAGGCCTTTGCCTTATATTTAGAATCAAGGGTCTTATTCCCTGGTTGAAACATTGGAATTCACTAGGTAAATCTCTTCAGTACCACTCTCCACTCCCTCCTCCCTCCTCACACAAGAAGAACAGGCAACCTGTTAAATACTTGTTGAGTGGGAAATATGTGATACATATGAGGAAAGGAGAGAATGTGGGTAAGTGGGTGGTGGTGGGAGATGCTCAGAAAGGGGATTTTGGGGAGCAAAAAGAAGAGAAAAGGAAGAAAAAGAAAGCCCTTTAGATCTGTAATAACAGAAAGTTTAGAGAATTCTATTCTGCAAAATTGAAGATATTTTACACAGGTGTCTATGCACATGGATATGTGTTTGTGGGTGTGAAATTATAACTGTATATACATATAATTTTGTTCCATGATAACGTAATCAAAGATAATGCTATTTAGTTAATATCTACTTATTCAGTACACCTTATAAATCTTATTCAATATTCAATCTACATTTTAACTAGCAATAAGTTTGCCTGATGATGCTGTTTTGTTCCTTGTCTTCACCAAAATATAATACTGATGTTCTAAAAGAACAATCTTACCCTTTTGAAGGTTGACATTTCTGTTGCTTCCCAAAAGGCAAAAGCTCTTCTGTTTTGTTTGCAAAACCAAAGGCTAGTGCTTTATTGTTGGTATGAGTTAGTCTAGATTTTTTAAAATGCCATCCCTTTAAAGTTCTTCCACAGAGATGTCTTTGAAATGAATAGTAGTCCCATAGATAGAAATTATAGAACAGAGGCCGAAGGGAAAAAGACAAATGAGGCAGCTATCATTATCAACCATAAGTCACCCAGACTATAACTCTTCAGAATGAAATCAAGTTGGCAGGAAGGGGGGAAATCTCTGGAACAGGCCACAGAATAAGGCACAATCTAGAGCTAGAGACATCCTTCTCTCTTATTCCAAATACGCCATTCACTGGTCAAGACAAGCTAAATAAATGCTCTACAATGTCTGCAATTTTCATCTATTTCTTTAATAATAAAAGTATTAGACTGAACAATTTGTTGTGAAATCCAGGCAAATATCTGAGCCTAATTAATTCACTCTCTTTCAAGTTTCATAACTATTCACCAACTTCACATATTAATCCAACATGATTGTGGGTGTATCAGGCATCTAGTATATCCATTCATCAAATATTTGTGTGCTTATGATGTAAGAAACAGTTCCAGATCTCTCTCTCTGTCTCTGTCTCTGTCTCTGTCTCTGTCTCTCTCTCTCTCTCTCTCTCTCTCTCTCTCACACACACACACACACACACACATGCACCAGACAGTTTAACACCCCATTGCTCTCTCTTGTAAGAAGTTTATAAACACAATTGTTTATAAACTTTTCTCAACCTAACGAGAGAAGTTTATAAACTAATGACTATGTAAAGAACTAGAACAGATTTAGAAATGAAATTCCATGGAAGCAAAAGAGCAAGCATACTATATTTGGGAAGTGTGAGATATTTGGGGTAGATGGAATATAGCGTATGGGGACGGGGAGGGGTGTGGCCATGGTAGAGGCTGCAGGAGGAGATATAGGTACAAGGGTAAGGGGCAGGATGAAGGCCCTCGTACTTGCTGTGCTCAGAAGTTGAAATTCATCCTATTGGAAATGGAGCACCACATGGACCTTTAAAGTTGACAATGGCATGGTAAGATTGTGTTTTGGACCAAAAGGATGGATGGCAGCGGGGAAAGCTGAGGGCAGTGAAGAGATGCTAGCCAAAGTCTGGGTTGTTGTGATGACCTGAAAAGCAGTGCTAACCATTTTCAAAACTTTTGCTCTGAGCGTCCTAAACATAGTACGCTAAGCTACTCAACAAGGCCATCTTTAATCATATCACATAGGAACCAGTAATGAAGCAGAATCTTGGTACTCAGAGTATGATCTGTGGATAAAAGCACCAGCATCACCTAGGAACCTATTAGAAATGCAGACTCTCAGTTTTCACCCCAGAACTGCTGAATCAGAATCTGAATTTCAACAAGATCCACAGGGAAACTGTATTCACATTACGGTCAGAGAAGTACCGATGTAAAGGAAACCTCTCTGGGCTTAGAAAGATCAAGGCCCTGGTTCTGTCAATTACTTCTTAAAATTTCCATTGTTTTCTCCATAAAATCAGGAAAGATATACTGACGGGCTGTAAGTTAGATGTGATAATCAGTGTAAAAATGCTTCATGAACTCTGAAGTATGATACGCAATAGATGTAAGGTCATTTTATCATCGTGATCATCTGGTCTCAAAACAAAATCATACGCTTTATATATTTATAAAAAGAATTCTTTGAAACCTAAATATAGAAATGGTAAAAAGGAGAAATTTGCAGGGGAAAAAAGCCATCAGAATGTTCTAGCACTTAACTAGGTTTCTGGAGGAGCATGTGGAGATCATTTAATATGGAGTACAAACCCATTTGTTGGCATTGTCCCACCTGGGAAGGAATCAATGACTCACCAGATGACCTTCTTCAGGTTCCTTCAAGGGTTGGCTCCACAGCTCACTATTTCTTTTTTAACTTTTTTTAATATTTACTTATTTTTACGAGAGAGAGAGAGAGAAAGAGCACAAGTAGGGGAGAGGCAGAGAGAGGGAGACACAGAATCTGAAGCAGCTTCAGGCTCTGAGCTGTCAGCAGAGAGCCCAATGCTTGGATGGAACCCATGGATAGTGAGACCCTGACCTGAGCTGAAGTCAGATGCTTAACCGACTGAGTGACCCAGGAGCCCCTCCACAGCTCACTATTTCTAAGACCAAGCATTAAGTGGCATGCACAGTTGCCCATAAGGTATGTCAGAAGGAATCCCAAGTCTCTATCCCCTTCTGAAGATTTCCCCTCTAAGTGTGGTGCCGCAGAGATGCACAATTAGACGCAAATCTAGGGAAAAGATCCTATTTCCATCTAAGAGTCTTTTTAAAAACATATGCTATCTAGCACATTTCTACATGTTAATGAGTTTATTAGGGTGGGCAGCTTTTGATTCAGCAGCTCTGAAGGAAAGGGACAGAAACCACTTGTTGGGACAGAAACCACTTGTTGGTTTACTCATTCATTTATTCATTCTTCTGCTGAATATTTATTAAGTGCCCAAACGGGTCAGACACTGTCACTCATAGTGAAAGGCCAAACAACATGGAGAGGCTCTCTGCTTTCATGGAGAATATAATCCAGAACAGCAGCCTTCAAATGTTTATCATGCACCCTGTCCAAAAAAAAAAAAAAATTGTTGGGCATGGATTCCCAAATATGTATATATTTATTTATAAATATATAAAAATAATATAATAACAAAATAACATAAAATATAATAATAAAAATATATAAAAATTCACTATGCTACTGCACTAACACACACACATAATATGACATAATAATATTAATATGTATAGTTAAAAATCCAAATATAAACTATGACAGTAAAATAATAGAAACAAGTCTGAATATTTTTTCTGTAGCCCAATAGATCATTTTCTATAGTCCCTGGCATATGGGCACCCACTTGAGAGACCCCTCTTTTAGAGCAAGTCTATGAGGAAATGTTTTTCCCACAGCAACAAAGGTATCCAGAGTATAGGATTACTTCAATCACCTCCAGAATTTGAACAAAAGAAATTATATGAGTTGTTCAGAATAAGACTCAATCTATTTTCTCTTCATATCTCTGGTAACTTAAGTTGTACGTAGAACATAGCAGATGGTTAGTAAATGATAATAGAATTGAGAAGAAAAGGGAAGAATGAGGGATGAAGGGAGAGATTATGTAATATAAAAAATTATATTTAAAATAAAAGAAGAAAATGGCTTGTTTGCCAGAGGAGAAAAATGAATGATCTTGATTATTAAAATAATACTAATAGTTAATAACAATAAAACAGAATAAAATTCATATGTGGAAGAAACAGCCTCCAGCTTACTTCCATTTGGCCATCTGAAACATCTAATTGTATTCTCATCTCGAGATTCTCTGGGTACAATTTTACTGGGCTCCCTCTCTTTTTTAATGGGCAATAAATTAATTTAACTATAAATGATCAAATAGTTTTTTAAATGCACTAATATTGCAGGTTCCTTAAAATAATCTACCTTGCCCATAATTCATTGAAAAAGGAAATGGCGATAGACATAGTTACATAGTTACATGGCCTCACAGCTGACACCTACAACCATTTCCTTTGTTCAAAATCAACTGTATTTTCCTTGTGGCAAATGACTTCTACTGATAGTTGGTAATACTAATATTTGTGTCACGTTATCAAAAACATTTCCTAAGAATCACGATTGCAGTGTTATCAATAATATATTTATCTGTTACATCAAAGTTTTGGTGTAATAAACTTATCACCATTTCTCCTAGTTTCCCCCACACTCACTGTCGGCTTAGACAAAAGGTGCTTTGTAAAGTGTGTCCCCATTAGCAACAGTTCCTTCAGGTGCACATGCCAGTGCCAGGTTCTGTGACCAGATTCTTCTGATGAATTCAGAGCTCCCCCACCAAGACAGTTTCCCCACTTGGGGAGCAAGCAAGAAAGGAAGGCGAATGCTAGGTTGCACATAAGGAGCTGCATTATGGTGCCCTAAAGCTCATGGATATTATAATCCGGTATGTGCTAGGCTTTCAGAAATCCTTAGGTCACATTCTGGCAGTCCCCTCCAAAGTCTTGGGAATCTCGAGTGTTTCAGAGTAGAATCACTGCTCACTCTGGGCAGGGATATGCTCTGGCTGAAAAAGTCTATTTTCACCTCAACTTATCCCTGGTGTCTCTAAGTTTCACATGTGTGCAGGAGAAGGATTTTCCCAGGAACCCTTCCCCCATCCACAGACGATTAGGCTTCTCTCACAATCTGAAACCTCAAATGGTCCCTGAATCCCCAAGAATCGATTAATCAATCGATCTACCTAACACTACCTACCCAGTATATGCTGCTTACAAAACTTGTGGATGGTAGGTCTTATTATAAAATAAGGTTATTGTTTCAATCTTATTATAAAAACAAGTCTTATAAAAACAAGCTCTTTTAAAAAAATAAGGACACAGGGGTTCACAGACATTATAGAGCTCATCAAAAGTCCCACTGCAGGGACGCGAATGTGCCTCACACAAGTGAAATAATGACCACAAAATTTTTATTATATAACCATATCGTTTTTATATTAGCCCTGCTATAATTTTTGCCGAGTGTGTACGTAAGGACACCCTTACTTCCGCGGGCACTGGGGTGCTCCCCACCGTCTGGGGCAGTGGCCCTCCCTTGCAGGCAGTGGGAGAGGAGAGACTGCCCTTCCTAACTTGACCCACAGAGTGGCCCCACGCTGTAAAAGGAGGTTAGTCCCCAGCAGTGACTCTTTCATCACGAGGAGAAATCTGACCCTTCTTTCAGATGTGGAGAAAGGGTGAAAAAGCCTTTTTTTTTTTTTTCCTTACCAAGTACTGGACTTAAATTCCTTCCCGACTAACCCCCAAGGGCCCTTGGGAGGCTTCTGGGCCATTATGAAAAGTGTTTGTAGAGCCCCTTCAGGGCCACGGCAGACAGACAGCACAGACACAAGCCGAACAGTAACAGGCGAGCCGCAGACATGCGGCAGGCCCTACTTACGTGGCATTCTGACAGTGCCTTTTCAACACATGAACATTATTTCTCGGGGCAGAAATCCCATGGTCCCTATTAAATTTTCCATATCCCACAGACCCCACCACAGCCTTCTGCGCCACCCTGAAGAGCACTCTGTGCTCTGAGGGCAAACACATTCTAGAAGGAGCTGACCTAGAACTACACCACGTTTCACACTCACACAAACCAGACAGCTGGATTTGCAGGCTATCGCAAACTGACCCCCAGCCTTCCCTCGTATCTGTTCTTCTGTGCCACTTGCACCGAGGGCAGGACTGAGGCAGAGCACCAGCAGGTTGGGGGAAAAGGGGGAAGACGCCGAGGAAACCTCCACTCAAACGATACTGTTACACATACTCTCATTGGTTAAGATAAGATGTACTCTCATTTCCCTGAGAGTTTTATCTTTATAGATAGGCTGTGCGCAATCTGTAAGAAAGTCTTAGCCGCGTGTTTTGGAGTTGATTGTTATTTTCAAATAGCATGTGCTGTGGTGTTTCCTTGGGGGAACACATTCCAATTTCTTAATGGGGTGTAATCAGTAACACGTTTGCTTCAGGCCTTATAATGATGATGCTGTTAACTGCATTCACCCAGAATCCTTTAAAGCAGCTGTTTTCAACCAACTTTCACTGCGAATGTACTTTTGTGTGTTTAATGTACTTGGCAAGCCTTTTGAGAAAGCCCTTGCCTACTGTTTTATTTGTTTCCATTTATGAAAACATGCGTACACTGTGAAAATCAGATGCATTTGTAAAGTTATCAAGGAATTCTCTCAGCAGCAGCAGAGTGGGTGAATCATCTCCAGCGAAATCTGCTTGAAAGAAACTTCCATGCATTTGTTTAACCGTAAAGTAATTAGCAGCTCTTCTCCAGGCAAAATGTGGAATGAGCATATTTCTTGAATTATGTGTCCCAAAGTTGAGAGAGAGAGAGAGAGAGAGAGAGAGAGAGAGAGAGAGAGACCCAGTAGGGTCACCTAGACAAGGTTCAGAAGCAAATGCTTGCCACTAGGCAGCTTGTGCCTGATACCTGGAAGATTCATACCCAAAGTCGTAGACCAAGTCCTATTGTCCCTATCATTTATCAGACCTCTGCTCTGAAACGCAAGAATTATCCTCAATTCAGAGCCTTGGTAAGAACACCTTTCTTGCTTGTAACATTATCCAGCCAGGAAGCAGGCAGCATGCACAAATGGTTGGTTGAAGTCTGGTCTTTGTTTTCTGTCCTCCTCAGTTGACAATGCTTGCTGCAAGGGAGCAGGCCAAAATAAAACTGTCAACCATCATGTTGCATAAAACCATAAAAGCGGGAAAAGTTTCCTCACCGCTTTATGCCCACTAAACCCCCAAAGTAGATAGGGCTGTTGCTGTATCATCAATGGGCTAGCGTATGTTGTTATAGGTATTTGCAGTAGTCAGGGCATACAATTAAAAAGCAAACAAGGAAACAATAACAGGCTTGTATCACAGACATTTTTTTCACCACCTGGTGAGTCCTGAAGGTGGGGGACTGGGGTCCCCTAAATCCCAGTGCTCTGGGAAGGCCCATAAACTGCTTTTTCCACTTTGCCTCCCTTATTCTAATCTCCTCATTTGAAATTATTCCTTAATCCATGACCACTGGGAAGGCACATGCTCAAACAATCAGAGAAACTCAGCACATTGCTTACTTTGCCTCTTCCCTGAGTCCTAAACAATGAATCTCATGACTTTTCTTGCACTCAGTGTGATAGTGAATGCCAAACCCAGTTCGGCAGCAAGAATCCTATTTCCTGGGCCCTCGGAAGATAGAAAATATCACATTTCTATTTCATTCGACCCTTTCACTCTCTCTGTCACGCCTCGCTGCCTTTACAAGTCACCATCTCACTGTGGCAACAAAGCTTACAGGGACTCTAACAGGTGAAGCCTCAAGCAAACACGGAACAGAGTGGGCCTGGAAAGCAGGCAGAGGACTGCCTGGCTTATCTGCTCCCTATCTCGCCATTTCTTACCACAAGGCCTGCTTGATGACAGCCAAGATGTCCCGAGGCAATGGCTCAGTAATAAGATACACAACAAATAATGGGTTTTTTTGCTGGAAAAATATATACTCAGGTAATTAAATTGTTAACATGATGGATGGCCTTATTTTATATTTGAATTCAAAGTGACTTTCTGTATCATTCAACTAAAATGGCTTGATGTTACAAAAAAGAACAAAAAAACCAAAACAAAACATAACTCCAGAGAAATGGGAATATAGATTTTTGTTCGTTTATTTGAAAAACAAGCGTGGGTAGTTTTCACCGTGCTGGGTTGTAACGTTTACCTAAAATGCACAGAGCTGGTGTTGGTTCAAATTTCATATTCATGATTTTCCATTCCTAATTTCTATGTACCATATCCTAAAAGGTGAGGCTATGGAAAATTTGCCAATGGATATGCTTTATTTTATTCAGGAAGAGTAAGAACATATTAGAGAGAACTATTGTTCAGAAGGTTCCAGAAGCCAAACCCTAGTGTCTGAGTTTAAAATGTTAATGGACATCCATTTTGCCCACGTCGAATCCCAAATGACAATATGTTTTGTGCCCAAGGCATGATTCTGACTGAATCAATAAACCACCCTAAGTTTGATAAAAGTTTTACAAAATATCCAGGACATTTAGAGTAATTGTTAACATGTGCTCATTATTCACAGTGTATGCAGGTTTAGACGCCAGATAAATATATTTATTCATCAGCAGCCAGCATGTCACTGCTACCTCAGTGGTGACATAAAACAGTAAGACATTAGAACTTGCCTTAGTCTTGGGTTCAGAGAATACAAATGAACCATTGTGAAGAAAACAGAAAGTTCTGCTTTTTTCATGTTTTACGCTGAGAGAGAGAGAAACAGGAAAAGGGAAAGAGAGAGGGAAGGAGAGAAAATGAGGAAAGGGGCAAGTTTTGGTCAAAAACAGAGTTGGTGATTTACTTTGCACTGAAAACCTGGGGAATATGAAGGATGGATGGATAAATAAATACATAAATAAATCTAGAAAAGTGTAGATCTTGGAGAAGTGACCTGAAGACATCAATCATTGTTGCAACTTGAAGAGCATTTTTCTTGTTTATTCTCCAAAACACAATTCAATTTTGATTTCTTCTCTCATTTCACAATATAAGAAACTTACATCTACACTGGAAGGGTAAAATAGACTTTTGGAAATAACATTAAAAAGGTTCCCTCTATCAGAATGGAATTAGTTCTTTGAGAATATTCACCAACTTACAGCTGACTTGTCCTAAGCCCAAACCAACCTCAGATCCATCATTTAACAGTGCCAAGAAAATTTGAAGTAAATCACATTTATACTTACTGGTATACTGTGAGGGTGAGGGGGAATCCCAAGTGGTTTTATGTGGGGTTTTATTGTTGCTTCCTGTAACCTGATGTGTGTGTATATGTGTGAGTGTGTGTATTTTCCAAATGTCCTTCCTGCAGTCTCAATGACTTCTAGTGATGCTAATAGATCTCAAGGTATGTGTTCCTTGAGTATTTGAAGTTGAGTTGAATATTAACTTTCAACTACCTTCCATTATCTTCAACCACGATTGTGTAAAATAGAGCGAATAAAGTTGCCTCAAGATTTACCTCTCTGGTGAAGGGATAAACTTGACAATACGCCATCACCTTTAATACAGTCCACTAGCATCAGACCTTAGAAAATGTGAACTTTGCCCATGAAAGGTGCAAAGATTCCAGAGAAAAGGATTATAGTACAATAAAGTCACTGGTAAACATTCTTGCGTTTTCCTGAAATATACGTCTGTAAACTTAGCAGCATGTTTGTGCACGGTGAATGTCACATGGTAGGCTTTTAATAGAAGCTGGTTGAATTGAATACTTAGAACAATACTACATATCTATATCTAGTATCCAATACAGTCTAAGAGCTTAGTTGAAAACACTAGATTTCTCTATGAGAACCAGAAGATCAGCAAAGCAGAGATGAGAAAATTAACCGAGACGCTATCTAGCTAATTAAAGCTATAAAAGAAGCAAGAGCCTCTTCATGGATTGTTCTGTTAACTAACCTGTAATTATACTGTCAATTGCATTAACTTCATTGCCCACTAATAGAGTAAGTTTCAAGGGAGGCAGCCAATGTTGGGATGGTTATTTATTTTTATGTCCTAATTAATCAGTACTGACACCAAACCACATCCTTCCTCCTTGCTCATTATTTAAATGACCCATTTATATGGATGAACCTCTTTGCTTTGTGCATTTCATTATCACATTAACATGCTTTCAAAACAAAAAGGGTTGTTTCTGCTTCAGCAAGTTCTTTGAACAAACAGCTACTTGAGCTACTCCTGACAGGCTAAGCAACCCTCCTCTCTCTCTAGGCATTTATATTGGCCAGTTGGGAGTTAGACTGAAATCAAATGATCACCAGTTGGAAGGGGAAAAAAAAAAAAACCTGCTGAGTTTTGTAGTGCTAAGACAGGGGTTGGGGGAGGAGTTAGCTGAGGAACTGGAAGCAGGAATTTTAACTTTTCATTCAAGGTTTATGTAGCTAGTCATTTCTTCATGTCTCATACATGGAAAACTAAAAATAAACCCTGCCACTGAGGGAGGTTAAAATCTGTTGGAGTCATCAGATCGAAATATAATTTAAAAGTAACTTCGTGAGTCAGCCTCTAGGACGTAATTCCCTTCTAGTGAAGCACCAGAAGCTGTGTTAACTATTTTGAATTGCCTTTGCCCTTTTTGAAGGGTTCTGTGCTTTGACAACATCTTAGAAGCCAACATCTCTATCCCTAAGCACATCAACCCTGATCCTACCTGCAAAACACTTTGGGGGAAAGCACAGAAGCCTTAATATGGCAGAATAAAAGACTAGCCTCCCCCTGTCCCCCCCCACAAAGTTTCCCTTAGAAAAGAGGAGACATGCTATATTCAAATGTTAACAGAATCTCTTTATGCACTGGGGGAAAATCTCAAGGTAATTATGGAAAAACACATTAGCTGGAAAGAAAAACTGAAATCAAAAGTTGATTTGGATGTTTAAAGATGTCACATAATGGAATCGCTTTTAAGAAGAGTTAATATTTAACCCAGATTTATTAGCTATCCCTTTGGGTATGATCTCACAATTGCAAGTGTTTGATGAATTGCACCATAATTTATACGTAACCCTTAAAAGTCTATGAGAAAAAGTTACTTTGTCCAGTCCATAAATGTACACAGAATACATTTAAAAAACAGTACCTCTGAACTTACATAACTGGGTACTCATATCTGAGATGAACTTCCTAATGACAGCCACGTATACGAATTTAAAAAGTGTGCGTGCAAATGAAGAAATACACTCTTGAAACTATTGGGGGACTCAACAAACTTTAATAATGCCGACACTTGATTTTTGTATGGAAGTATGAAGGTGGAATAAAGTAGTATCTCTAGACTCATAAATACTATAAGCACCTTTTGAGAATGGTCAAAAATCATTTTTGGGGTTTCTGGCTGGGTGATGTCTGTAACCACTTTATATGTGGGCTCCCCTTCAGTGGAGCACAGGCTGTGCTCGGATATGGGGGTGGCTTTCAGGTTCATCCTGATGAAAAACATTCAGCTTGTAGAATGTACCAGAACAAACAAAATCATAACTCACGCTCCATGCTTTCATTTACTTTTGGTGCTTTCCTCATGTTTTCGGCAGTTACCAGCCACCTTTCTACTACCACACCCCCCTCTGTGGCCTAGAAATCCATCTATGCTGAATTCCACTTATTACGAGGAAATCCTTCTGTGTACTTTACCTAAATCCTGCATCCTTCGGTTGAAACCCATTTCATATTATTCAAACTTCTGTGAACGGTAGTCCAACGTCATCCTCTTTATGAGAAAAACCCATTATTTAAAAATAGTCAATAAATCACTCTTTATCCTTCATTTCCCCCACTTGAATAAGCCAGGCTCCCCAGGGTTTTCTCCATAATACTCTACCTCCAACTCACTATCAAGGCATAACTGAAGTCCTGGGAGAAATAGACATATATAATGACTAATTAGAACATTACATATAAGACGATAATAATTATTAATTTAAATAGTAAATACGATTACCATAAAACTTGGCTCATACCTTCCTCTAAGTTCCTCAGGAAATTCTCAAATTTCTCCTAGGCTACCTCAGCTTGCTTCAGAAATGCTCAATCCTCCGTGCCAGTGACAGGGAGATCAGTTTATATTTACAAGTGGGCAAATGTCTGGTATGGAACACATTAAAACCAAGGAAATCTGTTCTCTTGTAACCTAAGCCAAGATTTCGAAAACTTAAAGGAAAGTTAATGAACCCATTTGATATAGTCATCACCAGAGCATCTATAGTAAAAGTGGGCTGTATTTTAAGCCTTCAGGGTACAAAACTTTCTGAAATCCTTTTTTAAGCACGGCTTACACATCAACCCAACAAAAGTTTGCTTTATTTGTTTTGGGAGGAGACGGCAATTCTGCAGGTTTTCACATCAGGCGTTAGATTCCATGTTTAAATTAGTGTCACCTTGAAGATCAGGTGTCTAATAGGCAGATTTTGATCATGTGACTAATGCCAAAGGGAGCCACATACTTTGGGCAAAAACTAAAGAGCTGATACTTATTTGAACAGACTCATATTTTTAAATTTCTTGCCTAATTTTTGTATATAGGGCTGAAACGTGACCCTTAAGCTGGACTACAAAGGCTTAGACAGCTGATTTGGTGTTTTTAAGGAGATTGAACAGATAAAAGATCAGCAGCATCTATTTACTGTGGAAGGAGGAAATGCTGCTTCACTTTCCCTTCTTGAAACTCAGGATTAGAGTTTGTGGATATCCCCTTACTCTTTGTTTTCTAAAAAAGAGGCCAGAATCCTACTGTGAGCTCTGCCTCCTAGAAGTTGCAGGCAACATCTCTCAGATCCTGCAGGTCAGATTCAAACGAACAGTTAGGAGGGCCCTAACAAAGCTCACGAGGGTCACAAGCTACATGAGGTTGGGTACAGGAAGGGGAGGGGATTCCTGGTGGGGCCTTCTCCACCCAGTGATCACTTTTGTCATCAGAGGCCCCACATCATTGTGACAGAAGATGGAAGGTCTGAATTTGGGTATTGCAGAATGTTTGCAGGCTCCCAGGGAGTGGGAAAAAAAGATCTGGATCAAATTATATTCAATTCAGAGGCATGTGGGGCATTCTAATGATTTCCATTACTCCTGTGGTCACCTTGGGTGGTGGAGCTCATTAAGGTTCAATCACAAAAATTAGGACTCAGAGGATGTCAGACCTGAGAAAGACTGTACATGGACCACCTAAGCACAAGGTAAAGTGACTTGGACAAGACCTCAGAACTAGGCCCATCTTATAACCAACAGTAGGGACCTCCATGACCATTAAACATGCAGCTAATGTTTGTCTTTTAACTACCTATCCCAGAAGGAGTTAGCTGGAATGAATCAACAGAGTATACAAAGATTCAGAGAGAAGAGTTAGGCAGGAGCATCGTGTGCTGGTCTAAGTCACCATCAACATTCTCCTGGATTCCCAGAGTAGGCTCCTACCTCACTCTCAGGCTCCCATGCTCACCCTGCAGTCCATTCTCCCTCCACACAGCAGTCGGGTGTTCCCCTGGCCTTGCTTCACACTTACTCCAAAAGCTTCACTCACCTCTGTTGCCTCACCACCCTTCCCTCATGAATTCACTCCAGCCTAGAGATGTTGTCACTGGTTCTTTGAACAAGAAGCTATTCTTTTGTTGGGCTCTTTGCCCCTGCTATTCTTCCCTGAGCCTGGAAGTCTTTTCTGACATCTAATCCATGGCTCACTCTGTCATCACCTCCAGGTCTCTGCTCAAATGTCTGCTCTGAGAGAGGCTCTGTCCCCTCTCTTGAATATCCACCCTCTGTGTGCTACCCTTCCCACTTGACTGTCCCTCTTTATTTCTCCAGGAGGACATGGAGTTTATTGAAACTGCAGAACGGAGTATGGAATGTATTAGGTACTCAGTTTATATTTGTTGAATCAATGAATGGACTACCAGTCAATCTATAGTGTCTGGCCCCAGCTAACAGGTGAGAATCATTGAAGTAACCTATGGCAGTCCTCAGGTGGAGACCTTAGCCTGAGGGGCCGAGGACTATTTGCATTTCCTACCTTTTTACTAATTGTATCTTCCTTCTTCTCAGCCATAGACAATTACGTCTACTAGAAGCTCGTTACTGATTCTCGTCATATATGCAGATGGTCCCTGACTTACAGTGGTTCGACTTACAGTTTTTTAGACCTTATAACAGTGTGAGAGTGATATGCGTGCAGTAGAAACCACACTTCTAATTTGGAATTTTGATCTTTTCCTGCTCTGGCAATATGCACTATGACGCTCTCTTGTGATTCTTAGAGGTGGCAGCGAACCACAGCTCATAGTCAGCCGTCTGATCACAAGAGTAAATAACCCATATACTTGCCACCATTCTGTTTTTCACTTTCAGGACGGTATTCAATGAATTACATGAGATATCCAACACTTTAGTATAAACTAGGCTTTGGGTTAGATTATTAGGCCCAACTGTGGGTCGTTGTAAGTGTTCTGAGCATGTTTAAGGTAGCCTAGGCTAAGCTGTGATGTTCGGTAGGTTAGATGTATTAAATGCATTTTCAACTTATGATATATTCAACTGACGATAGATTTATCAGGACACAACCCCATGTATATATCTTTTATTAATTTACCATTAACTGTTTCTTAGGCTTTTGTTTGTTTGGTTAGTGATTTTTTCCCCCTTGGAACCCTCCACAATCTTGGTTTCCTGTATTGTAGGATAGTTATACTATACTTACCTTATCTACTTCTCTATTCAAAGGTTATATTAAGTTCTGTGTTTAAAGATATTTTGAGAGAGAATGCTTTGAGACAAACAGCTTCCAAGAGAGTTTGCAATTTCTACAGGGAGGTGTTTCCTGGCAAAGATAGCCAAAGACAGAAAAAAACATTGCTTGTAACTAAGGTATTGGTCATGTGGGAAGGAGTTGTGTGGTCACAGACAAAGCAAAAATGTGAGTCAAGACATGGCCTATGAGGGGCAGTAGCAACAGCCTTGGAGAGACCCAGTGTAAGGAGTGGGTAAGCAAGCAGATATGTAGTTTGTTCTGGAGCTGTCTTCTCTAGTCACCTGGGACAGAAGGCACTAGAAAAACAGAAAGAAGACAAGCCAGAGCTTGACAGTCTGGAAGATGATGATCTCCCACACCCGGGCCCCGGGTCCAGCTAGAAAATGGAGAATCTCAAGACCTGAAGACATTCAGTCAATCATTCACTCTCAGGAAAATAATATCCTCTGGCCCACTCCTTCTTCCAGAATTTCCTCTATGTTCTAATTCTACCCAAATGGAGCCGGAGATGTTTGGACAGGGCTCTCAGCAGTCTGGGTGTATATTTCTACTCATGTCCATGCCTGTTCCTCTCACCATACCATATTGGATCCTGACTGACAAACATCCTCTTTCCTCTCCACCTGACTCTGAAAAGCACCTTCCCAGTTTCTCCTTCCTGCTCTAGAAGGTGATCATCTTAATAGCTTAGTTATTTTTTTTTAATTTAAGAAATGCTTCACATCTCCATCCCAGATAAAATGTGCACATTACAACTGAGATTGATATTTTCAAACTGCATTTCTGTGGTTCTTCAGAGATCCTCAGAGAAAAGATGGGCACAGGCTTTTGGTTTTAAAACTCCTATCTAATTCTCACCATAGTAACTTAGCTGACTTTTATCTATTTTATATATTGGATTCTAAGCAAGATATTGTTTAAAGGAATATTTTTACTACTTTTATCTAAAAGGATTTAAAAAATTTAAAATTCCCATCATCACACATGACTCAAAAGATTTGCCACCACCTGGTGGCAGCATACCCAAATTTCAAATACCTACATTTTTAACAGAAGGACTAAGTTGAATCTGCTATGCTAAAATTATAAAGAAGTATCAGAAATGCCTCAGAGGATAAAATGCAATTATAAAAATGCATTAAAAAGTATACTATCACTTTCAAAATGCAATGTGATAGTATTTGAAAGTTAAAATTCCTGAAAAGAATTACTTTGTTGTATGGATCTTATACTACTTAAACGAAACACTTTTATTACGTAAAATCTGAAAACCAACACTGCAGTAAAGTAAAATACACTAGCAGAATACTCTCTGTTTTACTGTTTGAATATCAGTGTTATTTACCTTCAAATACATAGAGAAAAGTTTTATTTCTTCTTCTTAGAGTCAATATGACTACTCGGCTCCTGGGTAAATTCTACCTGGGACATTCCCCGTGCTACTCTCCACCCCCACAAAACAAAGCAAAACAAAGCAAAAAAGCAAAAACACCTTTCACAGACCTTTATAAATGACTGCACAAAGAGAATAGAAAACAAGTACTACTTGAACCACAAGCACATTCATGGAGGAGAGGAGGAAGAAAGTGAGATTTTTTTCCTCTTCAGGCCTTTCAGCTCTCACGTAACAGTAATATATTGGCTTTGTCTATTCTAACCACGCTAGCCTTGTTCTGGCCTGATTCAACAACACTCTGTTCAGGCAAAATGCCCTTCGCACTCAGGAATAGGTTCCAGTAAGTGAAGCATCTGGATAGCGAAGGGGAAAATGAAACCTGAGCCCTGTCATGCTGTGTTGCTTCTCTGTCCAGACCCACACAGACCCTTTATCCAGTGGTATGTGTCCCCTTAGCCCTCTTCTCTGGCTATATGACTCAGAAATCATTGTCCCCTTGTGCACAGTGATGATCTTGGGTTAAGTTGGCAGGCAGGACCTGAAAGAATCAACGGGGCAGGGTGGGAGTGTCTTGTAACACTCCTAGATCTGTGGAGAACAGAGTGAGTGGGAGCGAACATGCCAAAGACATGCCAGAGGACACAGAAGGAAAGTTCACTCCTCCTGGTCCTTCAACAGCTGCAGTAAACCTGCTGCTTAAGAAGCCACAGTTACTCTGTATCAGATGTGGATTTGCCAGCAAGATTACATCCCTACAAGTTCTCTGTAGACAATCAGTGGGCACATGACATTCTGAGCAAATACCAATTAGCCAAACTGGCAGAGTTGGCAATTAACATCCATACCTGGTTCCCTTAAAACTCCTTCTAACATTGTTGACCAGCTCTTGCTAGTCAATTACAAGGAGGAAGAAATGACTTGATGTACAAACAGTTGGTGAAATAAGAATCATAGAAGAGTGAGGAAAAGCACATAACAAGAATCAGTTTAGCACTTTTGAAACTTAAGGGTGTTTTCCTGCCACGAATGTGAGAACTGACCTACGATACTTCTCATATTTACAACAGGTAGAGTAAAATTGATTTTAATCATTTAGAGTGTGTATCACCGTTAATTCTTTCAGCATGCTAAGAGCATGCCGTAACAAATATTGGACACTCCAGGGATCTAAACTATTCGTTAAAACAAAACTCACTGATGACCATTACTTGGCAATTGGAATTTATGCTGTCATACCATCTCGTGGATTTTGTCACAGCATCATCTGTATTAAACCAAACACCACCAGCTATGCTTTTCTAGCAATTTGTTGCAATATTTACATCTTCTTCAGCTACACACTTACCCTGTGTATGGACAAAGCCAGTAGCACAACATTTTATGTGTTTGTTTAACATCGTCAGAAATACAAATTTTCAACCAAGAATCCAAAGAAACCCAAAATCTGAAATAATGTCAAAGTTGCCAACGCGAAAACAAGTATGCATACTAGCACATACTAATTAGCCTTCCTACTTTGGTTATTATATAACAGGCTACATTACGGCTCCTTGCCTTTGCTCCTGGGCCATTACTGCCTATCTTGAGATCACTTTTGATACTCCTAAGGTAAAGGAACACCAAACAGTAGCCATTTATCTGACAAAAGACCTTGTGTTTTTCTTATTCTATCAATCATTAAACTGGTAATGTCTTTTTATGTTATTGCTTTGACATTCATTAACACTCACGTCAGAGGAAATCTTTGCAATTAAAAATCCTACTGACCGTCTAAAGCTGTTGTGCTGTGGTTTGTAACAACCGAGTTTTTTGTAATGGCAGCAATGGCACTAAGATGGACTGGGAAATGACCCCACACTTCAATGCGGGGTGTCTCTCTCATGACTCAAATGCGGTTGATACTCACACTTTTTTAAAAAAATCGGCTTTTTACACCTCAGTGCTAACTTTTATGGCAAGTTTGACTGACTTGCTTACGAGGAAAGAACGCCTCAGAAAAACATAAAGTCAGATAGCGAATAAGCTGCTGTGTTGTCATAGGAATCCTTCCTCATGGCAAACTCACAAACCCTCAAGAGAGTTTCAGTTAAAAATGCGAAAGTCTCATTATCATCTCAAGTGCTTGAAATCCATTTTACATAAGTTCCTTATGATTTGAAACCACAAACAGAGCAGGATGAGTGTCTAATATGACAAAGTGAGAACGCTGAATATCAGAGGGTAACACCTTCACTTCGAAACCACTCCTTTTGTGGGAACATCACCCATAAAAACTGATTATACATCATCTACAGCCACATTATCATCAGCATCGAGAGAAATAAAACTGAACAAATACTTTTCCTTTTAGTAACGAGCAATTTAGAGGGTGGGAGAAAAACCAGTTTCCTGCTTGGAAAAATCTGTGCGTTATAAAAACGCCTTTTATTTAAGGAGTGGAGTAACCTCATTGTATCTGTATTTATATGCCACCACGGTACAAGGAGTACAATGGGATGGAAAAACATGTCAAAGTTCTTCCTTAAATATGCATCGTTTTAAATGTTACCAATATGAAAATCAATATAAAATGTTCCTCTTGTTATGTCTCATTAGATCATTTAATTTAATTATGAGAGTGTTTAATTAAAATCAAAGATTGAATCTGGTCTTGGGGTACTGTGACGATTTAAAGATATTTAGTACAGAATATTTCGCCTAGATTCCATTTCTCTTTTAAGAATCGAATTCAGTCCAAACAAGAAGACTGGGGACATAGAATTGTCTGAATGTATTCATTCAACAAACACTCATAAAGATACCACCTTAGAGACATCACAGCTGTGCTGAGAAGGAAACACTACACCTTCCCTGTACACACAGGGAAGTGATTTTACCTGTAGGATAACCAAATCCATGGTTTCAGGAAGTGAACTATAATGAGCTTTCAATGTCCTTTGGGCCCTGCCTTGGCATTGTTCATTTTCAGTAAATGAAAGCAATACAAGCTTTGCAAAGGGATTTTAAACTATTACGAGGGAAACTTAGAAAAACGAATCCAAATGCCACCATAGATGCAAGATTCCAGGAACTACTCATCTAGTGGAGATCGTTAATCTGAAATCAGTGCAGGTTTCATGAATATTTAAGAAGCACACACTTGAAGACAGTTGAAGGGAATTGCTGTTGGCTGATTTTTAATAAATAGGTCCTTTCTAGGACTCCTAGTGCTCAGTAGAAATTGCCTCAGAGACTCTTTCCACCTATAATCATTATTCAAGGATTAGGACCCAAGACACCACACTTGGGAGGCCTGTTTATTGCAGACAGCTGGGTAATGGTTCAAGAAGCCACTCTCCCAGTATGAAGAGAGACTATAAACCTGCACCCAAACTGAGGCAAAGAGGTGGGGCCCTGGCTCCCCACCCAGTGCACACCCACACTGGGGCTTCTCCTGCATTCTCTCCCTACCCAGGCTGTCGTCGCTTTCCCTTCCTCATCTGATTCCATGAGGATCGAGATGGTCTTGAGATAAAATCAAGTGAAGAACTAGGCATGGTGCATAAGATTAGGTCCCCGGATTTGGGTTTTGTATTCAAGGTGTCATTTACTAGCTGCATGACCTTGGGCAAATCAGTTAAGGTCTTTCAAGGTAAAGTTCACTCCAGTCAGACCAGAGCTCATCTCAAAGTCCTCACGAACCAGGAATCTCATCCACAGAAGCTGTTCTCTGCAGAACTTGCTGAATCAATACTCCCATTTCAAATATTACCAGCATTACTGCTCGGCTACTATGGGAGTTCTGACTCCCATATTTTCATTCAAATTGTGAATTCATTAGCGCAGTGACACATTCTTTTGTATTTTGAGCCCTGACG
The DNA here is from genome assembly GCF_024362965.1 of Panthera pardus. Lineage (NCBI taxonomy): Eukaryota > Metazoa > Chordata > Mammalia > Carnivora > Felidae > Panthera > Panthera pardus. Next base: position 95,730,250 of record NW_026526721.1, on the reverse strand, counting down.
CTAATGTATTTGGTTTCCCACTCCCTAACCACCCCCAAAATCACATGAAAAGAAAAATCACATGTTTTTTTCTTAAATATGGGCTAGAGAAACCTTTCATATAAAAATGGAGGTATATTTCAAATGTCACAAACCTGTTGATTCTTGATTCCTTCCACATCATTTCACCTTCCTTTACATTCCCCTCCCCAACATGCCTAACAGAATTGTGGGTCCCTTAAAGAAGCCTTGCAAAGATTAAGGGAACCAGTGTCCATGCTTTGCTTAAGATGGGAGCCCTAACTGAATGCACTCTGACAATAATTTTCAACATTTTCATGGAGTGTTTCAAATTTTATGTCTCCATGAGATCATTATCTCCTGACCCTCAGCCTATCACCGTGAAGTCATAACCTTTGTTCAAGAGAAGCCCAGTCCACTGTCATAATTACAGATTTGACTCTGTCAACAAAGAAAATACAAACCCCAAACATTGAGTTTCTACTTCCATAGTAAGAAATGGATTGCTATTTGTATCAAATAATCAAAATGTACATGCTAAGTCAGAAGAGGCCTTAGAATCTTAGAACGAGGAGCTCTTAGATGATACCCTCTCTTACAAATCCCTCAAACAAAAAAAATTACTTCTAAAACAAACGGTCTTGCAGCATCTGTTTAAATACCTTACAGTTTTGCTGTCTTTTAACTTTTCGAGCTAGCCCATTTCTTAATATGTTCTATGCTCCCTTAAAATTTTAGATTCACAGTTTTAATTAATTCTATACCCACTTGTACAATAACGAACATATCTAAACATGCTACTATATGACAGCCTTTTAAATATTTGAAGCTGGTGCTCATGTTCTAAACCTTGTCGTCTTACAATATCTATAGATTCTTCAATTCACTGACATGATCTCCTCCCTTTTTGCTCTTTCTGTCCTTCCTTTGGAAGCTCTCCAGTCCATGAATGCCTCTCTTAAAACAGTACCAAAACAAAGACAATAACCCAAACAGGCTCTAACAGGGGAGAGTACAGTAGAGCTAACCATTACCCCCATTAAGTCAGGTCACTATACTTCTATACTGGAGCCTGGGGTTCTATTAGCTTTTATAGCCACTTGTTGGGTTATATTATGATTTGACAAGGCCTGGCTCAATAAGTGGCCCCAAACTAAGGCATGAATGTTCACTTGGGTTTCTTGTGCTGTCACTAGTTAATGAATTAACCTTGAAGCAATCTTTCTGAACTCCATTTCTTGAACTGTTCTGTGGGTCCAATATTCAAACCCTGACCATAGCTCTTCTGTAATACGCTGTCATGTTGGTTAATGTGGAATTAATTAAACATCAGTATGATTCTGTTAGATAATAACACATCTCATCATTCTACACAGTGTTGTGATTATTCTCTGTCACTGAAACAGCTGCCCAAGGTGAGTGTCTGACTAGATTACAGCCAACCTGAACAGAATTTTTGCCTCCAATCAAAACATTTTCCTCTCCCTCTTAAAGCTGACAAAGTGATTACAGGAGTACAGAGTTCTGAATAGAAGAAAAATGTATGATTCGTATCGCATGAAGCAAGATGCCACCCAATCCACCCTAGGGGAAGTTGGGAGAAAATATGTCTTTTATTTTTTCTATCATAATACAGAAAATAAGCACTAGCAGTGTTGATAGCCTATGGCTTTTCACTTAGAATCAACAATAGTGGCACGTCCTATGATTTTACTTTTTCAGCACCATCCCCAAACAAAGCAATGAAATGTAAGATGATGTGAATGAGACCCTGAAATTTAAGGAGGCAGAATAATGGTTTGCAGGTGTGAACATTATTCATATTTTAAACAAAATTAAATTCTTCCCCATTACTCCACAAAAACCAGTATAATATAATCACCAAGAGGTGAGATGCTTCTAATATTTAAAAGATACGCTAATTTTGATGACAGTTTTCACTCATGTTAATCAAATAAAGTATGTGTACAGAATTTGTATCATTCAGAATAACACCAGGGTGAAACTTACAAACTAATCCTTCATTTATAGCCTAACTGTTCTGTGAAATGTATAAACCCCAAACACAGGATCCTTTTATGTCTCTTTCCTTCAAGTATAAATCACATGGATGGGAGCAACACAAAGGAGAGAGAGCTTAGAACCGACATAAAGGCAGCTTATTTAAATACCCAATGTTTAGAAGAATGTGGTTATTCTAGAAGATGGTAGACCAGAGTTTTTTAGTGGATACAGGCCTGTCTAGCTGTCAGGGAAGGCTGTGATGTGTTCTCTCTCAGATGTAGAATGTGGAAGGAGTTACACTGCTTTGCCCTTTTATACATGATCAGGTACCAGGCATACCAGTAATACCTGCCAAACCCGAACATGTAGAATCTATACCTGTGACTTCAAGACAGGTGGGAGAAAAGGAAGAAAAAGAATCCATGCACCAAGCTCAGTTTGAAATGTGGCATAAGCGAAATAACAGAAGAGACTCTGTCGAGTCCCCGTGCTACCAACTGATGCTCAAGGTAGGATTGTAAGGTCCAGGAACACTTGGTGGCCATGCCTGCGGCCATGAACATGGTGGAGTCTGTTTCATGTGCCCTATCCTGTTTTCTTTGGTCATTTTTGTTAAACTGAAGGAAAAAGAAACCTGGCGAATTCATATAATTAGCATATCATAGATACTTGATAAATATTTATTGAAAGAAGAAATAAGGCTTTTTGAGAACCGGAAAACTGTAAAAAAAATATAAAAACTTAAAATGTAGTATTTTAGAAACAATCAAGATTCTGCTGAACCAACCTAAAAGACTTCTTGTGTTTTTATTTTATTTTATTTTATTTTATTTTATTTTATTTTATTTTATTGGTTTTTTTTAAACAGAACCAAAACCTAAACACAACAAAGTGTCCTCTTTCAGATTATTTTCACATCTTTCATACTTATGTGAAGACAAGTGGCACAAATTCAAATAAACAAATTCAATGCACCTTATTGCTTTTTAAGACTATGATCACCTAAAAAAGTCACTAGAAAACAATGCTATTTGATTAATTTGTGTCACCCATCAGCTTGATAAACACCTTGTTCTGAGGATAAGGATTGTGGGAAGGAAAGGGCTAAATAGAAAGCTCATTCTGGGGCACCTGGGTGGCTCAGTCAGTTAAGCCCCTGACTCTTGATCTAGGCTCAAGTCATGATCTCAGCGTTCATGAATTAGAGCCCCACTTAGGGCTCTGTGCCGACAATGCAGAGCCTGCCTGGGATATTCTCTCTCTCCCTCTTTCTCAAAATAAATAAATAAACTTAAAAAAAAATATTGAAAAAAGAAAGCTAATTCCAATACAGGAGACTTATAAGTAAGGGAGATCTTTGGATTTCCAGCCAAAAGACTGGGCGGGGGGGAAACCCAAACATCTATTTTCCATGTAGTCAACAAGTTCCAAGCCAATAATCTGTAGTGTCTACAGAAGTCTAGCTGCCCCCCTTCCACTTCCCACAGGACAAGAAAGTTCCTTGCGATTCCTTCCTCTTCATGCAAGGACACACACACTGATAGTGTTTTCAGAAAACTGCACTCATGGAATACGTGGCAAAACCGGCTACTTCCTTTTCCCACTGCTCTTCACTCATTTGCTCAACATATGTTCATGCACGTTAACTCTGAGCCTGGCCTAGAGAACCATAAAACACTAGAAGGTGGAAGACACGTTACAGGTCATTCACACCAGGTGTTGCGGACTCCCGGACCTCAGTAGCAGGGCGGGGGGTGGGGGGGGGGGCGTAAAGATGTGGAGTAGATGCAAGATAATAGAGAGCGGTGAGGTCTGCGTGAAACTAAAAACAGGGGGCCCTCTTAAGAGATTCAAGCCCAACTTTTTTTCTCTTCTGCACACCGGATCTGCCAGAAGCAGCCCACAAGCTGTGAGCACGGCAAACCTGATCTCGGCTAACCTCTTTGTTTCTTTTTTCAAATAATCAAAGTCATCTACTGTTTCCGATACCGTAAATCCAGTGAACTGGAAGCTTTATGTTCCTCTCTCTCCTCCATTTTACTTCACTGTCTCAGTCCATAAAGATATTGTTTATCGGTTTCATTTGGTTTTTGGTTTTACTTCTTTCTCTCTCCCGTTTGCTATATTGACTGAATGCCAAATGAACAGTCCCTTCTTAGGAAGAAAGGGACAAGTTTTTAAACAATGGGATCACAGACACTGCCAACTATCTAGGGAGGGTCATCAAGACTCTGATGAACAGCTGCAAGAGAAGTAGCTGCTTTCAAAGATATGAATATTAAGCCCAAGCGACTAGAAAGCAAAGCAACTAGAAGTTACTTTCATGTTTGCTCAATGGAAGAAATGTCATCACCCTTCATGCATGAGAGATAAGTTTTGGAGAAATTTTCCAGTCTTCCCACCTCCAATGAGTAATTGAATCAAATAAACAGTATAATATTTGGCTCAGCAAATATTTGCAATGGTCAGTCCAATTGTATATTTAGTGACAGCCTTGATGTTTAAAAATAATTTTCTATGTTAAGCTATTTCCATACAGCTCCATACATCACCTGTCCAGTTGGGGTTTTAATATAAAAAAGATCTAATTTAGTGTTGACTTACTTTGTCTTTTGTTCCCAAAAGAATAAGACAGCCAATCAACACATCTAAAAAAAAATTATGTATCCTGAGCTTCTGTTTTCCAACCTGATTCTTCTGGATGGAGCCAACTGACACGTAACGAAATGTATGAAAAAGTAAATTGAATATAAATGATCTATGTGAATTAATGGTGATGAAAGCTGCCAGGCTACTCAAGAAGTCAAAGTATGTTCCTAATATTTTAAATAGAAGCACTTAGTGGGCTACACAAAGGACAAAGAGCAGGATACCAGAAGCAACTACTATGTAGAATATTTCACATCACTCTACTCAATCCCCTTAAAAATTCAGATAATCCCCAAAACACTTTGTTTTCAGGGTGCAAAATATAAAATAATTAAGGAAGTCCTTAGTTATGTGGCTGATCACAAGCATAACTTTGGTGTCCACTTTTCCTACTCCTATCTCTTTGTATTTTCTTCTATCTTGGCTCTTAAAAGGTTCTCTTAGTCTTTGTTAACAGCTATCTCTCTTCCCAGCCAAATTCTCTCCTGAAGCTTGCATTTAGTCCTTCTTATGTGCCAGGCACTTTGCTAGGGTTCCTGGTACACAGCTGATGTTCAGCAAGCCCTGATTACAATAAAATCCTATGGCAGAGGGTTGGGGGAGGCTTAAGATTTCTTTATTCTGTCACTGGTAAATTTGCATTACCATGAGAGGAAAGACATTTCTAATCAGAATGAATGAGGTTAGATACAATGGGTACCTATAGAACTCAATAAATATTAATAGAATTAGTAAAGGCTCTTTTGAAAATTAAATCCCCCGAAAACTGCATTTTTATACGTTTATTTATTGTGGTAGTTACGGTGCACGCTAAAAAGGAGCTACTTAATTCATAATATAATCATCTTCAGTGCCGTTAATTAATTCTGGATTTTATTACATTACTTGAGCTCGCTTAACGCTTTAATCTCATGATATAAGGAGGTGGAAAAGGTAGGTGCAACAAGTTATCTCGAAAGCCAAGGGGAATTATAACTTGCATCTCGATTACAAGGCAAGGACTAATAAATGATTGCCTAATTGTGGGGGCTGGAGAAACAAATCACAATACAAGAAAACCCAAAGCACTTCAGAACAAGAAGTTTGAGACCAGATATCTGAGTTCCACGGTGGAAGGGAGGTGGGGAGGAGAAAGAAACAAAGCCTGGAGGGCGGCAGGCTGAGGGTGCCTGCCAGTAACCAGGGCTTCCAGGATAATGGTAAACTTATGCAAGAAATAAACCTGTCTTACAATGGACACTGTGACTGTCAGCGCCAAGGCCCAGCCCACTGGAAATCAGAGTTGCTGAAATATACGATTAGTGTTCTGTTCCATGCTCACTTTCATGCCACACCTTTCAGTGGAGGTCATCTTTTGAGTCATTAAATAATCTTAGAGTGATATGTACACAGAAGAGTTTGTTCCTTATCTTTTCCATGTCACACCTGGTGCTTTCCATGGGCTCTTTGTTCTTGTCTTAACAAAGTGTGTAAAGGTTGTTTTTTTTTTCTTTTTTTCCCGTCCCAATGACTGAATTTCACTCAGCATTTTAACCCTATAACAGCCACGGTCATTGGGGATGAAACTTTACATAGACACATTAGTTGCTAACCAAAATAAGATAGAAAAATGTATTGTGGTTTCGAACAATGTACTGTAGTTCAGTTAAAGACTTTTTCTTTTGCAAATCTGTCTATTTAAATCGCTACTCCTCAATTCTTCCAAGTAACTATATTAATTCAATATTACTTGGTACCTAATTCTGGTTTAAATTTTTTTATGTCACTAATGCACAAGTGCTTTAAGTAAAGCATTATTGAGACAAAGAAATTCATGTTATCATCTGCTTTTGTATGATTATAGTAGAATATGATATATAAGTACAATAGATTTTATAGATTAATATGTACCATAGGCATAGATTAATAAAATATATTAATTCAATCAATCTTCTCAACATTGGTTGTCTGTGTGACAGACAAGACAAATTTCACAAATGAAAAATGAAATAGTCCAAGAAACTAGATGACTTCTCCAAAATAGAAGTAAGAAATAGCAGAACCCAGATTAGCAGTAGAGTCTTCTGGATTCTTGCCCCATTCCTAAAACACTTCAGGGATACTTCCTTGCCCTGGTTTTCCTTCTCCTGCTTTATATATACATCTCCGTCTTCCTTAAGGATTTCTCCTACTTTTTCAGCTCCAAATGTGGGCAAGATCTAGGGCTCAGTCCTTTGTCACCTTCCCCTCCTCACCCTCCAGAGGGTCCCATGTACTGTGGAAGCTTTAAACATCATGTGTAAATTGATGACTCCCAGACTCATGCCTCCAACCCAGACCTCCCCCACTTCAATGAAGGCTATGTATCCAACTGCCTGCTTGATAGCACCTTTTTGGGGTTTCACAACCATATCCAGCTTATCAAGTATAAAACAAAGTTTTTCATTTATCTTCCCCAAACTGGTTTCTTTCCCAATATTCTACTTCATGGGACATGGCCCCATTGCTGAAACAATACTTTAGCTTCCCTCTCCACTCATTTATCCTTAACATCTTATCCATAATTCTTAGCTTTTCTTCCCGCCTCACAAATCAATCCCAAATCCTTCTTCTCTCCAATCTTCTCTCTAGTCCCAGCCTGATCATCACTTCACTAGAACATGCTCTAATCTTTCACTCCTAATCTTGTCCCATCCAATCTATTCTCCACATAGATGCTAAGTTAATTTGGCAGAATCATGTTGATACATCCTTACTTAGAACTGTAAAAGTCTTCTCATTACAATGTTTTAAATGTTTAACAATTAAGAAGTAACAATTTCAAATCTTTCTAAATAAATAAAAAATAAACAATGTAGAGCCTCCCTACCGTCCTTGTCTGCCCTCCACCTAGGCCCTTCCCCCACCGCCATAGATAACCATTGCTCTTAGGTTCTTATGCTCCATTGCAATTTTCATGAGATGCAAACATCTTATTAAATTGGCTACTGAGTCCAACTGGAGCAGACCCTGTATTTCTCCATTCCCATTCCATGCTCCTCCTCCCTCACTATGCTCTATTCTCTGACCCTCCTTGGTTTCAGGAATTAACCAAATGTGCTTCCTGCCTCAGGTGTTTACCCATACTATTTACCTTAGCTAAACCACTCTTTCCCTTTCTCCTATTTTCTCCCAGCCACTCCTTAAATATCATTTCTTGGCAAGTTAGATTCTCTTCTGTTGCTTATTTAGCAAACTGATCACAAGTTGCAATTATATGTCAATTTTTCTCTCTTTTTACTAGATCAAGTCCAGGAGAGCAAGCACTGGGTCGTCTATTTATTTTACCCTCTGCAGCTGGTATACCTAGTCACTTAGAAGAGGGGCTTGATCTTAGACACTCAACATATATTGAACGGAGTGAATTCATCCATTCTTTTTTTTTTAATGTTTATTTATTTATTTATTTTGGGAGAGAGTAGGCACATGCAAGCAGGGGAGGGGCAGAGAGTGAGGGAGAGAGAGAATCCCACGCAGGCTCTGTGCTGTCAGTACAGAGCCCAGTGTGGGGCTCAAACCCACAAACAGTGAGATTATGACCTGAAAGGCAATCAAGAGTGGGACATTTAACCAACTGAGCCACTGAGGAGCCCCAAGACTTTCTAACTATGTTAACATTGAATTAGACATTTCCTGAATATTTACATTTATAGATGTTGTGAAACACATTACACAAATTGACATATAAAAGGAACTCTTCACTCCTCCAAAACAGTGAAGAGGTAGAATTTTTAAAAAATTCTATGTGTTGGGGTGCCTGGCTGGCTCAGTTGGTTAAGTATCTGACTCTTGGTTCGGTGTAGATCATGGTTTGTGAGATCAAGCCCTGCATCGGGCTCCACACTGCTCGGGGCCTGCTGGGGATTCTCTCTCTCTTCCTCTCTCTCTGTCCCTCCCCTGTTCATGCTCTCTCTCTCTCTCTCTCTCTCAAAACAGATAAATAAACTTTTTAAAAATTCTGTGTGTTGGGCTAAAATTAACAACTCAAGCAATAACAGATGTTGGCTAGGATGCAGAGAAAGAGGAACCCTTTTGCACTGCTGGTGAGAATGCAAACTGGTGCAGCCACTCTGGAAAACAGTATGGAATTCCTCAAAAAGTTAAAAATGGAACTACCCTATAACTTAGCAATTGTACTACTAGGTATTTATCCAAAGGATACAGGAGTGCTGTTTCGAAGGGGCACATGCATCCCAATGTTTATAGCAGCACTATCGACAATAACCAAAGTATGGAAAAAGCCCAAATATCCTTCAATCGATGAATGGATAAAGAAGATGTGATCTATATCTATATCAATATCAATATAGATACACAATGGAATATTACTTGGGGAACAAAAAGAATGAAATCTCACCATTTGCAACAACATGGATGGAACTTACGTGAAGTGAAATAAGTCAGAGAAAGACAAATACTTTCATTTCACTCATATGTGGAATTTAAGATACAAAACAGATGAACATAAGGGAAGGGAAGCAAAAATCATATAAAAACAGAGAGGGAGACAAACCATAAGAGACTCTTAAATACAGAGAACAAACTGAGGTTGCTGGAGGGGTTTTGGGTGGGGGGATGGGCTAAATGGGTGAGGGGCATTAAGGAGGACACTTGTTGAAATGAGCACTGGGTATTGTATGTAAGTGATGAATCACTAAATTCTGTTCCTGAAAACAATACACTATATGTTAACTAACTTGGATTTAAATTGAAAGAAAGAAAGAAAGAAAGAAAGAAAGAAAGAAAGAAAGAAAGAAAGAAAGAAGAGAAAAGAAAAGAAAAGAAAAGAAAAGAAAAGAAAAAAAAATTCTATGTATTGAAGAATGTCATGGTTTTGTACATAAGGGCTGCTCTAGCCATAAAAATATTATATCTATTCTTCAAAACTAAAGGGCACATAAGAGTCACATATTTTCACATGACATCTTACAACAGTGTATTTATAAATCTAAAGCTACTGCATATAATGTCATGCATTGTAACTAAACTTCTTTGTTATTTTTTGCTCAATAATTTTCTTTTACTTACATCCTTGCACATGCTATTACTTTTTTAATCTAAATAAAGACATTAAGTCAATAAAGTTTTAGGAAAAAACACTTTTAAATGTGAGTGAAGTGTTTATTACTTCTTTCCTTTTAAAAAAGGGAGGTGCCTAACACTTTGTCCTGAATGGGCTTGTTATGACCAACTTTGTGAATTCTATCCCCATAAAAGACACGTCTTCCTTCTCATCCTGAGTGTGGCTGTACATCGAAGGACACTCCAGACATTTCCCCTTCACATCTCAAAAGGAAGTATTAATCAAACAAAAGATGGGAAATTATGACATTCAGCCACTAAGGTTTAACTCAAGTGGCCAAGTTTTAGTTGATCACAGGGTACAGGTGACTATCCATCAAACAACCCATCACAACACACATTAAAATGTCTGGATTAATCAGGACAGATGCCAAGAATAATATTTTTTGCTGACGCTCAATGAAGACTACCAAAGGAATTCCCCTAAAACTGTACTCTACAAACATCAAGACCTAAAAAAAAATAATAATAATATAAAAGGAATTCTTCCTAACTGTATCTTAAACAAGGCAAAAGCACATTCTTTTGATGAAATGTTAAACAGCCTGGGTGACATATACAGTTTAAATTACAGAAATGTTAAAGCAATCTTGAAATTCAATATAAAAATATGTATGCATGTATATTTTAACTCTCTCAAAACATCATAAAATTTGATAAAACGTTCCAAATATATTAAATAATATTAACAATGTGGCATAAACTATTGATATAATCATACTCTCATTTCTTTTCCAAATTTATCTTACAAGAATTAACTTCACCTGGAAATCAATGGCAATTCCATATATAGAGGAAGAAAGCTGTAAGATATAGATTAGAAAATAAATGTATGTTTTATAATTAGGATTTTTAATTACAAATGCTAGAATTGATCTAGCAGTTTTGATAACTGCCTCAAATCTTGTCCTAGGCACAAATAACCCCTGATACCAGAGTTTGGAGTAGCCATCTTGAATTTCTGTTGGAGCATCATGATGCAAAGAATAAAGCACCAACATGAGAATCCATAACTTGAGTCTTGCTTCCTATGGTGGTAGCACATATGGCCAAGTCATTTGGCTACTTTGAGCCTCAGTTTCCTCACCTGCAAAGTAAGGATGTGAGCTTGATGATGTCTATAGCTCCATCATACTATGTGATGTTATGAAGAACCATAGAAGCAGCCATATGATCACCACCAGGCAAAACCAAACACCCCAGAACACTACACATCAGGGTCAAGAGAAAAGACTTTTCCAAACAAAGAACAGCCAAGGGCCTCAGACTCTTTCCCTTTTTACATACCTTAAAAAAGTAACAATATCTCTAGTATTCTATAAATTCTGGGTGGCTCAGTTGCTTAAGCGTCCGACTTTGGCTCAGGTCATGATTTCACAGTTTGTGAGTTCGAGCCCCGTGTCTGTCTCGTTGCTGACAGCTCAGAGCCTGGAGCCTGCTTTGGATTCTGTGTCTCCCTCTCTCTCTGCCCCTCCCCCGCTCATGCTGTCTCTATCTCAAAAATAAACATTAAAAAAAATTAAAAAAAAATAACCAAACCATTCACAAGATTCACTTGAGCAATTTTGCTTTTAATTTCTCAGTAACATAAACCTTTATGAGATTAACAATCTTTATGCCTGTACTAGAAAAATATCCATAATGTTTGTCACATGTCATATACTAACACACATTCAACATTCATTCCATAAACGGTGGCTGAACACCTACTATGCTGAGCCATGTGCTGGACACTATCTGTGCATAGGAAAAGCACCCAGGCCCTATCCTCAAGTCCTATTTGCTAGGTTACTCACGTGAAATTGTTGATAGTCAACCTTTCAAGGCTCACAAAATGCCAATTCTATGTGGAGAAAATTGTGTCATCAAACAGATCAAACATAAAATTGCCATTGGCATTTTGGAAATTTCCATTAATTCTGGAAAGTCTTAGGATACCATTTAGTGAGTTCGGGAGGAATTTCTTAACAGGGATTTTTGTTGCTTATTTTGTTTTGGGGGAGTTTGTTGTCATTGTTTGGAAACATGCATTCTAATTATTCAGTTCTTATGCATTTGTTTCCCATAACCAGTTAATCATTGACTAACCTACGATCTCCTCAGCATTAGTTACTCATAATGTGTGTGCAAGCATGTGCAGAGTGTGAGCATGCTCACACACAAGATGACTTGTTCTCTTTTCTAATCTTAAGGTAGGCACCACTCTCTTGTGGGGCGCCTGGGTGGCTCAGTCAGTTAAATGTCCGGCTTCAGCTCAATTCGTGATCTCACAGTCTGTAGGTTTGAGCCCTGCCTTAGGGTCTGTGCTGGCAGCTCAGAGCCTGGAATCTCCTTCAGATTCTGTGTCTCCCTCTCTCTGCCTCTCCCCTGCCCACATCCTGTCTCTCTCTCAAAAATAAATAAATATTTAAAAACTTAAAAAAAAATGTACTCTCCCCCTTGTCTTCACACACACACAGCTCTATTCTTTTTCTCAAGGCTTGTTTTCCTAAGAGGATTTTATACTTCTTCTTTGTATAACTCACAGACTCTATCCGAGGGTGTTGCATGGAGTAGACACAACAAAATTACCAACTGAATGATAAATCAAATTATAAGGGGAGACATCTGATTAAAAGGGTCTAGTAATATCCAAACACAAAAGCCATGAGAAAACAGATATTACATTTCTTGCCCACCGTGCTATTTGTCATATGCTGCTGCATTAGCGGTCATATCATGTTCGTAAGTTATTCTTCACAACGACTCTAAGAAAAAGAAATCACAGTATCACAATATATGAGGTATGCCTAGTACATTAGGGAACTTTGTGCATTGGATAGCAAGTACATCTAGTTATGCCAATTAGTAAAAGTAAATTTCCAGCTTTGCCTTAGGAAAGAAAAATTATTTGTCAGGAAAATGAATAATAAGGTTTATATTATGACACAATAAGGGAAAAGCTTGGAAAGTTAACACAAAGACCATGGACAGTTCAAAATATCCAACCACAGTAAGACGTTCTTTAAATGGAGCTTTCTTTCAAAATAAACAAATAGCTGAAAATATCCCAATCTTGAATAACTGTCTTAAAATTTGAATACTATACCTATCTGAGCAAAATCAAACACACTTCCCCAAATGATTAGCATGAGTGCACATATCAATCGCTTCATAGTGCAAGAAATGTCAAATGGCACTGGAGACAATACCATGCTTTCCTGTACAGTGCAAACATATTTCTTCTTGAGACACAGTTTACATAATACAGGAAATGGCTTCATCTGGTTCCTGGTCTTTTTGATCAAGTCCAAAGGCTTAAAGGAAAAAGTGTTTCTTTTACATTTTACTTTTTTTTTCTGTACTTTTGTTTTTCACAAATTATATTTCCCTAAATTGAAAATGGGAACTGGACAGATATGGACAGCAATGTCGTCTAAGAAATTCTTTACTAAAAGGCAAGCTTATGACCTTTTCCATGAGTTCTACAGGTGGCCAATAAAAAAAGTGGGGGAAGCATTTGTGATTTGGGACAACTTGACTCCACGGTTTAAGATGGCAATTTTCCCTTAAAAAAAAAAAAAAAACAAAACTAGGGGCGCCTGGGTGGCTCGGTCGGTTAGCATCCGACTTAGGCTCAGGTCATGATCTCACAGTCTGTGAGTTCGAGCCCCGCGTCGGGCTCTGTGCTGACAGCTCAGAGCCTGGAGCCTGTTTCAGATTCTGTGTCTCCCTCTCTCTCTGCCCCTCCCCTGTTCATGCTCTGTCTCTCTCTGTCTCAAAAATAAATAAACGTTAAAAAAAAAAAAAATTAAAAAAAAAAAAACTCAAAAGCTGAGAGGTAGAAACTACTTGGAGTGTTTGAGAAGGAAGGTGGCTGCTGTGGCTGACTGGAAGCTGACAGAGGAGGGGTGAGAACAGGCGAGGTCAGTGGGGACTGGGCCACAGCACGTGGGACCTCTGGGGCCTTGTGAGGGTGGTAGCGACTGAGTGAATTGAGAAGCCATTGGAGAGTTCTGAGCAGAGGAGTGAATTGACTTAGGTTTCTAATCAGTTACCTTGGCTGCAATATGGAGGAGAGCTCATAGTACAACAAAGGGGGAAGCAAGGACACTAGTTAGGTATTCACTGCCTATATCAGACCAGAAACGGTGGTGATTCAAACCAGGCTGGGGGAGGTGGCAAGAAGCAAATGGTTCTAGATGTATTCCGTACATGTGAACTGATGTGATTTAATGATTAATTGGACATAGGTGGAAGAGAGTCAAAAGAGGCAAGGACGATTCCAAGTATTTTTGATTGGGGGATCTGACAGAATGGGGAAGAGCATGGAAGGAGCAGACTTTGGGAGGGAGGAGAGAAACAAGAGTTCAGCTTTAGACCTGTGGCTAGTTAGATGCCTATCAGACATCCACATGGAGATGTCAATTGGGAGTTGGGTCTCCAAGGCTAGAGTTAAAGGAAGAGATCTAGGACGGAGATAGAAATTTGGGAGTCATCAGTTCAGGGCTGCTATTTGAAGCTTGACAGCAGAAAAGATCACTGTTTGAGAAGAGCTCCAAGTACTGAACCTCTGGGTGCTCTAATACTAAAAGGGTAAAAAAGAGAAGGAACCAACAAAAGAGATTTAAGGTTTTAGGGTCAACCAGTGTAGTAAGAAAGGAAGCAGATTGGATGGTTTATAGGAATTCAAGTGACTAGAGTTTTTCAAAAAAACAAACAGTCAAATTCTGAAAGTGAATTGAGTAAAATAAGGTCTGAGGATTGACCACTGGATTTGGCGATATGGCGGTCACTGGTGGCCTTAACAAGAGAATCTCTTTGGTGACAGGAGATAAGAATGAGAGAGAAAGAGAAACTGTAGATGATAGCATTTTGCTCTAAGGAGGAATACAGAAAAAATGCAACAACTGGAATGGTAAGCGGAGTCAAGAGAGGTCTGTTTCTGAATATGGAAGATTTACCGTGTGTTTACACATTGATGGAAATGATCAAGCTGAAGAGAAAAATCTGATGACGCTGCAGACAGAGGAAGTAGAATTACCAGAGTGTGCCCATAGGTAGGTACGAGAGGATGGGATCCAGTGTACAAGAACATTAGAACAGGGTGATGAGAGAGAAGGCAGAATGAGAGAGGACAGATACAGAAGGCTTCTTCAATTTAGTAATGTGTTACAGGACATTCTCATCCTAGTCTGGGTTCTCAGTGAAATAACAAATATGGTTACTGGCTGATAGGATAAAAGAGAGGAGGGATAGGGGTTAGGGGGAACAGAAAAAGATATAAAACAGTTGCTGTAGACTGAATGCTTGTGTTCCCCCTAAATTCATATGTTGAAACCTAATCCCCAGTGTGATGGCATTAGGAAGTGTGGCTTTTGGAAGGTGATTAGGTCATGAGGCAAGAGCCCTCATGAATGGCTTTAATGCTCTTATAAATAAGGCTCCAGAGAGCTTATTGATGCTCCCTCCAGGTGAGACCACAGAGAAAAGATGGCCATCTACAGACCAGGAAGCAGACCTTTACCAGACATCGAATCTACCAGGGGCTTAATCTTAACTTCCAGCTTCCAGAACTGTGAGAAATAAATTTCTGTTGTTCATAAGCCACCCAGTCTATGGTATTTCATTACAAGAGCTCAAATGGATTACACACTAGTCCTTCAGGATTGATACAGAGTAGGTGGCGGGTTGGATCTAACTAGGGTTGGGGACTGGCCAGTTGAGAAGGCAGGGAGTTGAGGATATATGCTAAAAAGTGTTTATGAATGGTGGACCAAACTGGTAAAACTACTAAGCCAGAAAAAACAACCAGGACTGTCACTGATGTAGAAATAAACTTCCATTTTATTAAACCGCAGACTTTGGGGTTTATCTGCTACTACATCCCAACTTAACATAAAATTCAGAAATAAAGTTCTTTATGTCCCGGTCGCATCTTATTTCTGACTTTTTATTCCTTGTGATACACAATTAGCTACAGTTCCCTAGAATATCCTGAACATCCTAGAATATCCTCCTTCCTGTCTTCTTCACCAGGCCAGCCCCACTGGGTATCTTCTCTTCTAGAGCCATTCATCCCACAACTATAGATTGATCACCACCTAAAGCGGGCCAAGTATGAATCAACCACATTGCACAGTAAATATCTCCCCCACAAACTGGTGCATGGTGACTGCCACATATTTAGCACTTGTTTATAGAATGAATGAATGAACTCTCAGCCATGAGTTCATCTATAATCATTTATCTCCAGAGGTGGGATGTGTTAAGAGACCAGGGGATTTATGTAGCACGCACAGTTCATAGGTTATGCCACCGTCTTTGCTCCACTCTTAATATAACACTATCAGTGTAATCAGTTAATTAAAATAGCTGTTTAATAACTTAAATTTACTACTTTCCAATTTCTTTTTACATTCATTTCCTATTCTCTTAGTAATTCTCATAATTCTCACTTTTGATAGGAAAGTGTGAGAATAAATGAGAAGAGAATGGAAAAAGAACAGTGAAAGACATCCAAGAAGGAAATTGGGGGTGGGGGGTGGGAGGGAGAACAGAAAAGGGAAAGGAAAAGAAGGGAATGAAACAGAAGCAGAGAGGGAAATAGGGAAATAAAAATAAGGAGAAAGAAAAAAGCATTCGTGGCAGAAGTAGATGGACAGGAAAAGGCAAAGAGAAGATTACGAAGAAGGGATACTAAAGAAATTGCTTACAAAGCACTTAGGAGAGTTCAGAACATCTAGGAAGAAGCTGGAGAATTCTGCAATATTTATAGTAATCCTTTATCCCTCTAAATATTGATGAATATTTATGAGTAGTAACAACAAACATATTTATTGAGTACTTACCATGTGAAAAACACTGTGCAGAGCCCCCTACAGTTTTCAAGTCAATAATTCCTCACAACTATTATTACCCTCATTTTACAAAAGGGAAACAGAGGCCCTGAGTATTTACCAAAACATACAGTGAGTGGGAATGCTAAACCTCAAATTCAGACCCACACAAGCTCTTACCCACCATGGGTCATCTCCTCTTTGCCCACGCTGCTTTTGCAATCAGGATGTGCAGACCAGGGTGGATTCTGAGCCAGCTGACAAGGCTTTCTCACATCTCCCATCCTTCCCAAGCCAAGGACACGGGAAAACTGAAAAGCGAGACGGGAGGAGCAGCCAGGAGCAGCCCTGTGCTCCCTGACCCCAAGGACCTGAATGTGAAGCAGATGGGACCCAGACGCTCATCCAAGACTCACACTGTCCTGTTCTGCAATTTTGACACTTCATTTGGATATATCTGTTTATTCTTTTCAAAACACAGTTGTGCTCTCAAATTGAGAACCAAAGTACACAGACAGAAACCCTTTCTAGAGATGTTCTGTCTCCTTCTGAGGGAGGAGGTAGAGGGAAGTCAGCCATCTTACTAATAGCCAGAAAAACAAACAAACAAAAAAAGAAGAGTCATCAGAAAGCTAAGATGTTTGCATGTTTCTGCATGTTAGGTCTTTGGACAAAATTGTGAGGGTGTGTACGTATCAGAAATAACAAATTCATGGCCACACTACCATGTATCTCTTCAGCATCAACAGTAATCATTATTATCTGATCTCTATACATTCTCAGAGTCAGAACAGAGCTTCAGAATCCTTCACAACACAGTACTCCTGGAAGCCACTAGCAATAGCTGATAAAGAGAACAGGACTGAAATGAATTTGTAGTTTCTGGTATAAACATATGTCATCACGAGGTATAGCCCCACAACATCATAAATGGCCTTAATATGGGTAAGGTTAAACAAGAACCCAAATGCTTAACACTAAAGTTGTTTGTCCTTTGGTCAATAATTATTTTCCTAGCATACTCACTAAGGGCTTGTGCTTTCATAATTAGAGTTTTAGAAACTAATTAAGAAACAATATGTTTAAATTGAGAAATGCTAATGCTTCTGTAATTCACAGTAATTTTTAAGGCCTGACCAGGAAACAGAAAACTATTTGACAGGGTCTGGGCTAAAAGCCATGATGGCATCCACTGTTTAGTGTTGAATAATTTACAAACTTCTGTTCTTTCAACAACTACTCAGAGAATGAAGTTGCTAAGTAAATATACAGCTCAAAAACAACACAGAAGAGCTAACTCACCCCTCACATCTTGCAGAAAGGTGGTGGCCCTAAGCGGAAAGACAATATGCATAAACTACTTGCCAAAAACACCCGTTGTAAAAATATTTTTAAATCTCTTAGGATGCCTCGATAAACTAAAACTCTTTTGATGCCATGAAGAAAATGCATTTGTGGCTGATATAGTCACATCAACAAAGTCTGATAATTTTATTTTCTGTCAATGGCTCTAGAAAATGAGGCACAGGGCACAAATGTCAAACAGACAAGGGACTTCGTGTATATTCACATGTGCCAGACATTTTCCACTTAGAAGGAATGTAAGTTTAATTAAGCGTGTTTCAGCAGCCAAAAAATTAAAAACCCACCCATTATTCCTCACTTATATCTACCTTAGAACTTTCATGACACTGGCAGTCACAATATCTAATAAATTAGATCTAAAAGAGAACAGTCCCAGAAATACAGAAATGGAGTTAGCTTTTTTCCCCTATGTAAGGACCTCACAAAAGGTTTGTTTCTCTCTAAATCAAGAAAAAGGTGTGTGTGCTGGTGGATAGGGGCAGGGTATTAAATAGTTCTCTTTACTTACTATGGTCCTCAGAGTAACAAGGCAAAAGGGATAAGGGTTTGAGTAATATCAACAACATTATTGACTTAAGCTATTAGAAAAGTTCTATTTGCTTTATAGAAACACCCTGCCAATTCTTGCACTGAAGTTAAAGAATTCAATGGAATGATAATACTCAAAACATAGTACCTATAAAAAAAAAACAAGGATGACACTAAAAAATTTCAAAACAGAAGTTTTTTGAAAGGTGAAATAACATTAGAAAATGTGGCTGGAGATTTTCTTTCTTGTTAATATGACAATCATTATATGATACTCAAATTAAGGTTAATATCCTGGAAAAAGAATTCCTTTTGTCAACTGGTGGTCTGTGGCTTGAGACTTCACTGAAAGGTTTCACTTGAAAGGCTATGAAAACATCAGCCACTGATCCAGAAGTTCTCAACGGCTCAGAGATGCAAGGTCATTCATAATTGTCTCCATCTTTCTTTCCTCTCTCCAGAGTATAATTACTTCAAGAAACAAAATCCTGGTTTATTTTACTGAAATCCAGAAACTCACCGCTTATATAGCAGCAGCCACTTCCCTTATCCCTGGCTTAAATATCCGTAACTGTCAGCACTCCTAGCTATATTCCACAGGACAATGTCTAATCCTTAGTGGGTCTAATTTTCAGAATCTGCATTAAAAAAAAATATGTGTATATATATGTGTATACATATATATGTGTGTGTATATATATATATATGTATACATATATGTATGTATGTATATGTATACATATATGTATGATATATATATATATATATATATCAGCTCACCAATCTTTAGCACCTACAATGAATTGGTCACATGTAAACAGCTATTAACATTTGGTTGGGAGGACAAGAGGTAGAATAGTGTAGTAGAAAAAAACAGGCTCCATTTTGGAAATCAGAATGTCAGCTCCATCATTTCCTAGCTATGAGAAAGTAAGAAAGTTTTTCAATCTCCCACTTGCCCTATGTGTAACGTGGAAAAATGATACCTACCTCAAAGAGTTTTGTGTGGATTAAAAGAGGTAGCATGTCTAACATGAGTATGGTCACATGATGATGAACCTTAAAAAAATTAACTACCTTGATTAACAAATGAGAATCAGGAAATAGTTTAAAAGTGTAACATCTTATTAGGAGTGGAGAAGGAGTTTGTAAATCACCTGACCAAAATCCTTTACGTGTCCAAAGGATCTAGCAACTAGAGGGTCACTTCACCAGAGCAATTTCAGAAGATTGGTGAAAACAAGAATGGTTGTCTTAAAGAATAATAGTAGGAAAGAAAATTGATATAATGGGTCTGAATGTTACTTTCAAGAAGTAGGGCTGTGATGGGAAGGACAAAGAATTATGGGATTGGGTATGGGTTTCAGAATGTATGTCTGTTGGGTATCTTTAGGATGGGAGAGTTGGAACATTTGCATGGCTGAAGGTCAAAGTCAGATATAAATAGAAAGACTATATAATTTATCACCCAAACCAGACATTTTTGAGAGTGAAAGTGGATGATGATAATAATGATTCTTAGACAATAGAAGTAAACTGTAACTGTCCCAGGCCAGCCAGAGTCTGGTTATCCTAAAAATAAAGGATGGTGTTGAAGATATACAGAGGGAAAGAGTTGATGGAGCAAGATCCCTGAGGAGAGGAGAGAGTGGGAGCTGAGTAGAGGCAGTTGGTAGGGGTAGGAGAGGAATAAAAAGATCAACACTTTCCCTTGTGCCAGACACAGATCAAAATCCAGCTGCACCTCTGTTCTTGCAGAACTTACAGTTTAGTGCACTGATTATCATGGTATAAGAGGAGGGGAGGATGCACATGGGATTGTCAAAGAGAAAAGCAGAAAACCTAGGTCACTCACTTTTGAGAAAAAGTCCTAGAATTTCTCTAGGAGGAAAGACATAGTTTGAAAAGCTCAATTATAATAGTCAATATTATAATTCAGTGTATTTCCTTTTTTCTTAATTAGCCACATATTTATTTTGAAATTTTGAACATCAAAGGAAGTTGTTTTCTGTAGCTTTTGTTTTTGCCTTCCTATCACAAGGAGATAATGGGGTCAAAATAGTTCTGAAATTTTGACTGATAGGGAAATACCTGCCCTTTAGTGAGTATATATTACTTTCCAGGTTCTATGACAGATATGATACACACACATATATAAAGAGAGAGAGAGAGAGAGAGAGAGAGAGAGAGTCAGGGGGAGAGAGAAAGAGAAAGAGAATAGAACCCACAGTACCTTCCCGCAGTGGCTCAAGCTATAAAGGGGCTCAGCAAAAGTCTGTGGAATTGCATTAGACTGATCACCTTCCTACCTTGGCATGGCTGTACTCGCTAACAGACAGTGCACTACCCTGGATGCATAGCCACATTCTCAAATCCCCTGGCATTGATCCTTACAAATATAGGTCCTTTCCTGGTAAGTTATTTTAACTTCTCTCTCTTTATTATATATATATATATATATATATATATATATATATAATAATATATATATATTATATATATATAATATATATTCTTATATATTTTATTATATATATTTAATATATAATATATTTAATATATAATAAATAATATATTTATTATATGTTATATATAAATATATAAAATATATAAAGTGCAGGTATTCTATATATATTTTTCTGTACATACTCTATATATAGAATATAACAGCATATTTAAATATCTTTATCTTTTATAAAAAATAAAAAATATCTTCACTAATTTTATAAATAACCCAACAAGTAATTTGATAAGAAATCTGAAATTAGAAATTATATATATAAAATCTATATAATCTATAGATTGTACACATAATCTATAGGTAATCTACAGATTGTACATAATCTTATATATAGAGAGAGAATATAGAATATAAACATGTAAATATTTTTATTAATTTAATAAGCAATTCAACAAATAATTTGATGAGAAATCTGCAGACACTGTTAACATCTGCAGACACTGTTAATATTTGCAGACTTTATACCTAAGCCACTGGGGGGATATACAGTCTCTTGGTTCTACGTTCAAAAAGGAAAGCCTGAAGAGGTAAAAAAAAAAAAAAAAAAAAAAAATTATAAGTGGCTAAAAGTAAATCATGAAATGCTAAATTGGGTAGACAGGGTACAATTAGAATACAAAAGAAGAAAAATTGGTTCAATCTCATCAGAAAATAATGTCAGAGAAGAGAAGGCAGCCAAGCAAAGCCTTAGAGAGTGGGGCAATGATTCTTCAGGGAAGTGGAATGGGTCCGTAAGTGGTTTGATGGAGGGTGGTCAAGGGAAGGCTTGGGGAACACTTCAAGCATGGCACAATGAGGAGTTGAGTGCTACTAGTAGACGAGGTATGGGGCTTAAAGAGGAGAGAGAGGAAGAGATACAATTGAAAGGAAAGAAGAAACACGCTTCTAACTGCTATCTTAATTCAATACCAAACGAATGGAATCAGATTTCTTTCAGAGGGAAACAGGGAGTCACTGAAGATAGTTTCCGATTTCCAAGGGAACTGGGATTGTTGAGAGCCAGAAAGTTCTTCCAAATAGCTTCAACTTTATTTACATGTTTACATGATCTTACAAAATAATCTTGATCTCTCTGCATGTGGTGCTCCCTGTCAGCTCAATCATTTATTTCTGAGCTATAAGAAGGCACCTGACTTTCTTGCAGTGTGACATGACAATTTCAGTTTGCAAGAGGATTGCCTGGATCTATTGTGTGCTTCTTAGGTGGTGCTGAGAGTATTTCTAACTCTACTATGTTATCTGGACCCAAATATTTTTCTTCTCCACTCTCTACTGAGATGTGATGAAATGTGCCAGTAGAGGTATAAAGATAACACCTATCTGACAGGAGTGGAGATTAGGCACAAAGGCTAACACCCAATCTTATCTTACATTCGCAAGAAGGATCTAGGGCTTTGTCTTTTGTATACTGCTTTGTTTCCCACATCCATGTGGTCCCCTAGCAGTTCACCACACTAATCTCTCAACAAGTTCTAGGTACAAGGAGCTTCTTCATTAAAAATCACTTGACACTCTTTCTCTCAAGCCTGACCACAGTCAACCAGGGTGGAATCAACTTAACAGCTCAGTGAAGTTTCCTCTTTGAGAAGTGAAGTATCATATGGTTAATTCTCTCCAGAAGAATGTTTCACCATGAGAGAAAAAAAGAATGTCCTAAAAGTGACAAATGCCAATAAATGGCTACTAAAGGTAGATAAGGCTAGAGTCACTCATCAACAAGCTCATACAATGATAGAGCATGTTTTAGGATAAAAGAAATGGTTCTCTAAGGAAAAATATATAATAGCCTGGGTGCAACCTGTTAGGCCCAGGACGTAGAGTCCTCACATGCATTCACACATACACACCCACAAAGAACACAGGCAGAGTTACTGTCCCTTGTATCCATCCTGACCTCAGAAATAACTGGCTTGAGGCGTTCAGAAACCAATGCCAAGTAGAGGGTCATCACTGCTCTCCCCCCTCATCCCTTCGTATTGTTTTTGTTTCCCTTCTAGCGCCTTTATTTGGGAGTTCCATTTGGCAGTGAAATCTGAAGTCATTAGAAATTTAGCAGTGAATGTTGGATTCCCTCTTATTGCCCAGCCACCGAATCTATCTTTCTGTATCATGAAAGAGCAAAAGCCTATGGAAGGCCTATGAATTAGAGGAGAGACAGACAGACGGACCAGGGAAAGCTGATCTAAAAAAAATAGTATGACAAGATCTCAACACTGAATCCAGAAATTCATTTATGGCAAGACTGATGTCTTTCAGTAAAAGCACATATAACTGTTTACCAAATAGGACCACAGTCCCTCTGCCCAGGAGGCCACCAAAGGACCCGAGCATTGCCTCTGCAGCCCTTCCTGGAAACAATACACCCTTGTTCCATGGCCTCCCAGCTGTGACAGGCATGATAAAAATGGAGATTGTTTTTATACTCTATGTGCTGTTTCTTCACTGACAGCAGCATGGTTATTCGCCAAATAATCAGAGTATGTTGGCATTTTTATAAATAAAGTGCTTGGTTTTGACAGTAATCTGTGCAGGGAGGACTTGGAGGATGGACAAAAAATGTCTTCTTTCCCATGCATAGGAACAAGGCATCCTTGGCTATTTATCAGCACACTGAAATTTCTTTTGACCAAAAGGCAGCCAGGAGCACAGCTATGACATCAGCCCAGCCGAAGCCCTGTTCTCTCCGACAGGACACAGGGAAGCGTTTCTTTCCTCCATGGTTTGCAGGAATGTGTTCCTGGGGCTTCCTGCGTTATACAAGAAGGATTTTATTTCACTGGAAAAGAGGCCTGGGGGTTGAGAGGGTACGGGTGCGGAAACTAAGGCTCAGTAAGCTCCCACGGCGCTCTGGGCTTACAGAAATTGTTTTGTTTCATCCTCACTATAGCCCTGGAAGGTGGGTATTATTGTTCCCAATTTACAGACGAGGAAACCATGCATACTTGGGTGGGGTAACAAATGCCCTGGCCACAGCAATCTGCCCCAGAAGGAGTCAGAAGTATAGAGACAAAGTATGAGAAAAGGAGATACACATTTCTCCTTTAAGAAAACCGTGTGTGTGTGTGTGTGCGCGCGCGCGTGCACACGCGCGTGACCGTGTGTGTGTGTGTGTGTGTGTGTGTGTGTGTGTGTGTGGCTGAAGAGTTTTAAGCACATACTCTGCTCTATACACTTAATATTTATTGTGTCAAAAAAAGATTTCACAAGGGCACCTGGGTGGCTCAGTCGGTTAAGCATCCGACTTCGGCTCAGGTCATGATCTTACCATTTGTGAGTTTGAGCCCTGTGTCAGGCTCTGTGCTGACAGCTAGGAGCCTGGAGCCTGCTTTGGATTCTGTGTCTCCCTCTCTCTCTGCCCCTCCCCTGCTCATGCTCTGTCTCTCTCTCTCTATCAAAAATAAATAAACATTAAAAAAAATTTTTTTAAATATTTCACAGTTTTCTGAAAGTATTTTTATAGAAAACATCCTTTTACACTTCATTTAAGAAACCCTCTAGGTAGGGGCTTCTGATGGCTCAGTCGGTTAAATGTCTGACTCTTGGTCTCAGGCCAGGTCATGATCTGACAGTGAGACTGAGCCCCGCATCGGGCTCTGCCATCATCGCGGAGCCTGCTTGGGATTGTCTCTCTCTCCCTCTCTTTCCGTCTCTTTCTCTCTCTCTCTTTCTCTCTTCAAATAAATAAATAAATAAATAAATAAATAAATAAATAAAACATTTAAGAGTAAAAAATGAAACCCTCTAGGTAGGAGGTAGATTTAATTATTACTTGGTAAATGAGGAAACTGTCTTTCTGGGATTGTAGGCCAAGTACCAAGGTCACAGCTAATGGGTAGAAAAAAGGGACTCAGCACAGATCTTCTGATTCTTCTTCCCTGGTGCAATGTCTTCCACTCCACTCTGATACCCTCTCATTACCAAGCATGGTGACACTCAGAAACAAAACCTTCCTGCCACTGGTGTAGGAAGAGGGTGATGGCTATGGGCTGGGGCCTTCACCATTAATACAGTCTGCCAGGAAGAACTTGTTCAGACAAATGGAAGATTCAACCATGGGGACTTTTTCCTGAGGGTATTTCCACAGCCTCTTCTCACCTCTCTCCTCCCTTCTCGGCCAACTCCCTCTTACCAGTAAAGTCAAGCCACACTTGGTACAGAAAGCAGTTACCTTACAGACTGTGGCTCTGACTGTCACCGCACTTCATACTACACACAGCTCGTGTTTTGCAGGCAGCAGAATATGAAATCCAGAATGATTGATACCAGAGTATAGAGTCTAGCCTGGCATGACTTTGCGAACTCCTAGCTGAAGAGGGAAGTCTTCCGTGAGCTTCTGGGTGGGACGGGAACAGAAGTACCCCAAATGACAGTGCAGCAGCAGACCATTCACAAAACAGGAGCAAGACTAAGCATCAGTTTGCATCAACTGTAGAAGTATACCTGAGACTGTCTTTCCAGCAACCACTGCAATCTGGGCGGGATGGTCTTTCAGCCAGTGGGTTACTGTTCTGCCAGTCAAATTCCAAGTGAACAAACATTTAGAAACCCTGCTCTCTGGGGCGCCTGGGTGGCTCAGTCAGTTGGGCGTCCGACTTCAGCTCAGTCATGATGTCACAGACGGTGAGTTCGAGCCCCACGTCAAGCTCTGTGCTGACAGCTCAGAGCCTGGAGCCTGCTTCAGATTCTGTCTGCCTCTCTCTCTACCCCTCTGCCACTCATGCTCTCTCTCTCTCTCTCTCTCTCTCTCTCGCCTTCAAAAATAAACACACATTAAAAATATTTTTTAATAAAATAAAATAAAAATACAAACTCTGTTCTCTGCAAGAGAATTTAGAAATCCGGAATAAGGACCATGATATAATGGCTGAAAAATGAAATCTATCCCTCACCACCACTTTTTTAAGGTGTATTTAATAATTCAATTCATCCCCTTTAAAAGGGTAAATTTAGCACTGTTGGATAGTTTAGGATAAGTGTGTCTGACGGGCATGTAAAAGCCCCATGACATTCTACATGATAGCCCTCTAACACCAACAGACCTCAAATCTAAACTGAGACACTGTTGGAGAAGATGGAAAATTGAGTTCAATCCTAACTTGGTTTTTGATCCTTCGAGAACACTGAACGCACTGTATCAACTAACATATACAATCTTCTGACATCTCAGTGGCCTGTATTTCCTTTCTAGAAGTCGGCTGGCAAAGTCCACTGTGCCTTCCAGCTTCCCTTTAATAAAGAAAGTAAAATAACTACTCGGAATGTTATTTATGATTGGGTCTGGGGGTGATAGTTGCCAGATGTGAGATATTTCGTGTAAACTATTAAAAGATAAAGATCCCTGAAGTTGCATTTCTACAAAGCAGAGATAGAAACCAAAGGGTCAGAACAAACACTGCAGCTTCCGTAATGTGTAACACTAAACTCAGTTCAGCAACCCTCTGTGCCTGGACCTGAACTAGGCACTGGAGGTGAAAATAGGCTTAGAATGCAGCAAAGGGCTGAGGCAACATGGTATAGATAGGGGATATGCCAACAGTGCTAGCAGGCAACGGCACTATAGGAGCCCCGAGAAAGAGGTGGGATTATTGCCTTTTGGAAAAGCTTGAGGAGGCTGACAGCAGAGGTAAGCCTTGAACGAGGCTTGGATGGATGAATACGATTTTGCTGCGGATCTACGGAGAGGATGGGAGAAAGGGCACTCCAGGCAGAAAACAGCATTGGCAAAACAGAAGAGAATGCATAGCTACCCTTGAGTGTATGGGGCAACATTCTATTCAGAGAAAGAAAAAAGTATGCCACCTGAACCCTTCCAGGATGTTGTTCTGAGAAGTATATTAATTTCAGATGTAAAACCATTTTCTTTGTGTACAAGTAAATACAGTAATTGAAGTGACAGAATAGACATGTAGAATTTATTATCTGAAAGAAAATCTAATCAATTGGTATTTCATTTGGAAAAGTTGATGAAATATTAGGGAGAGAGTGGCCTTTTAATCTTTGATTTTTAGATTCGGAGAGAGAGCTTAATTTTCAGTGACAAGGTCACTACTGGTTGAATGGTCTCCTTTTGCTTCCCACAGAAATGATGGTTCTCTCGTTCTTAAATTATTTATTAAAATCAGGCTTCCATAGTCAGAGTTTATTTAAACACTTTTTTTTTTGTAGATCAGCAAATTAAAATCATGTTACCTTTGTTATTTCTACCAGTTCAGAAAGGGTATTAGAGTTCTTATGTGATATTAAACATTAATTTCATGAAAGTGTTATTGGTATGTAACAAAATCCTCTCTTTTCAATCCGTGCTAATTAATATTCAATGCAATAAGTACACATGTATTTAATACTATTATCATCAAGGAAGGGCAGAGGGTTCAAGTCATTGCAAAGGACAATGTGGGTATATTTTATCTCTTGCTAATTAGCAAAATTAGATGAGCTTCTGGAAGATTATTTGAAAGCAAAGGTTTGCCAAGCCTACTTTCAATAAGCAGTTTTTATGCTCCCAATAGCCTAAGACTCAACTCTTAGATGACAAAAATAAATCTTTTGGTACATCCATCATGGTTAAAGCAAGCCACTTCCAAGGTCAACTATAGGGTCAGAAACAAAAGGCATGCCAAATAGCCACATATGCAAAATCACAGACATCAGTTCATCTGAAACAAATGCTCTACCTTGCAAAAGAAAAATTATTTTGTTGTTTGCATTTATGATAATGTGCTGACGTAGCTTGATTTGGAAACATAATGAAACTTGTGTATTCTTTTGCCAATTGGATGATATCTTCTCATAGAAGTAAAAAAAACAAAACAGAAAAACAACAACAACAAAAAAAAAACAGCATAAAAACATTGACCTGTATCTTGGCCAAGACCTAGGGTCAGGGAGTAAACTCCATATCTCTTAGGCAATGTATATAATACAACAGACATTACATATACGCTTTATCATTATCCAGACAGTCCTTCTTTCAAAAGGATGTCTTTGCTAAATAAATGTGTTCTCATAACTGCCTTTGAGAAGTAGGCATGTGCTGATCCTGTAACCCTCTACACCTTCTTTGAAGCTCTTAAATACCACACTTCAAAAACATGTCCTATTTTAATTATATCATCCTGGTACATGAGAGATAAGGTGATTCCTCTACTTTCTGGATCAAAAGGAACAGGAGGATTAGACAGAAACAGCACATCAACTATCATATTAGCTGTCTCTAGATTACAACATTCGAACATTCTCTGTCCATGTTACAACTCTCATTTCAGTGTCTATGAGGAAGTTTCTGCACTTTGTTTGACCCGGCTGAACTTTGTCACAGTGCCTTCTCACCACCCCTGCCGAAGCAAGCCATTAAATCTTACCAACTATCTCTTTGTTGTCTCTCGTAGGTTCCCAGCCCCTCCTTCCAATCTTACCGAGCCAGTTAAGCTGCACTTTTCACCTTCTGTGTTGACATAAAATGAAGTAACTGCATTTATTTGATTATTGACTGCACATTTTGTCAACATCTCAAATTTTATAAGTCAACTAGATCGTGTTTCAAGGCAAAGTCCTAAAATTTCATAGCTCATCTCTATTTGCTTGCTTAGAGCAAAGTAACGAAATGAAAAACCCAGAACTCTAGAGAAAGTTTGTTTAGTCTTGTCATCATATAACTGAACTAAATTATTCAGCACTGTAGAAGTGTTTTAAAACATTCTATTATAGAAAAGGAAGTTATTAGTTTTGTTAAAATATACTTGAATTTGATAGGCATTTAACCAATGCCTATGAAAGTAGAGTGTGTTGGACTGAAAATTATTAGAGTCCCGAATGCGACCTGAATTCCATGTGGTGGAGAAAGCAGATGTACCAGCTGCCAAGAGGTGCCCACTTGCTAAACGAAAATGCTGGGACTAAGGCCTCGTTCCCAAGTTCAATGTCACACAAGATAGGGTCTGTCTCCTGTTCTCCACCCTCAGGGTAGAAGACAGTTGTACCTCATGCCAGAACTATAATCACCTGAGTTTTTAAAATATTTTGGGGCGCCTGGG
This sequence comes from Panthera pardus, assembly GCF_024362965.1. Lineage (NCBI taxonomy): Eukaryota > Metazoa > Chordata > Mammalia > Carnivora > Felidae > Panthera > Panthera pardus. The sequence continues at coordinate 95,701,232 of NW_026526721.1, read as the reverse complement.
TGGCTCAGTCGGTTAAGCATCTGACTCTTGATCTCAGCGCAGGTCATGATCACATGGTTCGTGAAACTGAGCCCAGTGTTGGACTCTGCACTGACAGTGCAGAGCCTGCTTGGGATTCTCTTTCTTCCCTCTCTCTGCACACCACCACCCCCCACCCCCCGCTTGCACTCTTTCTGTCTCTCAAAATAAATAAATAAACTTTAAAAAATGAAATATTTCATGGAATATATTATGTAACCCTGTTAATGTAAACTACTAGGCTTGAGGTCATTTATATCCATCTGACTATAGAACAAGGCCCCTTCCTATTTGAAGCACTCAACTGATGCAGTTGACAGATACAGATCATTCCTTAACTGACACCCCACTCAGAATCCCCTTCTGGTGACGCTCCCTGTTCCCAGGTGAAGAAACATTATTTGACATTAGAATGGAAATATTGTGGTGAGTATGCACACGGGTTCTCTTTTAAAAAGAACACAGAAATTTAAATTTTTTTAGGTTTAAGAAACTTAAACATTTTTTTAATTGGATATTCATCTTATTAGAAGTGATTTTGTGAAAAATGACAGTGTTACCCTCCAATGATTCCTGACTTGACTTGAAGTCGGTCAGGTCAGACAGCCCAGAAATTATGCCATATGTTACATATCATTAGTGAGTAAGGGCAAGATTAGAATTTCCCTCTGATACTTCTATTTTGTAAGTTGTTTCAGTCTGTTATACAAGCAAACAGGTCCAGACCTGACAGGAAGGAGAATCATTCGGAATAAAAACTAGGTGAACAAGTTAAATCCTAACCAGTGAACAAAGCATCTGCCTACACAGAAGGTAGTATCTGGAGCCTAGAGAAGGGGCCAAAAAACAGACTTCCTACAGGGCCAGGCAGGTTAAGGAGATGATTGACTCTAGCTTCTTGGAGAGTGTGGTAAGGTAGGAGGCCCTGACTGTTTCCCTTCCACAATGTGTGCACAAGGTAACCAGCATCTTTCAATGCTGCACATCTAGCCTGAATCCAGAATTCTTATGTGAGATGTCCCAATTATTAAACACTGGCCATGAAGTCTATACTATGGATATAAAACAAAACATTTCTACAGCTTCTCATTCACTACCTTTGATATGTTTCAGTGGGGCATTAAAAAGACGTTAAATACAGATCTGGTAGCAAATGATGAATGCTACCCTTCAAAAAATAACCATGAGAAGGAACTACATATTGAAAGCTGAACTGCTTAAGCTGATAAATTCAGAACCACCTTAAACCAAGGCCTCCATACTTGTCCTCACCCTAAAATATCAACAAGCACCAGCTAAGTCAAGGGCCACGTTCTTTGCTGGAATCTGAAGAAAGACTTAATCCTGACCGTCATGGACCGTCATGCATTTGCAGTCAAATGGATGAACTTGCTTATAAATCTAGCATCCACTGAGTGATTTCCTGCCTTAGAGAACTTCAGGTTACAAAGGATACCCATCCATTTCTTACCTTCCCCCAGGCCTACTTCCACTTTACATTCATTATAGTTCCATAACTAGAGACTTAAGATAATTGTCTGTCACTTGCAGTGTTCTATCCATCCTTTTCAGAGGAACTCTGATAAAAATCCTGGTAGATATTTAAAGGTAACACAACATAAGGAAATGCATCAACTCTACCCGTGAACTCCTTTTAAGATTCTTCAATGTCTTGTCACATAAACTGCTGCCTCCCAAAGTAATATCCTTTATTTTCCCTCTTCCTTTGAAGAGAGCAGCAATGTATCCAACAAGAAACTGATGTTTCTGATGGGGCACATGGGTGGCTCAGTCGGTTAAGCGTCTGACTCTTGATTTCAGCTCAGGTCATGATCTCACAGTTTTGTGAGTTCAAGCCCCACATGGGACTCCACGCTGACAGTGCAGAGCCTGCTTGGGATTCTCTCTCTCACTCTCTCTCTGCCCCTCCCCTGTTCATGCTCTCTCTCTCTCTCCCTCAAAATAAATAAATAAAAAATTTTTCAAAAATTATATTTCTGAGACCATGATGGTCATGTGAAATTAAACGTGAACTAATTAAATTAAATGTCAAATTACAATGTGAAATGTAAGCAGATATAGTTGTGTGGGACTTCCAAAAAAGGTTGTATGAGTCTTTTGCCTTTTCCTACTTCTTCTTCGTCCCTGTAACCTAGATTTGATAGCTGGAGCTCTGGTGGCCATACTATGACTCTAAGAAAACTTTGAGAATGAAAGTCACCAACTCTGAGGATGATGAGGCAGAAAGACTGAAAGAATTTGGGTCACTAATGTCTTCATGGGATTGCTGCACCAGCCCAGCCCCACTTACTTTCATCAAGTAGCCATAAAAACTGTGAATATAGGAAAACATGGCTAACAAATGGTTTATTAACGCTGTATTGCAAAACATGACACGTTCTATTTGTTATGATGTGTTCGATTAGCAAAACTTTTCCGGATACATGGGAAACTGTTAAAAGTGCTACTACTCATTCATTCCATAACCTTTTTTTTATATCTTCTATATGCCAGACAATAAGCGCTTGAAGCTGAGTCAGAAAAGATGTCTATCTATAAGAATCAATTAAAAACTAGACAAGTAAGCAAAAAATTACCATACAGCATGGCAAGTGCCAGGATGAAAAGTATTTACAAAAGTTCATGTGAGCCCAAAAAGGAATATCTAAATCTATTATAGGAGTCAAGACTTCTTCAAGAAGGGAAGAGTAGGTGGAATTTTTAAGAGTAAATAGGAATTACTGAATAAAGGGTAAAAGCACTGCAAATAGAGGAAAAGAATGTGCTTAGAGGTCACTTAACCATTACTTGAAAGCAACGTAATCACACCTAGTACAAGCCCATGACTAACTTAAAAGAACAGCAAGCACTTTCCCGGCAGAACTCCTATAAAAAAAGACCACTAAATATGGTCATAACTCTGTGTCTAAAAGACTAGACAAGAGTAAATGATGATTCAATAAACTACTAATAATTGACAGCCATGACTGATTCCATGAAAATATGTATTGACATCTGAAATGATTGAGCAAAATAAATTTTCTTTCTTCTTTCTTTTTTTTTTTTTAATGTTTATTTATTTTTGAGACAGAGAGAGACAGCGCATGAACGGGGGAGGGTCAGAGAGAGAGGGAGACACAGAATCTGAAACAGGCTCCAGGCTCCGAGCTGTCAGCAAAGAGCCCGACGCAGGGCTCGAACTCACGGACCAGGAGATCATGACCTGAGCTGAAGTCGGAAGCTCAACTGACTGAGCCACCCAGGCGCCCCTCTTTCTTATTTCTATAAAGTCCGAAGACAAAGAATACATTGATTCTTGATTTCAATGTTTCCAAAATAATAAAATAAATATAATTTATAGAAAAGAAATTTCATATAAGGAAAATAAGTGGCATATCCATTTAAGTAACATCTTCCATTATAAAAACATTTTACTAAACTCATAATAATAAAGCCTTCATTTCATTATTTTGCCTATATACACAGACTCTAAATTTATATTAAACTATATGCTTATGCCTACATTCCCAAGTAATATCACAATAGAGGGCAACTGTGGTGCTCAATTACTTATATAGTTGCAGCTAAAGTATAAATTTGCTAAATTGCAAAGTGGGTAAATTTTAGATCATGATGTTGGTTATGATGCCATCACAAATGGTAACACTTCCGCCTCTTACTGTACAATGACGATAATTACTACCCAACCAATCTTATCATTTTTCATACATATTATGGTCCAGGTATTATACAAACATCTTAAATATATAATGCATTTAATCTTTTCACCACTACCAGCAAGATAAAGATATTAATCCCATTTTGCAAATGAGACAAATGAGGCTTACAAAGGTTAAGCAAATTGTCACTGACCACACAGCTAGTACGGAGGGAAGGCCATCTACACATATTTGTGACTTCAAGCTCCCAGCCTGACCACTTACTGACTGTGTGGGTTTGGATCTCACTGAACCTTGGTTTTCTCATCTAAAAGTTGGGAGCAGACATCATACCTACCTAAGAGAACGGCTTTGAATGTAAAATCCAATACTGTACATAAAAATACTTATAAAATATACATAGCCATAAAAGTATGAACCATCATCCCCCCTGAAAAGGTGATAAAAGGATCTGCATAATAAAAACTTGAAGACAGGATATATCTACAAAAATAACTTCCAGTAAATGATAACAGAAGACAGGGATAGTTCGCTGCAAGTGTTTCTTACAGTTTTACAAGTGTCATAACACACTGGAAAATGATAGAGACCTTAAAAATATCACTTATCTCAAGTCCCACTTAAGACTGATCTCAAAATACATAGGATGGACCACATAAATTGACCCTACTATAAAATTCAAAGAGCTTGCTAGATTCATCTTTTTTTTATTTTAATCTTTTAAAAGCATGTTTAGATTATATTCATTTGATTTTAGCGAAGCTTTTCTCTAAAATAAATTGCCTATACATGCACACACTAACACATGTGGAATTCCTTTTCTGTAATCCTCAAAGAGGCTTTTGATTCTTCTTCTGATTCACCAAAGAGTCAGTGAGGAAGTGCGATGCGTACCGGGATTTGGACGGCTCCAGAGTCACTGTGTACATTTACATAGAAACCAGATGGTTTTGGAAAATGTTCTTTTTCGTAAAAAAAAAAAAAAAAAAAAAAAAAAAAAAAAATAGAGGTATTCCTGTGGACTCTTATCCTCAAATGGATAAAAAGTGCAAATGATAGGTGAACTAAAGAGAAGTGGCATCCAAAATAATCAAGCAGCTCATTGCATCTCAGCCACATATCCCACGGGGCAACTCCTAAGAACGTAACATTTTACCAGGACCTAAGAAGTTGCAGGGGAGGGTCTGGGGTGTCTGTTACTCAGGGAAAGAGAGTGAAGAAGGAAAAGGGGAAACTTGGTCAAAATCTTTTATGCCCCTTGGCCTTTGAAGGCTTAATTTTTTTTTCCTCCCTAAAAAAACTAACTACAAGTTTATAATATGGGATGTTTAAGGGACTTCACTTTTTAATCTTGCAATATTAATTCCCTAAAGCTTTGAACTGACAGGCAGCTCGCTGTAAATGAGCCAGAACAAGAGTCAGAGCCAGAATTTTTGTTGCACCATGACAAAAAATGTGTTATTAGTGCTCAGTGATTAATGAGCATACAAGAGGAAGGGATATAACAAGTATAAGGTTGTCTTGGTGTGTGCATGACTTGCACAATATCAGGGCAAAATACAATCGACTTCACTACGTTCTCATGTAGACACAGATACACATTTCGTATAGAATATCTGTACCATACGGGGCATTTCATCTGATATTTCATTCACATGTAGCATTCAAAAAAATACTACAAAAATTTGAATAGAACCCCACACATGTGTGAAATGACACATACGCACAGTAAACCCTGTTTACTAATTAACATATTTATTGGTTACCTATACTGTATTCCACTCTTGTCTTAAGTCATTCAGGTTCAGTACCTAGTCATGAGTTAATTTCACTGGCAAAGCAAATTAACCAAATCTATGGTAACCCATGCATGCAATCACAGAGCATAAATTTAGTCAGAAATGCCATTAAAATTCAAACTACTGGGAAGAAAAAATAAGTTTGGCATTGAGGAAAAAAAACCCTTTTTTAACAAAAGAAAAATGCGTTTGAAAAACATAATGTTCTAACAAAAGCATAGCATCCCATTTTATGAAATTTAAATTAACATTTTCTTTCTTTATGCCCGGCCACTGAAAATATTCAGAAAAACTTAAGGACCTGCTCACAGATTATACATGTTTATGAAGCACAAATCTAATGTTCATCAGGCTCGGTTGAAGCAGAAAAAAAAGAAAGGCTAGAGAAAGTTAGGCAGGATAGGGAGGAGACGGAGGGACAAGAGACACAAAAGGGTAATCCATCAACCACATGGACTGCTCTGACTGCTCTGTGTCAAAGCTGCAAACAGCTGGGATATGCCAAGCCAACGGGAAAAGCAGCCCTGATATTTTAGGAATTAAATGAATTATAAGATAAATAACAGGACAATGACATAGCAATTGCCCACAACAGACATTAGGGGAAAGGGGGAATTTTCATTTGATTTGATCAGTGGCTTAGCTAAAACCCCTCCGGCTACTTGATCTCTTCTTATTTGAAAGGCTGGATCCTAAAAATAAACAGACCTAGCACCACCCCCACTACCCCAACTGATGAAAAGTAATTCACTGATTAAATAAAAGTTTAAAGAATGTTGTTTTCCCATACTACATATAGACACAAACTTGTAAATTGGGGGGAGGGGGTATTATGATAATATAATATTTTAGAAATAACTGTGGCAGGTAAAGAAAAATCAAAGTCAAATAAACAAACAAATAAGCAAACACACCATTTTTGTTTTCACTATTTGGGAAAAAGAAGAACTACACGATGATTATGATTCCCCACCATTTTTCTTTTCACTACTTGTCTTTTCTTTCCTTCATTTCTTTCCTTCCTTTTCTTTTCTTCCTTCCTTCCTTGCTTTCTTTCTTGTTTTTAAAACCTAAAAGCAAACCCAGTCAGTAGCAATTTCATTTACTCTTGAGGCCTATCTCTGAACTTTACATCTGAGTGTTTTTCAATTTGTATTAAACACTTTCTTAAAAAAAAAAAAACTTTCCAGAAATAAATGTACAAATTTTTGCTGGCTCTTTCATGCTTTCTCATAGGATTAAATCTATAAAGAATTAGTATACTGGCTTTATCTAATCCTAATTTATTCAATTTGCACAACTATTTTTAGTTACTCGTTTGGACTTTATTGGACTTTACTGCCGCTCAAAGGGAAATTGTACATCAAAAAATAATATATTTAAGCACTCTATCTTTGTTGATGAACTAATTGGGTTAAATTTAACAGATATGTGAAATAAGGTAAAACAATTGACACTATTAGGTCATTTCATCTATAAAAATGTTCTCAAAGTTAGAATCTTCTGGAAACTTTAGTAAGTACTGGTACCTAGACCCCACCTCCCAAGACTCTGATTTTCTTATCAGGATTGGCCTTGGAAACTGGAAGTTCTTTAAACTCCCAGTTGATTGCAATGTATAACCTCTGGAACCACAGGTGGAGAACACTGGTTGATAGGAGAGAGGAAGCCATTCACTGCAAGGGAAAAAGGGGTGAGGCCATGGAGGACGCTGATGGGAAGACAAACATTTTCAACTCATCTATGACCTTGAAAAATTATTGAATTAATTGAGCGGGTAGTAGGGCAGGAGGATGGAAGGAAATGGCAGGAAAATAATGACAAGTATCCCTTGAAGCGAAATGGCCTCTGAAAGTAGAGTGTAAGGAGCCATCTAATGGAGAATATTCAGCTCTTCAGCTATGGCAAGTGAAGCCATCGGCAGCATCTATCTTTGGAATTTAATCACATAACTAACCGCATTTATTTAGACTTCCCTTCCTCAACCTGTACTTTCTCAAATAGAGGTAACAGAGAGTTCAAGAAGGGGGAAATGGTATTGCAATTCTAAGAGGGCTCAGTTCTGCTGGCCTGTGACAAATAAGAAAGGAATGGCTCCACCAGTTTATACAAGACACAGTGATTTTTTTCAAGGGTCTGTCTTTTCCTGTGCTTGGGTGGTGATCATTCTATTCTTCACTATGAACATGAATTCTGCCTACTACTGGATTGGACCAGAAGACCAAAATTGGCCACAAAACAGAACTACTCATACACATCAGACAAACCACATGAGGGGGGAAAAAAAAAGAGAGAGATAAAACAGGCACCAAAGAAATTGTGCTAGTAAGAAGCTCAGAACTATTTGATGAGAGCTCAGTAATTTGATGATGTGGACTAACTTCATTTTAAGTTGGGAAAGATGGCATTTTTCTGCATCCCCTGTGCTACTTTTCCTCAGGACAATCTTCTTCGGTCCTTTCTCTGAAACAGAATACAACTCTGTCCTCTCTTGTTGGCCCTCACTGCTCCTTCAGCATGCCAAAAACTGAGGTGAGCTCAACATGGGCTGGAAGCTTGGGGAAGAAGCTTTATAAAATGGGAAAAGCTTGTTCCAGTAAAAGCAGACGAGACATCAGAATATCCTGTAAGTGTGACCTTCAATATTAGCACTTAAATGTACAGTTGGGATTCATGCAGTAAAAGAAGGTGACTTAAGAACTCTACAGTTGGTATAACTGGAAATTTTTATTAATTTTTGTTATGATGTGTTTGGATAGTCTCATTATTTATGTTTCCTTTATTTGTTTTAATCCAAAGTAATGTAAAATTATTGGAAGGAAAGAAGTTTAATTGTCCATTTTATTGATAATTCATGATGGCATTGGATTCATTATTATATTATATATCATATATGTATGTATAATTAATTTATTTTTTAATAAATTCATTTTCATTAAACTATGATTTCACATGACCTTAATGCATTTATAACAAAAAAAATTTAATTTTGTTTTCCTTATATATTATTTATTACTTAATAATTTTTAAAGAAATAAGGCACAGGCAGAATTTATGCAAAATAGATATGAGAGAATTTACTATTTCTTAGCACTTGGTTTTATCAGATTTTGAAATGGCTTTCCTGAATCCATCCTGGGTGTTACTGTTTCTAATAATCATTTTATATAAAATAGTAATTGTAACCCATCTGACCTCTTTACCCTTTTCACAGAGATGTTAAAATTCCAGTGAAATCACACACTGTTCTACGTAAGTCACAGGAAGCCATCTTTTCAAAAAATATGACAGAAAGTCTTGTAATAACATTTCCTGAGTACAATCTAGGGAGCTTTCAGGGGGACCATATGAAGTCATAGAAGCAGAGCCTCCTATAAAAAGTGAGAAATATTAATAAATACAATGTTTCTCTCTCATCAAGTAAAAGCCTACCACAAAGGACTACCTCACAACCTAGAAAGAAAATATTTAATATCTTAAAGCAATTCAAAGAAAACATAAAAAGTTATACTATTTTTATATTCATGATAAGGTTAGGCCTGGAAAAACAGTATAACTCATTTATCAGTGTTTAAATAAATATATGTTTAATACACATCAGTTGCTGACCATTTATCTTATGCTTTAAAAGATTCTCCATTGAAACATTGTATTTTTTCCGTAAAAGTTTTGTGATGTGTTTCTAGCCATTTCTGTTTATTGCTATGCAGAAGAGAATGTCCGACAGGTGATTTACTTAAATAGATGGCTGCTAGATGAGAATGAACTTTGACTCATTTAAATTAACTCCAATATTTATTGTTACAAGTTGACAATGCTCTTGAAAATGATTAAGCATGACCTCTAGAATAAACAAATTTAATAAGAAGGACTAAAAAGAAACACAACATTGTATTTAAGAGATACCACCATTATTTTAAAATCAGGAACCCATAAAAGGTTTGACGTACAGTACAACAGACTAAAATTTTGGTTTAAAAAAAATCTCAGTGACTTTAGATATTTTTACCTAGGGAAAGTCTATTCAAGGGACTCTGAAAATGACCAGAATGATTATCCCAGAGAAAATAAAGTAGTTGAGCCTTGTTTGTAAATTTTAGTGAAATAGGAAGTGATTCTCTCTTTATATATGATTGCTTCCACGGACAGGCTTATCATCCATGGAGGGAAATTTCTCCGTAGAATCATTGTTTAATTTAGAAATTAGTTTAGTCGGCTTATAAAAGTATATGCCTAAGTGTAGCACAGGGAGAGATACAGAATGCCACCATTGGTAATGTTTAATCTCTGTATGCAATATAAAAATGTGTATTTTTAAGTAAGAAGGAAATTCAGTAAGAAAAATAACTGATTTTCTTTCTACGGAAGGATATTTCTCTACCAGCACCTCTAATGACTCTCTATGATTCTCACTGGAATAAGACCTCCCAGACCAATGATTCAAAAGCACAAGCTTAGAGGGGGTTTCAATTTATTTATCAACTGCACATACACATAGCATATGTACATCCTTTTGCTAGTTTCAGGAACACATTTATTGGTATTAATATTAGCCTCTGTCTTTTTAGCTCAAAATGTCACTATCGTAAGAAAAAAAAAAAAAGGATGGTTCTAATACAAACCCCAGGGGGAGTCATTGTTGCTTGGAATGATTTCCTGTTGCGATATCTGTGCGCCCTGTCTTGAAGAGTCATGCACACTCTTCACAGGCAAAGTTTCTGTCTTCTGTACAACCTCCACACTCTGAAGCCTTAGTCAAATACTGTGTACTCAGAAGGTGCCCAAGATGTGCTCCTGCAACTGAATCCTTGTAAGAGAGCATTGTTAAAACAGAACACTGTCCCTTGCTTGACCTCCAGCTTCCTATACAAATAGATGTGAAAAGATGTAGCTGTATGTCCAAATGCATTTTTCACCTGGTGACTAATGCTGAATATGATCTATACTCAGCCAGTACAGCAAAGTAAAGATGATATCAGCAATCCACCCTGCATGGCAGCCTATCTCTCCTTTGTGACTATTTTCAGTAGTATTTACCAAAGGAAAACAGGTTTTCAAAAAAACCATTCCCTTTGTTAAGAATGCAAGAGAATTCACAGATGCTGTATATTCACAAAAGGCACCATTTTAAAACATAGAGTTTATCTGGTAGTGATATCATCAGAGGGTGCATTCAGCCAGACTGAACAACGCGGACATCTTCAATGTGCCTCATATATCCTCTTGAGATCTGGGGCTCTTAAACAAGCTCTTCCATCTGCCAGGAACCTGGCTCTCCCCATTTCTACCACCCCGCCCTTCAGTTTTGACTCATGCTTCAGGCACCAGCTAAAATTTCATTTCCTCCAAGAAGTTTCCCCGATGCCTCATAAATGAAAGCTAGGTCCTACAGCACCTCCTCCTTCTACGGTGTAATAATTATCGCCCTGTATTGTAACTGCCTGTTTGCTGGTGGGTCTCCTGGCCCCAGACAGTCATCTCTGCAGGGGTGGGCTATGTCTTGGTCCCCCCTGTGCCCCACGTACCTGGGATGGCAGGCACCTCACAGATGACTACTGAATTGAGACGTAAAACTTGGGCAATGAGACAAGCGAAGTAATTTATGTCAAAGAAACCTTTGTAAAGATAACACGTCTTTCCGAATTACTATAGATATTTTGGAAGTGTATCTGTGTTTAGTGCGTGTATGTACATGTTGGGAAGCACAAAAACTGCATGAGGAGAGGAAACGGAGAGGTTCGTGGGGTAAACCTGTCCTCTGTCCAGGGCTCAGTTCCCTCACAGGGCATTTCATTCTGCTGTTATGCCATCAACCACCTTTATGGAATCCCTGTCTCCCTCACTAGATTGCAAACTCCCGGAAGGTAGTAATTATGCCTTTTTGACCATTGTCTATAGAGTTTTGGCAGACGGGGGGGGGGGGGGGGGGGGGGGGGGGGGGGGGGGGAGCAATAGGAAAAAAGGGATGGGGAGGAAGCTCTATTTGCACATTCTCAGAGTAGAGGTTTGGAATCCTGTAAGAAGAAATCAGGAGAGATGTTTTTATGGCAGTCTCAACCATTTAGGCCATTTGTTCAGTATGATTTCCAGAAAAGACTGTATAAATAGAGTAGCTCCATGATAAATTTTGGATAAATTAGAGTAATCAAGGGAGAGAACTGAGACGATGTAGGTTGTGAGATTCATGTAACAGCTAAAATCTGGTATGTGCTCAGCCAATGCTCATTCCTCTCCCCCATGTATTTATTTGTTTTGTAGGCTATCACCTCCACCTTGCCAGCATTATATAGGGGCTCTAGGCGTTACATGTATTCAATGCTAAATTAAGGCTCCACACCTTGAGTTTTCAAAAGGTGCTCACCTAGGGACTTTTTAGCAATGCAAATTCTTGACCTACCCTGACCTACAGAATCAGAAACTTTTAAGGAGGGGCTCAGCCATCTGTGTTTAAACAAGTTTTCAAGGAGATTCTATGCAGCTTACATTTGGGGACCACTGCTCTACAATAATGGGGGAAACACCCATTTAAAACAGAGGCAAATAATCTGGAAGGAAGCCTGAAAGGTATGGAAATAACCACTCTACCTAATTTCTTGCTGCTAAAAGTGTGATCCCTGCACCAACATCATATCACCTGGTTGAGATGTAGGGTTTCAGGCCCCATCCCAGACCTGCGGAATCAGAAACTGCTTTTTAACAAGATCCTTAAGCGACTCATAGGCACATTAAAGTATGAAACGCACTGGTCTAGTGAATACTTTCAGTAGCAGCAGATGAGCTGTGGGAGAGAAAAAAACTAAACAAGTTAAAAACTACATTTAAAAATTTTAAATGAAATCTCCAGTCTCTCTTGAACAGAGGGTTCGTGTAGAAAGTAATGGCTATTTGCTTCACCACATGAAATTTCTCTAATTAAATATTACATTATCCAATGTAAGTCAGATATTTGGTGTGGGTGTGCAGGAACCCCACAGCACCTGAACTGTGCTTTCCAACAAGAGCGTCAGATAAAAGAGTGAGAACAACCGGGCCACATTTTAAAGCCCAAGACACGTGAAATGGATCTACCGTGTATTTGTAGCTGGAACACGTAAGCACCGCAAGAGAATTTTTAAATTCTTCATCTTTTGTCCCACACTCCTACATACACACACATTTTTCACATATTTAACAAGTAATACTTTTATCACCACGATTTTGCTATTGATTGCTTCTTTAACAACAAAATGCATCACAAACAAAAATGAATGAAGCTGTCTGAGGAGAAAATTCCATAGTAGCTTTACTGTCAATGCCCATCATAAATAACCATGACATCATAGGCGCCTTATCTACGGGTTGCCGCTACTGATCGATGGCATCACTCTAGTGGTGTAAATAGCTTCTAATGTCCCATCTTCCACCTTCAAATAGGCTCTGATTATTTATGATAGCTGTTAGGTTACAAGTCTGAGCTGGGGTTTGGATTTATTTTCTACTTATAGCTGCTGTGGATTTCAAGTTAGATAGGATTATTTTTTAGTTAAGATGATGAACTGGGATAGAACTGTCATCGAGCCGGGTGCACCATCATCCCGTCTGGTTGGTGTCACCATTTGACTATGAATTCACAGGGCCAGAATGCTTTCAGGATTATCATTGTCAACCCACACATATTAAAGGATAGGAATTAATCACCAGTTGTTACAACGTGAAAAAAAAATGCAGAAAGCCGGATGTGGCTTTTTCCACAATTAAAATGTTTTAAAAATACCTGTAGCCTTTTGTTACTAAATCGTGAAGAGGCATATCATCTGCATTGTGTGTGTTTTGTGATAATGAAAGTGTTTCAACTTGAATGTGACAGCTAGAGATGATTTAGGAGGTAAAAGGAAATCCATCACCTCTTGGGCAAGGTATTCTTCATAATCATAAAAGAGACTGACAGGTAACTTGGGCAAGAATACATTTTTGCAGAAAGACATAGCAATGAGCTGTATCTACATGAAACAGGCAGGTGAAACAAAAAAAAAAAAATCTGCCAATTTTCCAGATGTTTTGTCAATATAATAACAAATACTTGAATCACTCTCAACATTAGATCAACATAGTAAATTATCAAAAATGTTTCTGAGCTAGATCAGGATGATAGACTGTATTTTTTACTTTTTCAGATTTTTTTTAGCATTATGCAAATAAAGGATTTTTCTTCTGGTGTCCACTTTTATTAGGCTTCGGCCAATTCTTCATTCAAATTTCCTCTAAGTCTTTCCTTCTCATTGAAAAAATTGTGCTAAAAATGTAAGTTCTCAAAAAAACAAGAGGAAAAGTTTTCACCATGCAAAATAGTATGTGGTTAATACCCTATAACTATAATCTTATATCATTTTCAAGATAATTTTTAAAATAAATTCAATAGCTATGAGACTATTTAAAAATCTCAGATTTGAATATTTATCCTGTCACGTTTTATTTCATCAGCTAACCAAGCTTCTAATGAAATGTGTATAATCTTACATATAAGATTACATATAAATATATCTAAATTGTCCACACATATATATAATCTGTTATGACAAAATTTTATTTCCCACTAAATTTTGGATTATTTTGTATGATTTTTAAATCAGATACAAAATAACTGCTCTACTTGGCATTTTTAATGGCTCTTAATCTATGTAAAAAATAACCGAAGATCAGTTTGCCCCCTTACAACATTTTACAAACATGTTAACAGTAAAAGTATATACAAACTAAAGACTGCAAAGAAAGTAAACACCTATCTGAAAATGCCTTAACACTACCAGAGATGAAATTTTTACTCTAGCAATCTGTCTTCCCACATTATTTATAAAATTTCACCGGATCAATTGCACATTGCTCTTATAAGGTCATCTTGAGGACTACTCTATACATTTAAACATTAAAAAAATGGAAAGACATTAGTTTTTAATGGTGATGAGGCAACTGCTTGATGATATATGCAAAATGAAAACAGAGGGATCCCTCCAATAACTGTTGCCCTATATGCATATTGTAGTAATTATTTAATGCCAGGATATTTCCCTTTCTAGACGTAGTAATTTAAATATTCGTTCCCCATATGCTTTGTGCTGTTAAAAGTCTTAAGTAAACTGAAAACCTCAGTCGAGAGAAAGTGGGAATGTGGATGCTAGGCGCTGACAATGGCTGTTTTGTCACATCCAGGCTCTGGTACTTACTCAGGAAGTGGGGATTCGTCCAGCCAGCTGATGCCAGGGGACGATGATTTATTGCCTGGTGTCCTCAGTGGCAATTGGACCCTTTCCCACTGTCACTCACAACTTGCAAAGATTGTGTCCTAAAGAAGAGGTTCCCCTCCGTTCTAAAGAGATTACAATGCTTGTCATAAAGTGTCTTTTAGCAGAGGGAAACGGCTATGAAAATGGGCAAAGAAAGGAAACAGTCAGAAGAGGAGAGAAGATGGATGTTCTGTAACCTTTTCTCAGAGACCCATTTCTTCTACTTTTTCTCCTGTCTTTAGCAGGTTTTTGTTTGGGCTGATGACAATGCGTAATAGCCTGATAAATTGATTTTGTGAGTCCTTTTTCTCATCTCTTGAGAAGACACTAACTCGTTGGGACTTCAGAGGGCTCACAGAGGCAGGAGACAACAATTAGTTTGTTGAAGATGTCAGAAAGTAGCTTCAGAGTTTTGCCAGGAGAAATCCTTACTGACAGATCAGTGCTGACAATGTTGGCAGCTGCTTGAAAAGTGCAGCAAGCAGCCCAGCATCTTAGGGCGCGAGGAGGAAGGCCGCTGCACATGAACTCTGCACTCTGGCTCGGTCCTCGGCGCTGTGAGTTCCTTCTGACTCACCAGAATTAAAAGGGAATGTTGTGTTTAAAAAAAAAAAAAAAAAAAAAAAGTCCAAGAGCTGGGTTCTGCAAAACACATTGTTAAATACCTTCTTTAACAGCTAAAGGGATAGCAAATCAAATCTTAGCATTGCTCTTAATTTAAATTTAAATCAGTGACTAAATAAATCTCTGTAACTGTTTTCAAAACCTTGTATGTACTGCACGATTTCAAATTGACTTCTCTATATGTAAACATATATGCTGCTTGGTACTCAACTCTACCAAACATATTAATTTCAATAAATCTTTGAGGGACCAACTTGACATCTGTTAAAGAGATAAAATATTCCTAGTCTGAACATACTTAAATTAGTCAAGCATTTTGAGGTACCATCCTGGAAGTTATCAAACATTATTAACATTCAGATTTACTGCCTAAAACCTTTGCCCTAAAATTATCAAACAATTTTCAAAGTGTTGCTTTTCTACTATAAAAGAACTGAACTTTTCTAACTTACAGACATAAAATTGGCAACTTCTTGAAAATTTTGAAACTGATATAAAATCTGATTACATTTTGGGAGATGTAAATATTAGTGTTTCCTCCTTGGCATGAAAAAAAAAATCAAAGGATAGATCCTTGCATAGCACAAAAGCACAATTTTATGTTTTGGTAGCCTGTCACTATTTACTTTTAAAGGCCCATAATTTAAAATTCTATACTCTGTGTCTATATATGTCTACGGCATGTTAATTACATATATGTGATTTTATGTAAAACTAACACTTTAGACTTGGTGTTATAATATAGCAAGGAATATTTCCAAGCATTTAATCTTTCAGAACGTCTCCCCCAGATAGAGCTAAATATAAAACTTCCCTATATTTTGAAGAACGCTATATCAACCACTGAGTGTTTCTCCTAATTCTGAAAAAAGGTATGAAGTGCTCAAGTTAGACAGATAACGGGAGGTGAAAATGGGGCAATCCTAAATATTCTAAAATGAAGAGTTCCAGGGAAAGCCCTGTGAATAAAGAAGCCTGAATTCTAGACTTTGTTTTGCCATCAACTTGCAAAGGACTTTGAGCTTCTCTGGGCTCCGATTTCCTCAAGCAGTAGAACAAAGGGTTAAGCAGGATGATCTCTCAAAGGACCATTTCACAAGACCTAAAATTATTATCATCATTTGAAACAACTGACTTGCTATGGTCCACTCATCATCAGGGAGTTTAGCCAGAATGAAGTCTCTGAAACAAAAACCATCCCCTACAAGAATGGCCAATGCCACTGCTTGAAATTTGAGAAGCAGTTATGCAGATCTGGGGACACCTGGATCTTTGATTTCTGGTCAACATTCTTTCTGTGGACTTCAGGCCCATTCACCTGTATTAAAGGAAGGATGGAAGAAGAGAGCTAAACCTCACAGGACAGAGCTTGCTCCTCATCTGCTTGGCGAGAATGAAGTGAAAATCTGGAACTGAAATAGGATTGAGAAGCTCTTCTACAGTTTATCCCTGCTTCTACTGCAGCACGCTATCACAGTATTAACATAGCTGTTAGGAAATAAATGCATTTAACAGTTAACGTTAACTCCACAGAAATAAATTATGTGGTCAAATTGTTCATTAAATGCATTAATCCAGTTGTAAGGGACCTGCATCATAGCAATAATTGCACTGTCATTTCAAAGCTTTTAAAAGCAAATCAATCCAAATTATATCAACTTGACTTACACCTTCCCAGCAGCACTACTTCAGCATCGAATAACAAATATATGACAAAAGACAGCTTCTGACGTAGCTGTGAAGCAGTTTGAAAGCTTTTTGTATTTTTGGCTACACTGAGAGTTTAAGGGATAGGAAGGAAAAAAAGCGTCATAGTTCAATAGGTCTGACCCATGTTTTTCCCATTTTACTTTCTGAACCAAACGGTGCAATTAACTTACATTACACGTCTTCATAATATTTGTCACGAATATCACAGCAACAGATAAAACCCGCACTGCCTTCACAACAGTGAACAGAGTTCTACCAGGTAACAAAAACTTCTTGGCCCAACGAGAGACTTTTAAAATTCAAGCTCTCTAAACTTAGCAGCACCCCTGAGAGTCACAAATTGAGAGAGATTAATTCTGTGCCCCTGCACCCCTCATTACCAGGAGAGCTGAATTAGGTCAAATGCAAGTTAATCTCCTGAATTCCACTTCTGCACATGGATGTTAGGACAGCCATTACCGTGTACTGGCTAATGTCTTTAAACTACACGCATGCAAAATTAATAAACAGTATGCCCAGCCCATATGAAAAATAAATGAAAGTAATGCCTTGAAGTGATTTTACATAACAACACTGCACGATACAGTAACTGAGGAAACATATGCACACATGTATAACCCCAATGCTATCTAGAGCCAACATGGGTGAAAACAATGAAACCCAATTACAGAAAGTTTGGAGTTTCCCGTAGTAAACAATCACACACAGATGAAGAAATGTCGGTCAACCCAAATATCTATGAAACGTCACATAGGACCTGCCTCCACCCCCCATTTAAAAATGCAAGGCAAGTTGCTCATGCGGAGGGTGATGAAGTTTTAAGCGAAGCAAGACTGCCATCACTCTGCGAAGGTACAATGTTTTCCATTCTTTAGGGGAGGAAAAAAAAAAAAAAACAGGCGTACATGTCAGCACTAAGCTAGTAAAATCAGGACTCCGCTTGTCCAGAAGGCCTCATAACAACCTAATTGCCTTACCTCTCCTAGACTGTAGCCGGGTCAAACCACTCGTACTCTATTTTCATTATGTACTGCATATTTTCAGCAGTGATAAATGTTGTGATTTCTTTGTAAAATTAAATGAACCATTATCTTGCATTTTTTTTTCATTTTGAAAATGCTTTCACGTTCTAACTTATTCCATATGATTCTTCCAAGAACCCGAGGTTGATAGGATTCAAATGATAGGAAATATTATCCCGTGTTCTATAGAAGGAAATACGTTAAATTAATTAAATTATTAAATTAACAACCAGAGGATCTGAATCCTAGTCCTACCTCTGTCATTACCTGGAAATGTGACCATGAAGTCATTTGATCTCGGCAAGCACAGAAAAAAGCAAAAAAATGTCCGCTTCAAGACAGTTCAAGAAATTAAAAAAAAAAAAACAAAAAACAAAAAACAGATAGCCCTTAACTATGTGGGGAAAAACATGCTTAACCTGACTCTCAGAATAAGAGAATTTTAAATTACAAATACACTGAAACACCACTTTTTGTCTGTGACTAGCAAAAGTCAAACAGTGTAGTTATACACCATGTTGATGTGCTATCGTGGGCAAACAGCCACTTCCATACGCTGCTGTTGGGAAAGCTGGTTAGTACAGCTATGGAAAATTGACAAAACCTGAAATAATTATAAACGTACATATCATTTGACCCATCGGTTCACTTCTAGGAATGCAGCCTATGGATATTCTCACACAGCTCCGTTGAGCATTGTTTGAAATAGCAAATAATAATAATTAATAATACATTATGGTACATACACTCAATGGAATACTATAAAACAAATAAACAGAATTAGAAGGTTCTTTACATACCGCTACAGAATAATCTGCAAGATAGTTGAGTGAGAAAAAACCAAACTGCAGAATGGTGTGTTTAGTGTACAATACTTGCATAAAAGAGAAAAAAATATTCGTATGCATTTCATACATCTAGAAAGATACACAAGAAAAATACTGCATGACCTCTGGGAGGGCAGTGAGGTGATGGAAGACAGGTGTATTTAGTTACTTAAGTACCTATTTTAAAGAATTAGGTAGATATACAGAGACATACAGATACGTACAGAGAGAGAGAAAAATCTCTAAAATACTACTTCAAAAAAATAAAGCAAATAAGAAATATATAGGTACACTTTGCACAAAAAAAGATTTCTGTCCACATAGAAATGTGCGTGTGTGTGTGCCCGTGTACACACAAACACTTTTACATAAGCTTCTTGGAGTGCTACACAAGAAATTGTTGAAACTACAGACATGAAGTGTCTCTCAGGAGAAAGGAGACATGCTTAATGTACTGCTTGAATTTTATTAAGTGCACGTATCTCTTTCATAATCATATTAACCACAAACAAAAGACAAAAACAGGGAAAGGGCAGAATTAACTGAAAGGTGTCCCTAAGGTAAGTTATCTACCCTTAAATGGGTTGAAGTGGCCGGAAGAAAAGAATTCGGTTCCTCTGACAGTCCCACCTTCCTTCTTGTAATTCAAATGTAGATGAGTCTACTTTGAAAAAGAAAAGTTCAATTAGAAACTCTGTGTGGATGACAGGGCCCTGAAAACATAAGAGCAAGAGCTTAGGGAATGGATTTGTCTGGTTCGCCACATAAACGCCCAATAAATATGTGTTGACTGACTGACAGGCCCAATTGCTAAGCTTGCTACAGAATATGTGCAAAATAGCCTACTTGAGCAGTCTGCCATCCCATGAAGACATTTGATTCCAACAGGCTAGGACTTAATTGGAAAAATATGGGAAGGACAGGATGGCAAGACCATTCTAACAAAGTCCTCTAAAAATGGATGATTATTTCTCTGCTTATCTACAGGGCATCTTCCGCCAAAGATACGGAGCTTTAAGAAACCCATTTCTACCAACAGAAATAATTCTATCCCATCTGCTCGCCAAAGTTCCCTGAGAAAACGGTGATAGTTGATGTAAAAGCGGAGAAAGACGGGAATATTGCAGGTCCTGTCTGTGCGCACACACATGTGCGTAAGGACCAGATGAGGTGAATGCTCCCAGAAAAATTATTATGTTTTATCCACTGAAGTAAAAGGAGGCTGTTTCTGGGTGTGGAGTGTGAAAACCAGTCTCACTACTTTATAGTCACACCTCATAACATAATCCTGTAACACCTACTGACCCAGGATCTCCAAGAAAGGAATAGTGTTAATTCTATTGCACTTATGGGAAATTTGGGGAATGTGGAGCCAAGATCCGCCAGCCCTGAGGTTCTTACTCATAGCCTTAACCATGATATTTCCTTCCTTATTTGAGGATGAGTAGAATATACTCACTCACACCTTTGCATTAGATTCTGCGTGCTCTGTGGACTCCTAGAATAAAGCGGTCCTTTTGAAATGAATGTTAGTAACACTGTAATTACTCTTATTATTCATTTCATAGAATAAGTAAACATTTTATATGTAGATTGCCTTGCAGACATTCAAAAGTAAAGATGAATATTTCAGTTCTGAGTCAAAGATTAATACTACATATACACACACACACACACACTACAGTTTATATATATGTCTACATATATATTACAGCTAAGAACTTTATAATCATTTCAAAAATAACATTGCTTCTTTAAAATATTTTAGACAAATAATTATGTAGAACAGAAGAAATGTTTCAAACTGACTGAGCCATTAGCAGCACTATCTATTACTATTTAAGTCTATGTCCACCCCCTCCATGTCATATGTAGAGTATCTTTATTTTTCAAACATTGAACCATTTTACTGCCTGCTTGGTTAAGGCTATGACTGGTTGTTAACCACTTCTCTAAATACTTCAGGAGACTGAGAAACAGTTGAATTGCATTTTTTTTTACATCAATATAAAGTCATGTTCACCCCCAACCCCCCTTCTTCCCGGCCCCCTCCTCGCTCTCCCCATGAATGTGTTTTCTCCCCCACTTCTTAGACGCATTTGGTAACAATCAGGCTTTTATTTTAAGGAGCCCTAAGATAAGGTATCTGTGAGCTCCACACTTGGAGTAATTGATCACATTTGTTTCCTGTTCCTAGGTTAGACTCCTCACTCTTGCTCTTTTTTTAAAAACTTGGCATGTTTCTCATTACCCTCTGCCTTGTTAGCCTAGTAGAAATTTTCTACTGTGGAGAGTGAAAACAGGACGATACTATTACAAACCCCATCTAGTCAGTGACAGCAGCCCTTCTCTTTCTTTGGGAACTTCTGGCCACTTCACTATTTAGCGGGGAGCCCTCCTATGGATACAGGTATGCGTGCGGGTAACTGAGGGAGGTTCCATGACATCCGCTTGGTGTTCGCATGTTTGATTTTCACACTGTGCTGATTCATACCGAGACTGTTCCCCAGGATGACAACATTGTTATCATATGACTCACACTGCCCCACTTCATTTCATTTGGGAATGTTAGCTCAGGTTCAATAAGCATCAGCTGCCAATTCTGTAAAAGAAGACCCGTATCTTTCCCGTTTATGCTTTCCAGATAAATTGTAATCAGTAGCATTTTATTGACCCTGTCAGGTGGGGCTTAATTTCAGATATTGACTAAGGAAAGAAAAATGCAGAAATCTGAACAATCAAGTTGCCTTTTTTGTGTCTGTAGGCCAAAGAATATGGGGCCCGACTCATTTTCCTATCATTGCTTCAATCACAGCAAAGCAAAAATGGGAGTTAAAGTGAAACGAAAGACCTGCCTTTATTTTCCTTTTTAAGGCCAAGAGAAATACCAAAATAAATGACCTATAATGGCTAAAATTAAACTAACATATTTACTTACAACATAAATATTTATTTGTAAAAACATGACAGACTCTAATAAAGTGAGATGCTTGCCATTCATGCAAGAAATCTTAACAAACGATCCTTTACCTAAGTGGTATTCCTACAACATGCAGAGTTTTAAGACTATATTGTCAACAATTGCCAGATTTGTTTGTATGTTGGTTTGGCTGGTTGTTTATTTCACTCGGTTCTCTTTCAGTTCACATATTTTGGCACCTTTGCATAAATCGCCGGCAAAAGCAGCGTATTTTAACAGCATTCAAAATAAATAAGATGCAGAAGACTTGGAATCTGGTCTAAGAGCTACACCCCAAAGTCGTTAGGTGACCTTGGACAAAAAGTTGACCGTCTCTGACCCCCAGTGTCCTCATTTATAAGATAAGTGGTCTAGGTCAGATGGCCTTCGTGGTGGCTCTCAGGGCTCACACTCTGTGATAACTAACATTGACCTGAATCACCATGTGAAAGATTGAGTCCTCAAGGTTTTTGAAGATTGTGTTGAAAACAGTAGCTGCTGGCCACATGTGACCGCTATATACTTGAAATGTGGCTAGTCCAAATTAAGATGCGTTTTAAGTATACACACCAGATTTCAAAGACTTTAGTGCCAAACAGGTAAAATATTCCAGTAATAATTTTTACATTTCTTTACATTCTGAAATGATAATATTCTGGATATATTGGTTACATAAACTATATTATTAAAATTAATTATACCTGTCTCTTTTTTTCTTTTTATAAATGTCATACTAGAAAACTTGAAGTTATATGTGGGGCTCATGTTATATTTCCACTGGACAGTATGTAATAAGAGGACTCTGGCTGTGTTTTTCTCCCAGAGATAAGATTAACATGGAAAGACTTTGAAATATTTCATTTATTGGGTCGTTATAATAATAAAAGAAAAATCACTTGTCCTCTGGATAAAAAAATACGGGTCAAAACCATACTTAAAGCACCCATGCTACTTAATAAAGGGCATTAAATGTTAAAGAATATGTTGCATAAGATTACTGTACTAGTAATCAACATGTAACCGAAACAGCCCAAATTGCCCCAAAGTCATAACTTAATTTTCTCATCTAACTAATCTGATTTACATTCCAAAAACCTGAATGATGGCTCATTATTTCCTTGACAACATTAGTTAAAGATTAGAAAAACATTAGTGAAAAGATTATAACTAAAAGATTATAAATCATCTTTTGTTTCTCTAGATAGATGTGTCCACTTTATCTTGAGAGTGCCTTTACTTGAGGACTTCTGAAGCACTGTGTCTAAAGACCAAAGTTTTGCACATTTTGTCAACGGTAATACCTAGGTGATTTAGATTAGTAAGGAAAAACTAAATTTTATCTAAATAAAAATGTACACACATCTGTACGATAGATAGAGAGCTATCATTCTGTGTTTAAAATGGTAAATCAAGGCCACAGTGTATTTTTAAAATGATGTATTTTTCTAGAAGGTACAAATAAAGGATAAATGCTCATTAAAATTAACAGTGAAACCTAATCCCTAAAGGAAGCATTATGTATCCCACATAAAAGTAAATCCAGTCATCATCTGACGGGAATATTCTATGTATTTTATAGCACGGAGAAATGAGCAAAAAGTCATAGTTACAAAGCTGAGGAATGTCATTTTCCCTCTCCAAGATTACAATGTTTTCCTTATAAAAATATGCAATCTTATTTTTACCATCCTCTTTCTCAAGCATTTGCATCTTTATCCATCCCCAGAACCTGACACCTTGTCAAGGTAAAAGGTAAAAGCTTTTGAAGATCTACTACTACCCTTGTCCTAATAAGGTCACTGACCTTTCAGACTCAACTCCTGCCCACCCCCTTCTTCATTTCCTTTCCTATCATTAGTCTGAAATGGCATCAACTACGTCTCAATTTTCCTCATCCCTTCAATGCCCCACCTCTTTAGTCCAAATTCACCTAATTAGGAACTTAATTTCCTTTTTTCCCTGATTGAGGAATTGATAATAGACGGATTCCCATTCATCTCTGAATCACAGAAAATTGCATTGATGACCTCTTATTTAGGAATGCTAAGCATTTATTCTAAAAACTCTTCTGCAGAGGCCAAGCTTTTCCAAAAAGTGTATTTTTCCAACCCAGAACTAAGCAAAAGCGTTGTTTTTACCTTTTTTTTTTTTAACTAAAATGGGAAGAGGAGAATCATTCAAATCTGACAAAATTTACATTTACTTTATATTTTATTCTACAGAATCATAGTTACTTACATTGAAAAGAAGTACGTTTTCCTGTAAGGGAGCAAATAATTGAGCTCTACGAGAAGATTATCAGACTAGATTTAAAGAGACAGAGCTCAGGAAATTAAGTTAATTTGAAGCTGGTCACTTTTGGCAAAATTATATAAAGAATTTGTTAAGCCAGAAATGACACATGGTCTAGGTATCTACAACCAAACGGGAGTCATATATTAAAGTGACTATCTGGATAATTTGCTAACATTACTATAAAATTACCTCCTTGACTTTAATGGTGATAGTCTGACTGTAGAGTCTTCCACTTAATAACTCAAAGCCCACACATGAAAATATTTCTTGTATTTTTCCCCCAGAGCATTCGTAGCCTTAAACACTGGTGGTAGGAGACAATTTTATTCTGCCATTCAACTCAAAATTTTAATGACTAATTTCAAGTCCTATTCATTCAAGGAATGAAAAGATCATCAACATCATTAGAAACCTTGGAATTAGCAATTATAATAAATGGCAAAGACAAGCCTAGTTCATTTTATCCAACAGGTATTTGAGCCCATACCTGGTGCATTCTGCCATAAGGCATCAGGACAAATCATTTCAATGTTTATTTTATCACAGATCTACTAATGCAGAAGAGAATTAGTGACATAGATGACCCAAGGAGAGAATGCAACTGAAAAAAAAAAAAATGTCCATTTCAAGCATATGGTCTCATTGCGCTGTGCTTTCTTTGGTGGGCCATATTTGAGCTGAATCAGGGTCAGAACTTTGCTATCTGAACCTAAACTGTACGAACATGATTTAGACCCTCCCCACAAAAAGGAAGTTATACTGTTGATTTTAATTTATTTCAAGAAGTCAGAATTTATTCTTACAAAAATAAAAACTACCAAAGCAAGTCATTAAAGCATTGTTGTTTTTTTTTTCCTCCTCATGGAATGATTCATACTGGGTTTGCCATTTGTGGGCGCCTGGGTGACTCAGTTGGTTAAGTGTCCGACAGTGGCTCAGGTCATGATCTCGTGGTCCGTGGGTTCAAGCCCTGCCTCAGGCTCTGTGTTGACAGCTCAGAGCCTGGATCCTGCTTTGGATTCTGTGTCTCCCTCTCTCTCTCCCCCTCCTTCCCTCGTGCTCTCTCTCTCTCTCTCAAAAATAAATAGACAATAAAAAAATTTTTTTAAATAAATAAATAAGCGTTAGCCATTTGTAAGAGATAGCTATTGCTAAAATGACCTCAAATTCAATTATCTGAAGAGAAAGAAAAAAAACTAGGTAAATGAAATAGTAAGAACAATGGCCCTCTCAAAACACAAAATTAAGTAAGTAAACTACCTCATCAGCTTCATCACTGAAACCATTTTGCCTGAAAATATAATTTTTATATCGGAAAAATCGTGAGTAGTTAGCAATCATTAAAATGGAGAATTCACTCTAGTTAAGATACGGAATTTGAATTCTGACTACCTTGGAGCCCTACGTAAGAACATGTCCAAGTGGAAAAGAAAAATGAAAGAGATCAGTTTTACGAGTTGCCGTATTTTCTCCTTCCTCTCTTCACGCCACCCCAAACGCATCCTCAACCCATAAGTGTGAATAGCTAAGTGACATTCAGAACCTTTTCCAGGAAGTAGGAATGTTACAAAATCAACCCAACCAGCTATGTTAGGTAGCTGAAACACGAGCTGGAGAAGGAAAGAATTGCAGAATTAAAGCCAAACAGTGTCTTTTAAACATGTGGAAGATAAGCTTATTTCCTTTCTATGTCTTTTTTAACAACGGGAATTTCTACAAACCAGTTATTGTCCTCACACCAAACTTCATATATAACAATATAAATTCTACAGATTGGCATGCTGTTAAAGCTGGTTCGAATTTATTACAATAAGCCTAAACAATTTCTTCTCAAATTATTGAAGTGATAAAGCATTGAACCCCCATCTTTTGGTTAATAAGCAGGATACATTTTTTTTCTCTGACATATTGGACAAGCGTGAAGTTTCTTAAGCAAATAAAAGAATACTTGCTCAGTCCTTCTACAGTTAACCGGTAGATCCACAGGGCTGAAATCTTTTATCACTCCTTTCCTTTCTACTTTGTAAACCTACTTAAGGTTATTACATAATGACCTGAATAATGAAGTTCTGAAGGTTTTCCATTGAGACTGGAATTAATCCCAATGTACTGAAAGAAAAAAAAAATCTAAATATCTTAGGAAAAAAAAAAAAAAAAGAGGATGCCGTGCCACTTTTAATCCTAACACCCAAAATGTCAAACCCGGTAAATAAGACCATATTCATGACCCGTTTTTGACACTCACACTGACAATACTCCCAGAAAGATTTGCCGTCCCCCCAGACTGCCCAAGGACATGTTAATTCTCAAAAACCTCATGCCTAGCAATTTTCCCCCTTATTCCAAACAACTGATCATTATTTCTCCTCCAAAGTTGTCAGAAATTCCTCACTGCCCATAAAGCTTAATTTACTAGTTCATAATATCCCCATACTTATATATCAAGCCACTTTCACAGGACACAAAAAAATATATTTTCCAAACTTGGCAGTTTCTGTTTTTCTTCTTTAGTTTAGTTGGCCATATTATCCATGTGTTAAATCCTAGCCTAGCCTTTACTTTGTATCTTGGAAATACTATATAGCTTGTACCCTTAGGAAATGTGTGCAAAATTTTAAAAGAATTCATGTTTTATGGCTAAATCATAGAAGACCAAGAATAGGTAGAATGCAAGGAATGTTCCTAGAATCTCTGAGTGTCAGACCAAGCAAATGGTCGCCATGAAAATACAGCTGTATACATTTGCATGGGCATATGTTTGTTCAGTTTTTCCCCCTTCCCGAGCCGGGGCTTCAGCTTTAGGTCATTCTGCAAACAAGCCCCAGGAGACACACAATTACACTCCCCTGGAGACTGACCCCTTAGAGTGCCCACCTGTAGCCAAACACAGATAGCATCCCGGAGCAATGAATTAGCACTCTAAGCTGATTAGAGCAGCTCTGCACAACTCTATTTTATTGACACAATGAAGAGAGGACAGAAAAGGGCCTGAAATGAGAAAATCATTTCCATGCTGACTGAATTAAAAGAACAAAAGAGCTCCTTGGAGTTGCAGCATTCAATTTGTCGGGAAAAAAGGAAGCCACTTAATGGCTCACAATAGATCTGAGCAGACAGATGAAATTTAAAACTTCAGCATGAGTGCGATTAGCAGCGAAACATATTCTAAATCATTTCCTCCATATGCATAATTTCGTTTGATTATTTAGTTCTGTGTTTTATAAAAACACTGGGCTAGATGCTATCTTCAAAATGTCTTGACTTTTCATTTTTCAAAATCACAGAACAGTTTCTCATTGTATGGTAATGTCCTCTGTGACAATATAAATTGAGCAAAACAAGTATGGCTCATGTTTTCCTTTCACCTTTAGTTTCCAAAAGTGAATATATAAATAGAGGTTAATCTGTGGAACCTAGGATTGTAAAGTAATCTTCGACTAAACAGTTTGCAATTCGAAGTTAAATAAATTATATGCAACAGGAGCCCTTCAACATGGGGTAAAAGGCAACCCATTATTGCACCCAGAGGCTACAAATAAACTCTGCCAGTGCTAAATTAAAATGTCAAAACGGATGTCTTCCTTAGTTTAAAAGATAGCATTAATATCACTAAAAGCAATGCAGTTAAGACTGCAGTTTCCAAATGTATGTTCTTTATTTACTTTTGTTCAATTAGTTATCGTTGTGCTTGTTCTGACTTCTAAATGCCTGAGTTCAACTGAATCTGAAACTGATGTCAAAAAATGACCACTTAATAAGCAAGATTTATGCTTAGATACAAATATGTTGCAGCATGGAAGATTCTCTAGAACTCCTCTTTGCTATTTTTTCCCAATTCGTAAGAAAAATCTAAATGTCTAAACCATGTAGAGAAAACAGAATTGATTTTCATGAGCTTCTCAAAAGTTTTTCAAGGGAGATTTTTCTCTTGCCAGTGTTAATTTTCAGTGTTTCAAAATAAAAAGAGTGAAAGCAAAGATCTTAATTTTGATGAAGCTCGCATTTTCATTTTCCATGCCTAAACTTCTTTTAAGAAAGGCTTTTTGTTTAAAGTGGCCCTTCAGACTTTTAACCCCTCATCTTGGCTCCTCATTTAAATGAAGCAAATCCATTCTTTCTGATCTTGAAACATCCTTTGCCCAAGGGCTGAGGTGCGATGTAAATTGAGAAAAAAAAAATTATAGAACAAGTCAAAAGAAAAAAAATTACTCTGAGATATTTTGAGGTCCAATATTTGGGGTGCATTACTACTTAATTTGCTGAGTAAAATTTCCCCAGAGGGGGGGAAAAAAAAGACCCAAGGTATTCTGGGGATGAAAGCCCAAGCCATCTCTCCAACAGCTTCCATTCTCCTGACTAAATGAGGTAAGAGTTTTTTATATAAAGAGAAACTATAAAGCTTGTGGATATTTTAACAAAATCAACGTAGTGTAACTTTGCTGACAGCTTGTCACATTTCACTGACTGTCTGTCTGGGGTACCGTGATAACATCTGCATTCACTCAGTATGAGAGCTTAACATAAGACAAAAAAGTGGGCCCTTCCCCAGACGGTTCCATCAGTCTGTCAGTTCTGACATGTCATCTGAATTTTTTGAATCACTAAACACTTTTGAGACTCTGGTACTTATTATCTTTTCTTAGTTTCTATACTCTCTCAGCAATGCTGGAAAATGTAAAATTTGCAAGTAAGGTAGTGGACGTCCCAGGCTTTTTGTTGTCTAATCCGTAGGCCCTCATTCATGCTCACTGTTAATCTCTTAAGACATTATAAAACTGTTAGACAAAGAAATGTGAATACCTCTGCTTCTTTTGAGAATGGGAGGAAACCAAGGAAAATCGGGATCATGCTAAGCTATTCTTTTCACTATGAAAATGGTAACTTAAACCTGTTGCATCAAATTATCTATAATTCCCCACGCTAGGGCAAATGTTTTTGAAGAATGAACAAGAGTAGTGTCACATAAGGAGAAAAATGATCACAGAATTTTCAAAATCTGCCAAATTTGATGTCCACAGAGCGTGGGGATCCTGGTTGCTGAATTTCTCACTGCTTCTATTTTTTACGCCACGGTACATGACATATGGTTAATATGCTTTCAGGAAAGCTCATAAAGGAGTTTACCAATACTCACTAGTAATCATCAAACAGTTTAGATAATTTTGTTCTTTATTAGGAACACTAGCAAGGCTCACAGCTATATAACGGCCTTAAAAAAATGTGGCTAACATGTATTAAAATACTACACATCACAGATTTTAATAAGCAATGTTGTCCTCAAGACTGAAAAAAAAACTTTACAGCATTGTTTCTATAAAGCCTAAATATAAATGGATCCTCGGAGCCAGAGAGAATGCTTTTATGAACCACATAAAACAGCCAAAGCTGCATTTCTATCTCCTCATTGCAGCCATTCAGGACATTAAGTTAAAAGTGTATGTGTTTGTTTTCCAAGTAACCAAGAGATAGAGAAGAGGGTAAATAATATTAAACTGAGAGGCAAGTTTTCTCCTGGACCCCAAATACTTATTTCCCTTTTTCATAAGCACATGCTTAACACCTGCAAATCATTTCAGTATAGACAAGCGCCCCTGTAAGTGACTAACTACAGGTGTGTTTCCCACCTGCATCCTCAAAATGACTGTCCCCCAGATGGTCAGATCCTGTGCACATTTGGTCTGAAGGAAGGTGACACATATTAGATGGATACCAAATAAATTTAACCAAAACTCTTAGGTAAAGAGAGTTGTATTGACATTTGACTCAGGACAAGAAAATATACAAGAAACCAAAAGAAAATGAGAAAAGAAAGACAGTAAGAGGAAGAAAGGAAAAGGAAGGGAAGAGGGGGGAAGAGAAAGCTGGCGTTCGTCACCGCTGTATCCCGCCACGGTATTTCCCCGGGACACACGGCAGACAGACAGTACACATTGGTGGCATTAACATAGTAATCAACGACTAATGAGCAAAAGCAATAATGAATTTTGGAACCATATGTATCTTCTGCCATTCATACTGCTTTATGTAAATTCAAACTGAAAACCAATTTTCCATACAAACAAAACCTCCCTCACGTAAGACGTGGGTGGACGGCATTAAACACTGACAATTCCTCTACCACAAACAAAGGTTTTGTGACCATTTCTCACTTTTCTTCCTTTGGCAGCTCATCATCTTGTAACTCTCTCAAGAGCTTGGAGGTAATGTCATTTGCTTGCTGTTTAGTCTGTGCTTAAAATGTCAGCTGTTTATTATTTTTACATTTCAATGCTAACACCACGGCACGTCAGAATAAAGGGCAAGTTTTCTGACACATCTCAGTGACCAAAGGACTTACATTAAATAGAGGTCTCCATTCTTCCTGAAAATAAAGAGTCACTCGTTTTTTAAAACTGAGGCCAGTTTTCCTTACTGCATAATTTTCTTCGGACATTTTTGTAATCTGCCCATGAGTGGCCTGGTTTATATACGGTGTTGAGATCCAGCTTTTTTCCTTCAAGCAGTTCATGCTTTGTTTAGGGTCACGGAAAGTTACCTTTTATTTTTATACAACAGAAGACCAAGACGGTGAAAGGGATTAGACAGACCCCTAGGACAAGTAGACAAAAAGACAACTATCCAAAGGCAGTCCTTCTGTCCTTCCTAAACTCCTAAGCTCAGAGGTATCATAGGGGAGGAAGTCTTTGGGGTCTGGACTAAAATGAATAGGTACTATTTAATGAAAGAGTAAATATGGATAAAGTTTTCCATGAGACTAGGATAAACTTATAAAATTATAACAAGGCTGAAAACATAAGTTGGCTTCAAATGATGACAGATAAATTCACAGCCGACAGAGTCTTGCTGGATACAGCTGATGGTGGAAATACCACCTGATTTATGACATATTTTCTCTTTTTATGATATATTTTCAACCTCTCCTATCTTGGGTAATGAATTCTAACATCCTATTGTGGTAATTAGTGCTTCTCTGAAATCTTTTTTGTTCAGATAGAATTAACTCACCTCCCAGGCCTATCCCACCCATACTAAATCTAGTCTGCCAGAATTCGTGCTTAAAAAGGCTCTGTTTATCTACGTGCATATCACATATCACATGTCACATCACAATTCTGACGCTCTTGACTTAAAAGTTGTAATACTTTAAGTGTTACCTTACCTGGTTACAGCATCTTTCACCCTACCTCATAGAAACTGAAAGCAAATGACTTTTTTTTTTTTTTTCCTCTTCTCAACGCTACTTGGATGATTGCAACTGGGGATCAGTGCTTGGAGGTTACCTGAACTATTCATAGAAACCCAAACTTTCCAAGCTTTACAACCGCATCTTAGACTCTCAGTGAGTTCATGGAAGATTCATGGAGCAGAAATTAAAGTCAATTGGAGATCCACATCCCTATCAATCAGTTTTGGTGGTTGAATAAGGAATCAAACTTCAAATGAACACTTTTTGAGTCAAGCTCATCAGGTGACATTTTATACCTCCTTCCCATAATACCCTTCATAACGTTCCTGAGAAATCAATGTTCAGGGGTCCATATGAAACTCTGTAATTTAAATCATAGTAATTCATGATTTCATCAAGTGCTTTCCATGTTTTTAGCCTGCTCTTCTACAGGCAAATTCAACTATTCTTCAGCCTTTATATTGCTGATAATATTCTTATAAAATTAACATCTTCAAAGGAGAATTCTCATGCTTTGGAAGGTACAAGGAAAGTGAAAATTCTCTTGTTAAAAACATTCACATCTGGCTTTCTTAAGATTACTGTCTTTTCCAAGTTACAAAAGAAAACAAAGTCCTAAGTTCTTATTAAACCTTTCAATTAAGTGTATTACTAAATCCAGATTGTTCTCAATGGAAGCCCCCACACAAAGAGAGACCTTAGGATACAACAGAGTTTGTGTAAATGGAGAATCATTAGCATGTGGCAGTTTGGTGACAGTTCAGTCTTATGCCACAGAAGTTAGAAGACACTAACATTATGTTGTACTGGTCAAGAGAACTGGAAGGAGAAGGTAACTGTGCTGCAGGAAAGCAGAGGCCCCCTACCACTGTCACACCCTCCAAACCTTCCTTCAGGAAGCTTCTACCCACACGCAGGCAAACTTGACTTCAGGCTACTGTCACTTTCAGCCATAAATTCTCAACCAAATAATTCAAGTACCCTCTCCCCTTCCAACTGCCTGTGAGTCAGAGAGCTTACCCACAGTTTTCAATAGCACATATTTTGTTATTTCTTTGTAAGGAAAATTAAAAACCCACAACTTTTGATTCTTCTCTCGTCCAAAATGCTTAAAATCAACGTTGAACAGTGAAATTTTACATATGCGAAGTCATAATGGGTCCTCTGCAGTCTTATCTATGAATCCCCACATTTCTGTCCAGAAAGTCTCAGAACCCCACTGATCCACCAGGTACCACATTTATTTCTAAGAGAAATTTAAGAATAAACAAATGACAATGTACAAAAAGATTAAGGCTTGCCTTTCCACTTCAGAGACTTCATCACAATATATTTGGTTATGATATCGTTCCCAATGATTCGGTCATTTTCACTCAGTGGGGGGTTCCAGGAATCCAGGAACCCAGGAACCCTGGGTTCCAGAACCCAGGAAGAAGGCAGAGTCACCAGATGACCAGTGTTGTTATTTCACATGAAACTGCGACAAGGTTTGTGAATAGGCAGATTATGCTTTCCTCACTCAAGGTTTGATACTCGCTCTCAAGAGGCATGCTTGTTCCTAGGTTATTCAGAAAGGATACCGTCGCAGTCCTCAGGTACACCTGTCTTGCCCAAATCTGTAGACTAGATCAAACTTATTGCTAGAAAAAATCAGTCCCATTATTATCTAGCTAAAAGCTGAGGGGGCAGCGTATGCAAGACACAGGCGTGCTGAGCGCCAAGAAATACAAGGATGAGTACAGAGGAGAGAAAGCCCTTCCAAGGAAGGTTCTATGAAGAGGGTTAGGGCTGAGGGGCACATTTTCCTCTCTCAGCTCCACCACCAAGCCACGGGAGTAGGTGGCATGTGTTCTAATGTGTTCGTTAGACATGGAGTCAAAACCTCCTCCTCTGAACTGTTTAGAAATGCTTACTAGAGTCTTCAGTTAAAAGAACCATTTAAACATCTATGAGAGTTTCAAGCATCTTGGGCCTAGGAAGGCCGCTTCCCTGTGCTACTCAGAAAGGGGACGATATTTAATTCTTGCAGTGTGGTAGCCCTGTCAACCCAGAGAGCTCCAACCCCCAAAACTGAATCCCCCAGTCCTTCCCTCACAAAAGGGACGCAAGGAGCATCCCCAACTTTGGAATGATGATGGTGACAAAGATTATCAAAATCAGCTTGCCTCGAAGTGCTTACTGTGGCACACCAAGCCCTGCTCCAAGGCCTTTGTGATACTTTACAACATAACCTTCACAAAAATCCTACAAGGCAATCCTTATTGTAACTACCACCTTACAGATGACGAAACTGAGGCAAAAAGTAGTCAAGTACTTGTTCAAGCTCACAAAGTAAGGTGATAGAGAATGTGAACCAAGGTCATTTGTCTCTAGACCTGACATCTTCAGCCCCTATATTATATGGCCTCTTTTTTTTTTTTAAGATGTGCCCATGATACCTGTGTTATATTTGAGATGACCAAACGGTATCTTTGAACATTGCCTTAATATATAGTTGAGGCTGCACTAAATCATACCCCAGGGACAGAATGAAATACTTTTATCTTTCCAAAAAGACCTACGAATAGAGTCCTCTCTCTAACCAACTTACTTTCTTCTCAAAACAGGGCTTTGGTCTCCAGCTGCCTTCTCTGCTCAATGCAAAATCCACAAACAGATGCACATATCAAAGGTGTTTTGATTTCAGGTTTACAAAACATAATTCTACTAGTTGAATACAAGAGAAAATTTAAAACAAGCATCTATTTTCTACTTAATTTAAAATTAATTTGTATCCTTCCCGGGGTTCAAAGACTGAAACATGGCCCCCATATAAATAAAGTCTCAAAAACCATAATAATGCAGAGCACATCCAGAAGGGTAAAAAGAAGTAAAGAACGAGTAAATGAACAAAATTCAAACACTCCAAGTCAAAGCTAGAGTAGATCTCAGCGAGACTTCAGAGGAGAAAACCAGGTGACTTTCCAAGGTCCCAAGTCCAAGTTGGGGCAAGCGCTCAAGGTTCCTGGCACCCAGGCCAGTGTTCCTTGCACTATGTCACACGGCCTCTCTGAAACACAAACCACTAGACGTATGACAAAGAAGCCAGCAAGAGAGCCATGCCACATGAATGGCCAGATTGTTGCGGGAAGGGGGGTGGGGAGAAGGAGCCAAGGGCTGAAGGATAATATGGTTTTACAGAAATCTATTTGCAAGTAGATCCTGTGGTTACCAATGTGGCTGCCCAAGAGAAAGAACAACTGACTGACAGCACAAACAAAGGCATGGACAATCTCACAAAGGGAGATACAGGAGTCACAGTGCTTCGTGCATATCACTAATACACTTCATCAAGTTGAGACCAAGAATAACAGTGAGGAAAAGCCCACCATACACAAGGGCCCCTTTATTCTTTGGGCTTTCCTGTTTCACACACACTTTACCTGATGAAACATTAGAACTTTTGCTTTTATTTCTGTAGGACCCTTTTGATTTTTCCACATTCAACTAGCACATTTCACAACTATTTAGTGTTCCTATTTTTTTGCAAATTAA
Source organism: Panthera pardus (assembly GCF_024362965.1). NCBI lineage: Eukaryota > Metazoa > Chordata > Mammalia > Carnivora > Felidae > Panthera > Panthera pardus. Next base: position 95,666,318 of record NW_026526721.1, on the reverse strand, counting down.
TGTGCTGTGCACACTGATGACATATCTGGAAGCTAATGAAATCAGATGAAAATTGCTTAGATTAAAATTTCCCCATTTCTTCACTACAATGTCTGCCACCTACTGTTCAGCCACGAAATGCTGCAGCGCTCGCATCAATGAAAGTTCGGATTAATATTCTCTGAGGTAGAAAGACTCTATTAGCCATTTTTTTTTCTCTCCCATTCTTTGCTTCCAACTGCGTTTAGCTTTGGAACCCTCTGACAAATAACCATTATTCTCTGGGCTAGTAAAAAATTTCCAAACTTGAGGGGAAATGTCGTTGGTCAAAAGCCCAAGGGAATTGGCTTGTTGAATTAAATGATAAATATATGCATTTAAGGTCATTAGAGACTTTATCTCCTGTGAAGGCTATATTTGTCAGATTGATATAATTTCTCTCAACTGAGTACTTAACTCCATCGGCCAACATTATTACGATTATTCCTTTCCCTTTAAGTGGGAGACTTCTGGCTAACAACACGTGTGTTCTTTCTGGTGCTGCTTCTTGAGCGATCAAGGCACACCTTTGTTTCATTTAGTATTGCAATTTTCACCTCTGACCCAAGAAATGAGTCCTGGGCTTCCTGAACTTTATTGCCTGTTAATAGACTGCTGGCTCTCTTTTCAGCAGTAATAGAAATGGTGGAGAGGCATTTCATTTAAGAAAGAGGCTGGCCGACTGCAGCCTGAAAGACAATGTCAGAATTAAAAGTCAGCCTGGCCAAGAAACAATATAAAGACCACAGTGACATGAAAGAGGAAGTTTCCCATATTCCATCCCACATCGAACAGCCGGCCTATAAATAAGAACAGCATCTCAGATCTAATTATTTTCCCACCGCGCAACGGCAGACACCCTGAATGGTGCTAAGTGATTGATCTACTAATTCATCTTCAACTTACACCTATCTACATATTTTGTTTCTTCTCATTAAACTGGAGACATCAGTGACGAACTTATGAAGTGGCAGTCCTTGGCTTCATAAAACACACACAGATGCTCATCAGAGGTTCTTTCCTGCCTACTTCCCAGTGACACGTGTTTATAATTTCGTCTGTATTTCGTTTGCTGTGGTTTACTCTTAAGTACATCTGTTCAATTAAAATGGAAATGCGTGACATGGCCTGTACTCAGCAACTTTCGAGCTTGTTAATGAAACGTCCTAAGGTTCCTGCCGTAGCTCTTTATTTGCAGAAGAAAATGATTGAAAAGTACAAATAAAAATACCCCTTAAAACACATACAAAGAAGTCGACTGTTTTGTTAATAGTTAAGAAAGGACATTATTACTGCATAAGGACATTATTTTACATGAAAAGACATTATTAAAAATGATTTACTGCCTCATGTTTGGAAACTTACAGGAAAAGTCTGATAATATATTAAACTTGTTTATTACGACTTCATATAATTTTGAATAATACTACTTTTTCCTTTGACAAGTGCAATAAACTCTACTGGTATAGACATAGGTTGATTATCACGAGTCAACCGTGTTGCTTAAAGAAACATGCCCAAACAATCAGCTTTTGACGGCTGCGTCTCCAGTTATATACACTCCCCATCATAGTAATAACTCACCATTTCTATATTAATAAGGCAGTGAAATTTATTATGATGGTATTGAAAAGTTATTAAGTACTGCATCCCAAGTGACAAAGTACCACAGCACTGTCACTATCCAAAAGCAGTTGCCCATTCATCACCTGCCTTTCCAGATGGTCCTGCATCTTTATCGCTCCCAGGTTGGTGACATCACCTGTTCACCCACTCAAAATTGATGATGAAAGCAAACAGATCTATCTTACTTACATTTACCAAATCAATTTAATTTTTACAGGCCATGGCTTGGTGACATATTGACTGTTTTCCTTAATGGCATCTACCGTATTTAATGCAAGGATGTCATCTTTGATTCCTGGCTCGCATAATGTGTCATTTCATAATAAATTTTTCTAACATATTTACTTAATGGAAAGAATTATGATTGCTTGTCAGTTCTCTTATTAAACACAATGATAATTCTTTTTCTTTTCGAGTATCATCCATTGGGCAACAGAGCTATTTTTAATCCCTCCTCATCTCTTACGGGGGGCAATGACTTGGATATAAAGTAAGTTCTACTCAAATGCTGGACATATGATTGACCATCCTCGATTGTGGAGCTCAGTGTAAAGGTTTTATCTCACTTACGTGCTGCTTCAGAAAAACTAGATTCTCAAGAGATGCCACAATTAAACCAATACATCAGCAATAGCTAAAGATGAATACATGAAATGCCACTACAAAAATATAGCGGCTGTGAAATTGATTTTAATGGTCCATGTGATGTTTAATGTTTACTTCTCTGGATTATTACTATCAGTGCTCTTCAGCCAGTGCTGTTATATCAGACGTATATTACCATAAATATCTGCATTTGTAGAAGGTTAAGATGCAGAATGAAAGACTAGTCTACTGGCTATCTGATACTCACATGTGACACCCTTTTCTCCAAGTATGATTTACAGATCCCATCTGCTGCCCTCTGAGACAAATGTTCCTCTGACATATGTCATCATTTCATTGTGGTGCATTTGTATTACCTGAAGGGAATAGATGACCAATGCCTACATTCAGAGAGGTATAGGGCCCATAGGGCAAATCACTGTGACCTCCCTGCCCCCTTAACCCCTGTCTTATATTAGGGTATGCAAGTAAAAACAACATCAAATAAACTCCAACTTTGATTCTAAAAACAAAAACTGGAGAACAATCCATAATAAAGGAAAACTGAGGAATAGAAGGCTGCGTGTGTGTCTATTTCTTTAGATATCACGACCTAGCCAGGAGAAGCCATTGTACAAGTGTTTTTGCAAGGTTAAGGAGGGCCAAGAGGGAAGGTTCTCTGGCCCCAGTACCACATTGCTGACAGACTGATGACAGTGGCTCTTGGCTTAGCCAACTGGTTCCCCCAGTGTTACCATAGCTCCCTCCCTCTGTCCCCCAGTTAAAGTTAGACATGGTCAGGGATGACCTCCAAGTTCACCTGGCCCTCTACTGAAATAATTGGGTCCTGGGATTAGTGACTTCCTGAGGAGACAGCAGGAAGATGGAAGGTCCCTGCATAGTGGACTAATCTCTGTCTGTGCTTCTACTGTTTAGTCTCCATCAAATGAGCAGAAATTTACATGTCAACAAGAGCATCCTAGCCTGGCTTATATCTCCTTAGAAACCAAGTCCAGGATTTCCCACATCCCTGTAACTGCAACGGTGGCCGCTCAAGTTACAAAGGGAAAGAGAAGGAAAAACAAAACCCACAAAGGGCAGCACTAGGTAACCTGCTCCTGCCCATTGATAAGGTTCCCAAACGGAGATTCTTCATGCTCATCTTCTGAGATGAGCTTATCCTAACTCACCGGTTAGGCAGAGTCTTGCCCTTGCATGAGGTTTCCAGGAAAACGGGGATCCAAACTGGCAGTGTTGCAAGACCAATAAGAACATCTTTTTTTTTGAGGGTAGCTGGCCTCTGTGCCAAGTAGAGATTCTATGCTAGCATTACACACCTGCTGAATTCCTACCACAAGAATCTAAACAAATGAGAAAAGAAAAAACAAATTATCCACACCTGTGGCTGCCAACAAACTGAGGTTTCTGTTCCAGGCCATGCACACCTGGGAAGCCTCGGAGGTCAGCTGTAGTGTCCGAGGTAAACACCACTGTCAGCCAGTGGGTAGGAGGCACAAAGGATTTCCGACGGACCTGTGACTTGAGCTGACTGGCCAGTCGTCACAGAAAATAGAAGCCGCAGCCACAGAAAATACATGCGTATTTCCTATGATTAAGGAAAACTCTAGGTGCAGGTGTGGCAGGAATAAGGGAGGAAATTTCAGAGCAGAGTTATCTGTAATCATCCTCTGCCCATCCTTCCTTCCTGGATCAATGGCTTGGTCATTTTTTTTTTTAATTTATTTTTTAATGTTTATTTATTTTTGAGAGAGACAGTGTGTGAGCACGGGAGTGGCAGAGAGAGAGGGAGACACAGAATCTGAAGCAGGCTCCAGGCTCTGAGCTGCCACCACAGAGCCTGATGCGGGGCTCAAACACATGAACTGCGAGATCATGACCTGAGCTGAAGTCAGAGGCTTAAGCGACTAAGCCACCCAGGTGCCCCTTGGTCATTGTTTATTAGCCAAATCCAGATCCTAGGTAACCTAAACTAGAATGTAAAACATTAGAATGTAAAAGGCCAAACTGGATAAGTTCATCTATACGATTTTAAATTTATATTTTTGTATATTTTATATTATATATAATAAATATATTTCACATATGATATATATTATATATAATAATTTATTATAACAATATACTATATAATTTTATATATAATATGAAATATATAATATATAATGATTAAATATATATTATATAATATAGATTAAATATATATTATATAATGTATTATGTATAAATATATAAGGTATATAATAAATAAATATATTTAATAACATGCATTATTTAATGTAATGTATTATTTAATATAATGTAATATAATGTAAGTTAATGTATATTTTAATGTATTTAATACATACACATACATATAAAGATAGACAGGCAGAGGCCTGGGTTATGAGGAGAGTGTTTGAGAGGAGATAGTCTTTGAGACCAGCACCTGCTGGATATGTGAGATACTGAAAGAGTCAGAGAGTGAATGCCAGAGATACACAGGGAGAAAGGTTTTAAGACTTTCAGAACATTACAAATGAAATCTCCTGATACCTCTGAGATTTTCTCCTTTGGTCGTATGGACGCAGCTCACACCATTGTGTGGAGTTTCTCAGTGAGGCAAGCTATTTCTGTGTAATGTTTGTTCATCTCCTACCAATACAAGAAGTCCCTTTATAATAAAGGCACTGTCAGATTTCTTGTGCTGTACTAAAATTTTGTTATATCAAATATTGATTTGAAAGAAATGACAAACTAACAGGTAGCTGCTAGTATCTATGTGCTCCACACACAAAATCTCTTTATATTATTCTTTGTAATAATGATAGCTGACAATGTATTCCTGTTTGTGATTTTTTGGCTTGGTGATCATCCTAATTATCATGTGGAAAGTATTCTTGGGGCACCTGGGTGGCTCAGTCAGTTACGTGTCTGACTCCTGATTTTGGCTCAGGTCATGATCTAACAGTTGGGATCAAACCCCACATCGGTCTCCGTGCTGATGGCGCGGAGGCTGCTTGGGATTCCCTTTCTCTCTGCACCTCTCCACTTGTTCTTTCTTTCTCTCTCTCTCTCTCTCTCGCTCTCGCTCTCGCTCTCGCTCTCACTCTCACTCTCAAAAATAAATAAATAAATTTTTAAAAGTGTTTTTAAAAAATAAAATATTCTTAAAAAGAGCACAATATTTGACCTATCTTCAGCTTCAGCTACATTATGAAAGGCCAAAAGATGTACCAGATGAAAAATGAGGATGGCATTTATTTACTGTATTTTCCTACAGCTGAAATATGAATTCATGTTTTTAAATCTATGGACAGAATTATATATAAAGAGAAGTGCTTCATCACATTATTGTATGATTCAGGTGCCTGGGTGGCTCTTTGGTTAAGCATCCAACTTTGGCTCAGGTCATGATCTCACGGTTCGTGCTGACAGCTCAGAGCCTGGAGCCTGCTTTGGGTTCTGTGTCTCCCTCTCTCTCTGCCCCTTCTCCCACTTGCGCTCTGTCTCTCTCTCTCTCTCTAAAAAAAAATCATTAAAAAAATAATAAAAAAATTATTGTATGATTCTACCAATGTAAATAAACTTTGAGAACCCAAGATGCTACACTAACATCTTTATTTATTGCTTAAATGAACTGCTGTATAAATTAAGTGTCCCCATTTTTCCATACTACCTACTTATCATTATTGGAAGAAATTCTCTCCATACTATTACATAGCAAACTAGGGAGCAAAGAAGCTTCATCAATTCTTATACCCTTTGAAGATAATTTCTATCTGTTACTTCCTATTACTTGCTTCTGAACTTACCCTCAAGGAAAAAGCTTAGAGAATGCAATATCCTGATGCAGTGGTCCTAAATAAGTATTTTAAAATAACAAATTATTATAAAGAACTTCTGCCACTGGATTGATCAAATCCTAGAATCAGTTGTCAATTCTATTAAAAGAGGAACTGTACTGAACATTTCATGCTTTGAACCCATGAGTTTTACTATTGATTTCCCTCTTGAAGGGAAGCAATAATCATGCAAATATGGGGGTGAATAAAAAAGAAACTCATTTTGATACAGTTTGTGGGATACACCTCCTAATTGGAAGAAAATCACCCAATATTCTTTTGAAAAATAAGTGACTCACATGCAAATCCTAGTTGATCACCAAGGCAGACAGGGTAAAACAAAAAGAATCTTGAATCTTGGGGAATTTTTTTTTCCCCTATTCTAGGTCTTTTGCATTTCTGTATAAAGTTTACAATCAACTTGTAAAGTTCCACAATAAAACTTACTAGGATTTGATGAGAATTGTGCTGAGTCAATATGTTACTTTGGGAAGAATTGTTACCTTAACAGCACAGAGTTTTCTAATCAATGACCAGATCTTTCTATTTATATAGGTCTTCTTTAAATTTTCTGCTATGTTTTGAATTTTTCAATGTAGGTATCTTAAAAGTATGCATTATATTTATTTTTACATATTTGATTTTCCTGCTTACACATCTTGATTGACATAAATGGAATTTTAAATTTACACAAATTGTTTTCTCAAGTGTATATTGATCTTTTATCTGGCTTACTTCTTAATGTTCACTTATTCTTAATATATATAGATTTCTAAATAATCATATCATCTACAAATAGAGACATTTTTACTTTACCCTTTCAAATTTTTAGTCTTTTCATATCTTTCTTCTTTCCATCTTGCACTGACTTGGGCATCTAGTATAATTTTGAACAGAGTACTGACAGGGAAATCCTGAATTTTATGTCGTTGAGGGAAAATGTCCAACATTATTTCATTATTGTAATGTCAGTTATAGCATTTTTATACATCCATCAATTCAATGTAGTACCTTTTATTTCTAGTTTGCTCAGAGGTTTTGTGATGAAAATACATTAGGATTTTATCTATTGAGATGATCATACAGTTTTCCACTATGTTAATGTGAAACACATTCATGAGTTTTTAAAAGTGTGTATTTTTTTCAATATTACTCTATTTTTAATTTTTATTAAGACATAATTAACATCTAATATTTGTATGTTTTAGGTGCACAACACATTGTGTTTCTTGTTTTTTTTTTTTCTTCTGACAGTGGCAAACTTATTTAACCTGTCCTCTAAATTCCATTTTACCAATTGACAGAATCCAGTCCAAGATGAGATCTTGCATTAGGCTGTTCTGTTTCTTTTTTCTCCTTTAATTTGGAACATTTTCACAGTCTTTCTTTCCCTTTTATGACATTGGAAATTTTGAAGAATACAGCACACCCCCTTTTTTAACTTTATGAATAATTTTAATATAGTTATATTTTGTCTTTTTGCTGCTTGTCTGGTGTATGATTAGATCTATTATTTTTATTTCTTTATGTATTATTTTACAATGCTATATTAGTTTCAAGGGTACACTATCGTGAGTCAACAATTCCATATGTTGCCCAGTGCTCATCATAAGTGCACTGATATTTGGGGAACTTTAAAAAATTTTTGATATCAGACTTGCCCACATCACTGACTATACTTCAGAAGCACCAGAAGTTGTCAAAACAGCAATAAGATAAGTGGACACGTTGAACTCCATCAGTACCTTTCATGGAAGAAAGCATAAGAGCAAGCCCCAAGTGTCCGCAGAGCATATGTGGAGGGGGGAGGGGTGAGATAAGAGGATTTCTAACCTCTTCACAGATAGGTGAGCCCGGGGTACAACTAGAGACTTTACCGTGGTGCTTCAGGAGAGTAAACTTCTATTTTCTTTCAATAGCCAGAGATTTAATTCCTACTATTTATGTTTGCTGGAAGCACAAGATGAATAAAATAGATTGTACCCTCTTTTCTTGACTTCATTTTGTTCTAAGAGAATCTATCACATCTTCTTGGGCTCCCGTGACAATCATGTTCAGGATTCTGTTAGCTAAACTTTACTTTTTATTAATTTTTCACAAAGTAAAATTGAATGTTTGCTATCCTTTAAACAACATTGCAAAACCTAAATTAATACTTTGTCATGTAGGTTTTATGGTAATATACATTTATTATTAGATTACATTTTTCTTTCTTAACTACCCATGAAAGACATCCTTTTGGATAATTGATAGTCTTTCCTCCCCTCTACTGGAATCAATTTATTTCAAAATTATTAAGACAAAGTTCTTTACTTAGTTATCTGGCTTTAAGAATATGCAACTTGTCAAGTGTACTTGCTTTTCCATTAATGAATAAACATGTTCTCTGAAATCAATGCCAAACCATTGATTTCATTTTACAAATCACTGTAAAATTCATTTTTGGCCCAAGCAAACCTAGAGGGAAATAAGGGAGAAATATTGCCATTCAAAGATATTTGGTGCCTATCCCTAAAATCTCAAACTACCCCATTTTTCTTTATTGCCAAACATACATTATTTGAATGTCACCCTCCTGACTCTGAACTCTGTTGTGAGATATCTTGAAAGTCTGATGTTGTTGTTTTAATGGATACTCATATTTCAGTTAACATATAGATTGCATGTTCCAATACATAAGGCATCACTGCAGAACTCAAAAACAAACTTACAAATGTGAGAACAATTCCTTCTTAAATGATATAGGGAGGCACACATTCATTGTAATATCGCATTTCAGGATTACATTACTAGAACATAATGTATTGTCAAAGCACTGCATCAAAATTATTTAATGAGTTTCTGACGCCAGTAAAATCTCTTTCCACTATTCCTTCCCATCTATTTAACAAAACATAGGAGAAATTTACTGACCACTCATGGCACCATTTTTCTCTGTCTGAATATGTGTATGCTTGAAAGGAGAAAAACAAAAGTTGAGCTCATACCGCTATTTTAACTGATCAAAGTAATCTGGATCAATTACAGGTGAGAGGGATACAATAGAGGGTTTTGCACCTAATAGACACATCATTAGCTGACTTACATCTACTTGCAGAATTTTATGATGGCCAATGATAACAAAGATAAACAGAAAATGTGCTAAATGACAGTATTACAAGGAAACAGCATTTCACACTGTTTTTCCAATGACTTATCTCAGACTATTAAAAAATTTGCCACCGAAACTACTCTTTGTTTTAAAAAGAAATTTATGAATCTCTCCCAAATCCTTGTTTTAGTTGTTAAATAGAAAACAACCAGGGCATCCTTTTTTAAATAAACCCAGAGTCACGTAATCAGACCCTCCAGAGATAACTGAACTTCAAGGAAACAAGAAGTTAGAGTAAGAGCGAAAATTTAGAAATCTTAATAAATGAAATATAGTTGGCCTTTGCCCTATCTAATGACCCTGTGCCAGATCTGTATTTTAGCCAAGCTTTTGCTGTTGCTGTTTACCTCTCTTCTACCAGGTGAGAGGCTCTTTGGTAGGCTTTTAACATCCAATGTCACATTTTATTCTCACGGCAACCCTGATTGGATAGGTACAATTATTTTTTTTTATTTTATTTTTATTTTTTTTAACGCTTTTTATTTATTTTTGAGACAGAAAGAGACAGAGCATGAACGGGGGAGGAGCAGAGAGAGAGGGAGACACAGAATCGGAAGCAGGCTCCAGGCTCTGAGCCATCAGCCCAGAGCCCAACGCGGGGCTCGAACTCACGGACCGCGAGATCGTGACCTGAGCTGAAGTCGGCCGCTTAACCGACTGAGCCACCCAGGCGCCCCGGATAGGTACAATTATTATCACCATGTCACATATATGTAAATTGAGGGGCACCAAATTAAGTCACTTTTCCCAAATCACGCAGCTAGCACACAGAGCCTCAAAGAGGACATAAGTCTGGAAAGTCTCAATCCAAAATCTTGTTGCCCTCCCCTCTGCCATGCAACTTCCATGTTATCACATAATGATCATCTTTAGAAGAAAACATAAGAGAAAACACTCATCTTGAACCAATAGAATTTTTGTATTAGTATTCACTCAGTCAGCAACTCTAAAGTTCTTAACCTAAGAGAAAGTGTCCTATCACTAATTACTTTTAGGTCCTAGATATAATCGACTGCTCCCCAGTCTTCAAAATTTTTTTGTTAGAGACAAGTCCTATGCATTGCAAGATGGCAATCACTGTCAGACTCTAACATTATTTTTAAAGTTTCTCTTTATTGGGGTGCCTGAGTGGCTCAGTTGGTTGAGCATCTGACTTCAGCTCAGGTCATGATCTCATGGTTCGTGAGTTCGAGCCCCATGTCAGACTCTGTCAGGTCATGATCTCATGGTTGGTGATTTCGAGCCCCGTGTCAGGTTCTGTGCTGACAGCTTGGAGACTGGAACCTGCTTCGGATTCTGTGTCCCCCCCCCTCTCTCTCTGTCCTTTCCCCACTCACACTCTCTCACTCTCTCAAAAATAAATAAACATTAATTTTTTTTTTAATTTAGAGTTTCCTTTATTAAATAAGTACTGGTTTGAGAGAAATCATACAAATAATGTTTTTGATATCTATGGCTTATTTTACCTATGTATTTTGGTCTATAAGCCACACTTTCAAAAATGCCCTATTTCTCTAAAATACAAATTCAAATGATTTTCCAAAAGTGCCTTTTTTTGGGAAATGTATTTAACTTTTTAAAAACTATTTAAATAGAGTTCAGAAAGGTGGTCACTACTTGCAATATTATCTTTGAGCTTTCTCTTATAAAAACTTTCTTTGTGAAGACTACCATATTTCTTCATTTAATTTTAATTATATAACAAGTAATGGTGTGAGGCAGTTATTATTGGCTCATTGTTCAAATAAAAATACAAGAACCAATTAATTTAAGTAGTTTCCCTAGAATTGCACAATAGTGGCAGAGTTAAGACTTGATTCTTCATGTCTAAAATCCAGATTCTAGCTGTTTCCATGGACCTACCTCACCCCCCCCCCACTCCTTATATCTTCTTATGAGTCACATAATCCTATATCCCTTCATCATTCTTTCATTTGCTCTTTCATTCTTGCACTCATTATTTTGCCAATTATTAAATGTCTGTGTTATGGACTGAATGTTTGAATCCTCCCCAAATCCATATGTTGAAGCCCTAACTCCCAATGTGATTATATTTGGAGATATCTAAGGACTTTAGGTGGTAATTAAGGTTAAATGAGGTCATAAGGGTGGGGACCTGATCCAGTAGGATCAGTGTCCTTATAAGAAGAAACACCAGGGCACTTTTCTCCTCCCCTAAAGCTGTGTGTGTGTGTGTGTGTGTGAGCATAAGCACACACATGCACCTAGAAGTGGCCATGTGAAGACATAGCAAGAAGGTAGCCAACTGCAAGCCAGCAAGAGAGTCCCCATCAGAAGCCAAATCACCTGGAACCTTGATCTTGGACTTCTAGCCTCCAGAATTATGAGGAAATAAATTTCTGTTATTTAAGCCACCCAGTCAGTAGTATTTTGTTATAGCAGCCTGAAGGAACTAATCCAATCTGGTTATTTCAGGTAAGGTACTTGGCATTAGATAGCACCACAGACACCACAGATAAAACACAATCAAGACATTATACTTAGAGGATACAGCTATGGATACTTTGCTCTATTAGGGAAATTAGGCAAATAATTTGGATGTTGTACAATGCTTTAAGTTCTTTAGTTCATGAATTTACCTGGCGCTATGGTGAGGCAAAATTCAAGCAGTACTAAATTGTGACTAGAAAGGTCAAGGATAATATCACAGAAGAAATGGACTTGAAGAATGAATAGATACCTGATAAGGATGGGAAGGAAAATATGGTTCTCATGTGGGAAGACCAGTGTGAGCAAAGAATGGAGGCCTGATAGAACACGGGAACTACAAATCATACAGGGTTGGTATGGAAGGCAGTAGAGTCAAAGATAACCCATTTTTTGGCTTCAGCAACTGGACAGACAGTAATACAATTTATTATACAGGAAATGCACAAGGAGGGGAGGTTTGTAAGTAGCAAAGAGCAAGGATAGTACTGGAGATAACAATGATTTGTTCAGTTACGATAGGCTGAGTTTCTGTAGGGGAAACAGTACAGAATCTGATGAATGCTTTGCACTCAATAATTGTTTTCCTGAATATGGATTTCCTCTGTTCGTGTGCATTTTCCTTGCCCTAAGAGGTTTTTTTTCTCCTTAAATTGATCATTTTTAAAAATGAAGGAGTATCAAGACACGAGGTCACACTAGTTGATCACAACTATCTCTCTAACCAAACAGTACAGAAATCAGCTACAGTTCAGGACAAATATGACAGGAGAATGATTAAAAATAAGCACGCAGGAGTAGGGCAAGATGCCTTTGTGAAAGTGCCTTTGTTGATCATGACTGGGTTTTGTATTAACTAGGGTAAGATTAGAAGGAGGAAAAAAAAAAAAACAACCTGGAGTCAAGAGCTCAAGTGCTCCTCCATGGATAACAAGATTGCCAAAATCACCAAAAAAGCCCTTTCTCTGGTTTTGTTCATAATACATCTAGAGCAGGTAATCCACACTCTCCAAAGTGAGAGCAACCATTAAAATGGTGAAGAAAACTACCGAATTGACCATCAGTTGAATTCTTGAATGAGAGAGAGGGAATGGGCGATCTTTAGCCAAAGAGTCATGAACTATTTGTAGGGGTTAACTTGACTTCCAAGCAATAAAACAACTCAGTTTTGACATAATGAAAAGAATCATTTTACATTTCTCAAAGTATTTTCCTGTGTATATACTGAAGACATTCTACTCCAAGGAGAAAAATAATTATTTTTAAATTTCCTCTAAATGAAGAATTTTCCCCAGACTCATCCCCCAATACAGACACCCTGTTTAAAGAGACACAGTCCTACATTTATCAACCCTGTAACTGCAAAATTATTTTGTTATTAAGCCTTGGTTTATTCCAAGCCTTCTGGATAATCTCGAGCAGTGCAGAACTTGTTGTTTAGCTCTGGAGATTTTGTAATAAAAGTTTAATGAGTTACTTATTATTAGAATGTTTATAGCCTTTATTTTAAGGAGAACAAAAATGACGTAAAGTTCTACGCATTTAGTTTAAAACGAATTCAACTCACATATCAGTTAATGCTACAGTGATTTTTTAAAAACCTCTTATCAATATATGTGTCTAAAAGCAATGTAGCCAAGCCACAACTTTCCCCGAGCCGTGGCTAAGAACAAAACTAAGGAAGGATTTCTCACTTGCAATCATGTCAAATCCAGATCTTAACTTTTGGGATTTTAGAATTTGGACAAGAATTGTTTTGATTAAGGCATTTTGAGCAGATTTCATAAGAGGATACATATAAACCAAAGGAACAAAAATTTGAAATTAAGTCCTGAAGGCACTACATATTTATTGCTATTTAAAATGTTGACCATATATTCTATTAATGATCATAAATCTTAAGAGAAAATACAAAATAAATCTAGCTTATCTGATGTCTGTCTACCTGAAATACTATGAAACTAAAGGTCAATCACATCTCCAAAAAAACACTTTCTTACTAATATAGAAATTGCCTACACATGTTGCAAATATAGACCAGTTTTTCCAGAAATTATGATGTTATTATTTAACCACAAAAGTTTTCAAGTTATACAAATAAATAGGAAGTATATATAGCCCCAGAATCTATATAAAAATTATAAGCTCAGAATAACATAGTTACCTGTTCTTATTGAAATAAAATTTACTTAGTAATCAGGCTGTAACTTCTCATTCCTAGATATTACCAAGATGGTTTTGTAAAAATCATGGCTAAGACTGGCAACTGATTTCCATATTGATTTTTGCTGTCATTATTATGCATGAAGTATTCATTAGATAAATTTGAATATAAAAAACCATCACAGAATTCAGCACAGTGCTCACATTCTGGAAGCAGGTAGAAAAAGGAGGGTTATCACAAGAGTGACAAAATATATTGAACACAAAGCAAAATGACCATGTAGAATCAAAGTAAAACCAAATTAACTCAGCCACAAAATGGAGAAAACAAATGTTTTCTCCAATCTTCAAGCCTCGCCCTCAAAGGAAAGATAAAATACAATGAATTTGTCATATGATGACAGTTGTTTGCTTATGCCAATACTATATGAATGGCCACATACAATGCTTCTAAATGTTAACTATAAAAACTGTATTTGTTCCCTTTGGTATGTTTTTAAGTTGATACTATTCTTTACCATTCATTAGTTGAGTTCCTTTCTATCATGCTATACCTTAGTGCAACAGTTTGTTTCTATCAAGAAGTGAGCTTACGAGGGAGGTTCATTCTTAAATATCTATTTGAAGACATTGTACAACAATTGGAATTTGCTTACTTTATGGTCACTTTAAAAATTAATCTTTTCTTCACATATCTGAATATACTTAAATGTGTAAACTCAAAATATATTCTTACCTCCCATCCGTAGCTGGGGTCTTTCAGATTTGACCGCTGCTCTCCCACATAAGGCCCAAACTTTTCACCTGCTTCAATCTTCCTTTTGGTCCATATTCCTAGTCCAGCTCCAGGCATATTTGACTCTCGAAGTTCAAATTCAGCAGGAATGGGGATATCATCAGGGATGTAGATGGGGGCTTTGTACGGAGAGCCCTCCTTTGGAGTGAACGCTTCGCTGGATGTGGCTGGAGAGCATGGCTCTTGAATATTGAGGGAGGGAGTGCTGGCTACTCCATCTGCATCTGGCATTTCTTCCAAAGGAATTTCAGGGTAGCTGCCATATACACACTCATTATCTGTGAAAAAATGATAACTTTGTAAATTCATATTCATGTAGAAGAGTTAAAATCCCACAATTCAGTAGCCACCTTGTAATGTCATTGTTCTTTGAAGACAAAATAAGGAAGGCCATTGTTAAAATACACCTTCATTAAAATCTCTGTTATTCACAGATGGGGGATTTGGTTTATCTGTGGTGAATCTATAAATCGAATGAGCTAATCTTCAACTGTCAATACTCTCATGGGCCAGATCTAACCATTATTTAGCTGGGAAACAATCAGCAATTTAATTACTGGTCTGAGTAAAAGAGATAAGTAGTAAACATATGTGTACCTACAACCCCACAAATCATCCTAAATCAGGAGGTGATAGCTTTACCATGGAATGTATTGGAAAGTTGTATCATGCAGTGTATCTCAGATAAATTGTAGGAGAATCATCAAAGACTCCAAGGGCTACGATGGGCAACAAGGCTTAAATTTGTGTGGCAGGACTATTTACTGAAACATTATTTTATGTTTGTTCTTTCTCAATCTTTCCTTTCCCATTTCAAACACATCACCAAGCCATTGGTATTCTTTGCCTCAGCAACTTACACAGAGCAGAGAATTAAGGTTACTTGAACTAGACTGTATTATGCAAAGCAAAATAAGTCAGGCAGAGAAAGACAAATACCATATGATTTCACTCATATGTGGAATTTAAGAAACACAACAGATGAACATAGGGAAGGAAGGAAAAAATAAGATACAAACAGAGAGGGAGGCAAACCATGAGAAACTCTTAAATACAGAGAACAAACTGAGAGTTGCTGGAGGGGGGGGTGCATAGGGGGATGGGCTAAATGGGTGATGGGCATTAAGGAGGGCATTTGTTGGGAGAAGCACTGGGTGTTATATGGAAATGATGAATCATTGGATTCTACTCCTGAAACCAATACTACACTGTATGTTAACTAGGATTTAAGTAAATACATTTAAAATAAAATAAATAAGTAAATAAAGCTACTTGAAGCTAGTGATTCCTCTGGACATTTGTAAAAACAAAAATCATTAAAGAAATTCAGCAAGTTTTCCAGAGGAGAAAGCAGGGTAGAGTAAAGGGGAGTCTGGACACTCTGCACTGGGGCTCTCAGGACTCCACAAGGCAACACAGCCCCCACACCTGAAGTAAATGAATGCACCATTTCAGACTTTAAGATCTTTACACAACTTGCTGGAGGGTTAAAAAGTAGTGACTGAGCTTGAATTTCCCACCAGTTCACCAGTTGAAGGGAATTTCAGTTATCTTAAGGGAAAAAAAAAAAAAAAAGCACACATTTCTTGCTCACAAGGATTATGGACTGAAAGTCATAGCTGATTTGTTTGATTTGTAAACCTTCAAGGAGAAAAGAGTTAAAATGATATGGAGACAAATGTCGATCAGAGCCATCCAAAGGTAAAATGAGTTGCCTTAAGTTCCCATATCACAAGGCTTCTAACATAACCTAGATAATCATAAATTAGGGATAATTTGGAGGAATTTCAGCTTCAGGTTGATGACTAGACTAGATGACCTTTAAGATGCTACCAACCCTGCAGTTCTATAAATTATTAAAATCTTCCAAGATATTTTATTGGGCTAGAGGGTAGAACACTTGAGTTCTAGCCCCAATTCCCTCTCTGATTCAATGTGGAAGTTTATTAACTATGACACTCATTAACAATTGTTGATCAAGCACTGACTTCTCTTAAAGATTTATGAAGTACTGATTCCTCTTAAAGTTTTAGCACATGCCAAAGTACCTTTCTAATGAAGTGCTTGGTTCCTGAGTCAAATAATAAGAACATGCCATTTAAACCAAGCATAGAACCAAACTCTAGGACCCAACCTCATTCTTGAGACATTGACCACAGCACACAAGCTTACTATCATTCAAGTTCATTGTATCCAAAATCTTGCACATTATTGTCTGCCCTCACACTGAGTCTCCTGCCTCCTTCACAATGTCTATTAAGAATACTATTTCCCCCCTAATTATCCATGTTCAAGGTTCTAAAATAACATGGACATTTTCTCTCCTTCATCCTCCAATTTATTCAGTCATTAATGCTGTCCGTTCTTCTTGCAAGATTTTTGCCCTCACCTCATTCATTCAATCCATGTTTTCCTTCCTAAATTTTCTAACAGTCCTCTATAATGTCTCCAGACATCCAGCCTCTTTTCAGCCAGTATCCCTCAATACTAAGTCTGTATAATACTGTTAAAGTTATCTTCCCGGCACATCCATTTTCCTCTGTAATAGCCTGCAATAATTCCCAGTATCCACAGGTAAAGTCTAAAGTTCTTAGGCTTGCTGGGGCACCTGGGTGGCTCAGTCAGTTGGGTGGCCAGTTTTGGCTCGGGTCATGATCTTGTGATTCACGAGTTCTAGGCCCACGTTGGGCTCTGTGCTGACAGCTCAGAGCCTGGAGCCTGCTTTGGATACTGTGTTTTGGTCTCTCTCTGCCCCTCCACTGTTTTTTTTCTCTCTCTCTCTCAAAAATAAATTTAAAAAAACATTTAAAAATAAAATAAAATAAAATAAAATAAAATAAAATAAAATAAAATAAAATAAAATAAAATAAAATAAAGTTCGTAGGCTTGGAATAAAATCCCTTTTATTTTAAAACCGTTCTCCTTTCCTCTCTGATTCTCAACACTTCTCAGTAGGAGGACCCAGGCCAGAATAGGCTTATCCCTGTCTTTTGAACTCAAAGAAATTTTCCCTGCAGTTCTTCCTGCTGGGTCACCCTATCTGCACTCCTCTGCCCGTCTGCCTTTTAGTCATCCTGTCAGGTCACATTTCAGCTTACCATCCCATTTAACACAAGTACCCCCTTTCTCTGAGTTCTTATAAAATCCACCCCCAAATATGATGATCAAATAATGCCATGCACTGCTACTTAGTTTAATATGAATGAATCTGCTATGCCAACTAGGAAATTGGTCTTTAAAGGAAAGAGTCAGAGCTCATTATTCTTAGAAAGCACCTACATAAAGGTGCTTAATAAATACTTACTAAAGAGATAACCAACCTACCATATATTTTTATTAAACTATTAAACCAAATCTATATTTTCTACCAAATGTAGGAAACTATTTTGATTCTAAAAACCACCTTTAAAGCCATAGAAATGGAACACAACAGATTATAAACTTTTCTCCAAATCCAACATCAAAAGAAACAATTTTAGTAATGCCCCCAAAGAGATATCATCAGAAAAATATACTTCAGGGTCCAAACACCCTTGATAAAGTCTATCTAAATTTATCCTTCAGGGAGATTTTGCACTTCAGCCTAAGAGCCAAAAGTTCACTAGCACTCTTGACACAGCTAAAAATGTATTTTAAAAATCTCTGTAGAGTTGTAACATTTAACTACTGCAAATGTAGAGTTACTTTACAGATTCTTAAGGGGATTTCTCACACATTGTGAAGACTTTGTTTTTCTCAAGAACTAAGTGCTATAAATTGCAAGTATTGTATAATCTATAGACTTGTCCATTTAGGCAGCAGGAAACAAAAAGACATCCAAATGAATAGAACTATTTCCTCCTGTAATTATCCATTAAAAGTCAGTAACATTTCTCCTATTTCCTCAAAGGGTTAAATCACTCATACTGTCAGTTCCATCAAAGTGATCTCAAATCTTAAAAAAGGATAGAGACAAACCCATCTGGGCCCCCCCACTGGCATAGCTGACCTCATGACCTTTGAGTTACCCACAAACTCTTCCAATGCATAATCTGAACGAGTGCGTTTGGATTTCAATTCTTGTGGAGACAAAGTACACATGTGTGCCCGGCTGCTGCACACAAGAGTTTGAATTTAAAGCCTGAATGCAATTCTGCTTACAATGGCAAAAAATTCCAATTAAACCCAAAGAACAACTGATATAGGTCACGCAAATTCTGGAAAAAGACTCATGGTCCTATTTATCCACAGGCAGGCACTAAATGTATACGCAAACCCAGGCAATTTGTTTTCAAGCCTCTGTTAATCTAGTATCATCCGAATTAAATATACAAAGGGTTGTGGTGACCAATAAAGAGAAATAGAAAACTGCTGAGTTTTACAAATTGAAACGTGCAACAGTATTTCAATGTCATCTGGCATTACAAAATTTTCAACAGCAAATGCAGTTTATCACACTGCATTGAATATTTGCATAAACCGAAGTAAACTAATGCCTCCATGTACATTACTCAAGAACTATCCAAAAAGCTGCTAAAACATTTCATCTAAATGACGAACTACCTCCATTATCCTATCTCCGTTAAATCTTTGCTATGGGGGGGGGGGTGGAATTGGGCACATTTACAATAGGTAAGTATCAGGTAAGAACTGCTGTATACATCAGTGGTCCCATAAAGATGAATACCCCTTGTAACTTCTTGGAGCTGAGTTGCCTGCTACCAGAATGTGCTTCATGCATCCTTTAGACGTGTCATTAACTGAGTGAGGACAGAAAGACAAGCTTATTGTTGGACTTGAGAAAAATGACTTGGGAAATGCTTCTGGAAATCAGCCTTTTCGATTCAAGTTTTAAGTGTTCTCATATCCCTGGAGACCAAACAAGACCACACTCTTGGACTGGAGTATATTTATTTCTATGACTCTTTGAATAACTAACACAGGTTTCCACTCAAAGAGAGTCCCATTCTGGAAGCATTCAGAATCGGCTAAAGGGAAATTGCAGAAATAATACCGACAATAATAGTAACTTCCATAGACGTATCTATACCTTCTCACTTGAACACTCGGAATCCTGTAAGAAAGCCACGGTGATAAATAGTCTTCTATTTTCCAGATCTGGAACAGATACTCAAGGATGCAAAACCGTGTGTCCAAAATCCCCTGAGACTGGAACCTAGGTGTCTAAAGCCAACCGTGTCTGTAACTCTCAGGCAATCTCTTTTTTTTTTCCTTTTTCTTCTCTAAGGATATGTTTTAAAGTTCGATTATTTCAACATTGTGGCCATACTGTGTGAATAGTTTCTGTTTTTCACTTGACACTTTATTATGAACACTTATGTTTTTCAAAATATTTCCTAAAGATACATTTAATTGTTGCATAATATTCCATTACATGGATCTACAAAAAGTGAACTATTTCCATGGGAATTACTTAAGTTGTCTCTAACTTTCTGTTGCATCAGTACCACTAAGATAAACATAGTTTCATATAAATATGCATATTCATCCATTTTAATTCCCTTAGAGTAGATTATTGAAAGAAAATAGTGAATATTGGGGCACCTGGGTGGCTCAGTAGGTTAAGCATCCGACTTCAGCCCAGGTCACGATCTCACGGTCCGTGAGTTCGAGCCCCGCATCGGGCTCTGGGCTGATGGCTCAGAGCCTGGAGCCTGCTTCCGATTCTGTGTCTCCCTCTCTCTCTGACCCTCCCCGGTTCATGCTCTGTCTCTGTCTCAAAAGTAAAATAAACGTTAAAAAAAAATTAAAAAAAAAAAGAAAATAGTGAATATTAACAGGCTTTTCGGAAGTATATACCAATTTATACTCCTGTAAGCTACACTAGCACTTATTATTATGCCTTGCTTTTAAATTTTATTAATACAATGGAAAAAAATTATGTATATGTTGCTCTTTTAATTCATATCTCAGTTGACCACGGAGACTAAAATTTTTTGTCATTCATAGTTGTTCTTTTGCAAATTGTTCATTGTTTTTGTCCATTTTTAATTGAACATTTATTGGCCTGCCTTATTAATAATAAAAAAAATTATCCCTTGATACAGTTTGTGCTACTTTCCCTAGTAAATGATTTATCATTTGGTTTTTCTCATGGGTTTATGTTGTATAAAAATTTTAACTTTTATGGAACGAAGTCTATGTTTGCTTTGTGATTTTTACATTTTTCTTAGAAAGTCCTTACCCATCCTAAGGAAGAAAAAGAGATTCTCTTTTATTTTCTTTGAGTTCCATAGTTGCTTTTCTACTAACCTTGGATTACCAATGATTTACTGCTGAGTGAAAAGCAGAGAAAAATGATTTCATTTATTTGAGCTCCTGTGAACGGCAGGCTAGGAAAAAAAAATGCCATTTCACTCGTAATTCTTTGGTTCTTATTTGCAAGCCTGGCCTAAAATGCCTTTTCTTTTTGTGGGTTTTATATAACTCACCATTTGTTTCACTTGGCCTCTCTGCCTCGTTTAACTACAAATCTTCTGGGCAGATGCCATTCAAAATCCTGAGTTTCACCATTAATAGCATTCACTACCCGTCATAATACTTATCACTCAGCATTATCATTAGTGATACTAACATAAATAATTTCCTGTCTACTCTTCATTTTCGTTCCTTGACAGAAAACATTTAGCAACCAAGTAGCGTTTCATTTTAATATTAAAAGCATATATACATAGTTTGACTATTAAGTAAGCCTGATTTCTGTAGGCATTAAACAAGAAATCAGTTCTTTATACTCAGCTGTACACACATATAATACACACATCCACGTGCATTTGCAGTGTATGTGCATGTGTGTAATAGCTCACTAATCTTTCAAATAGGCTGAGACAGAAACATGGTTTGAGATCTCAGGCAGACTGGTTGAGATCATAACTACATGAAACAACTGCCAGGAGGAGACCAGCTAGGGAATTGAACAGATTAGGTAACTCAGAAATTTAGACATTTCCCCCCATTATGTTCCTCATTGCAGTTTTGTAATAAAAACATGAGCAAACTTCAAAGGAAGCTCCGTAGTAAAGGTTAATTGCTACTAAAGAAGAGGGTGGGCCCGAGCGCCAGTACTTTGTGCCCAACTCGCAAGCAGACAGGAAGGATTACACGTGGCTGAGAGCTGAGGATGCGTGCCCAGCTCTAGGCAGAGAGGAGGCACGGCCAAACCCCAGAGGCCCACCAGGGACCTCCTGGTAGGACGTGAGCACATGAACACGAGTCCATGAGTCGGTGCCTGCTAATGGTAGGGCAGGGAAGGGCGGGGGAAGACATCGATTTCCTTCCAAAATTCAAACCGGACGTGCTCTTCTTCCCTTGTTAGGACAATTCCAGAACGGTTACGGCAGCATGTTTGTGAGAAAGCAGAGGACCTCTGGAGCCAGCTCTTCTGCACCAGCAACACAACCAATAAACGCGTGCTGGGCTTGGGGAAAAGGGTGGAGCCCAAGTAATGCCAGATGCACAAACAGAACAAAGAAGGGCTATGAACTGGCCAGGAGAATATTCAGTGAGAATGGCCCCAAGATAATGAAATTTAAGATCCCAATGAAAGGAAGAAAGGGAACTAGTAAAAGTAAGGAAAATGATTTTCCAGAAAACTGACTTAAACTAGCTTTGAAGGACTGTAGGAAGGGTCCAGAGGTGTAGGTTTAGAAAAGAGAGGCATCTCCTAGAATGGAAGCTGCTGACGGACACAGTCTTCAGAAAGTGCTGCCTCCAGAGAGGGCTGAGAAGAAAATAGACCTCCATGGAATCTTTTGACACTGAACTGCACTTGTAGGATTCATGTCTCCAGAGACCATTATTTTTTGTGAGATAATCTATCAACATGGCTTGGCACATGGAATTTTTTTAATGACCTTCTAAGCTTCCTTGCTCCTCAAGTATTTGCTACTTCCTTGTACCATGCTATTCCATTTCTTTCCTATGGAACTTTTTCCCCCAGTGTTTCCTAAAAATATTTCATTTATGGGCTGTCAAAAAGACCCAAAAGTATGAAAGAGTGTTGGGAGGCCAGCAAGGGAGATGGCAGAAAATACCACATGAATTGGAAGTAAGGGACCAAATCAATGAGCAAACATTTATCTTGCTCATAGGATTGTGGCGTACCCCTTGCTTGTCCTGTGGCTTTTAAATCTGATTAAGAGTTTCTCCACTCTCCTAGGAATTTCACAGACATTTCACTAAACAAGTATGGTTTGTGAATTAAACTGGTAGCTTCTAAACTATAATGAAATGGGTTTGGCCACTTTCAAAAGTTCCTCTTCAGAGGTGGAACTAAGCTATTTTAAAAGGGTTATGGAAAGAAATTGCCAGAAAATTCATAGTTGAGGTACCAGTAAAGCCCTTTGGTATCTACTTACAGAATCGAAAACAGCTAAAATAAAGACATTAAAGCTCTGCGAGTACTACTCCAAGGAAAAACACGGCCTGGTTAATGTTTGGCTTTATTCAGTTGTTAGGGAACCACGGTCACCAATACCCACTGGAATGCCCAGGTAAGAACAGACTTATCACAGATCAGATAGGGGTTCTTTTTACATTATAACTATGTGCCTCAACTTTCTTTTAGCAATACAAATTTTTAAGAGACTTTTGGCAATCTTTGACCTGATGGCTGTTCTCGTAAACTTTTTATATTCCCAAAGTGATATTCCTTCAGATTCATTTAGGGTAAAATAGAAATGCCCTGAAATCATGGTGCAGCAGACTGGGTGGTTACTCCTCAGGCAGTCTGAAATGACCAGAGTACAGCCTTTCAGTATTCAAGCCATATCTACAGTAATTATTTGCCAGAGTATCTAAAAGAAGGCAGGCATTTCCTGTTGCACACAAATGGGACACTCTTATCTAAATGACTGTTTAAACAGGTATTTAAGAAAAGACTATCACAGGCAGGAATTTACTGATGACGGAACACATTAGTTTAGGGCTGGACACATTAGTGGAGGACTAACCATTGTCAGGAAAGGAAGCATATCAGCATCAGGAAGGTATAGAGAATATTTGACAACTCCCACATGGGCCAAGATGGGGGATTATAGACCCTGCCATTTGCATTTGGGAAAAGGAGGGAAAATCAAAAATAGAGATCTGGATTCAACAATGTGTCTCCAGCACCTGGGGTAACCTTGAAAGTGAGAGCTTGAGAGCCTTAGGTCTTTTGCGTCCCTGTTTCCCTATCCATAAATAAGCACATTGGACAAGCTCAGCCCTAGGTCCATTCCACTCAAGCAATCCCCATTCTACATAATGAAAACCAAAGGATGGACAAGGTTCGGTGTAGCAAAAGCTTATAAAACATATTTCCTGAAAAGACACTTTGAGAATTGGTTTGGTCTCTCTCAACGTAACCTAGGAGACACTGTCCTCTGGCTGCCTAACTTTGCTCTAACCAGTGAAACTGGAATTTATTCCCAGTAGAGGCTTATAAAACTGGGCTGTTATTCTCACATTAAGTAGACTGCCCTCTGGTGAGGACTGTGGTTTACGTGTGGGCAGAATGTGTGGTTTACTACCTCTAATTTGTTTATGTTGTTGATGGTGGTTTCAGAAGAAAGCAGCAGCCCTTCCCATGCTAAGGAGTGACCTGATTTGATTCCTTAAAAAAAGAAAGAAAGAAGTGTTTAAGGGGGGGAGGGGAGCAGGAGGGCACATTAATGTGCCATTGCTAATGGAGGAGTAACTGGGATCCCTTTGACCACAGCTCTGCTTCATTCAGCTCTGCATGTGAAATGAGAGCCCCAACTTGTTTATTATAATTACCTAAGTGTGGCTTGGTGGCTTTTGGCAGACATCCTTCTTGCCTCCAAAAGAGAGACCAACACTCAGGAGCTACAAGTTAAAGGAAGGCGGGGCGGGGGGGGGGGGGGTGTCATTTTGTAGCGAGGAGAATGAATTCTAATATAAACTGGGTGAAAATATTCAAAACGACCTCAAAAAGATAAAGATCAAAAAATAAGTGGGATTGAGCTCTATTTTCTACCATATAACAAAGATAGGTGTGTAAGAGAACTGAATAAACTGTATAAATGTAAGTTCAAATTCATTCTCACAACGGACTTGACACAGTCTCTTCCCTACTCCTACAAAACAGAAGAGCTGTCTTATAGCCAGAAGTTCTACATAAAGAAAAGAAAATAATTATGCGTGTCTGGCAGAAGAGGGAGTTGTAGCAATGGCTTGCTGATAAAAAGGAATGTGAACAAGCAATAGAACACTATCCTAACCACACTCTTGGTTTGATAAGGAGCAGAGAGGGCCCCAAAGAGTGAAATTTTGTTAGAGTCTCAAAATTAGGTTTTATTTGAAAATGAACAATGGCCCTTGTTCTCACAGAGCTTGGTAGCAAAGACAACAACGACTTCTGACCTTAAAGTGATTCTGTGGGGAGAGTTCCTTGATTTTGGCTAATTTCAGCTTGGACTCTGGCCCTATTGCACATGCAGGTCTTTGGTGTAAAACAAGTTTAGATGGTTCCAAGGATTTCAATTTTCCGACCCCATTTTAAGCTATAAAGGCCCCCATATTGAATTTCCCACCACTACATCATATTAAATGTAAGACCATTCAAAACCATGGGGATGGACGCAATGTCATTGAAAAACATAAAAGAAGGGTTTTTCTTTTTAATTTGAGAAAACATTACACACTTTGGCAAAACGTGTTTTCAGAAAAATATGAACAGATGTGCTGTGCGTATGTGTATACATACACTAAATAGCACTTACGATTTGAGAGGGGGTAATTTCAACATTGCTAAGTGGTAACACAAGCTAGGTATTTAAGGGAATGATATAATATGACAACTTCATAGACTCCCAAACTATGTATGGTCTCTGGAAACTGTCATTATCAACATGGACAATAACTAGTAGCATTAGGTGGTCTGTACAGTATCCTTCAGTGTCCAATCGAGTCACACAGTCTGAGACACTTGACGGGCGCCAGGCACTGCCTCCTAATGAGAAGTGACTTTTTTACAAAGGCATTCAAGACCTCTTCTATATAAATTACTATCGTTTGCAGCAAGAGAGGATTATAAATGTTTGCTGGCAAAAACCAAATTTATTTACAAACTGGGTCTAATTTATTTATGGCTCCAGTACAATCGGCTTTTGTCGAAATATTTATGTTATCTGTACTTCTGCCTCACTAAACTCTACCGCAATCATAAACACTGTTGAAAAATTATTTGCAGTTAGCAGGATTTAAACTACCCATTATACCACCAGCTAGTGCCAGTAAACTTTTGCACTGGTTGATAAAGTTTCCTCTGTGGGATAAATATACATTTGACTTTCAAGATCTTTGGTGGGCTCCATACTGTGAAAAGTGAAGGATTAAACAAATGCCCCAGACTTTACCAGTTTTGTGCGAGGGCTTCAATTGCACATTCCAGTTGAAGTTTTGACTACAAAGAGTGCCCAGATTCCAATCCTTTTCTAGGAGAATTAGATGACTGAAGTGTTGGGATAATAGTCTTTGCCCATGTCTTTGCCCAACACTATTGTCTGCTACTTTCCCGACTTGCTCACTCACCCATTCCAAAATGTGATTTTGCCGTGCCTTGCATGGTACAAGTTGCTAAGGCTAGATCTAGAGTTGTGTAAGATGCATTTTCTGCCCTCAAGGCTCTTAAAGTTGAGTAGTGAAGACAGAAATGGTAACAGGCATATGATAATGCAGTCAAATTAGGTCTAAGTTGAGGTTATGAAGAGTGATGGCTGTTAAAGAGTTGAGTATAAGCAAGAGCAACTGGGTATGCCAACCTTAGAGTAACTCCTAGCCTTAGATTGACCAAAACCATATATGCACTACATTTTTTTAAGAATGAGTCTCTTGCTTCATGTTTTTGGTGGAAATGCAGTTGTGATGCAGTTATTTCTTTTTTTTAATTTTTTTTAACGTTTATTTATTTTTGACACAGGGAGAGACAGAGCATGAATGGGGGAGGGTCAGAGAGAGAGGGAGACACAGAATCTGAAACAGGCTCCAGGCTCTGAGCTGTCAGCACAGAGCCCGATGCGGGGCTCGAACTCACAGACCGCGAGATCATGACCTGAGCCGAAGTCAGACGCTTAACCGACTGAGCCACCCAGGCACCCCATGATGCAGTTACTTCTGGATATCACTGAGTTCTTCACAGCAACATGAGGATCAAAATAGGAATGACTCACTCTCACTGCTTCTACATATCTCATACAATGGTGAAACCAACAGTTTACAAAACAGCATGGTCCATATTTCCATCACAAAATAAGCCAAGAGAAAACCACATAGAAAAGTTGATGGTTTCCGTGGCATGGAACTAGTAAAAATGTATTTCTATTTGATTTACTTCACTGAAACAAGACTAAAAGTTCTAAAAGTTCACCATGAGCCAGGTGGGACTGATGTGATGCCAGTGAAAGTCCCAGCAGCCTATGAATGGCCCAAACCATATTTATCTTCTAGTTTGAATTAAGAGTTGCACCAAACAAACCATAGATCATTCTGGTTCACCTCAGAACAGTGCTGTCTTCAGACAGAAGACTGAGCAGATCACCCTAGAGCCTCCAATCTAAAGCAAGAGCTCTAAAGCAAGCTAGTAGGCAGTACTACTGATTTCTGGTGCCCCATACAACAGATGATGGTCCTTTCCCAGTTAATACCCACCTATGCCTATGATAGTCAAAGTAACCAAAAGCCAAAGTAGCAAAATAAATTTTGAAAGCTGTAATTATACAGTGAAAAACAACCTCAAAAAAAAAAAAAGAGTTATTTGCTCATCAAGGTCCTTCACAAAAAGGAATGCCAAAACCCTGCATATTTGTAACTTCGTATTTAGTAGTATATGCATAAAATATTTTGCTGTCCATTTATATCAAGATACAAATAAGATAGCCCTTACTTAGATCAGGTATTATTTTCCAAAATAGAGAAAAAATCTCAGTGACTGTTTTGTGCTTTTGCTGACCATCTTATGGGTCTATTCCAATATTCTTTAACAACCTGCTTGTTTTAATAGGTTGTAGGTTATAGCTATTCTAGTTGAGTTCAATCAAATATTTTGGCATTATACTGTTTAAACCTCAAGATAACTGACTGAAATGTTTATTTTTAATGGCATCGTAGAATTTAAGAGCTGAAAAGTATCAGTTTACTCATTTAAACATTTAAGATGCTTGCTGGTTCAAATATATTGTGGATTAATCCACGTAAACCTATGTAAACCATGACTGTTTGAGAGAAAAAACTGGAAATGTTCTATCAAAAGTATATGATGTTTAAATATTCACTGGGGGCAAGAGAGATACCTGAAGTCTATAGAATAATTACACGGTAACTTAACAAGATTTGTACTATTGTTGCTTTTGTTGTTTCTGTGGCTATTGTCATTGTATTAATATATCTACTTCATCTAACTCTTTAATACTCATTCCAACTATTAATTTTCAGCAACTGTGATCCAACATATACCACAAACCGATAACCATTTAGTCGATAAGACTTCTGCATACAAAGCACCATGGTGGGGTGGGGTAGGGGGAGCTCAAAGAAGAAGAAAGAAAAATTGCTGATTTCAGAGGACTTACCATCTATTCAGGGAGATAAGACAAATACTCAGGAAGAATTAACTTGTATAATATAAGGCTGCATTGAATACAGTCAAGCGAATGGTACAGAAAACAAGGACTACAATATTCAACACTAAAAGTGACATTCCTCTTCTCTAAGAGAAAACTGAAATGGAAGATGGCTAAAAATTCGACTTATGAAGACAGATAATCAGGAGGATTGTGAAATAAAGGTTATAGACTGCAGCAAAGCCCTGGAGAGGTAATGACTTTTAATTGGATTGAGTTTATCATATTTGCAGAGGTACAGCAGACACAGAAGAAAGGATTAGAGTGATTTCCACTTTCCATTATTTGGCATAATGAGAAAACAGAGGGTGGTCCACATCTCTCATACATATTATAAGCCATAGGAGATGCTAAATGTCAGTTTTTGGTAGCATTGAGCTCTCCTAAATAAACACATTTATTTGGACATAGTTAAGTCAAAATAAGTCACCTGGAAAAAGGTCACAGGTCATTAATTTGCATAGTGCAAAGGATTTATGAATTTTTAAATTAACGCTCCTAAATCTTTACACCATTTTGAACAGTAGGGTATGTCTGCATTTTTCTTCAAAGTTTAGCTGGCTTAAAGGGTCAAATGAAAATACTTGACTGAAGAAAAAAACAGCTGAGTAGACTTTCTTTATTCTAGGTGGAAAAGAAGTACATTATATATTCTCCCAAGAAACAGCATTATATACATCTAGCCAACACACACACACACACACACACACACACACACACACACACACACAAACTTGTGGAAATATGTGGAGAGTCATTAAATGATCATGTAATTGGCACACCCTAACTCAAGTAAGCCCAAGTGGGAAAGGTTATTAAATCCACCACCACCAAAACTCCAATGGACTGTAAGGTGATGAAGGTAGGGACTACGGGTGTGAGATTTACTGCAGAATCCCCAGAACCCAGCAAAGTTTCTAGCCCACAACAATTCAATGTGTATTTGTTGACTTGAAAACATCTCCCAAAGCCAGCCAATTGTACTGAAATAGTGAGTGGTGTCTCTCTTTCCTCCTCTAAATTGGGAAATTCTAACACAAATTGACAAAAGACATCACATAAATTGTGTCCTCAGTCTGTTTAGTAATAATTTCCCACTGAAGGAAAGGGAAGTGCATGCTGAATCTACACAAGCTTGTGTGCCCATGCACGCGTGAGCACACACGCACGCGTACACACACACACACACACACACACACACACACACACACACACTTTAAATGCTCAAGATGCTAATAGATGAATTTAACCAAATGGAATCAATTCAGGATTCGTACCATGTCCTCCTCACATTGCAAACCCTTTAAAAATACTGGTTATAATAAGAATAAAAATCAACAAACAAAAAGTCCCTGCATGGGTAACCCATATATTGTATCCTTTTCTCAAGCTTTTCACGGAGTCCTCCCGGAAGGGAAATTGGTAAAGCAATATCAAATATCGCCGACTACCTTTTGATTCCACCGGCACTTACTGCAGCACCTGCTATGAACCAAGAATATGTTGTCGGTTGTAGAATGTAAGCTTCGTGAGGGTGGGACTCCGTTTTGTCTACCACTGCATCTGCAGCCCCAAGCGTAGTGTCTGGTGCATGGTAAAGGTTCAATACATACTTGTCAAATGAATGAATAATATAGGAATATACAAATACAGAAATGAGCCTGTAAGAAATTCAGAGACTAGAGTCGTTATTCCACACTAGGCTGTGCACCCAAATTTAATCTCTTAAGGAGCTTATTTTTAAAAACACAAATTTGATGGCATTTCTAGAACTGGCAGTAAAGAATCCTTAGTTATATGATAGGATCATTCTTTGTAACATCTCCAGCTTCCTAGTCTGTAATCTTAACCCATAATATCACAAGTAAATTCAGATAACCTATAAACCACAGACCTAACCCAATTTCTGTTTAAACCAGAAGACCACACTGAGTTCAAGTCCACCTAACCACTTATGTGACCCAGGAAAGTCCCTCAGTCTATTTGAGTCTCAGTTTCTTTATCCATAGCTGATATTTTCCCATTATGGTAGCCATTACATACATGTAGTAATTAAGCATTTGAAATGTGGCCTTTCCAAATTGAGATGCACTGTAACTTTGAAACTACACACCAGATTTTTTTAACTTGATATGAAAATTATAAAATTGATAATATATAAAGATGAATATGTATATATATAAAGTTGATAATTTTAGTATATTGGTTATATATACAATGAGCTAAATGGCTTGATATAATGGTTAAATAAAATGTGTTAGTAAAATTAATGATACCTGTTTATTTTTACCTGTTTTAATGTGGCTACCTACCAGAAAACTTAAAATTAATATATGGCTTACATTTATATTTCTATTAGACGAAAGTGGTTTTTAAAATACTTATGACACAAAATTGCCGTAAGAATCAGAAGAAATGATGCATTTGAGCATCTTGTGTAAACTTTAGGGGAAACCACAAATGCCAAAAGTCATTATCATTGTCACAGAGAAAAGTTTTCAGTCCTGTAAGTCTTAAGCGACACTTTTTTTTTTTCAATGTTTTTTATTTATTTTTGGGACAGAGAGAGACAGAGCATGAACAGGGGAGGGGCAGAGAGAGAGGGAGACACAGAATCAGAAACAGGCTCCAGGCTCCGAGCCATCAGCCCAGAGCCTGACGCAGGGCTCGAACTCACGGACCGCGAGATCGTGACCTGGCTGAAGTCGGACGCTCAACCGACTGCGCCACCCAGGCGCCCCTTAAGCGACACTTTTTAAAGATCAGTGTCTTTCAGGTCTACCTGCATTCAGATAACAAAAAGTAATGATTCATGAACAATTCATTCTCTACCACTCCCTTATCAATAAATCTCTCAATAAACACTTGTTGAAATCAAACGTAAAGAAAAATCAATATGGTCATTGACATGATACAAAAAGACGAGCTCTTTCTGGAACACTCCCCTGCCAGGATTTCTGTGTTGATATAAGAAACAGCCCAGATTGAATAAGGTTAAAAGAATGTTTCTGTTTGAAAAAGGTATTATTGACAATGAAAAATGAGCAACATTTGACGGTGGGAAATGATAAGCTTTTCCCATGATTTCACCCCAAAATGCAAAGGAGAAGAAAAAGTTGTGGGATTCACTTGTCCCCTTCCCTATCTCTTGGGTAGGGCACTTCAATTCCTCCCACAAACATCTCATTCCAACACTTCAAAAAGAATGCCTTGAAACACCTGGCAAATAAAAGAACATGAAGAACTTTCTTGCTGCTCTTTCATTACTTTGGTGTAATTGGTGAACCGCCGAATACACCTCCTTGGTCTGGGCTGATGGATGAAGATGGAAACAAGTACTCCCAGGCCATACATACATTATACTACCCTGATAACATTCCCCAGAGTTTTAAAAAGTTCAGTAGTTAGTTAGGAAGAACAGCAAACCCACCCAGAGTTCTCTACAAATTCTATTGTGCGAAAGTAAGGCATAGCCGAGGTTTCTTTGGGGGTAGAAAAAGGAATTGTCATACACAGCTCATTCCATACTCTTACTAGATCATGTCTCTAGACATTGATGAATATTAATTGATGTATTTACTGCAATGCAAGGCGGTTGCTAACCTACATTCCAGCCTTTGTTCCAAGTCTCGTATCATTTTCTTTCAGGCTGTTGATTTTGGAGTGGCTGTGTAATCCTGGTGAACTGCTAGCAAAGAGTGATCAATCAACACTTTGAAAGCGTCTGGTTCATCCCAATACCTGGGAGCTGCTTTGATAAATAGTATTCTTGGGACTATGTAAAATTTGCCATTGTGGGAGTAAATACATGTGGGAACTTGGCAGGTTATTGTTCCTATTTTTTATTTATATTTAAACAAAATCTTTTGTTTACAACAAATCCCCACTTGCCCTAAGATTATTCGGTCCCAAACTGAAATCACTAAAGTTCTATGTACACTTGCATTAACGTTTTCTCTGTGTTACTTAAAGGTTGCTGCCCAGTTATCCACATTTGGTGGCACATTAGTAATCATAAAAACAGAAAAATCCCCTATACTCCATTTTAAATTTTTTATTAAGTTTTTAATTTTAATTTCAGCGTAGCTCACAGAGTATTATATTAGTTTCAGGTGTACAATGTGGTGATTCAACAATTCTATGCATTACTCAGTGCTCATCATGATAAGTGTACTCATTAATCTCCATCACCTATTTTACCCATCACCCCCCACCCACCTTCCCTCTGGTAACCACCAGTTCATTCTCTGTGTTAAGGGTTTGTTTCTTGGTCTGTC
Source organism: Panthera pardus (assembly GCF_024362965.1). Classification (NCBI taxonomy): domain Eukaryota; kingdom Metazoa; phylum Chordata; class Mammalia; order Carnivora; family Felidae; genus Panthera; species Panthera pardus. Next base: position 95,633,790 of record NW_026526721.1, on the reverse strand, counting down.
TCCCTCTCTCTCTTTCTTCCTTTGTTCATTTGTTTCATTTTTTTAAATTCCACACATGAGTGAGATCATATATTTGTCTTTCTCTGACTGATTTATTTCACTTAGCATTATACTCTCCAGTTCCATCTATGCTGTTGCAAATGGAAAGATTTCATTCTTTTTTGTGGCTCAATAATATTCCATTGCATATATGTATCACATCCATCCTGCACCATATCCCATTTTTAAAACCTGGATAAAGCAATTGAAGAATCTATCACACAACTATTTTTATGGATGAGCATATCTGCTGAAGGTGAACAATTCACCCAAAAAAGGTTTACCCTGGGTTACCAAGTGCTACACTCATTTTAGAAAGACTTCAGAAGGTTGTAGATCTCATCAATTTTCTTCTCAAAAATTGGCCACAGCTTTCTGGATACCTCAGAAAAAAATTTTTTTCGTGATTGGTCGTAACAAATTTGCCCATCTTATTTGTTCATGACAATCTATTCTGTGTCCATGAATATCCTGTGGAATTTGGCTTCTCTGTATTTTTTTCCTTGACAACCTTCTGATCTAGAACACCCTGCCCTCATTCTCCATTCTTCAACTCCCTAGTGAGGGCCTGCTACTGTTCTGACAGCTAGGGATGAAGTAGTGAACAAGACCAATAATGTTCCTACTCCCATGGACCCTAAGTTTGGTGGGGAAAGGGAGGATGTGAGGAATAAGATGGTCTTAAGTTCTGAGGAGAAAACAATAGGTTGAAATGCAGGAGTGGTGGTTACTTTAGATAGTAAAGGTCTGATGGAGGAGGAAGCATTTAAGATTTATACACTGACATTCTTTCAGATCCAGTTTAGATGTTATCTCATCTACTAAGGGTTCCCACTCATCATGTTCACCACTTCCCCAACGAGAGTGAGCTCCTTCCTTTTTGGATCCCCAAGAATATAAAACGTACGTCAGAATACATTCATCCATCATTTACCATGGTGCTGTTACAGTTAGTTGTGTTCCCATTCCCCCATTTTGATTTTCAGCTGTTTGAGGGCAAGGGCTATGTCTCAATTATCTTTATGTCTCCTGGCCAGTGCTGTGAATAATATATTAGATGCTCAAATTCAAAAGAAAAGGCACAGCATAGGGAGTGCCCTCGATGGTATTGTAATAGTGTCCCATGGTGACAGATGGTAGCTGTACCCGTGGTGAGCACAACATAACATACAGAGTTGTCAAATCACTATGTTGTACACTTGAAAATAATGTAACATTGTGCATCAACTATACTCGGACTACAAAAACTTTAAAAAATTGAACCAACTTTAAAAAATGCTAATTATGTGCAGTTTTGCTTTTTGAAAGCTGAATTTTGTAACTCACCTGCTCTGAATCTTAAATAGATTTCAAAGGAAGCTGTTATCTACAAAAGTCACTGCCACCACTGGAAAAAAGATATTTTCTAGGGGCTTTATAAAGTATTGGCCATTCAAAAGACTTGCTCAAGCAAGTGATAGCTGCCAACTGATCTTCTAAAGGAGGTTGAAGTTTGGAAACAATGATCTCTTCCAACAAATTTCACATAATTACCCCTTGGTCCAAAAAAGGCAATTCTCGAGCTTTCTGTTTGAAAACGTCCCCCCAGAAAGAGGATTCCCTAGCTGAAAACAATCAGAAAGAAAGTCCTGTGGTTAATAAACTAGAGCATTGAGCTTGAACCTTGCACAACACAGGCTGGATTTCACAACAGGCAGGGAGAAGAAGCACAAACTTTGAAAATTCTACCAGAAAGTTTTGAGTTTTGTTTCTGTGTTTTTATAAACACTTTGCTCTTTTGATCTGTCTTAAAGATTGTGCTCCATTGAGTCTTCCATTCTTTAAATGCTACCTTTAAAAAAAATAAGTAAATTGTTCAAATGTAAGAATTAATAAGACAAATTTTTTAAATACTATTTTCCAAGGAATCCAAATGTTCTTACTCAGGTGGGATCTGATTCTGAAATTCCAGTTTAATAAATGATCCCAACCCCCCACCCCCCAAAAGAGAATGCCTCCAAGTTTAGACTGAGGGAGGATAAATATGCCACATTCTATTCCAAATATCAAGAACGAGGTAAGTATTTTCCCTGCTGCTTCCCTGCTCTGTAATTTGACATCCATTTTAATGATGCTTGCTTTATTGCTTGTCAGAAAAGTGAAATGGCCTGTCAATTTTATGGAGTTTCTCCTACCTTTTGGATGGTTATATTACATTTTGAAATAAGTGTATAGCTTCCCCTCCCCCTCCCCCCTTTTTTAGCCTAAATGGTGCATGTGTGGGTTTGGTAGTTGGCTGCCAGTGGAATGAAGTCATAACTTCAGGAGTCCAAGAGAATAGATCAAAATCACGCCAACACTTTCATGGATGGGTATATGCTTCTAAATGGATGTTTACCTAGAAAAGTCATCATCTGGCAGTCAGCATAGCAAATGTTCCTAAGCAGCTAACTCATGTATACTAAACAAATTTGGCTTGGCTGCTGTGAGAGCTGCCCTGTGGAAATTCTCAACATACATTTGTTTGATTGAGCCGTCATTCCCAGTTGATCTGCTGATGATCTGTGTCACTTTGTTTAAATGTCCTGGTGTGTTTTTTTATATATATACAGTGAAAAGCCAGTATGTTTCTGTGATGGATTAAATAGAGGTGAAATTTGAGAGTGACTCCTGTTTTTGATTCCTGTTCTCAGACAGGTGGGTCTGGAATGATCAAGAATGTCACATTCAAACACACAGGAAAATATGGAGCCCTTTTGATTTAAAACACATTACTGTAAAGATATATTCGCTACTGTGTTCTCCCAGTACAAGAAGCTATTTAGGATTCCCCATCTAAACAAACACCATATGGGTTCATTCTCAGCATCCCTTTCAAATGTCCAAAAACAAAGGACACAAAACCCACTGCTGGGAAACACAGTCCGAGAGAAGTGAGCAGGGCCCATTTCTCAAGTATGGATTCAAAACTCAGACTCAAGGTGAGGTTAGAACTGAAGCTCCAGATCTCAAATATCCTCGTAATGGTCCAGATGGAAACCCGATACCACAGTGCCATACCCTGTCTGAGGCACTAATCAAGAGACTGCCTGTTTGCTCCATGGCTAAAGCACTTCCTCCAGCTAATCTTCCCAGATAGGCTCTCAGCTTTAATAACCTATGGGGTCTGCCGTTAAGTGTGGGGATCTGGGCACCATCAGCACTGATGTCTCCACTCTGCCAAACCCCAGACAACACGTGATGTATACACACGCCCTCCCCTCAGCTCCCGTGGATGTGGTAGACCGAGGCCTGCCTTAAGCTAGGGCCCCCTACCCCCAAAATACATATACCTCTGACCCAACCTGCCGTCATAACTGAAATTACCCCCCAATTAAGCATATTCCTTTGAGTTAAGACCAAGCCATCTCCAAGGATCCCCCTGACAATTGATAGCTTGTTTCCTTCAATAGGCATTTAACATCTGCTATGGGATTCACAGCACTGAGTTTGCGCTCTAGACGCCAAAATGACTGGCCTCATTCCCAGCCTCAAAGAGCCACCATCCAGGGGTGCCTGGGTGCCTTACTCGGTTAAGTGTCCAACTCTTGATTTTAGCTCAGGTCATGATCTCATGACATGAGATGGAGCCCCGAGTCGGGTTCTATGCTGACGGTACAGAACCTGCTTGGGATTCTCTCTCTCCCTCCCTCTCTCTCCCTCTCTCTCTCTCTTTCTCTCTCTCTCTGTCAAAATAAATAAACATTTAAAAAAAAACACAAAAAAAAGCCACCGTCCAGTATAGAAGGAAGTCATGCAAATAAATAAAGTACCCATGATCAACAAACTATGGACAAGGTGCAGAGAAGAAAAGAATTAATTCTGAGAGTGAGAAATATCAAGAAAGGCTGACCAGAGATGGGGCAACAGGTGAGAAGGGTGTTGAAGAATAAAGATAGTTTTAAAGGAGTTTCCCAGAGAAAATACAAGGGCATAAAAACCATTTCAAGAAGAAGAAAGAGCATCTTGAAAGGTATTGACCTATGAAACAGCTTAGTATGTGCATGAGACTGAGGCTTTCTTGGTATTGCCTGACTGACAGCAGGAAAGAGTCAGAGAGAGATGTGAATAGCCAAATGTGAGGACCAAAGGGCCAAAGCCCTCTATGCCGTATTCTAGAATCTGTCCTTTCTCCTATTATGCATGTGGTGCTAGTGAAGGGTCCTAGGGAGAATGGGAAGATCAGAGCTGGGTTTTAGCATGGCCACTCTGATTCAAAGAACTGGAGAAATTTAAGAAGGACGACATGCAAGGCAGATAAACTAGTCAGAGGCTATTTCAATAGTCCGTGAGAGATCACAATGGCTTTTGAAAAAAAAAAAAAAATGACAATGATGGTGGAGGATAAAGAATAAGAGAGGTTTAGGAAATAAAACAGAGTTTGGTGAGGGGGTGGCTGGGATGAAATACCCCCGATGAGCCATTATACTATATCATGAGTCGGTACATCAGTGGTCAGTAAATTTGGCCACCCTGAGGGAATGGGACCCATAGGGCATGCCAAGAGAAAGATTGGAGTACGCAACACTAAAGTAGGAGCCCTGGACAGTCAGGAGGCAACAGGAGGACTCTGGATACTTGGAGAATGGTGGCACTATAGAACCAAGGGGCTTTTCCCTTGTTGGAAGTTCCATAAAGTTCACAAGATCAGCAGGGGAATGGGCGAAAAAAATGTTGCTCTTGTAAGTACAAACAGAGAAAATGTCAAATAAGACATTCAAGGACATCTTCACTAGATCTGGCAGACTCTTAAGGAATGGCAATTCCATAAAAATCCTCATTCTTTCAAACTTTTAAATGTTGAACACTCTTAAGTTCCTACACTTTAAGTTGTTGGGTATGTGTCGGTAATCCTAGCTCAGGGACCTCACTTCACAAAGTGCTTGCCAGACGCACAACCCCTTCCTTGTTCAATGTTGCTTGAGATGGAATTCCTAGAGAAAGGCTCCAAAACAACTCTTCATCTCAATGGTTTTGATAGGAATTTATTAGGCAGAATTAGACTTCAATGTAATTTTACCCTTACATTTGGGACCTTTGAGAAAAAAAATAGCTTAATGCCAATAAATCTAATTTATTAGGATAATTTTTAGAATCCAATAAATGAATATACAGGAAGTCTTGAAAATCAACAGTCTCCATCCAGTGCCCTTCCCTGCTCACCCTCCAAATCCCCAGAGCATATGGGGTTGACTCTCTGGTCCACACATCCCTCAGCCTATATGCCTCCTTTCCCGAAAGGGGCTGGTTTGCTTGGCATTATTTACTTGTGAATTTCCTTTATGGAAAAAAAAAAATGGAAACAGGGAGGGGGTAGAAGTTGGATTTTATTTATTATTGTTTAACATTATTTATGATTATTTTAATTTAGGTCCAACATCCCGGGAGTCTCATTGCAATGGGTGCAATAGATACCGATAAAATAGCATCACAGTACACATACATCTATTCTTCTACTTTTTTTTACGAGTCATATTTTCTCACATGCACACAAAGCAAATCCTGTCAAATTGCAATATACTTCTAGGCATTCTGCTTTGGATTTTCATTTTAAGAAATATGAAAAGAGAACGAATGAACTAGAAGACACTTCTTTGTTTTATGGACTTACTTGTACCATCCAAAAGAGAATGATAGTAGATCTATTTAAGGGAGGGCATGGTTTTACCATCTGGTGGCCATTAAAAGTAAATAAGATAATATAAAATAAAATAAAGCAAGAGAGTAGGGACTCTGTATTAATTTTATGTACACCTGAGTGATTAAAACACCAATCAGAAAAAAAAAATGCTTCTCTTTTTAGCTTTGGAGAGTTAGAAATTTCATTTTCCCTCTGAAACAGAAAGAGGCAAATTTTAGGTACATTTTCCTTCATGATAAATATCACAAAATAAGGATTGGTAAGTTTGGTTATAATGTGTGCACACACCTAACATTTGGCTCTTTCCCTAGTTTTCTGAGAAAAAAACAAAATGGAAGATGGGCAAAAATTTACATACTTGGCTGCCAGATTTCTTTGCTTGGGAACCAAGAAACCAAATTAGTCACTGAGCAACTCAATCTTACACAGGACCCTAGCAGACTGGTTCTGAGATCATATTGCAATAAATGCTTTTCTATAGAACTAGACACTATTCTCCTAATTCTGGAATTTTGAAACATTTTTGAAAATAACCAAAACCACATTTCTTCCTAGGTTAAAAAAAAAAAGAGTTTGAAAAAAGTTGCTAAAGATATAAGGAATATATAATAAGGGCTTTATTGGTTGTCTCCCTGTAAAACCCATGCACACGCACGCACACACGCAGAAACATACACACACACACACACACACACACACACACACACACACAGGTACACACCATGACAGCCTTTCCTTATTTGAAATAACAAAATCCAATCCTTCCCACAAGCCAGTGCACACAGAAGGAAGCCTGAACGGCAAACAATTCGGAAAGTTTTTAAACAATCGGTAAGGCCTACAAACAACACAAACTCAAAATAAATTGTAAATAAACTCCAAACAAACCCAGCAAAAGACAAATTAACTGAGGCGATCCAAAGCAAACAATCTAAAACTCTTTCACCGTACTGTACAGTTACTTCTTGCTCCTAGACTGTCACCTGCAGGGAATGCTGGGAAGGAAAGCCCCCCAAGTGCCGGCTGAGCTGAGGGTTTCGTCCCCCTGCAGCCTTTCACGCCCCTCCCACTGCCAGGCTTCCTGGAGTCCTGCCCTGCAGACCAGAGAGCTCCAGGCACAGAAGGGCTCTGGCCACCCCGCCGGCCTGGTATTTGGCTCCTCAGTCACCCAGCGCACAAGTATGATGGATGATGATGGATCACAGCCCCACCAACACCGTGTGAATTTCCCAAGGCTGTTGATTATTCTAATTGAGCCCCCAGAAGAAGCCCAGAGCTTTACAAAAGCCTCCAAGGAAACCTCCCATCTCCCTTGTCTGCCTGACACAGACCCCACTAAATAAAGCAACCTGGCCCTTATATGGCCTCCTCTCTTTGACACACAGATCTGGGCCTCCATACTCATTGTTCGGTGATATGATTTAGCCCTGAATGAATTTTTAATGAACACCCAGAGTGATAGCACAGTGGAATGGCCACTCCAGCTTCTCCCAGGGGAAGATAACAGTTTATGAACGCTATCAGGTCACAGGTTTTCTAAGGTTCTCTTGCTCTACTAGACAAGGTGGTCAGAAACATTTCTTCTCTATTGTTTAATCTCTCTCTCTCTCTATCTAACTATCTCTTAGATCTTCCTTAAACCACAAAGGGTCTCTGAAAGATAAAATTCTATAGCAGATAAATAATATCATGATTAAACCTAAACTCACATAATAAAATTTATACATTGTAGTAATGGAGAGTATATAAAAAAGACAAGTGTAGTACTACTTAATTTAATTGAGTTGGGGATCTTTGACTTATTCAGATCATTTTTTGCCACATAAGGTTATAATGTGTGTAGTGTAAAGAAACTTTGGTACTTGCAGAACAAGAGTTCAGTGACTACTGTTGACCTCCTGGAACATTCCAGATCAATATAGACACAAGGTATAGTACCAAATGTGTCCACAAAACTCCACATATCAGCCATATTTAGAAACGTTGCTGGTGTATATGTAGCGTAGAATGTAACCTTTTGGTCCTTTTTAATGCTTGCTACGATCCCATTTTCAGTGCTTGAGTGTCTGACTCTCTTCCCACCACCCAAATATCCTGACTTGGAATTCCTTGAAATCTCTCAGAATCTGCACCAATAAATTAGAAAAAAATTTTAGTCATACTTCTCAGGTGTGGCTCCAAAATTTCTACAACAGAGGAGCTTATGGGAATGGATCTAATTGGACAAGGGTAGGGACTTTACTAAAAAATTGGGAGAGAAGGATGGAGAATGGTGAAGATTGTGTGTTGGCTTGGAAAGACTTCCTCAGCCATGGTGTGCCATTACCACCCCGACTTCGACAGTGCATTCGTGTTTACTCACCTCATACCTACACTTAGCTTTTTTTTTTCTGATTAGCTGTGCATCTTTAAAGACTGGAATATTCTGAAATAGTTCTTCCTAACAACTCTTAGAATATACAACCACAATCTTTATTTCCTAAATAAGAAAGGTGGATAAATAAGAACAATAGACTAGGTTTCTAGAAACCCAGATTCTGTTCCTGGCACTGCCACTAATTAACTGGGAAATTCTGAGCAAGTCTTTTCATCTCTCTGGGAATCTATTTCCTCGTCTGTAAAATTACTGAATGCAGAGAGCCCCCGGGGTCCCTTCCAGCTCATATTCTATGAATCCATCAATCTCTGAGTGATTGTGGAAGTAAATTCCTAGAAAGAGCCACATCTATATAGCATGCTTTGTACCATAATCAGCATAGCACCATGTGCATATAAATTCAAGAAAAGCCATTGAAGGCTGACGAAGATAGCATTTTTAGTTCATATTATCAACTTGGCTTAGAGAGTCAATGGGAAGATGGAAAGCAATAAAGTTTTACTTTTTACTGAATATCTACTAAGTGCCAGACTGACACAGTATTATGCATTTTACACCATTATCTTATTTAATCTCCACCCAAAGCCTTGCTGTGTAAATAGATGATAGCCCCATTTGACAGATAAAAAAAACTAAGACTCAGAGAGATTGTATGTCTAACCCATGGTCCCCCACTAGATCCATTCTGCTTGGACCCAGGCATATTGTTCTCATTCTATTTCAATTTTATTCTAATAGTTCTATCATGTCCTATAACTTATAGTATCCAAACTGTCAAAAGACAAACTCATTACAATTTGACGATAACTCCCATCTTCGTATACTTTCCAACAAGAGACTGCAGGCTCCTTGGCTTTGTTTCACTCCCTTCTGGAAAGCCCAGTTACCTAAGAACCAACTTCAGCTACTTCTCTAAATCAGGGCTTACTCATGTTTTGTATGCTAATTAAGACTACTTTGTTAAAACTTCACAAGAATTTAGAGCAAAAGCTAGTCATCACTGATAATCTTACCAGTTCACAAAAATCGTTTTTGCAATTATTATCACCGTGATACCTGTTATTCTTATTTTGCTCAGCTTCTAGATTGAAATAGAAGCAACAACAAAATGTATTCTTGACATATTGGCATTTTTGTTGAGAAAGGCTTGTATCTCAGACACCTCGAACTCATTGCAAAACATTTCACCCTATGAAATCCAAAATAATGACTTGAGAGGCTATTTTTACTTATGATTTCAGTTTGGAATGAGGAAAATAAATACATTCATACATACATACATAACTGTATGGAAACATTTACATACCTATATTATAATTTCTACAGATGTGATAAGGAAGATATTTGGGCATTAGGTGAGCTTTTATATTGTTCTATATAGTCACATCTCCATCCCTCAGACTTTTCTTCATGGGAGTCCATGTCCTGACAGCGAGCTGGATTGCTGTGACACAGACATGCAAAACCCAGGTTTGAATCTCTTTATTTATTGGTCTCAGAAATTGACCGTGTTTGGGAAAAGTCCAAGATTTGGAGATCTGCACCCAACTCTGTTTAACAACTCTGTTAAAATCAAAGAGCAGGATACAGTGTGATTTCCATTGCTTCAGTCAGAGTCTGTGAGATGCCAATATTCTGCATATCTTCAAAGAGCAGAATCTGTCTCCAAAAACCGTACAAAATAGCACACTACAAAGGAAAACCCTTCAAGATCTTTGCTATTGAACTGGGACCAGAAATAAGAGGAAAACCTCTGAGAACAGTATAAAAATGACAGATATAAGAGAAGGCCAAGCATGCCACGAAATGAGAGACTTTTTGCTGACAGATGAGCACCTTTGAACTCTAACCCAATAAAAGAATTAGCACTCCTAATGTATAATCAGTACAGCAAGCAAAATATGTCAACACACGATAGGCAGGATAATCAATTGACATGTAAGGTAGGAAACAGGCAGACTAAATAGCAACCCAGTCCCACTGAGCCAGACAGCCCTTTCCTGCTCCTTAAATGTCTCATCCCGCAGGGATGAAGAAATTAATATGCAACAAGGTAAAACCCCTAACAAGTAAAACAACAGAGCAAGGCTTAAGAGTCCTCATTACAAAATGACTTAGGATTCCCAAAACTGAGGATCTTGACGTTTTTATTTTTCTTAGATGTGTTCTAAGGGTCTTTCTCTAGTCAGATAACAGAAACTTTGAAATTATCAACCACAGCTTTATACTTTATTCCCTCTTCCAATGAAGATTTCAGAAATTTAAAAAAAGGCGCAGGAACTATGGACATAAACAGAGCTGACTTTTAATCCTGGTTAGCTATATGCTAACCACTGACCTCAGGTAAGTAATTTAACCAGGCCGGGCCTCAGGTCTGTATTCATCTGTATAGACAGAGGAATGGCACTTTTTAAAGGAGGTTTTATAAAAATTAAAAGAAACAGAAGAGGTAAAATGCCTTCAGTAGCACCTAAAGCGGGTAGGCAGTTATATTCAACAAAGGTTTAGAGTTGGCAATTCTCCTTGTAACATAGTGCTTTGACCCCTGTGAGCCCTCAAGAAATGTGTTGGTGCCCTCATATATTAAATAACAAACTCACAGGCAAAAACAGAATAGTGTAGTTTCAGACATGCATGGGGGTGGAATGGGGATATCCCAGGCTTGAACTCCCTATCTACCATATATTAGCTATGTGGCAATGGGAGACCACCCAATCTCTGGGTCACACAGTCAACTCCTTTGTAAAGCTGGACCAATAGTACCTCACCAACCTGTAGGTCCCAGCTGAGAAGAGTGGCTCACAGTTCCTTTTAGGTTTACGTCAATAAAGGCAAATTATTCCATTGCTGGTTTATTTGTCTCATGTACCAACTTGACAAAACCCAAAAGAAATCGTTTCAATCCCTTCAGGAATTCAGAAATGACTCCTTTGTTTCATTTTGCTTGCGTTTTTTCCATTTTTTCCAAAGGAGAATCACTACTGTTCTCTGCATAAAACCATGTAGCAAGCCTGCAAGCTTTTTCACGGTGTTTTGCACGGCTGTTGGGAGTAATTGTTTAAAAGAATCCTCCCAACCTAGCTTGCCCCAAATCACAGGTGTGTCTATTTTGTAATAGCTTCCACTCACGCCACCTACAGTTCAAGATGCCACCTGCTTTAAACTGGATAGCTCTATGTTACGCAATCTTTTATTTTTCACTTGTTTTATTTTAAACACATTTGCTTCCCAAACAGATGCGCTGCAAGAATGGCCATTCAAACTAGGCATTTTTAACCCTCAGAACTGAACTCTCGTGACTTCGGCAGCACTTTAAAGGGCAATTTTCTTCACTGACCACAGCAAATGCCGTGTGAATTAGTTAACGGTTTTTCTTTAAGGTTCATGAGACAGAAGAGCATCCCTCCTGCCGCAGCTAGGCTCACATTGATCCTTTAAAAACCACTCAGAGGAAAGTAACTTAATATCAGAGAAATAGAAATAGTGTGAGGTTTTCTAAACAACCACTTAACCTTAATCTTGTGAAAAGAAAATTCTCTTCTCTGATATGCATGGATATAGACAAATTTAGACATTCTGGTTTTTACCACTCACTGGTACTACAGCTACAAAAATGAAATCTGAGGCCTAATTTGCCTTAGAATTCAGAAACTGAGGCGCTTTCAGACAGCAACAATCAGTCATTTTTCACGTTTATTTTCCATGCATATAGGACACACCATTCCGCCATCAACATGTCAGACAAAATCGAAAATGTCTTAGCACAAAACTTACCCAAAGAATGACCACCAGAGAAAGAGTTGTGACAAAACAACCATGCTAAAATAGTACTTTAACTTGAATTATATTTGCATTAATTTGTTTCCTAATACTTTTGGAGAACTTTGTGGAGAAAAGACTGGGCTTTTGTCTGGTAGTTTTTGAAATATCAAATGTTTGTCGTCCATCAGCTATCCCTTCTTGAAAGTGACAGTGTGATAGAATAAAGGCCAACTTTTGTTTTGGAATCTCAATGACATAGCATTTGGCAGCTTACGAGACCTGTTCTCATTTATTGTGTCCTTTGTACACTGATGCCTACTTATAAGGAAGGGCAATAAGGGAGGCCCATGGCAATGTCTCAACTTCTTCCCCCAGAGACTGAGACCCCATGGTTTCTGTAACATAGAGCATGAGTAATACTCATCAGAGAAGAGAAGAAACGTGCTAGACAAATAAGAAACATCATTTGACACTTCTCTTCCACATTTAACAAGCTAAGTGAGTTGTGGAATTATGCCGAGAGCGAATAAGTATCTCATCACAAACTAGATTGAACCAGTCCCATCTGTTGAGCCCTTTCAAACACAGTCTCCCCTTTCTTTTGATAATATTTGGATTATTTTAGAGTTCTTTAAATGTTTTCCATGAACTCACAGAACAGTTATTTCAGGACGATAGAACTGACATACGAAACGTGGTCACTATTTTATCTTATCTTCTGCTAAGCTGTCTAATTTTGAGCAAAAATTAAAAGAACCTGCCTGCTGTCACAAAAACATGAAATGCTTCGTCTTTTCTTTAGATAAAATCAGTGACAGTGATGAACTGTAATCACAGCTCTTGCCCATTCTCCTCTACTCATCCTAGCAATCTTGTTCGCCTCTACATAAATATGTACATACACATATGTGTGTCTGTGCATATATGTCCCTGTACATGAATATCTATGTGTGTGTATATACGTGCCTCTCCATGAATATGTACATACACATATATGTGTGTATCTGTGTGTACATATGCCTCTACATGAATAGGTACACACACATATGTGTGCCTCTATACGTATATATACATACATGTGTGTGTCTGTGTATATATGTGCTTCTACATGAATATATACACACATAGATGTTTTTCTGTATGTGTGTGTCACCCTAGAAGTTCTACTTTCAATTTATAGTAAACCTGGTACATTTTCATTTCTATTCTTTAAAAAAAAAATGTGGAAAGCAAGCTTTATTTTTTCAGGATGAAACCAATAAAATACATGCAAATTTCTGAAGACTTTAGTAAGAGAAATTGGGCCATTTCCATTTTCATTTTCCAGAAGACACTGATGCCAGAAGAAAAAAAAAAGTTTGGCAAAGCTCTTTTCTTTCTAAGCACTAAGAAAAAAGATGATCATAAAACCAAAAATAAAGGTATTGTTCTCCAAAAGAATCCAGATCCCAAACTAACCTCAAGCAGAAGTGTTTATAAAAAGGACTTTCTTCCAATTCTCCCTATTTGATAGTGTAGACTATAGAAAAATCCTTCTGTGAAGAGAATCCCTTTATCAGAGACTCAGTGGGCAAGTTAAAACCCACAGCATTGCACTGTGAATTTCCCTCCTTGACTACATGATGAAGGAGGAGGTGTGTGCCTGGTTCCCTGACATCAACACTGTGACAGGGCTCCACTGTTCCAAATTACACATTGTCGCTGTAGGTGGCATTTCTAACACAAGAAGGATGCCCTCTGCTGAAGTACTATAGTACCCAAAAGTTGCAAGGTCAGATGTGCCCTCCATAGCTTCTGGAAATATTTATGCTAAAGAATTTCTTTGGGCTATTTTTGTGACAGTGATCTCACTCTTGAAGACCCATGCTGTTTTCCACAAAAGAAGATGCTGTTGCCTGTGTTTCTCACTTAGCTTCTGTGACACTCCTTTGGCGATACCACGGGTATGCCATCAGAATCATACCAGACAAATGCTCCTGACGGCGGGGGGCTATCAGTTTTCACAGCACGTTTTTTGCCCTGCAGCTGACAAGGAAAATAAACGTCTTCCAAGGAAAATGAAGGCAAATGCCAAAATGTCTCATCGATTCCCAGTCAAAACCCCATTTTAAATATTAATTATGATAATGTTTGACTTTTAAAAGAAAGGCAAAAAAAGAAAAGTTTGAGTTTAGCATCAGGAACTTGAGGAACATTATGATCTCAACAATGTGATGTAACGGAAATATACAGGAATGTCACCTAATCTTGGTTTGTGGCTTTCCCCAGGACTGGAACAACCTCTCAACTCAGGTAAGGTCAGAGATTTTCTCTTTAAAAAGTTTCAATTGTTGGGGGGCACCTGGGTGGCTCAGTCAGTTGAGCTTTTGACTTTGGCTCAGGTCATGATCTCGCAGTTTGGGAGTTCAAGCCCCACATCAGGCTCAGTGCTGTCAGCACAGAGCCCACTTTGGATCCTCTGTCCCCCTCTCTCTGCCCCTCCCCCACTGGCACTCTTTCAAAAATAAACATTTTTTTAAAGTTTCAAGTGTTCAGTTCAGTAACTATTGGATTTTACCTGCAGAAATACCATCTACTATTCAACACTTATTTTTGTGTTTTATTTGCAGTCAAGAAAACACCAGTGACTTTAAAACCTCTACGCTTTATTCAAATGGTTTTAGAGAAAAAAATAAAACCAGGTTACCCTGACGAAAACATATGGTAGTTACAATGAAATAATAAAAACAGTAGCAGCCACAGGAAAACCAGAGACACCTCTGGGAAAGGTTGGTCCTGAGCCCAGCAGGGAATGCATGAAAGGTGATGGGTTCCAGGAAGCAGACCAGAAATCCAATGGGGCTGAGAGGCCAACAGGAACTTGGGTTTGTCAAGCAAGACAGAAATGCTGCTGGAGGCCAATTGACACCTGTGCTCTCTAAAGGAGGTAAAAAGAGACAATGGCAGAATAGTTCAAGAAATCCTGTAGCAATTCATAAGCAAGAAAAAGAAAATGGGCTTTCTTAAACAGGTGTTTAGATAACTGTCACAAGCGTTTTTCGTTTGCATGTGAACACTTCCCAATTCTGGTATTTGTTTTTAACCCTGCCTCTTATAAGCAAAAAGCAAAAGCTAACCATGTATAGGGTATTTTCTCTGTAAAAAATGATAACAATTTTATTAGGGGGAGAAAGGCACAAGTGAATGGATGGTGCATGTTTTAAGTTGCCAATACCTGATGACGGGTGTGAGGATTTGAGGTTTAATCTTTAAGCACCACCAAGTGAATGTGAGTAATTCAAAATGTCAGCATAGGAACCAAGAAGAGTTCGTTAAACCAGAGAGAGGCCACCTTGCACCTCACCCATTAAACTCAGGAATAGAAACATCCTTGTAATCCACCTCTTTCTTCCTTCAGTATGTGCAAATTGAACCCTTCTCTTTTAGTAACAACATATGCTTAAGGCAACAAAACCAAGAATCAGAAGTGACCCACAGAGTCATCAAATTTGATCCTCTCTTAACAACTGGAGCCTAAAATGATAGAACGATAGCAGGCATCAAATGCAAACCTCCCATTTTTCAAGTTCGTGATCTCTCCACCCATCAACAACTCTTAAGCAAGTTCAACTGTCATCCCAGGCGTAATGAAAATGATGTCCTAGCAAGAGCCCAGGCCTGGGAAGCATGGGACCTGGGTACTGACTCTAGCTGGTACAACAAATCCTCAATGGCTTCATCTTTAACCTCTCATAGTAAGTATCCTTCCAACTCTAAGAATCCTTGGATGTGAAATTTGAATTATGGGGGAAATGTTGAAAATGAAGAAATAAAAGAAACCATGGCAGTGGCTTCTTCCTATCTGAGCAACTAAGTGACTAGCAAACACATTTCCTCATGAGATGCTGGTCCGCAGGACTAAGGCAAGGCATTTTGCTCCAAGGAAACAATTATAGGTAATGCAAATGGAGAAGAGAGCCCCCCTTCTTTGGTTCAACTATGAATCACTTTCAAGGAATCGGCTCACCACATGACTCCATTTTCAGCTCCAATTTCTCCCAAAAATGAGGAATTTGCAACTTACAAACCAAGCACGTAATTCCTAAGAACATACCATTTTAACATAAGATTGTCACTAAAAAGTTACATGAAGATGCTTTAACTGGAAAAGAACATACACTTGAAACAAAATAGGTATGTATAGAGGAACCTTAAAGATAACCAAAATAAAGAGTATTTCTCAAATGTTCCATTGAATACGATTTTATGCAGGGTATGTTTTCATCTCTTATAAAAGATCTTAACATCCCATGGAATAATATAGTAGGCAGATTTGGCCATGATGGCGGAATACAGTATTTTTCTTGTAACTACATCTCCCATGAAGTCACTGCAGTCATGACAAACTCTGATCCTGCTGGAATGAGGTTCAGAAAACTGACTGAGAGGCAGTACATGGTTTAGCAAGAAGAGTTATATTACATGACACAGTCAGGAAACAGGCTAAGGTTTCTAGATTCTTCAGGGCTACACTATTAGATTCTGATGGCTTTGAAGTGTTGATCATTTACTCTGAACTGTCTTCTTAAAATGTATTATCTTCTTCCCTGCTCATTTCTGTGAGCACAATTATTGCACATGTTAGATCATAGCTGCTTTAGGACATCATTGAGGAATGTGGAGTTGTCTGCCTTACAATGTATTTTCAGATTTTTGTGCTGTTTATAGATAGAATTTCTGCTTTCTTCCCCTAAGTCCATTGCCAATCTCCTCTACCAGCTGGTCAGTGGTCCTTGTTGATAAGCCCAATTCTTGCCATCTTTTTAGTACTTTTTACATGGTGCTGTGATTGCTTCTCTGCTTCTTAAGTCTTATGTTCTCTCTTGCTTTTCTTTGATCCCATAGTTTCTTCTTGCTGCTTGCTTGCACTGCCCTGTTTATAAAGCCTAGGCTAAACAGTGAGAATGTTCCTTTCTTCTGTTTAACAAACCAACCAATTACAGTATGTATTTCAAAAAAAAAAAGTCTTTGCTTCTTTCTTCTTTGTGTTTACAATTCTTCTCTGAATTAAGGTTGAAAGATGTCACTGCTCAGACTCAGAAATTCTCAGGCATTTCTAAGTTAACAACTTCTCTAGAGGATAAGAGGGGGATCTGAGCATTAACTAGATGGATATGATTAAACTTCTCTTTTCTCTAACACAGATTATCTACAATAATCCAAGCAAGAATCTAGGTTTCTTAGGAAGAATAAGCATGCAGTAAAGAACCAGGCAATTAACTTTTTGTACAGAACCTGGACAATCTTACAAGGAAGAAAATTTATGCCTCATGATATTATATTTTATGTAGTCTGAACATATAAAAATTATAAGTATTTTATTTTGCCTTTTATATCGGTTTCCATTTAAAAAAAATAAATGTTTTCTTAGCTACAAGTAGAAGGCTTGTTTATACCAATAAATATTTCCAATTTTATGTTTGAAAGTCAGAGTGATAGCTGAGACTCACATCTCTTTGTTACTTCACTTGTTGCCCAAGTTGCTTAGCGTGACATTAGAACTTATCAGGAATTAGAGTAATAATGAAGAGAAAACTGATGTGTTTTGATAATAGAATATGGATGAATGTCATGATCATTTACATTTCCGAATGGTGCATCATATAATCAAAGCCCAAGCTGAGTATCAAATATGGATACAATGGGCATATGTGTGTGTGTGTGTGTGTGTGTGTGTGTGTGTGTGTGTATATATATATATATATTCAACTGAATTTATGCCAGCAACACAATATTGTTCCCAAAGTAAAGCAAACCACAGAGAAAGAGTAAATTTTCTTTTCATAAGTACAAAACTTCAAACTTGTTCATTTCTTTTCCTTGAGCTAGAACCCAAAAGCCTTTGCCTAACATTCTAGATCACATTCTTCTATGTAAGAAATTTGACTCCATAAGATCGAGTCAAAACAGAAAGATATTCTCATTTTTAAGGCTTAGGACACTAAAACCTCTGCCCTAAAAATTAAATTTGACTTTTAGCAAAGCTTTGACTACCCAGGCCTTCTAACACATCAATGTGTATTAAATAAAACCTAAACCATATGACCCAGTGAAAAATGCATGGACTTTACAGTCAGAAATCCTCACTTTATATCCAAGCTCTATCATCCACAAGCATACAATCTTGGACAATTTACTTTAGCTCATTGGCTCTCTATACCTTTTTGTATAAAATAAAATACCATCCATCTTGTTGTAGAGCTTGAAAATAAGAGGCTTGGCACAATGCAGAGAAGTACACAATAAATTATAACCATTATCATCATTTTCATGTTTAAAGAGTGCTCTCGTGAGCAGAGGAGATAACTAAGGTGGGATCATGAGTCTTTGATCTATATGCTTTAACAGCACTTCTTAAACTGCAATGTGCAGAGATCTTATAAAAATGCAAGTTTCAATTCAGTGGATCCAGGAGGGGTAGGGCCTGAGATTCTGTATTTCTAACAAGCTCCTAGAAGATTCTAACACTGTTGCTCTGTAGACCATGCTGTCAATAGCAAGGCTCACTATGAATCTGGACACTATGAATTGTCACAACATAATTAATTTGTAGAAGACAAAAGTTTCTTACGGGAAGATTTCACATATGCAGGTGCCAACAGAAGAAGAAAGATAGAAAAATGCACCTCCCAGGAGCCAAGCAACCTCTTCAGGTTTCAGGGAAAGAAAGCATCTGCCTAAAGTTCCTCTCCATTAAAATTTTTATGTTTCCTTAGCACTTGTAACCATACTTACTCAACTTCAAATTTTCTGATTATCCTGTAAAGGAGGAACTACCTAGGAATCCTTGCAGACATTTAGAAGCAGTGAATGGGAAATCTCACTCAGTTTTTGAAGATGAGTATTATGGACAAAATGTTTGTGCCCCACCCCCAAATATGTATGTTGAAGGTCCTAACCCCCAATGTGATAGTATTTGGAGATGGGACCTTCGGGACGTAATTAGGTTTTGATAAGGTTATGAGGGTAATGCCCTTCTGATGGTATTAGTGCTCTTACAAGAAAAAGAAGAGACACAGAGCTCTTTCTCCTTCCATCACGTGAGGGCACAGCAAGAAGGCAGTCATCTGTAAGCCAGAAAGAGCTCTTACCAGGACATAACAATGCTGGCATCCTGATACTGAACTTCCTAATTCCTAGAACTGTGGTAAATGTCTGTTATTTAAAGCCCCTGGGTCTGTGGTGTTTTGTTACAGCAGCTAGCTCGAGCTGACTAATACAATGAGATTACTATACAAAAAAATCATTGAAACTAATCGTTCAGATTTATCTTTGATGGGATTGTTTTGTAAAAATCTTTGACATTAATGAGAATTTTTGAGCATTGTTCCTAGTAAGATACTTTAGCAATAGCAAGAACATGGGGGAGTCACCAACATAACTCCATCACATTTCAGATGAGGAAGCTGAGGTCCAGAGGAAGCTCATTACTTACCAAAGCTCACTAGTATCATCCAAGCAAAAACAGAGTCAGTTCTCCTAAGTCCCACTCAAGATGTCTCCTAAGTTTTGAATACTTCTTTTCTGACATGGAATCCTCATTATGCTTAATAATTAAGTCATCATTAATTACCAGAGAGGTAATATTTAACCCTGAACCAAAAACCAAGCTGGGATATATGTAGAAGACAAATGGGCCCTGACATAGTCAGATGATATTTACCTGGTTTCCAATGGTCCCAGAGATTTAGTCTGAGATGCAAACAAGCCAAAAAATGTACTTTCCTTCCTCTGCCAGAATTTATAGTCAAATGCTTAAAGCTTCCATTAAGCCCATGACATTTCATCATCTTCTCAACAGTACTGTAGTTATTCCAATTGAAATAAAGAAAAACTCACTGTTCTGGGAGACCACCTCCTGTAGGACTAGCTCAAGAGCTCAATTTCTTATTTTGATCTTGAAAACTAAGACAAGCATCTTCAAGACTGCTGAGGTTTCTTCAAATTCCTACCATGCAAAGACCATGATGCTCTGGTTTAGGAGCTGAAAATAGCATCCTTTCAGTGGCATAGCTAAACCCTCCATCTGATTTTATGGTAGTAAAACTTCGGGATGGTTTCAAAGTCTTTCTGATCTGACTAGCGGTACATTCTCTAAGTCTACCACGACTTCCGGAACAAGTTGGCGGTCAATCTCCAGTTAGTCTAAAAAAGTCACGGCTCATGACCCTTGTGATCAGAGACCTCGAAGACGTGATTGTACAAACCTCCATCTTCACCATGATGTGAAAGAAGACGGTTGTTCTTCTGAAGGGTACACAATGTGAAACATGACTGGCAAGTTTTCTCCATAAACAGAACAAATCTATCCCTCACAGAGCTGCCTTTATTTAAGCAAGACATTTGCAAAGCTTAGCGTCTCCTTGAATCTATTAGAAACCCTTCCCTGAGTGAGGAAACAGACATTGTAAATGAACCATGACTCAGAAACCCCCTTGTACCAGAAAATATCCTACAGATTCCAGAAGCATTTTACGTTCTGTCTATTTTCCTGACATACTAGTTCTAACTATCTGATTCATTTATTTTTTGTTTAATGCTTTAACCAGTTTCTGTAGATTATTACAGTCAAACAAGTGATTTCTTTCAGGGTTAGTTTTTTTTTTTTCTCTTTCTGACTTTGGAAGAGTTTCAGATTCAGTTGAAGGAAAGGCTCTGTTACACACTACAGAAACACCCAAACCATATATTCAACTCAGCTACAATAAGAAAAGCCAGGCCCAGATGTCCTAAGCTAAACAGAGGAAAAGTAGGAAAATTAAAATTTAGTGTTCATTTGCACAAACTCCTTACTTGCATACCTCAGATAATCAGTTGGAATCAATAAAGATTTATAAGCTTACAGAAAAAACATAATTCTCCTATCTCAGAGGACCTTGCAATACTTCCAAATTTTTATACCCTACACGAACAATTTAGATGGCACCAGACTAACTCCTTAATTCAGAGACAAAAATGTGCATTCCCTTGCCTTTTCCAGTAAAAAACAAAACCGTGAATCATGAACTCAAGTTGCCCATGCACATAACCTGCATTTAACATACAGGTAGTTTCTCAAATTCTATCCAAATATGTCTCAGAGTTGTTAATACGAATCAAAAATTTTTAAATGGTTATGAACTTTGATCCAGAAACGCTATTTCTAGAAATAAGATGGTGCATGAAAATGTATCTAATGAAGAAAAAAAATCACACATAATATTTGTTGAGCATTTATTATGAAGCAGGCACTGTCCTATGACTTTATATCCAGTGTCTAAGTGCAGCCCTATGAGGTGGGTCCTATCACTATATCCACATTAAAGCTGAGGAAATGGAAGTTTTGAAAAGGTACCTTGGTCAAAGAGTTATCGATGGGCATATTTGAAAGCCCCACTCTTAACCACTCTACTGTACTGTGTGTGAGCATTACAGCATTATTTATAAAAATGAAAAATCTTGGCGATCAAATGTCCAACAATGAAAGCTTTGGGGAAATAAACACAAAGGAATTCAATGCAGCCATATATTGAAAAAGAATAGCATTATACAGTATGAGAAAATGTTTGTAATATATTGAGTAAAAAAATAAAGCACGTTTTCAAAACAGATAGAGAAATGCCCTTTTGGTCACATAAGACTTGTACAAAGGACAAAAGATGAAAATATAACACACCCCAAATGTTGAAACTGGTTATCTCTGATGATAAGCTTATGTGTAATATTTTCCTTTATTTTCTTGCATTTTTAACAATATTCTACAATAAATTTTGCAGAAACACATTTGCATTTGAAAAATCAGTTAATAAAATGGCAACCATTACCTAGTCAAGCCCCCATAATGTCTCTGCTAACACAGAAATATCATTTTGACTAAGTTGGTTCCATCCATTGGAGCACAGATATTTTTTAAAGACCATGTGAAAACTTCAGCTAAAAGATTTTAATAATCTTATAAGAAAAGAAGTCATTAGCATTTTTTCTGATGATTCTGCCACGTAAGTGCATGCTCCTTGGGGAGAACTTGGGGACACAGTTCTACGTGAAATGCATTTCATGTCTTCAGGCACAACTGAAACTCAAACAGAGCATGACTTCAAGATGATGGGCACCTAGACAGAAAAAAAGGAACCTCCCATGCTCATGCACATCACCAGGAGATTGGTAAATGCCATCAGTGTGTTCACAGCACATGCCTGAATCTTCCAAACATGGTAGTAAATTAGTGTTCACCCTCCATCCTTCTCAGTTCACTCATGCTGAAAAGTGTTTTTCACCTTTTTAAATCCACCTGATTTGAAGTAAATGAACAGTTTTCTGCACTAATAGCATGAAATATATGAAAGCCAGTTTATAGCAGTCATAAGTTTAGTAATTACTGAAGTAAAAGGGCTAGAGGAGTAATTATAGTTAATCTGAGATTAATTGAGCTGCACATGGAACAGAAAATTGTGCAATACAGTCTTAGAGAATCTTTCTTCCAAATGTGAAACTGTAAAATGTTGATATCATGTAACTATCCAGTTAGTAACATAAGGCAAGTGGAAAATGAATGTGGGAAAAAGAGAACCAAAATGAATGCCTACTCTGTGTCAGACATTACACATAGATATATATATTTAATCTTTGTGACAACCTTGGTGGGTAGAAATTAATTAACCTCAAATCTATGGACATTGAGAACCAGAGAGATCTATAATCAGTGTCTATGTTCTTCTCACTGGGCCACATTTCTTAAATGACAGTACAGGAGAGAGAGTTTCTCAAGGTGTGAACCCTTTCTTGAGTCCTTTTTAACTTAGTTTTTTTCCTCAGTATTTGCTTTTCCTCAGACATTACATAAATATTAATACATATACCTTTAAACTTTTCTGCTTGTCTTTTTCAATCAAAATCATGATGTTAAAACGCACACTATCGTATAAAGTCACAGAGCTCTGCTAGTCTCTGTTTCCTTTATCAAATGTTATTCTTTTTATTCTTAATGCAGTATAATAACCTTGTATTTTTGTCAAGGTAAAAGATTTTCACTTCATTTGGAGGTCTGAGTAGTTAACAATGTCCAAGAAAAAAAGTGTCATGAATACTATATATACATATTTCTATACACTTATTCTCAATATAAAAGAAAAAAAAAACATCTTCAGCTATTCAAAAGAAATTCACTATAAACACAATGATAGAGCTGAATCCTGTTAATTTGGCTGTTAAAAGGACGGCAACTTTGTGTTCACCAAAGAATCTAAGTGAACCTGACATGGTAAGCTAATAGACATCTCAATTCAGGTGGGAGTATACCTCACTGTGAGTTATTTGTAGCAACATCTTGAACAAAATATAGAACAGGCAAAGAATATTTATTAAAATAAAAGCATTGTAGCATTGTATCAGAAAGGAGTTTAGGGATTGTTACTATCTTTTCTACCTTTGTGAATCCTTTTCAGGGCAAAATATGTGTGCTTGAAAAGTATCTGATGTGTTTCTTAAATTCCACATATGAGTGAAATCATATGATATTTGTCTTTTTCTGACTGACTTATTTCAGTTAGCAAAAGACACTCTAGTTCCACCCATTTTGTTGCAAATGGCAAGGTTTCATTCTTTTTGATCATTGAATAATATTCCATGGTGTATATATACCACATGTTCTGTATCCATTCATCAGTGGAATTTAAGAAACACAACAGATGAACACAAGGGAAGGGAAGGAAAAATAAGATAAAAACAAAGAGGGAGGCAAACCATAAGAGACTTAAATACAGAGAACAAACTGAGGGTTACTGGAGGGGAGATGGGTGGGGGACTGGGCTAAATGGATAATGGGCATTAAGGAAGACACTTGTTGGGATGAGCACTGGGTGTTTTATGGTGGTGATGAATCACTGGGTTCTACTTCTGAAACCAATACTACATTGTATGTTAACAAACTTGACTCAAATTTTAAAAAATCATTAGGAAGGAAGGAAGGAAGGAAGGAAGGAAGGAAGGAAGGAAGGAAGGAAGGAAGAAATGTACCTGAAGTAGCAACTAAAGACAGAAAGAAATCAATGAAGAGGTGAATCAAATTGTTATGTGCGGAATTATGTACACCCCAGTACCTTAGGATGCGACTGTATTTGGACAATAGGATCTTTAAAGAGGTGATTAAGTTGCAAATGAGGTCATTGAAGTGGGCACTAATCCAATGTCTTTATAAGAAGAGAAGATTAGGGCACAGAAAGTAGGCATGCACTATGGAAAGACTACCCGAGGACACAAGAAGGTGAACATATATCTGCAAGCCAATGAGAGAGGCCCTCCGAAGAAATCAAATCTGTTGGCACCTTGATCCTGGACTTTTAGCCTTCAGAACTGTGAGAAAATAGATTTCTGTTGGTGAGCCACTCAGTCTGTGGTGCTTTAGTATGGCAGCCTTAGCAAATTAGTACACGAATCTTAGAATTTTGGAGAATATACCAATGAAGTGGTAATAGCTATACTGCACTTTTTTGTGTTTGCAAAATATTTTTTTAGCTTGCATTATTTCCTTACAAACAAAACTCTTAAGGCTTTTATCTACTTTTTTATACCAACAAACTAAAGCAGTGAGTGATTTTGCATGAAAAGGCATTGGGATCAAAGGCAGAAACCAGCGCTGGGTCCACCGTTTCACCCTGCCACCGCCTGGAAGGCTAGAGGCCAGGTACTGGGAGGGGATAAAGGTAAAAAGAAGATGCAAGAAAAATGAAGAGAGATCCTGCTTTCAAGAAGCTCACAGTGTAGGGGAGGAGCCAAACAATTGGATAACTAAAACACAAAGCCAAAAATTGAAGTGTGTGGTATAAACAACAGACAGAGTATAATTAATGTCAACCAAATAAAGACATCTGAGAGGGGCCCCTGGGTGGCTCAGTGGGTTAAGCATCCGACTCTTGGTTTCAGCTCAGGTCATGATCTCATGGTTTGTGGGTTTGAGTCCTGCATTAGGAGCTGCAATAACAGTGCAGAGCCTGCTTGGGATTCTCTCCCTGTCTTCCTCTCTCTCTGCCCCTCCCCTGTTCTCTCTCTCTCTCTCTCTCTCTCTCTCCATTTCTCTCAAAATAAAGGAACTTTAAAAAAAAAGAAGACATCTGAAAGGTATGTCTGTAAAATGAGACGCTGAAGTCAACTATAAAGAAAGCCCTTTGTAAGTACAGATTTCTATGACTCTAAAATCTCTTCTGTAAGTGACTGCCAGTTAATAATAGCCAAAATGACAAATCAAAATGCTTGATCAAATTTGCTATATTAGCTTTTCCTGATATTTCAGCTATAAGATCCCAAAACTGCTAAGGAGTCAATCAGGACTCCTATCAAACCACTGTGTGTGTGTGTGTGTGTGTGTGTGTGTGTGTGTGTGTGTGTGCACGCACCATCCATCTGTCTTAGGGCTCTTAGGGGTGATACTGAAAAAATTCCATTTCCATTATAAAAATAATTTTTTAGTAAAAATAATAGATCACATTGACCCAATTTAGTCTAAGCAGTGAATTCAAAATTGAATTAAGCTCCAAAGGGGAGGGAGTGTATCTATCTTATTCTTCATCACAAACTCAGCCTAGCACAGTATCCAGCATATAGCACATGTTCAACAAATATTTGCTGCATGGATGGATAAACTTGTTTTCTATCAGATAATAGAAATGTAGATGAATGTTTTAGTTAACAGGTTGAATGGATTTGGCATTATATGATTTGGGCTCTAGGTCCTTCCACATACAAAAGTTGCATAACCTACACTGTGTCACTGTGCCTTTCGGTCTCCTTGTCATTTTTGCTCAAATAAAGCCAGCGACACCAACATTTCTCTATATCCGTGGATTGTTGTGAAGGTCAAATAAGATCATGCACACGAAAACTCCTCACAAACAAAGTCAGAGGAATGACACAAGGAAATGCACAGTTAGATGGTCTGGATGTTGCAGAGTCCCACTGTCCCTCTTGCAGCTCGAAATTCAGAGATGCAGTTTAACTGGTGCCTTGCAGACTTCAAAAGGGCACTTACTATGAAAGAAAAAAAAGCCTGGAAAAATAAGTAAGAATGGCACGAGTTTAAAAAAAATCAGAAGTGAAAGTCCATTGATGGCTGTTCCAGCAAGATCCTCCTTTGAACAATAAGTGCATCCCATTCATGAAACTAGCTAAAAGTAATTTGTTTTTCAATAAATCCTCATTTCCAATATTCTGGATGGCCTCTGGCAAAAAATGCTATATAGCTATAAAATGCAATCCTTCATCAGGGCCATTTTAAGATTTTTGCCTGTCCCGGCTACTTAATTTTGAAAGCTGCATCCTGTATTACATCAAAAATTAAAATGTACTCACATCCCATGTTCAGTGTCCTCAAACACAACCCTCAATGAGTTGAATTGCAGTTGGCTGGCCAACATGGCACTGCATTGATAAACGTATAGTTATTTTTGTTTTACCATTTTCATTCATCTTTTGAAGCCAATGCTTTCTTCAAGTCTCATATATTTTGAGTAGACCCTTGAAACACTAGGAGCGCTCAAGCTATAGGTCCATAGTGGTAGGAGATAAAACAGTCCTGTCTTTCATAACTGTGCAATTAGTCACTTTGTGTAATTGCACAGGATTTTGAAAGAGAAGAAAAAGTCCTCACTCCCTATTTCCTAGTAATCTTTGTCCACAAGTCTATTTTCTCCACCTGCTATGTTTGCCTAAGACTGGTCATTTGTTACCTGCTAGTTCCAATTGATTTCCTTTGCCTTTGCCTCCTTTAGCCACGAGTGCAAAGAACAGACTGTACGATTTATACTAGCCATCTAGTACCAATCATTAGATAACAAGACCCTTTACTGAAAGCATTTAGAGTAAAACAATACTTTAAGTTTACCTTTGCTTTCATTTCCTTCTTTATTACACTAGGTTCAAAGTGAGGCCAAAAATGGTATCACAAGGCCTATTTAGACATCCAAGCGAAGAATGCCAAGTCATTCTAAATAAATCCCTGGGCTCCAACAGAATTTTACACATTTTCTAGTGCAAGTTTCCAACATTTTTGGGTTTTGTTTTCCCCTTGTCTGTTTCAGTCACTGTCTTTACATATAAGGGGAAATGAGTCATATTAAATTATGCTCCAGCAAATGTCCCATAAAGTCATATCTAAGCCATCCTGTTTGCTAATAAAAAGATAAGATTTGTCCTCTGAAAGAAGCAGGGTCGGACTACACCAAAGGACTTAAAGCAGAGTTAGACAAATCCAAAATTATTAGCTAGTGGAGGAATCTGAACTCGTGGCCTTTCTTCAAGTAGGAGGGGTAGGAAGGGAGTGGCAGGGATCTGTCTGCCTTGGAAACTTAGGGAAACTAGGGATACTGGAAACTTCCTGTGGTTACTAAAAGGCTGCAATACCTTGCATAGATGTCTCGATAATTATTTCCTAAAGTTGTCACTGCCCACTGCTTTACCATTGCTAGTAGAACATTATTAAGACCCGTGCTTTCCAGAATTATAGGATTCAAAGATCCATACAGAAGAAATAAAGGTCTTTACAACCAGATGCAGGACAAAAAAAGTCTACATTTCCAATTTTAAACTCATGCTGACTTCTCTAATTTGTAACTCCCAGACTTCCTCATTTACTCATCTGATTAGACTACACAAGTGCACACACTAATTTCAATATTTGCCAAGGTAAATACAATTAGGTAGAATCATCTACCACAAATCCTAAAGCCAGATAGACATGGTCTTGAGATTTTCAGATTATCCTATAAGCTGGGGTTCTCTGTTCATTAGCATGGATTAGTGCCTACATATATAAATGCCTACAAGGGTCAAGCATAAAAGGTAAATGGGGTGCAAGGCACTGGGAGATGGTAAGGACAGGGGGACTGGAGAGGTCACACCTCACCTAAGGGAGGCAGCTGCTATTCAGCAATCGCTGATTGTTGTCATGTAGAAAACTGGCCTGGTGTAGCCAGACAGTCTGATGTTTCAAAAGAAACCAGAAATTTGGCTATTTGTGTGAGGCTTCCCAGTTTGTTTGTTCGATTTACACATTGTGTTAACCTAGCCTGTATTTACTTGCAAGTCACATGTGACTCAGGGGGCCAAGGGTTTGAGATCTGGTATGGATCCTATTTAACTCTGCCACATTGGCATGAATAATGGTGATAGCACCACTTTTCTTTTGTTATTCTTTTGTTCTCATTATTTTATTTAGCCACAGCTGATCTCAAAAGTTACTTAAGCATATTCAACAAGGAAGCGTGGGAGTAGAAAAAGATCTATGGAACAGCAAAACACGTGCCACAGTCACACACACACACACACACACACACACACACACACACACATTCTTCATTAAAAATTACCAGCAAAAACTTTAAAACATGAAAGTTCATCATATGGATAAATTATTTCAACCTTACAGATTACAAAAAGTCCAGTTAAACTCTGCATCTATCGCATCCATTTTCTACACTGTTGAATTTTAAATTGTGTGCACAGTGAGGTGACCCTTATATCAAAGACTACAAAGAGTGCTTCAAGATATGGAGCACCTTCTTAAAGAAACACACACATTCTTATAAGCACAGTTAAAAGGGGAAAGGTTAAAGGCTATACTAGATTGTTCTATTCTGTGCCAAGATTCTGCTCCAGCTGCAACTAAATAGTGGTTCTCAGGCTTAATTAAATAAAGACCCGTGTAAATTCTAACTGTTTACTATGTGATTAGAACTTCTCTGGGCAAAAAAAGCTCATATTTGATTTCCTTGTTGTCCGCACTTGCCCGAAACCTTTACCCACCAGGTATGTACTGAAGCTGTGTAAACTCAACGTTTTTCTTTTAAAATCAAGGGTAAGATATAAAAGTTTATAGAAACAGTGAAACCCGATTGTGGAAAATTCATTTTATGTGAATGAAAAAAAAAGAGTCTATATAATTACAACCAATGTTGTCATGATGAAATTTCTCCCAATAACACTGTGATCGGTAGTTCTTAACCTTTCTGTAAGAATCATCTGGGGAGCTTGTTAAAAATATAAATACGCAGACCCCATCCCCAGAGGCTCGCTGTGACTATGGGTGAGACCCCCCAAGCGATCTGATCTGGTGATCCAAAGACCGCATTTGGAGAAAAGCCAATCTAGAGAAAAATCCCACTTCCAAGTTATGAATTCATTTTGGGGGAAAAAAAATGGGTTTATTATTAATAATGAGGAGGGTGGCAAGGATATCCTCTTCAGTTATACCCATTCTTTGGCACCAAAATTTAACTAATATTTAATTTTAGATGTCCTTTAATATTTTTAAAATCCAGTGCATTTAAATAACTAACATCATTTGTCCTTTAATATTTTCAGAGTTCAGTTCATTTAAATGTCATAGATTCTGAGGTAATGTACAAAATACACAGTTAAAATTTTGATATTTTCATTTGAACATTCTGAGGGAAAGAAGCACACTTTAGAAGCAAGAAAATTTAAATGCATAATTCAGTTAGGTTTTTTTTTTTTTTTAATTTGTCCTTGGCATTGATGAAGAACAAATTAGCTACTCTCCTTGGGTGCCTACCAGAAATAATAGTAACAAGTCGAGCTTTTTTTCCCCTCAGTAATATGTTCCTTTGTAGATAAGCACTGTGGAGAGGTAAAATAATGTCTTTTAAAAGTTTACTGTTTTCTTGTTCTAAGATGTAAATGATAGGGGAAGGACTGGGAGCTATTTCAGAAATATTTATTCCATTGAGACAATGGATTTTGGTCATTAGAAGAAAGGATCATGGACTATCAAAATGAAACAAAAAGACAACAGATTTTGCCCTATACCAAGTTTCAACCCATAAAGAGTAGGCACACCTTCTCAGAATACTGTACATTAATTTTCTTACAGAATGAACTGAGAGTTCAGGTAGATATATTATGGGAAAATCTTTAATGACGTGAGGCAAATTTTTAAGAGAGGAGATGTTTTTATTTTTAAGGAATTCAATAACTATAAGGACAGAGTTAACAAATGTGTTTTTCTTGTTTTTGCTCTCAAAACTATTCAAACCACTTATTAATCTCCAGTCTGTTTCATCAATCTTTTATGATGTGTTACAAGGAGTTTTTCAAATTTAAACTTCATTACATCATTTTATAGTTATAAACCCTGACCACTATAATTCTTGGTTTTAACTAGGCTATGAAGAGAGGAATGTATTCATTAGGCTAGCACAGCGCTAGAAGCCTGCACTTTAACCAAGCTTAAAACAAATAAGATGCCGAAGTTCACAATTTTAAATATCCTCGAGAACCAGAAGAATTAATTTAGAAACAACATAATGCATTTCTATAATTAAATTACTTTGTCATCGTTTCATCTCTTACAGAAATGGTACAGATACGCAGCAATTACTGTCTTTTTCGATATCAAGGAAGGAGATGTAAGGGACTCTTAGCAGTAAGAAGTTATTTGTGCTTGGATCTCCTTTGCCACAGCTTCCTTAACTAGCTCCTGGGTAGAATTCATTAATTTTTATTAACAGGGAAAACATTTGTTCCCGTGACAATATTTGCATTGCCTGAATGGTTTTCACCTCTGGCACAAGGTGTGCTATCGGCTCATACATCACCCGATTACTTGGAGAGCAGAAAGACCCTCAGTCATTAGTGAGTGAATTAAAGATGATCTTAAGAGCTATTAATCACAGTGACAAAAGCCTTAATGTTTCTGTGACCCTAGTGGAGCCTGGGGACTCAAAGGGAAGCAGAGGGAGAGAAAATGGAAACATATGTTTTCTCCAAAATAACCTACCTTAGGAGAACTGTCAAAGAGTGAGTCACATCAAACTAAGAAATTCTGCCAGCAACTGGCCTCTGGATTATGTGTCTATTTATCTTCCTGTGCACCCATGTTTCCTTTTAAAATACACGTTTTCTTGCAAGAGACAATTGAGGAGCCAAAACCATTGTCTTTTATATCTATAGTATCTGCATTCAAAGTTTATTCAGAAGGACTTGTGCCTCTGCTAAACTGCATTTCTCGAACAGATTCAACGTAAATTGTATTCAGTCTGCTAACCACATAAATCAGAATAAAAACAAGCAGACAATAGCAGTAAAGCACCATTATAAACATTAATTCAGGCAGATACAATATTCCAATAATGGACCAAAACGGTAACATTATTAAGTACTACAGTAGGTTACAACACTTAATCATTCTTCAATATATCTGGCTGTATTTGTCTGGATGTTTACAAGATTATAACGGCATCAACTCCACTGTTAATAACATAGGCACTTGCTGGAATTTCAATTATCTTTCGCAATATGTTGACATAAGGAACAGACTACGGCTGGCTATTTTTGAATATGGTAAGAAGATCCATAGCCCTTATTTGTATGCATGTTCTTGTTTACATAGCTGAGGAAAAAATATTGCATTGTGCTCATATTTTGCAATTGGTTCTGCCTCTGTGATGCAAAAAAAAAAAAAAGAAAGAAAAGGAAATTCTAGCTAAATCGCTTTGCTACATGCCAGTTTCTTTGATGTGATTTAGATTAGCAAAAAGTATTGCTGAAATTACAGTTCTCTCTTTGGACATCAATACCATATAGCCACACACAAAAATTTTCTCTTTCAACCACTTTTCAGTGCCTAATACTGTGACTAACACATAGTTGGGACCCAATAACTATGTGTTGACTGACTGAATTGTATAAATAAATTACACTGGAAAACAAATATTATTGTGGATAAGATATATCAAGAATTTTCAGAAATTCTTTATGCTCAATAAACTTTTATGTTTTGACTAAACAGCCCAAATCAGTTCAACTGAAATACTTGAGTTTGAACTACATAAGAAGATTATTTTATTATTCATTAGAAAGAATATTTTTAAGCGTAACTATCTCTCTGGACCATTAGAGAAGATAAAGGAAAAAATACATAAAATTATTTTTCTGCAGCAAATGAAATTTTAGAATAATTTAAAAGTTCTGTGAGTAAAATAAAAACCTCCTGAAGAACCAGTTTTTGTATTCCACTTTACCATTTATACAACTCTTTGAACTGGATTTCATGATTTTCCCCATCTTCCAGGTGAGGAAACCAAAGCTTATAATATTAAAATAACTTTTCCCAATATCACAAATCTAATTAAGGGGCAGACAATGCCAGGTTTTCTGGCTTCAAATCCAGTTCTCTTGCCATTAAACCAAGCTCTGTCTCAACTAGTTTTAAATACAAGGAAAGTATCTTGGTCAACGCAGACTCAATCTATGAAATTGGGTCTCTTATAAAGCTTACTTTCTATACAGGAAGTCATACTATTAAAGGTTATGGGTGACATTCAAATACTAACTTCTTTGCAATTATTAGTCATAGGAAGAGAAACGTTTAGGAAACTCATGTCAGATCCACTGATAGAATATCAAAGATTAGGGAACAAAATGCTCATGGACGTACCTTCTTTGGTAACCACACAGATTCAAATTACAACTCTATCCATTTAACAGAATCAAGCTTTCTGGAATGTTATTCCTGGGGACAAAAACCTTCTTTATATAATTCCCTCTTCTCCCCCCACAACCCCCAGCAAATAAAAGTAAAGGTATTCTTGAGTTAAAGGAAAATGAAAAGTATAGATTTACAGAGAAATCTGTTTTCATTTGGCATGTTTCCTTTTCCCCAGGCACTAAAAGGAGATCTATTATAATTTCAGAGTAGAGTTCAACACTCATGAGATTGGAACTTTTTTTCTAAAAACAATTGAAATATCTTTTTTTTTAATCATTAGACCAGACTTCCTAAGATTTCAGCAGAGCCTAATTGCAATGTCATATAGAGTGACAAGAAATGCATAACCGGGTCATCTTCTTAAAATGTACCAAGTGACGTATTACTCATTGGCTTCAGGAAGATACATAACACAAATGATTTCGAATATTTGTTGAGCATTTACCATGAGCCAAACACTAGTTTTATCACTTTGCTTACATCAACCTATTTAACCTTCATAATAGCTGATGAGGTAGATATTACTATTTATCCCCATTTTACAGATAGTAAAACAGAGGCAGAGGTAAGCGATCAGTGATGAAAAAGCCATGATTTAAACCCACAGAATCTAGCTTCAGAGCCCACACACTTAATTCTTAAACTATATACCCACTTACTCTGCACTTCACCTTGTAATGGCTTCCCAAATATAGGGTAACAGTAAGAACAGTTTCAAAAAGATACATTCAACCAATCCTAAATTATCAGTGTTTCAATTCCTGAGTTAGAAGTTGACATTTACACATTCCTAATTGCACCAAAAGATCCTGAGACAGAGCTCTGAGAAGAAGTAGTTTATGTCAGAGACAGTTTCAGGAAACACAGGTAAGAGGTGAGATAGAGAAGAACTGGAAGTCAATAAAGGGTGTGTTATCAAGTGAGTTACCACTGGGAACTGAGGAAAACAGTGCAGATCAGCACTGCCGAAGTGAGGGAGCTGGGGGTTTTATTCACCAATTCTCATCAGTCATTCACTGAGAGCTGATCTCAGAGGACATAATTTCTTGAACTTCTGACCTGCCCATGCTCAGACCCAGCAGATTCAGGCAAACCATTTGGAAGTCACGGTTGGCATGCATAGAAATGGTGAGGGGATATGGATGGGGCACTAGTCCCTGTAAGGCTAGCCACAACCAGTGTATGGAGAAGAGATGTTTCAGATATTGTCTGGTTTTCTTGTTCCAATATGCAGAGTTCGATCCAGTAATTAAAGACCATTTGTGCTTGGCAAATCAAGTTAAATTTTTATTACTCCTCTGTTCATATTATTTACAAATTCTTTTTTTTTTCAGCCAAAATTTATTGTGAACTTCAATCTAGTTGGGTGCTAGGGGCAGAGATTAAAATATAAATTAAAAACAATGTCAAACAAGACATACAAATTACTAGTCATAAAAGCAAAGACTGATAAAACTGACTACATTAAAAGTACCTTTAAGTCAGTTTTCCATTGATATAAAGATAGCATAAGGAGAGAAAAGAAAAGGAAAAGAAAAGGAAAGAAAAGAAAGGAAAAGAAAAGCTACATACTAGGGGGAAGGTATTTGAAAATTATATAATTAACCAAGGATTAGTATCTATAATATTTTTAAAATTCTAAAATAAAAACACTAAACAAAAACCCAATGGAAATATAGTCCATAGCCGTGGGCTAAGATATCACTAAATAGGAAACACAAAAGGCCCATATATATATGAAAAGAAATCATAATCTCTTTAGTTATCAGGAAAATACAAAATAAGGCAATAATAAGATAGTATTTTATATTTCCTAGGTTGGCAAATAAGGTAATACCAAGTGATGAAAAAATATGTAAAGAAAGCAGGAGCTCTTGCACGTTACTGGTGTGTGTGTAAATTGGCACAACTACCTTAAAAAATATATTGTACTGTCTTGTGCTATCTCCCTTGACATAGCATTCCGTTCCTAAACATGTACTGAGAAACTCTTGCTTACACATACTGGAAGGCATGTTTGAGACTGTTCACATCAGCATTGCTTCTATCAAAACCCTGCAAACCCAAAAGCCCATCCATAAGAGAATGAATAAATAAATTGTGGTACAGTCATGTCATAAAATGGTGTACAACATGAAAATGAGCAACATAGATGAATCTTGGAAACAAAATATTGCAAAAAGAAAAGCAAGACCCAGAGATTATGTGTTTAACTCAAAAGCAAGCAAAGCCACACAATTTATTCTTTGGTAATGTAACAGACACAAGCAGTAAAACCATTTTGCAGTGGGGAATGATAACAGTAATGTTCAGAAGAATAGATGAGAGTGAGGCAGCCAAGGGAAGATGCACATGAGGAGTTATGATAAAATGGTCCTGTGCCACTTCTTAATTAGTTTAGGTAGTAAGTTTACAGGTGTTACTGTTATTTTTATACTTGATTACTTGTGAATATGTGACACATATTATGTTGTATACACCTTTTTTTGGTGTATCAAGTGTTATATAATAAAAGAGTCCTATTTAAGAAAACAATCCTTGACCTTAGATAGTTCGCAATCCTGTGGGGAAGACTTCCTGCTCAAATGCTGAATGCTTTAATAGATACGTCAATCACAGCAGAGGGACCGAGGTCCACGCTGAGGACAAGAAGGCTTCATGGAGCAAGCCTTGAAAGCTGGGTGTGATTTGCCAGGTGGAGATAGAGAGAAGCAGTCCATGCAGGGAAACCAAATGAGCAAAGGATTGAAGGAACAAAGGAGCAAAGGATTCCTTCCTTGAAGGAAGATGGAAACCTGCTATCGTTTAAGGCATTCGCATGGTGTCGGGTGGGAGGAAGGCATGGAGGAGATGACACCCCAGATAGCTTACTACTGAGTGAGTGACAAGATCTGGATTATTTTATGGCAAGACACAATTCCCACAACATAACGGAGCCCTCTTACTGTTGTTCCTCTCTTCAGGGATAAATGGCACGCCCTCCAAAGCTTTGGAGGGAAAAACCACTTTTGTTTCCCCCTTCAGACTAGGGCAGTTAGAAGAGGGATATGAGAAATGAAACAGTCTAGCCCCTTCTCTCTGCCAGTTTGGACAGCTCACCCCAGACCTAAAGGTCAAGTAATCACTTCTAGATTTGTAGAGAAATTCACACTAGGTGGTCTGCCAAGGATGTAATGCCAGGATCATTGAGCAAATTCCATCCCTTTAAAAGCACACAGGCCAGATGACTCTCTGTGTGGAGCTGACTATGCCTTTGGTGCACAAGGAATTTCCCCAATAGTTTACATAACTTGGGGCAGCAGAGACTGTACGGGCAAAAAGAACACAGATGACCGTGAGTCTAACCCGACTGGGGCCTGCCTGTGTGGCCTGACTCACACACAGGAGCCTGGAAGTGGTGCCACCAGCTCATAAACCAACTGGCAGAGCAGCTTAGCCTGGTGGCGAGGGCAGAGTGACAGGCCCCACAGCGCCCTAGGACAGATTCCAGTCATCCGTACAGTGTACAGAATCTTCATCTCTAAAGGAGTGTGACCAATCTGTTCACCTTCCTATGCTGTGTGACAAAGATTGTGTAACAAGTGAAACATTGTACAATGATAATAAAATCTATCATTGAGCAATACTTCTGGTGTCTATGGTAGAATGTTTTAATTTACCCTTACTGTTAAAACTCTGATTCAAGACAAACGTTAGCACATTCGCTGACATGTGTTAGTAAGAACCTACCCATTTCCCCAAACCCAAGAATTCTGTCTCTCAAAAAAAAAAAAGAAAAGAAAAGAAAAAGAAAAAAGAAAAAAAAGAAAATCCTATAGGAGACAGAACAGTGTTCATGTTGTGTATACTTAGCAAATTTGAGATGTTTCATTAGGCAGATATTTCTATGCAGAAATACTTTTATATAAAATAAATTGTTCCAATGGATTTGTCTGAAAGTATATCAGATATGCTTAAGACTTTGGGCAGATGGAAATAACAGGAATAAAAGATGCTTTGAAGATTTTTCATCTCAGTTATACTTCTTAAGAGTAACTTCTATATGCCATTAAATTATAAATCAGAGTAATTGAATCTTCTGCTTTTGTTTTCCAGCAAGCACAAAGGATATAAGCAAGTTGGTAACAAGATATAAAAATCTGTAGTGTAGGCAGGTAAGCAACCCAATTAGGTAGGAACGCTCATTTTATGTCTTCCCTACCAGCAAAGGGAAGTTTCAGATGTTTCATGTTGAGGAATCATATATTAAGGAGATTGTAGAGGCAAGAAGGCAGTGACCAGCGATGTTAGTCAAAGAAGAAAGATCAGTCAGAACAAATATCAAGAGTTTCCTAAAAGTGAGATTATTGCAGCTAAAGGTATGGGGCCATTTTTTAATGGTCTCTCTTCCATTCCAGGACCTATGGAGCCCCACAACCTTGGAAAAACCACTAATATGAGGCTTTTGCAGTTTTTTCCATTTGCCACTTTTGATCCTGAATATAGAATTAGTCAAATGGAGTCATACCTTTATTTGGAGTAGATATTTCCATACTGTAGTTATTTGAATGGAGGTCTGTATTCTTTTCAACACTCCTGTAGAACCTAGTCCAGTACCTTGCATTCAGTAAGTGCTCAATTACTATCTGTCAAATTTAATGAATGAAACTTGAGACAAAACTCATTCCCCACAGTGTCAGAGAAACAACTATTCACAATAAGTTTGTAAAGACTTTTTTTTCTATTCATAATACTTGAAAGTGCTTACCAGAACTGGGATTTCTCTCCTCCCCATCTGCTTTGAAATCTCCTGGTGTCCCATGGAAAAGAATAAATTGCAAATGGAAATTCTACCCAGTTTCTTCCCTGTGAGAAAGTTCCTTGACTCTCTTCCAAACAGCCAACATCGAAGGTTCCATTCATGCTTCCCATATTAGATCCTTTCATCACACTCATGTGGTTGTCAAATATTTATTGAATACCTATTATGCACAAGGCACTGCACTACTTTCCATGGCAGGAAGGGAAGGAGGAAAAAGCATAGCCCCAATCTGCCCCCAAAATTAATATTATAATCCAAGCAATTGATTTGCTTTAAGCAGTCATGCTCATATTGTAATATTTTGCCTGCCTTAACTGCCAACCACAATGTTGGGACCCAGAGAAGGAAATAAACAAACAAAAGAAAACCAGAACACTTCCTCTATCTGCCCTCAAATAGTAAAGGCCAAAACCTGATATCTGTTCCCATCATTCTGCGTAAGGCCCTTCTTTGGTTTTACAACAGCCTCCATCCCATCCAAGCCAATGACTTTCTCTTTCTTCTTCATTCTCCTATTTGACTAGGTTGTCTCCTCTCCATATTCTTTGGGAAGAAAATGAACCTCTTCCCCAATCACTGTTCCCCTACCTACGATGCTGGATCCGTACCTTGCCCTGCTCATGGGGAAACCCAACAGGTGTCTCTATCTGCAATCCTCCCCTTGGAGGCAGAGTGAGGGGTCCAGGTGCTCAGAAGAATTCAGCTCTCTCTGAAGACAGAAGAGGACTCTCAGCACTATATATTTAGCCCAGCTTCTCCTCTTTCTTATGGAAAGAGAGCCCTTTCCATTCACAAATCTTACTGAAGGGGCATCTGGGTGGCTCAGTCCGATAAGCGTCCAACTCTTGGTTTCGGCTCAGGTCATGATCTCATGGCTCATGAGATATAGACCCATGTCAGGCTGCACGCTAACGGCGCAGAGCCTGCTTGGGATTCTCTCTTGCCCTCCCTCTCTCTCTGCCCCTCCCCGCCTCACTCGTGCTCTCTCTCTCTCTCTCTCTCTCAAAAATAAGTAAACAAACTTAAAAATATTTTTAAAAATAAAAAATTAAAACTAAAACTAAATCTCACTGAATAGAGAATCTCCAAATTTCATCCCCACACTCACCTTTTTATAGGTTTGCCCATAATTGCATCACAGGACTCGTTTGTGCTGATAGCTCATGACTTTGGGAGCATATTTAACTTCTCCCTTGCCCCAGGCTCCCTGACCCAGTCTACTTTCACATCCTTTTAACACTTCCTGAAGCATCATTTTAATCACATCAACCTCACTCTGAAATCCTATGAAGATTCTCAGTTCTCACATCAAGGAAGATACCTTAAGGTCTTTCCCAGATGCTTCCATCACAGCCTGTCCTTCGCCTCACAGACGCCAATATGGCTCCCACCAAATTTCTGTGACACCCTCCTTCTCTACACAAATAATGCTGACCTACCCTAGACAGTCACCTTGCTCTGAATTCACATCCCAGAACTTGCTAGACCACCTTTCTCATTCTTGATAATTTTTATAAAGTGGGCACCGGTTATGGTTGCTGTGCTTTATATTTATCTTCATTATCTTAAGTCCTACACCACCATCCACTATGAGGTCGATATTACCACCTCTGCTTTGCAGATGAGGAAATTAAGACCAAGAGAGTTGCCTGTGGTCATACATATGGTGTCAGAATCAGAATTTGAATCCATATCTGGCTGATTCAAAAGCCTAGGCTCTTGGATACTACATGGTACTACTATCCACCTGCCGATCAAAGTGGCTCACACTGAAGGACACTCACCCTACATGCTGTTGTGGTCAGTTAACTGCAAAATTAATTTAAAGTGTCTTAAATTCCTAGTAGATATCTTACAGTATGTTTTTATCAATCAATGAATACTTAAAGGTCTATAAAGTTTTCACGTAATGAAAAGGGGCCCTCATGTTTTAAAAACTTAGAATCCAGCTCCCTCATTTTATACCTAGAACTTGGAATTTGGTTGGAGGGCTCCTCACCCCCTGAGATCCAAATGAAATTACCTTGAACCATTCAGTTTCTTTACCTGTGATAGTCCAGAGCCCTCACAGAGATGTCTACCAAGTCTCAGGAGTAGAAGAATTAAGTCTTCTTTAAATTTTTTTGTAATGTTTATTTATTTTTGAGAGAGACAGACAGAGCACGAGTGGGGGAGGGGCAGAGAGAGAGAGAGGAAAACACAGAATCCAAAACAGGCTCCAGGCTCTGAGCTGTCAGCACAAAGCCCAACGTGGGGCTTGAACTCACAGACCGCAAAAATCATGACCTGAGCCGAAGTTGGACGCTTATCCAACTGAGCCATCCAGGCACCCAAAGAATTAGGTCTTCTTGGCACCCTCTGCCATCCAGCCTCTAGAGTTCTCCTGTCCACCTGCACCCTCCTCCATATTGGCCTTGTGAAAACTCACCCTCTCATTCAATTTCCAGAAGAAGGCCAGTCAAATCAAGCATTTCGTGAGTTTTCACTGGGGAAGGGAATAGGTGGGGATCTGTAGATTAAGAGCACGAAAAGGAATTTGTGTTTCCTACTATCTCCCCTGCTGAGAATTTCCCTGACTTTCAGTTTGGAGTATTGCAAGACAAGCAGAACATCTTTCTCATTAGTTCCCTGTTTATAAAGCCTCTCTAAGACATCTACAACAGTCCAAGCACCATGTTGATATTTGAGAGTAAAATGATGAAGTAGACACTGTCCTTATCCTCAAGGAACTCATAGGGAAACAGCACAGAAACAGATGCTTGCTGCACAAAATGATGAGTGAGCTATCATCACAAAGTACTCAGGGAACACCTAAAAGGAAAAAACAATTTCAACCTGGAAATCTGGGGAAGGTTACATACCAGAGCTGAAATTTTGAATAATATATCTTACATGAAGATCTGGCCATGCCATAGCAGCTGAAAGAGCTGAATGAGTACATTCTAAGCTAAGATAAGTGTGCGTGTGATTTATATATCAAAGGACCAGTAAGTAGTTCTGTATAGCTAGAATACAGGCATTAAAGAGGATGCAAGATATGAAGCTGCAATGGCAGGTCTGAATCTTATTATGGAAACCCTTTTTTTGTGATGCTAAATAATTTGGCAGCTAGGAGTCATGACATGATCAG
The DNA here is from genome assembly GCF_024362965.1 of Panthera pardus. Classification (NCBI taxonomy): domain Eukaryota; kingdom Metazoa; phylum Chordata; class Mammalia; order Carnivora; family Felidae; genus Panthera; species Panthera pardus. The sequence goes on along the minus strand of NW_026526721.1, from coordinate 95,593,507 downwards.
ATCTACATTTTGGAAAGATAACTGAAAAGTTCTTAGATGAAAGCTGGGGGAAGGGAGTGCGGGGTGGGATCAGAGGTTATTACAATGGTCCTGGTGACCAATGACAAAATAATATTTAGGTCATCATTGGAACCTGATTCACAGTAGACATTCAACAAATGTTTTTACTTAATTGAATTTGTCCCACTGGCATCTTGCTCTAATGTAGCAGGCAACTGGGCTTGATGCAGTATCTTTTAAAATGCCATGTATATTTGGAACATTGAAAGTGCTCATGTTCCTGACTAGGGTTAAAATGACATGGAACTAACTGAATATTTATAGGCTATCTATCATATGATGAGCATCTTCTACATATTATCTCATTTACTCCACACAGCAACCCTTCAAGATAGTATTTTCACCATTTTACACAGGAGCAAAATGATGTCAGAGTAAGCAACAAATAAATGTATCCAACTAGGTAATACCATAATTTGAATTTGATGTGCACCTAACTTCAAAGTCACCTGTAAATTCTGGATATTATGGAAGCAGAGATTGCTGATAAAGCCACATTTTCCTTCATCAAATATTTCACTGTAGGGAGACAAGAGTGGTGGATGAGAGATCTCTGGCCTGGGAAGAGCAGTTCAGATACTGGTTCCATTTTTTTACTACACATGGCAGCAAACCCTAATGAGTCAGATATTGTCATAACACATTGCATAATTCCAATGAGGCATTTATATCTCAACCACTCTTGGTTCTTTCTGATTCAGTAATAAATCAAAGAGATCAACTGTTTGGTAGGTTAGGGGAGGGTGGAAAAACTCATTTACCTCTAAAATGCCATTAAATATTTAGTAGTATTATCAAGAGGTAATGCCACTTTCCATAACACATTTGGTGGCAGGCACACTGGAATCCATCTCACATCCCCATACACTGATGAATTTCCGACCCTGAAGTTCTATTTGAATTCAGATCTCCAAAATCTCCCTAAGCCCGTCTACCATGAGCAGTTGTCTGTCAACATAGAGATAGAACATCATTCACATAGACTTTAAAGTTTTAAGAACAAGGCCAAATGAAGCTCATTTGGGAAAGGCCTTTTCTTTCTTTAAGGTGAAAGATGAAGCACAAATGAAGCATACCATGGTAAATAGGAATTGTGCTCACTTGCAGTCATGCACTATAGCCATTAAGCCTTAAGGTCTTAAGGTACCAAGCAATGCATATGATAAATTTCTCAAAAACATCCCAGCCATAACATAGTTCTTGCTGATTGCTCATTTACCCATAATGCATGCTGTCATAGCAAAGCCTGACAAATGACAGAGAAAGCTCAGGTTATTTTTTACACTGACTGCCAAGCCCCTCACCTCAGATTATTCATTTATTAGGGCAATCACTGAGGTCTGGGTACTTAATATTGTTTTCACCAAATATGAAAATGATCTACTTGCCTATTCTTTAGTTCCTCCTAGGGCAAGCCATTTATCATCAGCTCAGGATAAATGACTGCTTCATTATAGCTATAATTTATGAGGTGTTAGAAGTAAAGAGCCACGCCTAGAGACTTAAAGCTTTAATATGGATTAAAATAAGATAATCAATCAAGCTAATACAAATTTTCTCTCAGCATTATTTCTTGTTTTGAAATAGCTTAATAATTTGGAGGGGGGTGGATTTTAAGCCATGTTGAATACCTCATTATCCACCAACATGCGTGTGCGTCTGAGGCAGTATGTAAATAAGTATCAGATGAGATATTACCAGAAAAAAGGAAATAAAACCAAACTACTAGCCATGATTGACTGAAATCCTTGTTTTTCTTAATGACGTCTGATAAACTGAGGCCAATGAGTCTGCAGCACAGGTATAAACTTCAGGGGCCTATTCTCTCCAATTTTCTCCTTCCTCTGTAAGCATATTGCAGAAAGATTGCCGCTGCTTTAGTTTTCCTTATTCTCTCCACAACAAAGAAGCTACTCTAGGGAGAAAAGTTATGTCTTAATAACATTTCAACAATTTTGCTTTCTGAAACAGGGTTTCACAACTCATAATTTGGACAAGAGCAGCTCCTTGTTGTGTCTAGGGAATAGAGCATTTCCCACTAAAACAGCATTACGGTCTTCAGCATTTTTTTTTCTGGTTTGTATCTTGATTTTATAGTTCTTAAGCTACGCCCAAACAAATATTGTTTCTAAATGGTGTGTCACGTGTAAAACACTAATATAAACCTAGCTGACTGCTTGAGTAGAAAGCTTTGAAGACTGTCCTGGAGGTTCGCGATGCAATGCTTTGAACACATAGCACCAGGAAGGCAATCACCACGAGAATTAACAAATAAGCAGTCTAAAGCCAAAGACACGAAGGTGCTAATTAAAAAACCTGCCGAAAGTTCTTGCCATTTTCCCAAGACCATGTTCCTTGCAGGTGAGACAAATGCGCCCCTGCTGCCTCCAGGCAAATCTTGACCGATACTTCCAGCAAGGCCTGGTGACTGGAAACTACTCAGCCTTGAAATTAACATCCCTACGGAAAAACCTTTTCCTCCCCCTCTAGACAACAGCAGCTTACATCTTCAGGACAAAAAAAAAAAAAAAGATGACAAAAAAAAGGGAGGGTGGGGCAAAGAAGACAGTTGAAGTCACGCTGTGTTCTCCTGAAGGGCCCTTCATTTTGTACTTCAGAGAGTGGGTGGAAAATGCACAGATCCTGACAATGGCTTTAGTCAACGTGGCCAATCTCCCCACTTCCTTACACACGTACCATGGAGTCTACCTTAAAGGAGTAAAAGCTAAGACTTTCACAAAAGCTCGGTGTCAGGAGCTGTTATTACAAATTAAGCCAAGAATCTGTGTAAGAAGAAAAGGATCTTTCACAAGCTTCTAATGGGAACTGGATTCAAAAACCATATTCTTGTAATCTAGAGTATGGCAACCTATGATATAAAATATTTCCACTTTGTGTAACTGTTTTCCATTCAATATTATTTCCAGCAATAAAAGTCTCTGGAATATCACTCAGACTGGTTTAAGTTAAATTCCAATCTAGATCTCTGTTAGCTAAAGGACATTTTTCAATCCAGTCATCTTTCCCCACCCTGCATATAATTCAACAACAGCACTTCAACAGGGATAAAACAATTTAAGCTGTGCAGTTGTTCTGTGCGTGTGTGTGTGTGTGCGCGCTTTTTGTGCCCTATGTGTTTGGATAGAAAATTATTCACTTCTCTCTCTCTGTCTCTCTCTCTCTCTCTCTGTCTGTCTCTCTCTCAGTAGGACCTTAGAGTTGGGACATATAAAATAAATAAATAAAAATGCAAAGTCTAGCATTCACAAATGCACCACATCTTACTTTCAACTTAAAAGGCACTAAAAAATATGTCTTGGCTACACATACAAGGAATTCTACTTGTAAAAATAAATAAGGATACACAGTACAAAAATACCCTCTCAGCTATGAGTAGGCTTCCGGTAGTTTAGGGAGAAAGGAAAGCAGGTAGAATACTGTGGTTTGACCGTTGGGTCTTTGGTTTGTTAGTTACATATCTGTTTGTTTGTTTGTTTAACACTATTTATCTTCAGGTACTCTTCTATCCATTTCATCAACTATGGCAAATTTCCCAGTTCTTTCTCATGCCTACATCTACAAGGTTCCTAATAGTGAAGGAAAATATTCTAGGTCTCAGTGAACAGTGTTACCATCTATTACAGTTTGCCTGCTCCATTTTATGTAGATGTCTTTAGGGTGTGGTATCATTGATTATTCTTATGATTTTCATTTCTATGTTAAGTCCAGTTGGCACAAAATATTTAGCACTTAAATAGTGAAATACATATAAATAAAGTTATAGAAAACATTAAAAATATTGTCATAATAGGGGAACCTGGGTGGCTCAGTTGGTTAAGCATCCAACTTTGGCTCATCCGACTTTGGTCATGATCTCATGGTGTGTATGTTCCAGCCCCACATCAGGCTGTCTGCTGTCAGCATAGAACCTGTTTTGGGTCCTCTGTCCCCACCCGACCCCCCCTTTCAAAAATAAAACAAACATTAAAATATATAGATATATATATGTAAACATTTAAAAATAGGTACATCTCAAAAATAAAATAAATATTAAAATATATATATATATATATATATATAATAGATGTGGAAAAAAATTCTTGTAAGCTTGTTTAAAATAGACACGATTTGACTAATGAAGTATAAATCCCTATCATTAAGTAAAAATTTTGAAACACAAAGATGAAGAACCACTTTTTTCGCTTATTTGCTTCCCTGTTCCTATCATAAAGTCTTAAAATACTTTCTCTTCTCAAAGTACTAAAGTCTAGTAATCCTTTTTTATGTCTGTGACCCCTTAGGGTGGGCTTTCCCAAATAATAGGTATCAGTAATAAATCTTTGAATAAATCGAAGCTTCCAACAGGAATTGATCAATAGGGACAGATGCTATGGTAAGCCACATCACCACAACACATACGTCCAACTACACAGCCACAGCCTGGGAGGGCACCAAGCAAAGCTGCTTTCATCGAAGGCCAGGTGCTAGAGGTCAAGCTGGAGTCTGGTTAAGAATACAGGAATGATGTAACAACTCAAAAAATTAAATAAGTTAAGGTGGGAAAGCCATTGGTGAATTGAAAGGTTTTGCGTGAACGTATGATGGATCAATGTTGCTATTACCGTTTCTCTTTAATCACATCAGCCACCTTCCTTTGTGAGTCGATCAGAACTTTCAAGGCGTTTACACTGTATTTGAATTTAGTTAACTCAGTTGAAGGAATATCAGCTGAGCATCTACCATGTAAGGAAACAGAAAGGGGACGCGTATTAAGGAGGCCAAGTCCCTGCTTTCTAGTAGCTCACAATTGGAAACAACTAAAATTCAGCTCTGCGCTGGCTTCAGAGAGGCCAGGCTCACCAGCAGACCTGGAATTGACCAATAATTGACTCTACATACTTCCATGTATTTGTTGAATGAATGAATGAATCAATCAATCAATCAATCAATATCAAAATACTGCATTTGCTTGGCTAAGCCTGCTTATCATTCCTACTTTCATCATCTACTAAAAATTACATTTGAGTGTGTCCATTTTTCTATGAGGCTTGCAAAACAATATAAAAACCAAATTATTTTTAATAAGCTAGCTAGGCCTAAGAAAAAGCAGAGGCAGGTACTTACTTTTCTATGGCTTCCATTCCTTTGATCATTTCTCACATACTATATACAGACTCCTAAATGCTGACTTTTTATGGGATATTTCTCAAATGCAAATACATATATTTCACCGAGTAAAATCCTGACATGAATGAAATGAAAAATAGTAACTTAGATGTAAACTGCTAAGTTACCAATTAGCTCCTTAAAACAATTGAAAGTCACAGAGAGCCCCCAATACACAGAGGCGGTTAATTAATTAACATTAGATGTGATTAATAATGAGTCTCGTTTAATAGCAAATATCTGCCTGCAATGCCTGCATGACAGAACAAAAAGCCTTCAGAGAGCAAGCAACTATATTTATCCTGATTGTGTTTGGGATTTTAACATGTTTTGTGCAGGCTGACAAATGGCCTATTAATTATCTAATGTTGTCTGACAACAACAGCTTGATAAAGATGTATGTTTTTGAATCACTGGATGGAAACTGCTGGAGAAGAGCCCCAGAGGGGCCTTGCTGTCCTAAAACTGGGCTCCAAGCCACAATGACAGGCAAGACAAAGCCCTATCTCCCACCACAGCCTTCGCAGATAAAATATGGCTTGGCATTAGGGACATTTTTTTTTTCTTTCAGCAAACTGCTTCTGCAATATCTGATTAGGAAAAGGAGGAGTAGGTCTTTACTAAATTGGGGTTAAGGCATAATCAATATCATATATGGAGTGTCTGGACTATTCTGCATAAACACAGGCACTTCATATTATTAAGGAGTCTATAATGCCGAGGAAGCATATGGCAGGACACTGCAGCTCTCTCTATTCTTTTTATTTAGAAGTTTATCTTCCAACCTGTTTGACAGCTGCTCCTAAGTGGTTTCACAGTGCCAAATTATTTTTATGATTGTTTGATGTTTTATTCTCCCATTTCAGTTAATGAGATAGGATCCCACAATGGCCATAATTCAGGGCTGTCAGAACTAAAAAGCATGCTTGTGGCAAGAGAGCCTGATGGTAAATAAGGCTAAAAGCAATGGATAATAAAAAACTCTGTTATCAGAGTCGCCTTTGCAATCAAAACTTGTTGGGGTCAGAGCCTTCCTTTCTTTGTGCAGCTTCTGGATATTCCCAGCCCAGGGCAACGTCCCTGTCCACCACCCTTCTCCATCACCCAGTTTGACTCCACAAACAGGTCCACATCTCCTTGGAAAGGCATATGAGGAATAATATTAACTAAGGAATGTTAGAAGGTCTTAAAGATATCGAGTGCTATATTCTAATTAAAGGGCCTGTGCATCATTTACGGTGCCACGCGAGTAATTTGTCATACACCGTGAGAGAGAAATTGTTCAACAAATAACCTTTACAAGAGTCTTGAGAACAGCTTCATAATTGAAATCCCTAATGGTTTTGCTGGAAACTTTTATTAAGGTCTGAGGGGTGTGGGGTTTTTTTCCTCCCCTCTTCCTCAAGAATTATAGCAACTTACGGTTGTAGCGTAACAACTGTCTTTCAGAAACGGAAACTCTTTCTTATATTTATAAATGTCATAAATATTAACTAGCCTATTTCTGCTAATAATCAAAATATGGTGATTTGTCAGAGGCAAATGGGAGCCTGGTTTTGTTTTAATTGTGTTTTTATTTTTGCTTTTATTATTCTTTATGGACAAAGAAGCTTTAAGAGAAACATTATGAAGATACCCGAATTTAGAATTATTTTTATCTCACACTGAAGGTCACAATCTTTATTTTGCTGTACAGTGATCCTTGAAAATGTGATGATAAAAAAATTCAAAGTCACTACTAGACTGAGTCCATAGCATAAATTATTGTTCAAAGGTTCAAAAAATGAAAAGCGACCACTTTCCCAAACAATATTTCTTTCTTCTTATTACCTATTAAAATAATGGTCCTTCCTAGGCAGAAAATAGCATGGCAAAAACTCAAATAATAGTAAGTCCCATAACTAATTATAAAGCCTGACATGCCTCATGCGGAAACACTCCCCGATGAGTACCAAAGATTGGCTGCTTTATAAATATTTAATGCTTGCCAGTAACCCCAGTTTTTGTCTCACATCTAAGCCTAAACCATTTGTCTCCTCTTACAATCTGCCATGTCTATGTGGTGTCATCATGTCTGGACAAGTTTGACTTACTACATGTTTTCCAGGATATAAAAGTCAGGACATGACACATCTCCATAATGTGAATGGAACAATTACACAACTGAAGAGGGGTGAAAAAAAGAATTTTAAATGAGCTAAGTGTTGTTATAAGGTTAGCTTCAGGGAACCCAAGTCAGGAAAACGGAACATCAGAAAATCCTGGCGACCAAAGGCCTATTGTGAACAATCGTCAAAGACAGAGCTCTTACAATACTCTCTGTTTGACTTTGAATTCCCTTCTGCAAACCAACTAAAGTTATACAAAGATCTGCCCCACCCCCAACAATTTAGGGATGCTCATGATCATGCCAGTGTAGTATGTATCTCCTCATTTACCCTGAGCCACCTCTGGGAAAAGTGTGATGGTCTCAGATCAGGGCTCAACTAATGGTACTTGAGTCAATGGAAAAACCTTGACAACTGAACAAGCAGCTCCTATTAAAGGGGTCTTAGAAGTTAAAAGTAAAGATCACGACTCTGTGACCGGTGAGCTGCCACCAAACCTTATCTAGTGATGAGCATCTCTATGAAAAGACTGAAGATTCCTGAGCATTTCCCCCTCAAAAGCCAGAAGCATACCTATCAACTTCCAGAACTATAGACGCAAACAAACCCAATTATAAGTCATGGGAGGGACATATTACCGCCCCCCCCCCCACCACCCCGCATGTAACTTGCTGATGCTGAGTGTGCAGCCCCTCCAGCCATTTTGTGTACGGGAAGGCCCAAAGCACTGAAACACTGGCCACCTCCACTCTACCCTTATAGCTGGTTTGGTTTGTCCATCATCAGTGTTGTTCTCATTGGCTTGGCCTGACCAACGTTTGTGACCATGGTTCTAATGGGTTTGCTGGAAGAAAGCTTGTGAGCCTGGTCCAGGCCAAGGGTTGCAAACTCGTGGTCTGTGGGCAGTCTTTGGCATACAGAAGTGTTTTATGTCACTCTCTGTGTGTTTCTCCTCCTTTTAAAAAAGCTCATTTGGGGGGCGCCTGGGTGGCTCAGTCGGTTAAGCATCCAACTTCAGCTCAGGTCACGATCTCATGGTTTTTGGGTTCAAGCCCTGTGTCAGGCTCTGTGCTGACAGCTCAGAGCCTGGAGCCTGCTTTGGACCCTGTGTCTCCCTCTCTCTCTGCCCCTTCCTCTCTCTCTCTCTCTCTCTCTCTCTCTCTCTCTCTCTCTCTCTCAAAAATATGCATTTAAAAAAAAATTTTTTTAAAGCTCATTTTGGAGGGTGTGGGTGGCTCAGTCAGTTACGCGTCCAACTCTTGATTTTGGCTCAAGTCATGATCCCAAGGGCCATGAGACCAAACCCCTCTTGTCAGGCTCCTCACTGGGCATGGAGTCTGCTTGAAATTCTCTTTCCCTCTGCCCTTCCCCCTGCTTGCGCGCGCACGCACACACACACACACACACACACACACACACACACACACTCTCTAAACAAAACAAAACAAAACTCATTTTACTTGTCAGCATTTAAACATGAAAAGATTTTACATTAATAAAAACCCATATTTTCCCACTTCTTAAGAGTTGTAAGCTATGGCAACACAGGATCCCTACCCTAGTAGGGAGATAAGAGGGGAATGTCCATTTAAACATCACAACCATTCTTGTATTCTCTAAGATCCCTACATGACTCTTTCCCTCACTCACATTTCTTACCTTACTCCTACCCTTACATTTAAATAGTACCCAAAATCTAGTCCAAACCCCCTCACTGCCCAGAACAGAGGTCCAGGGGATTTCAGTAGAAATGACCAATGTCACAAACTAGTTTTCTGCAGAAGTACGTTTAGATCTCAGACCTCCTATTTGCCAAACTAATGCATTAATCATTATAGATTCACCAAGGCAGTCATGGCCTGTTTGCACAGAGCTTGGTACCTAGTAGAGCACATTTGGTACCCACTAGGGCACATCCTAGTAGGATGCATTTGTAAGTGGCTCTAATAGGGTGAGAAGTTACTCCTGCTAAAAGAAGAGAAAGTATAAAGTATCATGGGCTTTTAGCATCCACAAAATGCAGAATTTTGCAGACCTCCTAAATCAGAATCTGCATTTTACCAAGCCCCACCCCATGATTCAAATTCTCTGCTCTGGGGGAAGGGATTCACACCATTCCTAAGTGTTTCCATCAGCTCCTATGTAAGGATGGAACCACATGGCTACATAATTCTCTTGGACCCTTGCCCACCATAATATGATGCACCAAAAGTGCAAACAGTACTAGTAAATAAACAAATTAGGATACTAAATTAGCATTCTTCCCTCGGCCATGGGAAGAAGAGTCCATGCGTGTTCTCTGTGAGTATGTTTTTGCAGTGTGAAAACCTAAGGACTGAACCAGAAGAACCACAGGAAGCAGGCGGGAGGACTTTATGTGGGGCAGATCGCCAGCAGGAGAGGAAAGCACATCCAGGGAGCCGAGCTGTCTGCTGTCCAAGCAGTCAGACCCGGAACCAAACATTATTAATTGCTCTCCAATCCCTCCAATCGAGTCGTGCTTCAGCCCTGTTCATGGCTCTACCACTGTTCTCCACGGCTGGAAGCAGCTCCCCTGATGGGGCCCTGCCACGTGTCTGACAGTCCCTTCCAGGCACCTCTTCTCCAACCAGGAGGCAGGGATCTCCACTAATTTATAGCCCGTATATGGAGCATCACCAGGGAGAGGCTCCTGGTTGTTGAGAAAACCAAGGGGATTTTTTTTTTTCTTTAATCTAGGAACTCATAGGGCTTACTTTTGAGCTAACAATTGTTTGGTTGGACTCTCTGTACAGAATGTCAGCCAAAGGATTGAAAACTAGGTCCAGGGCATGAAGATAAAATGAATAAGTAAATTAGCATAGTACCAAAAGGAGAAGGGACACCCTTTGGAATATAAGGGGAGCGGCGAGGACAATGACCCAAACACCACTTGGCTCCTCTTATTTCATTATATGAGACCAATTTGTATGTGTGCAGAGAAGCAGAAGATACATAAAAGAATAATAGAAAAAAAAAATGAAACCAGTCTTCCTTTTGGCTCCATAATTGTGTTTTGGACATAAAAATGAGACTATCCCCTTAAACAGAATCTCTGATGCCCATGTTTGAATAATAGATGTTCCCAATTATTACTAAAAGTGTCACCTCTGAAATATGAGAGCCCCATACCTGTGATGCCATCAGCCTTGCAGGCACACTGAGGATTTAGATTCCTTGTTTGGTTTTCCCTCATCTTTCCACCCCCTCGTATAAGAGCCAATGTCTCTGTATTGTTCAAAATCGTGCACAGAAATGTGATGTAACCCAAGCTAGGTTTTCAGGTATTCCTTTTTCCAACCATGAGGAAAGAAAATAGATGACACCACAAGTTTAATGCTAATTGATTTATTACCTGCCTAAGCAAATCCCGGGCAATGCAATGGGAGGCTTGGACTGAAAGCAAATGATTTACAAGATAATGTTTGACTCTGGGAAAGGGTAATCAGACCCAGATACAATGGATGATAGGATAATTGAGAAGAAATAAAAGAGGATAAATTGCCATGTGCTAATGAGTTTACAGGCCCTAATGGGAAGGACATCAGTTTTAACACTCAGGTTATGAGCTAGGAGCAAGTCTTTTGCTCCACACCCACCCCCCTTCAATTGCTAAAGATGTAGTGCTGAAACAAACCAAGATTAATGGTACCCCACTCATTTACTTAACCATTCTTTACACCTCAGACAGCTTCCTGTATTAAACATATAGGGCGGTGGTGCTTATTTTTTAAACCCAACTTTACGCCAAGCAGTTCCTGTCAGTAGATGCCACTTACCCAACAGGACCCAGATACAAATGTTTTCGGCTCAACCACTTGAGCAACAACCCTTCTGCCTCCCGGGTCCCCAGGGGCCTCGGAGGCTGATGAGTTAATGCCGTTATCTGCAAGCCTTTTGGCCTAACGGAGAATATTCCGAACCATTTATGCAACCTGGGTGCACTCACATTTGGAAATGGTTGCCTGAGCAGCAATCATGTCTCGCCTCATGATTCATTTTTATATCTCACTCACCCGCCATCCCACATCACCAGCGAGGACCGTGACACTTTATTGGTATTTTTGATTACTACTATAGCCATCTGAATTTTTCACAGGATGGGGGCCTCTGGTCCAAACGTAGCTGCACACTGTGCGAAGGGTACAGGCCACAAAGAAATAAAGGGGCAGTGGCGAGCAGGGCGATTGGGAAGTAATGTAGAGCCGGGCACTTCCTAGGAGACTGAGAACCTATTCCCTTGTAATGTTTCCACCAAATGAAGTTTAATATGATGAATCGTGGTGCAACTCCGGCACGTCTTCGCCTCTCAGAAAGGTAGCTCAAGTGCAGCATTTAAACATGTCTGAATGATGACTTTATGCCTTTACACAAAAGCCGAAGGAGTACATATCCAAAATGACTGTTTCTACCTGCGCTGGGAAGGCTGCTTTAGAGCATTGCACGTTTTCACATTTGCTTGGGAAATCTGAGTGCTCTTCGTGTTTACTGATGTCATGCCCACCAAACTGTACTCTTATTCTTAGGAGCTGATTCACTGCTATAGTTAGATCATAAAACATAATTGAGTGACTCCTCCTCAAGCCATAATTATTTTCCCGACCTGGTATTTTGTGGAGCAGTTTGAAGGACTGATTTGAAACTGACAACCTGTCTATTTCTGAATCAAGCAGGGTCACTGGAAAACTACAGGCAACATTAGTTTTACAGTCGACATGAGATTTTAGGAAGACCTATGTTGTGTCCAGTTTCTGACAACTAGTAAAAATTTCACTGGTTCGTGTTAATGTTGAACGATCAGTAAAATTGTATTGAAGTTTGTCATACTGGCTTACGCTTTGCTAAGTGCTTTTTATCTGATACAAGCACTGGATACAACAGACTGAAAACCAGTTATTGAAAATATCTGCAGTAGAGGCACCTGGGTGGCTCAGTTGGTTAAGTGGCCAACTTCAGCTCAGGTCATGAAGTCGCAGTCCTCGAGTTTGAGCCCACGTCAGGCTCTGTGCTGACAGCTTAGAGCCTGGAGCCTGCTTCAGATCCTATATCTCCCTCTCTCTCTGCCCCTCCCCCGCTCACTCTCTGTCTCTCTTTCTCTCTCAAAAATACATATTAACACATTTTTTAAAAAGAAGAAAGAAAAAAATGTGTGCACTAGTGTAGAAGAATTTGCTCAGCTTCATCAATAACTAAGCTTCGTTTTCATTAAGATCCTAACCAGTTACATAGAACTGGAGGCTTCTAACAAACTCTTGGTGCTTGCCCCCGCCCCCTGCACCTTATGTCCTGTATTTGCTTATCTTGCAACTTTATTTATTAATACTTGATTTAGCAAATCTGTTCTTGACTATACCTGGGGTCACCTCCATGCAGACTACCTATTTTGGTGGAATTCTTACAGTTTCTGCATTAGGCCTGTGATGCTCTATCCTATACTATTTGTGCAAAAGCTTCTGGTACCACGTGGCAGAGAAGCATCTGAGACTGGGAGGCCTGTATGCTTCCAAAGACCAAAGCTGATCACTTTAACCCTTTAGGCTACTGTAAACCTTTTCCAGTTCAGGTTTCTCCTGTGGTTTAAAAAAAAAAAAAATAGGAACCCAATTTCTCAGGCAGATAAACTGAGCCTTAAGAGCTGTTTCATGGCCTCTGAAGGTCACACAAGGAGCAGAAAAGCTGGGAACGAGTCCTGGGATCTCTGACTCCCACGTCCCCGTTGGGAACACTAGACAATACCGACACCCTCCATGAACTGAATCCAAAAATCGTAAAAGATAAGTTGTTTCCTTATATTGTTCAAAGAGGAAAAAAAAGAATAGCTTTCCCACAGAGAGCAAACAAGTACTGAATGGGCCCTCTCTTCATCCTATAGAACTCTATGTGAGAATATTTTTTTTCTTATGTGAATTCTTAAAAAGTCCATTTGGATTGCTGCCTAAAACAGAACATTTCAGAACAGACCTATTTTTTGTCTAAACAATAGAAGTATCGGGTCATAGAATTTCGGAGTTGGAAAAGACCTTAGAGATCGTGGAGTTCAACACCCTCATTTTACAAACTGAGAATCAGAAAGATTAAATGGCATGGACATGTTTATTAGTCGTTCATAAGACAGACAAATATAGTACAAGGAGATTGAATCTATTTGTATGAACGTTCCAATTATTCGAGAAAAAGAGTGCAAGGATGTGTTATCTGAAACACATTTATTATTTTACATGGTAAGACTTGGCTTCTGCCCTCCCAAAGAATTAGAGCAAACTTCACTGACAGTGGAGTCAATTGCATTGCAAAACACTGAATAAATACCAATTCACACTGCGCCCCCCCCCCCATCTCCCACCAAGACCAGTCCATTACAGATTCCATGGGCCCGGGTTTTGTCAATAGCTAAAAGGGGAAATATAAGAGATTAGCATGATAGAAGAGGCTAGCACAACACAGAGATTAAATAAGAAGAGGGTCAAAAACACCCAGAGATGGGAATCAGATAACCTATGGGAAAGTGCAAGATATATGGGAGATCAGGTTCTAGGTTCAAGTATCAGTTGGTAAAGGTTTTTGGGGGAAATAATTCTTATCTTTCATTGGGTGCCCTCCTTGTCTTCCTGTTCCCTCTCAGCCAGCAAACCTGCAGCCTTAAAAGCTAGCTCCTGGAGAAAACGACTCCTCTTTCCAAAACAGACAGTTACACCAAAAGGACCTTCTACCAAGGACGTGGCATATTGCTACTGGATACAACAGAACTGCTCAGTTCTGCTGTGTTTGAAGCTTCTACTTGCCCCCACCCCACCTCCCTTAGTTTCTCATTTCATCTACCATGGAAATTAACAGAAAGATTGTCAAATGAGTGACTTCAAAATGATTTCAGTTGTGGTCTCATCTGACTCATCATCTAGCACAGAAACGATGGTGTGGATGGATACACAAACAGATGTTTTTAGAGAGACATTTTTACATGTAAAGGATGTTAGCAAACAACAAAGCTTAGTATTGTTGCCCAGAGGAAGCTGACACCCATGGATAAGTTTGGGAGACCCTAGAATTTGAGGACTGCAGAGAAATCTGTGGCTCTGCATCTCCCAAATCTTTATTTTTACGAATGAGAAAAGTGAACTTTAGGTCTTCAGCGATTTGGCCAAGGTCATTTAGCCAGTAGAGAGCAATGAAAGACTCAGGCCTATAGGTTCCCACTGCAGCTCTTTTTCCAGAAATCCTGGCTAAGCTCACACAGGTCTGAAAAGAACAGCTGCACAACAACAAAATATTGCTCTCTATTTTAAAAGATAGAATTTTGGAAGTGATAGTATATAAATTAATCACAGCTGTCTGTGGGTACAAATGTAACAGTAGCTAAGAACTTACGGCTGGTAAGGGAGCGCTTTAACTCCTTAAAAAGGGGGCAAGATTTAAGGTATCCTATGGGAAGTGAATTCTGAAGCTAATTCTGAAGACCTTCCAGATGACTGAGGGGAGTAGGAAGCCTGGTGAGTTGGCTTCAGGCCAGGCCTTTACCTTCTATATGGTCACATACATGGTGAAGTGGTACTTTTGTAGCCGTGCTACCTTCTTACTCTACCTTTCTTATAAAGCTTTGTTTTCCCTCTCCAAATTCACTATCAGAGCATGTAATTTGGCTCTCAATCACCAAGCCCTGGTGGCTTTCCAACGCACAAAGAGCATGACTTCAAATAGATTGGCTACGAATCCAGAGACCCAGGGAGAGACTCATTCCACAAACAACTAAATCCTCCAGCCAAGGGAAGCGGTCATGGACACCGGTGAGAGCCTGTTCATTTGGACAGACTTTCAATCAACAGGTAGCAGCTCAACGTGCCAGATTTCAAGCATTATATTGGTATCATTTTATTCTTACACCAAAATACAAAGCTGTTGATGAGAAAATTGCACACATGCTGAATGACGGGCTTAATGTCAGACAGCCAGATGTTTTCACTTAGGGTTCTTCCCATCTCTGCCAGCAGGTGGGAGAGGGAAAAGAAGGCAACAGTCCCTCAAGAGCAGAGAGTGGGAGGCTTTTGATTGTACATCATTGTATATCAAGCCTCTACAACAGTGCCTGACTCATAGTAGATGCTCCACACGTGTTTCTTAAATTCATACAATGGCACCTACGTCAGTTAATTTTCCTATTTGGTTTAATGTAGAAAAAAATAAAAATTTTTCTGGTGCGTTAATTTTATTTATCCATATCATGCCGGAAAGACATCCTTACAAACGAGTGGGAATAGTCTTGAATAGTGGTTTGAGTTTTGGGGTTTTTTTCCCCCTTTCAAATTCAACAAATTATCTTGCTTCCATAAACAATTTGTAAAGGTATTCTTTATTTGTAAGTGCCTATGCCAAATGCAAATGTAGTTTACATTATAGGATCTAATAGAAATATTATTTTGAAAATGCTCTTAAAAACAAAATTTTCCAGCACCTAAACTATCTTTTATGAAATCTCAAGGGTGAGGGGAAGTAAACTCAACAACATGCTCAGGTATAAACACACATGCTGACTTTTTGTTGAATAAATCAGAAGTTGAGATATAAGGTACCAGTTTTGAAAGCCCAGTTCAACAGGACAGAAAGTATTTTCAGTTGGCAGGCATAAAAAAAGGCATTTCCATCAGGTAAGCCAATGGAGTGCTTGGACAAATGGTCAGTTCAAATATTTCATGAACAGTGTGGGCATACAGTTGTATGTCTGTGGGCATACGAAATACCACGCACATGTCATTTTACATGCAATTTAAGTGTAAGAAAATGAATTCCCATTCCCAGGCACAGGGCACTGAATAAGAAGCCACCCCGCTGGGAAATGGGCAGATTAGGCACAGATC
Source organism: Panthera pardus (assembly GCF_024362965.1). Taxonomy (NCBI): domain Eukaryota; kingdom Metazoa; phylum Chordata; class Mammalia; order Carnivora; family Felidae; genus Panthera; species Panthera pardus. The sequence continues at coordinate 95,577,306 of NW_026526721.1, read as the reverse complement.
CCTGTGCAGCATCATTCATCTTGCACAGATATTAGCTTGATGCTCATGTGAAAACATAAAAACTCCATCTGTTCCCTGGGCATACTCAGTTTGTTGTTCAGATGGTTTGTTTTAAAGATTAATTTGTAATGGCTAAGTTAGTTATTTCAAGTGAAAAAGTGTACAAAATGGAGCTTGCCATCTGGTTTAGCTAAGACTGTTGAGATATTTAAGCAGGTGAGTGTCATCCCTACTTAAAGGATAAAATGAACCAGGAGTTAAGAGTCTGCCCCTAGAGAGATGAGCCTCCGTCAGCACATGAGTAGGAACAAAATAAAAATAAGACAATAATTCTTTTTTAAACTCTAAGGTCAGCCCCAAATGTATTTAAACCTTCGATTTAGATGATGTAGCCACCGCAGAAATGTTCTTTAACTCATTCTGCTTTGATAGCGAAACTTTAACTATATCCGTGTATCAAGTTACACATTTAAATTTTCTAACTACTTCAATTGTCCTGGAGGCTGAAGATAGCCAGGAGAATGCAGTGGGCTGACCTCCATTTCCTCTTAAATGGCAATCCGCGTCTTCACTGCCATGGTGTCAGGCACCAAGTACTTAGGCCAATTATATTTTTTTTAGGAGAACTGAAAAAGATACGCAATGTGAAAGTATTTTCTTCATACTCGTTTTTCTGAAAGTGATTATAGTTTCTATACCCCCTCCTCAATCTGGGAAATTTCCATGAAGCCTGTTGAGAGACGCCCATAAAGTGAGAAAGGCAGAGAAGACGCACCTGCCCACAGGGCAGCCTGAAGAGCAATGGAGCGATGGATGTCAGAGGCTGCACATCCGAGATAATGACGTTCCTCCAGTGAGCAAAGGAGATCAGACTTTTGCAAGTGTTCTCCCACACGTGCATGTTATCAGTTGACACTGAGGATTTTGCTGACATTTCCAAAACAAATAATTGAGATGCTGGAAAAAATTTAGTTTTGAAGATATATCAAACAGTTTTCTGTTAAAAAAAAATAAAATTATATATATATATATATATATATATATATATATATATACACACACTGCATTTGGCATATGCACTTAAATGCAAAGTACATCTTTCAATAGTCTTCATAACAAGCAATATCCTTTGCTGAATCCGAAACAAAACAAAATCTCAAGCCACTCTCCAAAATGTATGCTGGTTGTCAGTCAGGATGTCCTGCTGGTCAACGTTTCACATACTCCGATTATCCAAAAGCACACGGGGCCCTCCTTCATCGACTCCTTTCACTTCCCTCATGTTCTCTCTGCTTTTTCTAATTCTCAGTGAATTAGAAGCAGCAAGTTAGAAGGGTAGTAGGTGAGGAAATGTGGGGGAAATTCTCCAGGAAACTGAGAGATTACTGTATTATTCATTTAAATCTGTTGGGCTTTATGGCCATATGTATCCCCTAAAATGTGCCTTTACTTCTGTATCAATTTATTATATACAATGGTTTCCCTCTCTAACAACTATCCCATGCAGCTAAGTGAGAGAAAGAGCAGGCCTACCACTGTTCACAGTCCTAACCATCAAACCTTTGCCTATGCTGAGAATCGAATACTCAAGATTTCTCTCTTCCAGTAAGAAATCAAACATTAAATAGCAAAACTTTTAAGAAATGTCACAGATTTCTTCTGCCTTACTGTCCCTATATCAGGCTCCAGAGGTCAATGTCAAATATATTTGATATTAGACATTTTGAAAACATCTCCTTAATTCACCTTTTTATATGGAAGAGGTTTTTTTTTTCCTTTAAAAACCTTACAACAAAGTGATTAATCATTTTAGAATCAGAAGCAAAAATAAACATATTAGTAACACATTTCCTGGTTTAAGTTCTTATCTATCCGTTTGTACTATATTAAGTTCCTGCTGATGTTTCAAGTTCTTTCATTTTTTGAGGCAGCCTTGTTTAAAAATTAAGAACTTGAATTCTGGGGCCAGACTGCCACTAGTCTGCCATGGCAGACTAGAATCCCAGCTCTGCCACTAGTTAGCCGTGGGCCCTTGGATGAGTTACATAACCTCCCTGTGCCTTAGTTTCCACATCTGTAAAATTAGGATAATAATAATACATACTTCCTGGTATTGTCGTGAAGATTAAATGAATCATTATGTGTAAAGTGCTCAGAACAGTGACTGCACATAGTAAGCTCTCTGTAAGTGTTTGTTATATAAATAAAATAAAAAGCTTAAAGACAATCATTGATTAGATTCCATTTGGACAATGCCAGATAAATGGCCAGCACTTTGCTTGTCTTAGATTATCATCAAAATGTGATCTCTCTGGTTTTACACTGATTTTTTCTCTGTGTGTTGACATCCATTTTAACATAATGACATCATTTCATTTCACTTTGGCCTCAGCTGTTAACAGTGCTATTGAACACTTGGTTTGGATTAATTTATCTTTCACATTTTAATATGGCTTTCTCACTGTAGGAAAAGCCTCATGATATACTAACCGATTTTATTTCTAGAAAATTCAGTCTTGGAGATAAATGATTACTTTTAAGAATACCCATAAAAATTACAAGCTCAATTACAACTCATCTGGCACCGTAAATGTTTTCTCCCTTTACTTAATTATAGAATCTATCTTGATCCTCTGGGTTTGAGCTCATAATATTCTGCATATAATCTCTATACTTTATGTGATCCTCTTGTAGGAAAAGGTCTTCAAAAACTACATTAGTTAGGGACTAGGATGCAGTCAAAGTATAAAAGCACGTGTCTGTACAAACTTGAATCTTTAAAAGTTGTATTCAATTTATTTTGACCCTGAAGTTATATTTTGCTGTCATCTGAACACTTGAGTTATAATATTTGAAGGATCAAGGTATAAAACAGGAATAGGATAGAATCCCTAGCATCCAACGCTATTGGTAAGCTGGGAATCCAGCAGTCTAACAGGTAACCTTCAAAAGCCCAGACACTTGATATGCATATACCAAATGGGCTTCCAGCTAAATAAAGTGAATACGGTATTGCTAAATAAAGTGAATACCGGTATTGGTTTTTAGAAGTGGGTCCTTCTCAACGAAGCCTTGGTACACACCTTTGACCCTTAACTGGGGTGCTCAAACATTGCCTGTGATGATGACTCCCAGTGAAGGCTCTGTGCTGTGCTTGGCTGCATTTCTATCTGAGTGCCAACAGCAAGATAAATGAAAGACTGGTTCACTGGAGTACTGGTGGTTTGGGGGCTATTGATTTTTGGTCCATTCTCTTTAAAAGTGAGATCTAAAAAGTTGACAGAGGGTCATTAATTTCATCATATACTTGTCGTCTCATCCATAACCAATCCAGGGTCTGAGTGTGCTTGTCACTCTGTGTTTGCACTTTATTTGTTTAGGGTTTTCTTGGTGATTCCACTTTTTTTTTTCTTTTGTGCCTTTCTCTTCAGCCCCTTTAAATAAAAAGAAAAAAGAGAGAGACATGCCAGTTTGTGGATCTTTCCTGAAATTGATTTGGGAATGGGAAAAATACAGATATATAGAGAAGAGACTCAGATAATGGGAAACACATTTAAAAGGCTCACAAAAGTCTCTACCAGCTGCCTTCTAACCTTGGTTTAAAAAAGAAAAGCACATAAAATTCATCAATCCTTATTATTCAATTACCCCCCAATTGAATGAACACTTACATAGGTGAACTGGTGGTCTTATTTTAATGAAATATTAAGATCCAAGTTGACAATTTTCTTTTAAGAAAAACCCATGGGTTCTTAACAAAAACTGTTGAAATGTATAAAAATAATTGGTAGTGATGACCATTAATTGAGTTTCTTTGGCTATACGTTCTGAATAGGTCTACCAAGAAACACCAAACTGAATTTTAAGATGTCATGAAACATCTTACCATTGTGATTTTATTGTGTTATGATGGCAGGTTTAGTTTTTGTTTGTTTTTTAACAGGGTAAGGAGAGCTTGGCAGCCTCCATAATTATTATTGAAATAACCATCAAATAAAATCTTTAAGCCTGGCTGAATATTCAATGAGCTGTGTAAATCTGGAGTGCACGAAACAATAGCACAGGGCAAGAGTAGAAAACCAGAGAACTAGAGAGGGATTTTTAGATAATTCAACAGCAGCCACCCAAGACAGTGATGCCCTACTTGACTTGGGACATAGTCGATTCTATGGTATCTGTTTTGAAACCCAATGCAAGGCTGCAAAGTGAGGAAAGTAAAAGAAAACATGATTAAGTTCACGGGCCAAGGCAAGGAAATCCAGTATTAATAATATCACAACCTGCCAGTAAATCTCTATTTTATAGGTGAAGAAATACATTTCTACTTTAAAGTGGGTTTTTATATACCCTTGAGTGCCCAACTAGCTAAACTACCAAGGGAGCTCTACATGATTTAGAAGTTAATCCTTCAAATGGCTAACAATTGAATGCCTCAGCTGTTTGTAGTTTCCTACTGCTGGCTAATTTCATTTTTGTTTCATATGTTCGGTGGTAAGCTTTCATTGTTCGCTGACACTGAGGTTGTAAGTCTAGTTAATTTAGTTAAAATGAGGCTGGGAATGTTCACAGTTTTCTGCCTCCTTCAACCAGGCCTGGGAGAACGTGGAGTAAACGCCCCACAAAGAAACCCAATGGGGAAGAAAACTCAGATGGCCCAGCTCAGGGTCAGCTTTAACAACCGCTGAAGAGGGTTGTAAATAAAAATCTTTAAATGTGTTAAGGCATCTGAAATCTGAAAATGTTTGATGCTTTGCATTATCTCAGATACGAGCTTGCTTTTTACAGCCAACTCACTTTTCCTTTTTTTTTTTTTTTCCAAGTCATTTTCCCTCAAAGCCATTGCTTGAAATTGTGGTAAAGGACAAACCCAACAGCCTTCTTACTTCAAAAGGAGTAAGTGCTTCAGTGCTTCTTACTACAAAAATCCCTGGATTTTTGTTTTGTTTTGTTTTGCATCTTCCTGTCCCCAGTCACTGTCAGAAGAAATGGACTTTCCCCTAGGCACTTGTTCTGTCGCCCCAACCGCACCATTGCAGGGCTTCTGACACTTCCTCCAGCTACTCAAACGCACAAAGCTCCTTCCCACACATTGGTTCCTCTTTCCTCTTCACCACCTAACTCCTTCTCATCCCTTTATCTCAATATAGGCATCACTCTCTCAAGGCATTTTTGCTAGCATTTCACACCAAGTCTGGTCCACTGGTCCCACGCTGTCTTTCTTGTGCACACAACTGCGTACTTTACTATTCATAGCACTAAACAAGATTGAAATTAAACAAGTAATTATGTAATTAATGTTTCAATTTCTGTCTTTCCCATTATAATGTAATGTAGCCTGGGACGAGATCTGTCTTCCTCACTTTCCTATGTTCCAGGGCCCAGCTCAGGGCATACAGTCAGAATTGTGTTGAATGAATGAAATCTGTTCCAGGGGCACTTATCTCACCTTCAAAATGGAATAAAAAGGAATCCTTGTTTTTCAATGTTGTTATTAGGATCAAGTGATATAACAAATATGTGAAAAACACTTTATATGCCATCAAATGTTATAGGCATTATTGTTAATACATAATGGTAGTAGTTGTTGCTGTATCTGTTTCTGACATATGGAAGCAATTTCTTGAAAGGAATTTCTCCACTGATGACTACTGTGATCTTCCTTCATGCAAAAACAGCCAACCGCTAGCCTGGAAACAATCCCACTGTCTCCCTCAACTACCTCTGAGTTTCCTAAGCAGACTGCCATCCAGGAATCTGATTTCAGACCTTCATAATTCCATTATAATCATCATCTTCGTTGACTTTAAAAAAAAAAAAAAGGTGGGGGGCAATGGAATGAACGTTAGAATGTAAAGTTCTTGGGGCACCTGGGTGGCTCAGTTGAGCATCCAACTCCTGATTTTGGCTCAGGTCATGATCTCATGGGCATGAGTTTAAGCCCACACCCAGGACAGAGCCTGCTTGAGATTCTCTCTCCCTCTTCCTCATCCCTCTCCCCTGTTTGCCCTCTCTCTCTCTCTCTCTCTCTCTCTCTCAAAAAGAAAAAAAAAAAAAAAGAATAGAATAGAATGTAAAGTTCTTCTAGGACAAAACAAGGCCTTACCTAGAGGAATTTATATTCTAACAGTGGAGATGAACATAGGAATAGGTCATCACAATTCCAGCCAAATTCTGTAACAGGAGGACCATAGAACTCTAACGGATCATAAGAGAAAGACACTGAACTCGATCGCAAGCCTCGGGAAAGACTTCCTGGAGGAGATGGTGACTGGGCTAATTCTTAAAGAATGAACAAGCTTCCCGGGTAAAAGTGATGAAAATGTTCCCAACAGAAGAACAAGCTAGATAAGCAAGATACAAATGTGTGAAACAATTAGAAGTCAGGTGACCAATCACATGGACTGTCAGTAGAAGCCCGGCAGAGAGTCTTTACCTATAATACCTGAAGATTCTAGCTGTTGAGAAGAAACCTAAATCAGAGATGTGGTTTTATCAGCCAAAAGTAGAATTGCTAGCACCCAGGAAAATCAGCTTATGAGTGACTTCAGACCAAAATCACCACTCCATAATACCTATCGTAGCATCAGCTAACTGGAGCTGCTTTTAGAAAAGCTATTTTCCACGATCATTTTCTTTCTGAAAAACCAATCATGTGAAAGTATGAAAAATGTCATTTCAATGCTTAAATACGTCATTTTCTTCTCCTATGCAGAAGCCCTCCTCCTTTTCTCCTCTCCAGCAATTCCCCCTTGCATTCATAAATTTTCTGTGTCCACAGAGATACATACTGTTTTTTCTAAGAAGTCATTAATTCTTGAGTTTAAGAAATATGAAATAGACAAAGTGGGTAATTTTTCACACTTAGAAGAATTTCTCCAATTATGTTTGACTCTTTTCTTGCGCAGCTGAAAAGAGATTAATATAATTTATTTTTGCCATTAATTGACTTCACCTGGGAGATGGTACCACAAGTCAAACAAAAAAGAAATTGCCCATAGCACTCATTTACTCCCAACCAAGGACCTGTGGTCATCACAGCTTAACCTCCCAGCAGCTACCCTTCCCAAGAAACTGATATGATATTAAAGCTCAAGAAGAATCAAACGTTAAACAAATTGCTGAATTGTCCTCTTCTTCTGAAAAGGCACCCAAAGACAATAGAGAAAGAGAAGTTTCCCTTTAAATTCAAAAAATTGTCATTAGCCAAGCACAAGTGCCAACAATGTGAAAGTTTGTACGATTACATCATTTGTCAAATCATTTCACTTTGCAGAAGTCTGGAGTTAGAACAATTCTGGCTCATCGTGGAGCTCTTCTAATTAGAAGATGGGCTTTGGTGAAGCAGTAAGTCACAAAAGATGCATTCCAGCTTTCACTATTCACCACCATAAGAAAAGACCAGGGGAAAAAGTTTTTTAAAGTCCTACAATCCTATGAGACCACATTTAAACTCTGCGGTTGAGGAAGCTCTTACTTTAACATTAGCAGTACATCCAAAGATTTGGATTTAGTTTTATGGGAGAGAGAAAAAATAGGGGGCTTCCTGATGACAGCGAAACCACAATCAGATCGTCGGTGGTCCTCGTGACCAGCTATGAATTTAGTCCTTTAATAACCCTGTCCTTCCTCTTGAGGCTCACTGCAGGCAGAATAACACAACTCCAGCGTCACAGTTTGTACCATGAAGGGAGGGGGGTGGGGTGCAGGTGTAGAAGGGGGAGGGCAGAGACCCAAAGGAAGAAAGTGCTCATTATTACGCCGGCCCCCTCTTTCCACATGGTTTTCTTCTCTTCCTGGTCAGAGAAGAGAAATTCTGAGATGTCATGAGTCACAGCATTTGGTCTACAAGCACGGTAAGCCACAAAGGAAAAAATTCCTTGAGAATCCAAAAGGCCCTATTGTCAGAGTGTAAGTCATGAAGAATTCGGTGTATCTGTCACTCAGGAACAAAATGAAACTAAATATCACAGTTCGTTGTTCATCAGGGAAATTCCTACCAGAGGAAAATGCCCATTTTCAAGATTTACAGATATATACAGATAGCTAAAGATGAGCTTAGACCATCTTTTATCATTAAAATAAAGTAAGCTTTTAAATGCCCCGTTTTCTTTTTTAACTTCTTCATCTATGTTTTTGCTTCAGCTTTTCTCTCAGACACAAAACAACAGGTCCTTACTTTAAATTCCAGGCCCTTATTCCATCGAACTCACACCTAGCAGGCTTTCAATGAACATGTCTAAATGGAAGCAGATGTACCACTTAATCAGATAATGGAGAATGCTGATAAAACTAAGACTTCTCAGAAAAGTCATGAATTCTTTGGGCTCAATATCCAGGAATCCAACAAGAAGGAAATGCTCTCCCAGCTGAGCAATAATTACTGTTTCTTAGATTTCCAAGCTCCCGTGGCACTGCAGTAAAGCGTCCAAGTCCTGTATGTTAACTATGGGCCTTTTTTACGTGCCTCTCATTTCTGATTTTCCTTTCCTCCCAGCTCCTCATCAAAATGCCTGAAATCACATCCTGATCATCATGAAGGCAAATGAAGCACTTTGGGGTCCCTTTCATCTGTCTTTTCTCTGCTAACTTTTTCCCATTTCTGTGTATACAATTTATTCTGTTTAATAGTTTTTTCAACGGTTCCGTTCATGTGCTCCTACTTTCATGGTGTACTTTTATTTTCTCCCCCTTGTTTGTAGCCCATGTGTCAGGGACCTTCTGTTTAAGATTTTCAGCTGTACAGACTTGGGCTAGACCTCCCATTGTCTGGATGGAAAAATACAACAAAATCCGGTCACAACTGCATATGGAAGGGTTGGAATTGTTTTTCTTGCCCCATTCAAGAGATTTGATCACTCGGTGTTGCTCACAACATCATGTAAGAAAATAATACTATAAGCCT